>NC_044257.1:16616846-17216846 GCF_003957555.1 Calypte anna
GTAACTAAACAATAAGAGGTAAAGACCTAAATATAGTAGTAGAGAACAGTGGGGAACTGAATGTTTCTTATGGGAAGGAAGTTCAAAAGTAATCTTGGTTCAAAATAAATTTGTTCTTTATATGTGGAAGGACAGACAAATGGAACTGCCCAATAAAAATCAGAGTATTGATCCAAATAATTAATGAAATCTAAATGATTGCCTGTAGAAATGTATGCACATGTGCTTTTATTTTTAGGTCTTTGTAACTTCATTGTTTCTACGTTCTTGAAAACTCTCAGCAATGACAGATAATGTTTGACAATATTGATAAATATATTAGCACTTCACTTTAAAGTTATTTTGCTGCCTTTGTACCAAGTGTGCAATTTGGATTAGTGTTTCCACTGTCCTGAGTGTCAGTTTTGAGAGAAAGGCTTCAATCAGTGTTGGGCCCAGTGCTGTTCAATATCTTTATTGATGATTTAGATGAGGGGATTGAGTCCATCATCAGCAAATTTACAGACGACACCAAGCTGGGGGGAGTGTGGATCAGCTGGAAGGCAGGAGGGCTCTGCAGAGGGACCTGGACAGACTGGAGAGTTGGGCTGATCCCAATGGGATGAGGTTCAACATTCCAAGTGCTGGGTCCTGCACTTTGGCCACAACAACCCCATGGGGAGCTCCAGGCTGGGCACAGAGTGGCAGAAAGGGACCTGGGAGTCTGGATTGACAGGAAGCTGAACAGGAGCCAGCAGTGTGCCCAGGTGGCCAAGAAGGCCAATGGCATCCTGGGCTGGATCAGGAACAGCGTGGCCAGCAGGTCCAGGGAAGGGATTCTGCCCCTGTGCTCAGCCCTGGTGAGGCCACAGCTTGAGTCCTGTGTCCAGTTCTGGGCCCCTCAACTCAGGAAGGAGATTGAGGTCCTGGAGCAGGTCCAAAGGAGGCAACTGGGCTGGTGAAGGGATCCAGCACAGATCCTATGAGGAGAGGCTGAGGGAGCTGGGGGTGTTGAGGCTGGAGAAGAGGAGGCTCAGGGGAGACCTCATCACTCTCTCCAACTCCCTGAAAGGAGGTTGGAGCCAGGGGGGGGTTGGGCTCTTTTCCCAGGCAACTCTCAGCAAGACAAGAGGGCAGGGTCTCAAGTTGTGCCAGGGGAGGTTTAGGTTGGAGATGAGAAAGAATTTCTTTTTGGAGAGGGTGATCAGACATTGGAATGGGCTGCCCAGGGAAGTAGTGGATTCTCCGTGTCTGGAGATATTTCCAAAGAGCCTGGATGTGGCACTGAGTGCCATGGGCTGGGAACCACGGGGGGAGTGGATCAAGGGTTGGACTTGATGATCTCTGAGGTCCCTTCCAACTCAACCAATTCTATGATTCTATGATTCTGTAATTCCAATATCTGCTCTTAACTGGGTAAGTCAAGGCTGAAAAGGTAATACCAACCAAAATATTGCAAGGTAGCTTTCATAGCTGATGTCTGGGAACCAATTCTTTGTTACTCTCATAAAAATCAAACGGTTGAGCCAAATGAATTCTTCTCCTTCTGAATTTGCAGTTACAAGATGCCTGCTTTGTGCACAGAGGGAGAGAGGTTATTTTACATGTAATGGGGTTTCATTAGCTTCCCTCTTTATTCAAATTATGCTTTTACTGCTCTAGAACCGTTATGTTTATATTTAATTTTATAGGCTCATGTTTACTTAAGGGAATAACTTAAAAACATTCCACAAATGCAGCAGTACTGAAACCCTGCTACAATGGAGTGAGAAAGTGCTTAGTCAGTAAATGTCATTTAATCAAAACCATTCAGTCTGTTAGAAAGGGGAAAAAAACCCCAAAACTTTTGTGGTGATTGCCTTGAAATAAAGGATGTGCTGCTGGTTCTTGACTGGGATGCAGCTGGAGGCACTGGGCATGCATCCAGTAGCCTGAAGGGCTGAGTCAATGTCTGCAAAGGCCTCTGAAAGAAAATTTTAGGTAATAGAGCTACAAAATCTGTCCAAAACAAAACGAAACACTGAATTGAATATTCTACCTTGTACCTGGAGAAGGATTGTGTGGGTGCCAGCCTCAAAAGGCTTCAGGATGGATGGAAAAATAAACCCAAAAAGGATGATTTGCAATCCTTGTGTAGAGTACAAGCAAATATGAAAATGTGGAGCACAGGACAGGGGAAAAGCTTTTCTCCTAATAGATGAACCAGGAATTTATCAGCATTTGCAAACGAAATACCTTAAGGATGTTTTATTTTCCTGTTATTTTCTCCTTCAGAAAGCAGAATCCCTTCCAGCCCCAGCTCAGTGTGGGTGCTGCCAGCTTTGCCTCTTTTTCCTGAGCAGTTCCCAGCTCTTGTCTGGCACTCTGAGCCTGGGATGCTCTGAGCTGCTCAGCTCCAGGAGCCCTGAGACACCACAGGTTCAGCTCCAGGTTGTGTGGAGCTGGAAATGACTCCTCAGGCCAAGGGAAAGGTTACAGGAAGCCAAGACTGCCAAAGCAACAGCACTCAAGGAAATGAGTGAGTTTTAAATCAAGCAGTGTAGCCTTAATGTACAAGCTCAAGGTCAACTACTGTATTTTATTTTGGTTTTGGATTTGGTTTTGGATTTGGTTTTGGATTTGGTTTTGGATTTGATTTATTTTATTTTAATTTTCTAACACAAGGAAGCCTGCATGCTGCTGAAATCCCACTGGATTTCAGGTTGGTGAGCTGAATATAAAGGAACAGCTTGAACACAATCCACTCAGACTGTTTGCTGTACTTCAGATTCTCAGTCCAGGTCTGCAGCCTCCTCCAGAGGACACCTCCACCTCCAGTTTTAGCAGCTCAGCTCCCAGGCTGTGATGCTCTGAATCTCCCTCTTGAGAGGACTCAGAGAGATTTTAATGCTGGTTTGTGCAAGAGGGAAATGAGCTTTAAAAACCTTACTGTCTGACTTTGGAATTATTTTTCCATACCCTGGGAGCAACGTGTCCATGGCCACTTGAGGTCAAGCTGCTGTCATTCCATAAACTGTTTTCTCAGCACAGTTTCTGAGGGTTTTTTCTCCCAAATCAGTGAAAGGGTTCAATAGTGTGTTCTCTGTAGGGATTTTACCTGTGTTAGAGAACATGAGTAAAGCTCATGTTGCATAATTAAATGTCTAAATTAATAACTATTTATCTTCCAAGCCTTCCATGTTCTCAATCATAAAGAGGGGGAACTCTTAGAAAGGTCAATATAACACTTTCATTAATTGACAATATTTGCAGATAAATTCCAAACTATAAATTCTGGCTGCTCAACCCCTTGGGGATGTCAGACTTTTCCATGTGATTTATTCCTGAGTTCAAAAGGTCTTTTACCTTTTGGCTTGCTGAGTGTTTTTAAGAAGCAGTGAAAATGGAAAAGTGGATTTTACAAATGTATTTCTAATGAAAATATTCTTGGAGCTGCAGGGTTTATAAATGTTTCCAGACAAATCTATATCTATTACAAAACATTTAAGCAGAAATTACAAATGTAAGTAGAGAAATAATTAATTTTCAATACTTTATCAGAAAAGCTTTTGCAAATCACTTCCTGCACTGCTCCACTACTTGTAGTTATTTGTTCTCTTTCTGCTGGAGCAGGCTAAAATTCCTCTTTCCAGCTACTTACTGCTATCTCTAGAAATAAATTCTGTTCCCCACACTGCACCAACGATCAATGCAAATATTCTTTGATTTTTTTTCACAGAGTAATGGCCCATAAATAGCAGAGTTCATTGCCAGGTTAGTGCATATTGTACTAGTGATTTAAATTGGAGGACTCACTTGTAAACACTTCCTTCTTGTGTTATCATTTAGTAGTTGGATGATGGGATGCTCCATTATCACTTTATCTCCACAGCAGGATGCATCAGTCCATCACCTGACAACAAGAATCCTAGAGCCTAGAGCAGTTCTTCTTTTAGCTTGAGAGGTCTTCTAAAAAGGATGGAAAGATTTCCCACTTTTTGATGATCTTGACTTAAATTCGGAGATCTTGGTAAGGATGCTATGGAAACCAAACAGCACTGGGGTGGCTTTTGAGCTGAGCTCTGAAGTCACTGCAAAAGGTGAATTTGAGAAGAGCTAAGGTTGGCCTCCTCTGTACTTGAGACATGCTCTTAGTCCTTTTGGAGGTACAGTTTTAAAGAAAAAAAGGAAAAAAATATAAAAAAGAAAAAGGGAAAGAAAAAAAGAAAAAAAAAAAAAAGGAAACAAAAAGCAAAACAAAGGAGTATTTATAGTGAAGGCAAGGTCTTGCTTCTCAACCCACTGGTCTTTCTACCAAGGATAAAAATCTGTATTTTTGAAGTAAAAGTGGCTGTTACTTTCTGGTCTTCCAAAGAAACTTTTGAGAAAGATTTTCCAAAGAACCACACACAGTGTCAGTATTTGGGGATATAAAGTTCAGCTCACTGAACCCCAAGCGCTGCACCTCATCCAATACAAAGTAAAGGGAATAAGAAAACCACTTGCTTAATTTGTTGTGGGATTTGGGGTTTTTTCAAGGGAAAAGTTGCCAGTTTCCCAGATGAGGACTTGTCTCTCTCAGCCTTGGATTTCCCTGATTTCCCAATAAGCCTCTTTGAAGGCTGCTCTTCACCAAACATTTTCAACTCCCATTTTTGCATCTGTTTCATAATCTTTATTCTCCTGCTCTGTGGTATTTGCAATTAATATCTATGGAGAAGCCCAGACTTATGAACTGCTTTAAATTCTTCTCCTTCCAGCTGTATTTATTTGGGTTGGATTGCTTCCCCAGAGCAAGTTAGCGTGCAGTAGGTATTCAATCCCAGATTATTTTCACAAACAAGAAGCAAAGCAGAGGTTTCCCTCTTTGATATCCTTTATTTATTGTTGTAAAGGAACTGATTCTGCCATTTTTCAAAGGAAATACAGGCTGCACTACTAAATCAATATCAAATCTGGCAGATGTGAGGCAAATGAGTTCCTCATTCACTATGGACAAAGTTTTGACATCAGCAATTTTTAAATTTTTTACCCCAAAGTTATAATAAGCAGGAAAAGGTTGTTTTTATTCCCATAAGATTAATATAATTTTAATTAATACCTTTAAGATGGCTGCTTAGGGAAATTTCCTGACCCTTATGACAACAACTAAAAAGTCCAGGTATTAATGTTTCATTCTGGACACCAGTACAGTCTGCTTCGTGGTGCTGAGCCATTTGATATTTATTTGGAAAGACTTTGAAATGTAACACACTAGATCATTCTTACAGGTTTGGGGAGGCTGGGAAGTGGCCATTTACTCACTTTTATTTACCCCTAAACTTGTCTGTTTGGTGTTGCAGGGCTGGCAGTGGACTTAGCTAAAAGTTATATTGCCCTGAAGCAAAGTTAACTCCTCCAGTTTTAAGGAAAAGAGTTTCTCTCTTTGATCTGACTCATATTGGATACCTTTTTCTGGGAGATACATGTCCCAGGATGTAGATGCTACTTGGATTCTAATGAAAACTTTTCCTGTTTATTCAGCTTTCTAGGAAACCTGTTAGCTGATGTTTAGTCCCAAATGCTTTGGCATTCCTATTGCACGTAGTTTGGATTTTTCCTTTTCAAAATGTGATTTCCTTTATGTATAGACCTTCTTTCCTTCCTCCTTTCCAAATGTTGGGGTTCTGTTGGGAGGAGGTTTGATCATAAAGAACCAGAGTGCCAGGTACTGTGAGACTTCTTGAATGATGGAAGAAAATGTGACAGAACTGACCCAGTCTCAAATGTTGGGATGCTGTCCCCATACATCTGTAGAAGAAAGGCAGCTCTTTTAGGGGAACTCGGGGGGGGGGGGAGGAAATACAAACCAGTTTTCTTATTTATTCCATGGATTATTTTCCTGCCTAGCTGTTAATTTTAATTTTTTTTTTAGGATGAAAGCAGCAGTTTTCTTTGTTTTGTCCCACCTCCTCTCCAGCTTGATGGGATTTTCCATCTGCCCTCCCCTCCATGTGCCAGTGCCTTTATTATGCTAACAATAATTTTTGGACTGTACTGAAGCACCACTTTACATTTATTGCCCCAAGGAATGGGAAAAGCTTTCAAATGACTTTGCCCCTGCAGATTCTTAAGTCTTAAAGTCTCCATATCCCCACTGGCTGATGGTGAGGAGCCTCATATTGCACTGTACAGATGTTTACAGCCTATATGGCAGCAATGATGGGATTCTTGGTTTGGCTGCAAAGTACTGCTCTGCCAGTTGAAATCTGCTTTTTTTGTGCCCATTTTGCATCTGTGTACTGCACTTTCTCCTGCAATCAGGGGAAAATGAGGAAATTAAACTTCCCTCTATCTATAAACTTCCACCACGATTCTGCCTTCTCCCATTCAAAGGTCCCAAATCATGTTTTACTTTATTTCATGCAAGAGGATGAGTGTAAATAAATCTCTGGTTATTTTGCTGGTTACTTTTTACTTGATCAAGTAAAAATCTTGATCTTTCTGAAGTAAGCTTGTGGAGGACTGTGATATAAATGAACTGTAACTGCCAAACTCAATTCTGTATTTTTTTAAATGATGTTATTACTGAAATGTTAGATTATTGTTGGAATTATTGTTAGATTATTGTTAGAATTAGACTTGGTAGATATGGCTGAATCTCATCTCTGTTTATAAATCAATATCAGCACTCCAAACCCATGAGAGCTCAGGCAGGATGGCCAGGCCAGCCTAAGGGTTTTTCCTCTCCTAATCACAGTAGATCACACTTCTTAGGATGCTTGGGATATTTTATCCTGGATGAGTTCAGTATAAAAGCTGTCTCCTCAATCCTGCCACTGCCACCCAATATTTTGGGGATATTAGGGCAAGAGAGGATTTAAAAGCAGGGGAGTTTCAAATGCAGCCCCAGGAGCTGCTTCAAATGCAGACTGGAGGAGCTAAAGTTGTTATTTAGTGCTGAAACTGGACAAATCTTTTCTGAAAAAAAAATCTTCAATGCTCATAGGATGCCCTGTGTCTAGAGTATTTTTCCTCTGTTTTTATGATGATGAAAACTTGGTGATTTCACAAACTTTCATCCAAATGCCTCAACGTTGTTAAATGGTCAACCAGCCACTGTGATTTAGGATGATAAGCAGTGTAAGAATATTCTGTATTGAAAAGTGGTTAAATGTGCTCAGGTCCCCAGGCTTTTCCAGGGCTTTTACACTTATGCAAGAATAAACCTCAGTGGTTTATTTAGGAAAAAAAAAAAAAACCCCAACAACCTAAAAAGTTGAGCTATGTTCCTAATAGTCACTTTATATTTTAAATACATGTTTTTCTCCAGCTAAGCTTCTGCTATGCATGGGAAAATAAATTCCAGAAGAAAACTTCTTAGTGTTGGTGGCATCACAGTGCTCAGAACATAGATTTTCTGCATTACCTGCAGGAGCAATACTTATTTACAGGACAGGTTTTTCATGGAACATTTTTTTTTTAAGTTCCATTGTATCATTTGCAAAGAGCAACAGCTGCAGAACTCACTTCAGAGCCAAATCCCAGCCAAGCTGTTATCCAGTTCAGTAGCTGTCATTAATAGCTTTAATTCCAGATTCTTTTCAGGTTTTGTGAGAAGACTTTGTTTGGTCTGAACATAATCCTGGAAGTTGGGATTTTCTGCTGTACCCAGTGTGACTGCAGCATTTGGGAGAATTGATTCTTCACTATGATAGTGACAAACAAACCTCATCTGTAAAGCTTTCTCCTCACCCACTTTATTGAGAACTAATGTCTGGGCTCTTAGAGGTGACAAACTTATCATGGTTTTGTCTAGGTGAACACACAGAACTTTGAAAGCTGAATTTGATAGAGTAATACTAAAAAAAGTGGTGTGTGCCAGGAGTGATTCCTTTTGTACTGGGGGAGAAATTGAGCAGTTCTGAAATCAAGTAGCAGAGACAAAGCTTGTGATGATCTTATGCTTCAGTCCCATCATAATAAAGTCTAGGGTAAATATTTTTTTCATATTTTATAATTTCCTTTGATATTAAAATTAGCCTGGATAATAAGTTAATGTGAAAAATGTGTCTCTAGTGTTTTTCCTTGGGCATGATGTAAATAAGAGAATACTCACATTTGGATTTTCTGAGGATTTGTCTTTCTGGGAGTTTGGATCACATCCTTGTCAGAGGTAATAAGGTGAAAAACCCTCTTTTCCTTAACCCCTAGAGGTCTACTTGTCTTGTTGCCAACTTGTAGTAAACATCTGTAGAAATTTTCCCTTCTCTACTATGAGCTGTAGGTAGGAGGAGAAGAAAGAGGGTTTCCAAGAGAAGTTTCTGGAAAGCCAAAGTCTGTTGTTTGCCCCAGCTTCTTGCTGGCTGCCTGGAGATGTGAAGCTTTTTTTTTTCTGTTGGTAATCACCTACTTGGCAAGGTTATTGATCAGTGAGCCTTAATGTCTGATGTAATGAGCTTGAGAGCACTAATTGTTTCAGTATGGGGTTTTATTTGGTATCAGGGTAGCCACTGAAACATGAGGAGTAGTTTATATAATTGATCTTTTGTAGAAGATGCTCCTGCTGAATCAACTAAGGAGAGTGTATTAATACAATAATTTAATACCTTGAAGTTGGTTTCTGCTATGGAGTAAGCACTAATAAAAGAACTGAGAGTGAGGTTAGCAGAAGGAAAATACCTTATTTTAAAGGTTTTTATCATCTTTTGCCTGCCTTCCCTTTACCTAATGCCTCTCTCTAAAAATAGAAGAGTGCTTGTTCATAAATCCTGCAATAAACTTCTTTTCTGGCATGAATCTGCACACACTACTCTGATCTAAAGCCTAGGAAAAAACTGAAATATATTTACAAACTTAGCTGGCTTTGGGTTGGAGCTGTGTAATATTGAGGGTTGTTTGTGTGGAGGGAAGGGGAAAGGTGGAACCTTCACTAGAGTGAACCCTGTTTCTTATCATGGGGCAGGTGCAGCCTCATAAAGATGAAAAAAAAATGACTGAATGAGGTTTGATCTGAAATGTCAGAGCTTTGACAAAATATGATCTGAAGACTGGAGCATTTTTAGTTGGCTTTTGCTATGTTAAATACAAGTGTATTGGTGTTGTACAGAACAGTTTCCAGCTTGCTGATTTATTTTTTCTTTTTTAATTCCCCCCCTATAATAAGATTTGAGGGGGTTTTAGCTCAGGCACTGTAGCTGTGTATCTATTGAGCTTTGCATGAACTTAGGAATTGATTCAAAATTAAAGAAAAGGTGATGCATGTGAAAGAAGAAATAAAAATTTTATACAGTTCAGCAGCACTCAGTCCCATTATATTTTCCACTTTTTCTTTCTTTCAGCCTGAATTAAAAAAACCCTGCTGTTCTTGACTTACTTTATTATTTTATAACTCCCTTCAAAAATTTATATAAACTTCAGCTGCTCAGCACTTCTTGCAAATGTTGACCCATGACTGGTCAATTTAAATGGCAACAAGGTCAGATCCACCACCCATAATTCATATCATGAAATGCCTCATAAAATCTGAGGAAAAATAATGGGTTAGAAAGTACAGAGGGAAAAGGATCTTCAACTGGTGGAAAAGCAATAAAATATTACCATATTTCTCAGCCCAGAAGCAATAACAAAAACCTTTCCACTTAATAATATGATTTGATTTTAAAGAACGTTCAACATGCTTTATAGTGAAGTTATTTTCTGAAAATATATATATATATGTTTACAGATATAACACAGAACTGGCTGCTAACCTGGATAAATAATACAGTGCCTGTTCTGGTTTTTCTGTAAAATCATCTTTTCTAGGCTTGTATTTCCATACCTGAGTGGCAATGAGAGTAAACAGTGATTGGAAATAAAAGCAAAAATTTACTGGGGGCAAAAAGGCTTTCAGAACTATTTTGTGGTGTTTTCAGAATAACAGTAACATTTGTTTTATTAATACCACGAGACTTTAGTGACTTTTCAGAACCTGTAGGAACAACCTAAAACTCTAGCACCAACTAAAACAAACTGGAGAATCACAGAATTGGCTGGGTTGGAAGGGACCTCAGAGATCATCAGGTCCAACCCTTGATCCACTCCCCCTGTGGTTCCCAGCCCATGGCACTGAGTGCCACATCCAGGCTCTTTGGAAATATCTCCAGACACAGAGAATCCACTACTTCCCTGGGCAGCCCATTCCAATGCCTGATCACCCTCTCCAGAAAGAAATTCTTTCTAATCTCCAACCTAAACCTCCCCTGGCACAACTTGAGACCCTGCCCTCTTGTCTTGCTGAAAGTTGCCTGGGAGCAGAGCCCAACCCCCCCCTGGCTCCAACCTCCTTTCAGGGAGTTGTAGAGAGTGATGAGGTCTCCCCTGAGCCTCCTCTTCTCCAGCCTCAACACCCCCAGCTCCCTCAGCCTCTCCTCATAGGGTCTGTGCTCAAGTCCCTTCACCAGCCCAGTTGCCTCCTTTGGACCTGCTCCAGGACCTCAATCTCCTTCCTGAGCTGCGGGGCCCAGAACTGGACACAGGACTCAAGCTGTGGCCTCACCAGGGCTGAGCACAGGAGCAGAATCCCTTCCCTGGACCTGCTGGCCACGCTGTTCCTGATCCAGCCCAGGATGCCATTGGCCTTCTTGGCCACCTGGGCACACTGCTGGCTCCTGTTCAGCTTCCTGTCAATCCAGACTCCCAGGTCCCTTTCTGCCTGGCTGCTCTCAAGCCGCTCTGTCCCCAGCCTGTAGCGCTGCAGGGGGTTGTTGTGGCCAATCTTTTAGATCTAAATCTTTTAGAACACCTTTTTTTTTTTTTTTTTTTTTTTTTTTTTTTTTTTTTTTTTTCAAAAACTGTTCTGGAATTTTTATTAAATTATCAGCTTGAGAGAGAATGCTGTGAGTCTCATTAATGCATTACCTGTATCAAAGTGACTGAATGCCATCTCCATTTGCAGCCTGGATTCATTTGGGTTCTTTGGGATTGATGCCAGCTTAATTGAGATCAGGTTGGGCTTCTGCTGCTCCCCAAGGATAACTGCAGAGAGCTGCAAGCCCATTTGTTGCTATGTGATGAAATAAATTATTTTGCCCTGCAGTTGCTATAGAATACCACAAAACCACATCCATGCCCCACATACTGCCTTATCTGAGTGATTTCAGAGCTATATATGCAAGTTCTAGGGTTGCCTTTGTGATAGTTTGTGTGTCTGTGGATAGGAATTATAGAAATTTTTTTTTTTAATGTAAAACATAGGTACCAAAAATATTTTTTTTATATTTACATAGATCTTGATCAGCCAGAACACAAGTCCCATGTTAAAGAGCAGGGTTTAAATGTGTGTTATCCATTCTACTGAACTGCAGCCAGAAATTTTTAGAGTTCAATGGCAATGGGACAGAGCTCTTTTATAAGCTATTAAATGGGATATTTGTAAGGGGAAATCTCTCTTGCATTGCTCCAACACTTAAAATTATTTACATTTCAAAGTCAAATTGGTTGTTTCAGCCTTAGTGAAATGGGATTATTTTGCTTTGCTGGAAGATTGAAAGGACTGTCATGTAGCTTTGGAGTCTTGGACAAAGGCTCAGATGGGAGGAGTGTAAATGACACATTAAAGTGGTGTCATAAAACCAGTGATAGGTTTAAAAATGGATCCGTGTTTAGAAAAAAAAAAGATAAAAAGGCAATTGGCAAAATGGCATTACTGTAATAGCAGTCAGTGTATAGCTGAATAAGGAATGATTCTATAGTTTCAGTAGAAAATACTCCCCAACTTAACACCCTCATTAAAACTGTATGTGGACTTTTTATAGCTTCAGAGTTTTAGGATTAAGAAAAATCAAATGCTGCTTTTTACCAATACTTTTATAACTACTGAAGTTGCAGCAATTCCCTTTCTAGACATGAAGTGGGAGACACAGTGTTGTATGAACAGCCTCACGTGTTGCCCTTGTACCTTTCCTCCCCAGTTTTTTACACCACTAGTGCCAGTTCCACCCAGTTGTGCTTTGCCTGGGGGTGGAAGAAAGGGAGATGTACTTTGAATCCTTGAGGTTCCTAATCTGTAGTCACAGAGGAATGCACTGGGACAGCTGTGAGGTTGCCATTAACCTCTGATTAATTCTGAAATGAATTTTTTGGGCTTGATTCAGTCCACCCATTCCCACGTTTGCTGATGTGGCCTCACCCAGCAAAGTGAGGAGCAAGCAAGGTGGCTGGAAATATCTGGGGGGTGAAAATGAGCTTCTGGCAGCTGGTTTTTCTTCCTTGGCAGAAAGTGGCTTTCTTCTCTTGGAAAAAAATATGCTTTTTCAAAAATAACTGGTCTGCTTTGACCAAAATCAGATCTTTTCTTGAGAAAGAGCTACAGAGATTCACATTTCAGCCTGTGGTCTGGCCCCTCTGTTGATGTATGGAAGGCAGAGGTTCTGGGTTCAATCAGGTCCAGCAGGGAACTGAATTTGTCTCCTTAACTGTGGCATTATTGGATGTCTGGGGCCAGATACTCCACTGCAGTGTGAAGGATTCAAGAAAGCAGTATAAATTTTTGAAAAGTTGTTGATCTTCATGAATTGAGGTTCAAATGGAAAGCTCTGACAGCTTTGGTGACAAACCTCTGATTGATGTCAGTGAAAAGGAACAGGCAAGCCATGAAAAATAGGAGTTGCTTTCAGTATTTGTTGGCATAAACAGAGCAGTGGCTTTCTGCAGTTACCAGAGCAGCACCTTCCCATGCTCTGAATCCACCTGAGTTAAAAAAAAAAAAGGTTATTTCATTTATAGTGCTGCATACACAATATCACATTAAACCCCAGAGCTGGAAAACACAAATTGCAAAGAATAAATCTCCTGAAGTCAGTGCATGTCATGGTTACAGCACACATTGGCTTAGAGGTGTGAACACCTTTGTTTTCCAACAAACAGTATTTCTGGAGTCAGAATGTATTGTTGGAAACTCTGTTTAAGTATCACATTGGTTCCTGTAGCTAGGAGAAGAAAACAGAGAACTGGAATCCTGTCTGGGTATTTTTCAGGAGCAGTTTCTGCATCTGTGTTCATCAAACCCTTTACACTAAATAAATACACAAGATACACCCAACCTTTCCTACCCCCACAGCCCCTCTGCTCTGCAGGCACTCAGGCAGAGGTGACAATGTAATGTCACCTTTTTTTTTGACCTTTTCTGAAAGGGTAAAGATATAGAATCACCTCCTGATAGGAGTGGTGCCTCTGCTGTGAGGATGTGGGAAGTCTGTGTGTGGCAGGGATTTGGTTGCCTGGAAACATATTTGGAAGGGGAAAATGGCCTTTCAGGAGGCTGAGCTGAAAGGTAAGGTCTGACATGGCCTGTTTAGGGTCTTGCTTGGGGAGTGCTGATGTGAGGGAGATGTGCAGACTCCTTCTGCCCCTTCTCAAACATTCCTCTTGGCTCAGGTGCAGCTATTTCCAACACAATTTTAACTTTTCCATTAAAATCATGAAGTAATACTATGAAGGTGAGAGAGAAACCTGTAATATTTTGTTTGTCAGGAGTGTCTACTTCTCTTTCTTTGTTGGGACCTGAATTCAAGGATCTTTGCTATTTTTCTTAAATGTTAATCCTATTAAAGTGTTTCAGCTCCTTCATGTCCTGTGCTAAGGTGCCCCATGGAAAAATGTGTTCAAGTCCTATTTATATCAGTATAAATTAAAGAACTGGAATTGTAGTGTGCATTTTTTTTTTAGAGTGAAGGCTTGTGTTCCTTCTGGGTCCATTTACCTTCTAGTTTTCTCCTACCTGAGAGATAAGTTTTCCTTTCAGGCCATTAAAGGGTACAAGAGAGAGCAAGAGTACTTAATCTACCAAAGGTGTCAGACAGACTGGCACCTACTTCTTGGTTAAGTAGCACTTTATTTCTGAAAAGAAAAAAAAAAAATAAAAGGGCATCAGCTGCTGTGTGAAATCAATCTTCCAGTCTGTTGTAGAACAGAGTTTGTTTTGTAAAGAAGAAGGAAAAAAAAAAAGGTTCTCATAAAAGATGCACGCTTCATTTGTGTGTGTTCATGGGCTCTTTGGATTTTTGTTTCAATGCTGCAGCAGATGCTTAAGAGACTACAAAATATTAGAGGTAATTAGGACCTGTGGCAACCAGGGGTTTGTACTAAGTCATTCCTACTTTGAGGAGTGATTCCAGCTTGATATTCTCTTATTATTTGCAGGGATTTTTTTTCTGGCAATCGTAGGCTCACACTCATTTTGAGAGAATACCTGAGAGGTGGAATGTGTGTTTCTAGCTTGCTGGAGAATAAAAAACCCTCTCCAGGGTGTCCATTTCTGTGTATTCCCTTATTTAAACTCTTGAAGAATACTGGATCTTCTCCATCAGTAATATAAGAAATCTCAAGAAACAAAACTAATCTGTGTCAGCACTTCTGAGCTAGGCTCTTAATATGAGTAAACTGAAGGTTAGCTTGAGTTCCAGAAGTCTGCCTCTGTCCTGAAGTGTTGTCCCATTAATAGAGCTGCTTAAACTAATTAGTCAGTCAGAAACTGACTTTTTCTGTCAGTTCTGCTAGGGAATTTTCACAAGGATGAGACCCTCTTTCTTCTCTGTAATCCAAGAAGCTTAAGTAATAGGAGACCTTTGCAGGGAAAAGTTGGGAGAATGGGGAAAGGCAGAGAGATTAGTACTGCCTAATTTTAGCAATATATTTTAGAAGCTTAGGGAAAATAATCTCCTAATATGTTAAATAGGGAGCAGGACTCTGAAGTTAAGCTCATGCTCTGAAATGCCTAAGGCAGGAACCTGCCTTTTTTTCCAGGGAACTGGAATCCAGACTTGGAGTTTGGGGTGGATAGTTTGGGTCTCTCCTTTTTGCCCCCTTTAGAAGAGAGATTTACTGATTTTGCTCAGGATTTTTTTTTGGGGGGAAAAAAAAAAGAATAGAAAAATGGCATTGACCTGGCTGGTGTATAAGGGAAAACTCCCTGGGTAGGTTTGGGTGTCATGGGATGGATGCTCAGCTGTTTCCCCCCTACCTGAGTGCTGCATCTGCTACTGATGGAGCCAAAGAGCCCTCCTGCAGGGCTTGGTATTGCTTGGCCTATTTCAAGAGGAGATGGGCTCAGCTGTCAAACAAAAAATCAGCCCAAACTGCACATTTCCACACAGTTTTGATCGTCAGAAGACCCTGAGTAAATTCTTACGTGGTATAAGTCTCCCCTGGTGCTTTTGGCATCTCTGCATCAAAGTATTTTTAGTTTTGCTGTCAGCATTTCTTAAAGTGCTGGCCACACAGATGGGAAAACTGATGCTCAAAGTATGATTTTCCTTGTAGCCATTAGATATGGAGAAAAACATAGCATATCAAACACTGGCATCTAGGAGAATTGCATCCTCAGTCTTGATATTTATAAAAATAAGGCAGCTCCATCACTAGAGATCCCATGAGGGACATTTGTAACTTTATTTAGCTTGTTTCTTGCTATTGTCCTGTTTACCTCTTCTTTTGCTTAAATGAGCTATGGTTTGGGCTATGCATTTCTGAAAAGAAGAAATTCTATGGGGTTACTCTGGACAGATTTTTTTGTAAAGGGATCAGAACAAACCTGTGAATACCATTCCTCTCCCACTTCTGCCCAGCTAGCATAAAATTTTTCCTTTAAATGTAGCAACCATCAGTTCCCATTTTTCAAGCTGCTGTAAAATTTCCAGCCTTTCAATAATCTTTGTATTAATTCCCTAATACTGAAAATAATTAATTACTTACATTTTTCAAAATGTGCTCCAAATTAAGAGGCTACAGTGTGTCTTCTTTACTAATTATTTCAGGAGAGCTAATCTACAATGTGTGTGACCTTTTCTGAATTTGGACCCATCTGGCATTTTCAAATGGAATTGAGTATTGATCTCCAGACTGTTAATTTATTGTTTAATTAAAAAATCATAGTGCTGTGATGTGGCTTGATTGCACATCCTTTTCCACATCAACCAATTACTGTGGAGAGTCATCACAAAACTATCATTTTTTATTACTATTTTTTCTAATGGAGCTTCCCAGAAATGGAGGTCTCCTCTCATATAGCACACTAATGGTTTGGGATTTATTTGGGTATAAATGACTGCAGGAACTGCTACAGCAAGTGAATTCTCAGTTGATATTTTTTAGCTATGACCAAATTGCTACACTTCCTGGGCTTGATTGAATGGTCCTGGAATTTAGCTGAGCATCTTAGGTCATCAAGACCTTGTATAATATGGAGAGAAGTGGTTCTTGAAGACCAAGCATCTTATTCAGTGGTGGGTTTGCTGCTCTGCCCTTCTTTATTAGGGAAGAGAAATTCTATTTCTTGAACGAGGCAATCCCATCAAACTTTGTGCTGCCAGGTTCCCTTCCCATGGGTGAAAAATGCTGAATCATAGAATCATAGAATTGGCTGGGTTGGAAGGGACCTCAGAGATCATCAAGTCCAACCCTTGATCCACTCCCGCTGCAGTTCCCAGCCCATGGCACTCAGTGCCACATCCAGGCTCTTTGGAAATATCTCCAGACACGGAGAATCCACTACTTCCCTGGGCAGCCCATTCCAATGCCTGATCACCCTCTCCAGAAAGAAATTCTCTCTAATCTCCAACCTAAACCTCCCCTGGCACAACTTAAGACCATGCCCTTTGAAAGCACCCTTGTGTTGCTGCCAAACTACCTGTATTTTGTATATCTAAAAATGTGCCTGGGCAACACCAAGTGGGATGCATATTCTGCAGAACACTCGCTTCTCAACTGGCTCTTTCAGTGGTCAGTTCTGAGGCAAAAATTAAGACTATTTAAATATTTATATCAAGTAATTTCTGACCAGCATGATAAGTTGACAGTGGCAGGTTGATTTATTAACAACAGATAGATTTTTCATTACCAAATATTTTTAATAGAAATACGATCACATCCAGCACAAAGCTATCCATAAATAATTTGCAGTGATGTTCAAACTAACTCATCCTAATTAATTAATCCTTCAAATGTCATCAGGCAGTATCTTTGGGCTAGTTACTCAAATCTTTGCTTTTTTCTAAGTCCACTCCTGAAGACACAGCATTTCAAAGCAACACATTGCAAACAGAACAGACACACTTAAAAAAATTCCAGGACCAGGAGCTCCCACACTTTGGCAGTTTTAGAAATAAAGAACAAACTTTCTTCATTTATAACTTCCAGGAATGTTCACAGAAACCCATGAAGCACTTTGGTGTAGAAATGAAACCTTGGTGCTCTTTGTAGATCAAGTTATGTGTAAGCATTAGCAGAGGTTTTGTGTTCTAGCAATCAGAATCTAATGAAAGGGATTTATCTTTCTTCTGAGAAGAGCCTGCAGTCCACTGTTATTTAATATCTTAACTGTAATTGGAAATAAAAGGAAGGAAATCTGAAATAATCCCTTCAAATTGGATTACTCATGGAGATTCAAATCTTGAAAAAAGAAAAGTCAACATATTTTTACTCCTGATTTTAATAATATTTGCTCCTCCCAATGCAAGTCCCTCAGTTATGCACAAGTGTAACAAAAGTAGCTGTGAAAATGATTAAAAAACCCTATTTTTAAGCCAAAAGTTATGATCTGAAGCCCACTGAAATGGGCAAATGAAAATCTTTCTGTTGACATCTCTGGCACTAGTAAAGAATTCTTATAACTCATTTTCAGATGCAGCGTCAGAAGGAAGTTCTCTTTTAATATACCATGAAGGATAGAGGGTTAGAAAGCTGCAGAATGATCAGGTAAAGTAGAAAACCAAATGCTTTCTTAGCAGGTCAAAAGGAGGTCACTTGTTTTACAGTTAGAAATAAACCCTCAATTGAGAGTGACAGGGAGACTTTTACTATTCCAGTTCAAGACAAGCAATGGGTATCAGAGGAAACTCTTTTCTGAAGTGCTTTTCTACTTCCAGGGCTGTGATATAAATTAATGGGAGGGGAGAAACAGGTAAGGAACGGTGAGAAGAGGTTTTGAGAAGATAGAAGCCAGAAGCTGCCTGGAAATGGCCAGGTTTGTGTGTGCAGAGTTGCTTAGTTCAGGTTTTTAGCAGGTGCTGGGATGAGGTTGCAGATTTCCTGCCTCCTCATGAACATGAGAAAAAGAATAGAAAATACAGCTAGAGGGGGGAGAGTTTTTGGCTTCCTTTAGCAAATATTATCCCTGCTGGCCTGGACATAGATGGATCTGGTTTGAACAAGGTCATTTGGAATAAGTGCTGTTGGGATTTGCCAAATGCAGTCACCTTGTAAGAAGGGCTCTGTGTCCCCAGGTCCAGCTAGGAGGGATGCTGAGCCCCTTTTCCCACTAGACACAGGTGTGAAAAGTGCTCCTGAATGTGCTTGGCCACCCCTGACCAACACAAGCAGCAAAGCTGAGGAGGATGAAGGCCTCTGAGTAAGAAATAAACCCCTGTGTATGGTAGATCCCAGCCCTGGATCCCCTCCTCTGTCCATTCCCCCTTTCAGATGTGCCAATGTCCCTCTGGTTACTCCTAGCCCTGGTTTTCTCCAGCATCCAGCCCAGATTAAATGTGCACTGAAATGATGGAGATGTATCCCAGTGCATTTAGAAAGCACTCAGATGGCAAACCCTCACTTTTTGGTAACCATCAGACTATGATTAATTGTAACAATACAACTTATTAATTAAACTTGGGAAGCAGCATAATTGGAACTAGCATTCTCAATTCACTTGAATGAATTTCAGCATTTATTCTGCAACTATTTTAATGAAATGCTGAAATCATCTGCATATCAATCTATTCATTACCAAATGAGATGACTGCAACAATCCTAAGTATTCATGGAAATATCTTCATTAGAAAAACCATGTAATTAACCTGGAGTGTTCTCTAAATGAAGCACCTAAAATGTTACATACTTTCTTTCATAATTGCAATTTGAGAATATTAGTTTCTCATTCTCCCTGATTATATTTAGAGTAAAAATAGCATTCAGCATGATTTAAGCAGTTTGCACAAAAAATAAACCTCAGGAAAACGCTAGCAAAAGGGGCTGTTGTGTTTGTTTTATTTGCTGTTAAAAGTCAAAGATTGCACTTTAGGAAGAATTTTTTTTTTAGGAAAAATTGTTGTGGTTGTGGGTCTTGTCTTTGTGCTGAGGCCTGACTGCAGCTCTGCTTGTGCTATTGTTACTTGAAAGATTTAGCAGTGTTAAGGACACTTCATTGCCTTCCCCACATCCTAAATACTTCAGCTAAAAGGTAAAAATGATCTCTTCAGAAGTTTGCTGAGAAATGTCACCCACAGAACTAAAACATATGGCAGCTATCTTTGTTTAAGAGTTTTTATTTTTTTAAGAAAACATCTTTTATTCTGAACCATTCATATTTTTTGAATAGAGAAAAGCAGAATTGCAGACTTTAGGTAAAATAATGGGTTTTGCATGGCACATACTTGCCTCTCCTTTCATGACAAAGTCCCTGCAGAGGTAACAGGTGAAACATTTCTGGTGCTTTAGGGCTGCAGCAATTCTTACAAGATGGAATATGGATGCAAACTGTTCCTGGATTGTCTAGTGAAAAAAACCAGAAACATCCCAGAAATACTTGCAGGAGCCCTGAAGCTCTTACATCATGTTATTTTCTCTTCCTTCAAGCAAGTTTTCTCTTTCTGTAGTGTGTCCACTTCTCCCCTCCTCTTCATGTTTTCCCTCTGATCCTGCAGGCTGCTGGGGGCTACAATTCTCTCCTGAGGTTTTCTTAACATGATGTGACTGGGTTTTTATTGATTCTCATAGACACTGGGATCCAGAGAACAGCCAGGTAGGGACTGGCTTCAGTTGCCTTAAGGAAAAGAAGGCAGTAAATTAAAAATCTGTGTAGGGATCTGTCCTGGCTCATTATTAAGAAAAGCTTGGGAACATCAACATAAACTATTCCTGGCTTCTTTTGAAGGAAAAGGGATAGCCCAAAATAAATGCTGCTGAAAAAATGTCAACTCTATGGAAAACAAAAATCAAACAAAAACCACCAAAGCCCCACCCCAAACCCAACTAACTGCCTGCTGGCTTTCCCACCCCTTTAATAAAGTATTATTTGAATTTTTAAGAATTAAAGTATGAGTTAATGGCATACTTGTTGCTAGAAGCCTTCAGGATTTTCTTAGCATATGGTTTAAAACATCAACTCTTTCTGTATAAGGGTGCAACACCTAGAAGGAATATTCTTATATTCTAGAGGGAGCCATGCAACGTTAATTCAAATATGTGCCCAGATATAATGAGTGAATGAAAATCTTGGCTGTACCTGCCAGATGATTGTGATCTCTGTTTAAACTTCTGTTTTCTTCATTTTGATCCATCTATTTATCCCCATTTCAGTGAAAGAAAATGAGCTTCATGAAAGCAGAAGCTGCTCTCTAGGAGATTATTGGGACACCACAGCTTAAAGTTGAAACATCAAGAATCCATCTCTTCAAGAAAACTGACTGAAAGGCATTTCTTAAAATAAATGTTATCAGAAATCACAATCATCAAGTGAAACACTCAATTTGTAATACAGGATATTTTATTTAATATAGCATTTTATCTCTTAATTTCTTAAAGAAAAAAAGATTATGAATTCGCTGACTTTGCTCCTCTGGTAACTTTTGATCCAACAGCTGTTTTCAATTAAACATGATAGAGTGGTACCAGTGATAATTTGTGATAAAATACTTCTGACAAAATAGGCAGTAGGGCAGGGGGAAGGAAACCAAGTGGATGGCCTTACAGTGGAAGAGATTGCAAGGTTCAGTTCAGCCATGTTATCAGACATCAGTGAATCTACACCAGCCAGAACAAGCTCCTGGTGGGCTCCATGGAAAATGGAGCTGATCTGGAATCACTGAATCATAGAATTGGCTGGGTTGGAAGGGACCTCAGAGATCATCCAGTCCAACCCTTGAACCACCATTGCAGTTCCCAGCCCATGGCACTCAGTGCCACATCCAGGCTCTTTGGAAATATCTCCAGACACGGAGAATCCACTACTTCCCTGGGCAGCCCATTCCAATGCCTGATCACCCTCTCCAGAAAGAAATTCTTTCTCATCTCCAACCTAAACCTCCCCTGGCACAACTTGAGACCCTGCCCTCTTGTCTTGCTGAGAGTTGCCTGGGAAAAGAGCCCAACCCCCCCCTGGCTCCAACCTCCTTTCAGGGAGTTGGAGAGAGTGATGAGGTCTCCCCTGAGCCTCCTCTTCTCCAGCCTCAACACCCCCAGCTCCCTCAGCCTCTCCTCATAGGGTCTGTGCTCGAGTCCCTTCACCAGCCCAGTTGCCTCCTTTGGACCTGCTCCAGCACCTCAATCTCCTTCCTGAGCTGAGGGGCCCAGAACTGGACACAGGACTCAAGCTGTGGCCTCACCAGGGCTGAGCACAGGGGCAGAATCCCTCCCCTGGACCTGCTGGCCACGCTGTTCCTGAGCCAGCCCAGGATGCCATTGGCCTTCTTGGCCACCTGGGAAGCAGAATTGAAACTGGAATTTTCCACCAGGAGCTTAAATCTTAGCCTTGTGAATCGAAGTATCATTACAGAAAGTTAATGATTTTTTGATTAAAAAAAAAAAATGGAAACAGAGGAAGGCCAAGACTTCTTAGGAAAATTCCTGCTTCAATATCTAAAATCCCTGGGGATCCTTGCAGCTCAAATCCTTTGTACCTGAACTTTACAGGGTGCAAGCTTTCCAAGCTAAGAAATCCAGAGCCATTTTGATAACTTATTGAAACCTGGGGAGGTAAGGAAAAATTAAAATTTTAAAGCTGTAATTCACTGATTTGGGGTAGATGAGTTGTCTCCCAGAAACACAGCCTCAGTCAGAGCATCCCAGTTGTCCTGCTCATGTCCAGAGCCTGAAAGTCTCTGAGTGTGCCCACACATGGGGAGAGACCACACTGCCCACCTCCTTTAGATGGAGAAGACAATGTTCTGCCAGCTTGCTGAAGCCAAAGAGAATTTTCCACTGGCCATAGAAAAATGATTTCCCAAATGTTGGTTTTATCTCCACCCCACTGCTTCTCATTTTGTTTGGCTCCAGGATTTTTTCTGCAAGGTTTTTCTGTCCCTCTCCTGTCATGCTCTGCTGGCTTGGACAGTTTCCCTGCTACAAATACTGAGCCTGAAAAAAAAAAACCCCAAAAGCTGCAGGCTACTGATTTGACATGGGGAAATTTGTTGTGTTCAATGGGTTTTCTGCAAGAGGGATTGGTGAAGGGTTTTTTTATCTCTTGTTTTTCCCACAGCATTGTTGAGCTAAAATGCTGCTGGAGCAAGATTTTCAAGCGACAAGAAGCTTTTTCTTTTCAGGGCTAGAGATGGAGCATTCTGAGTAGCCTTAATCACATACATAAAGGTTTCAGTATTTCTTTTGTATGGCTTTTTTTTTGTTGTTGTCAACTGCTGTAGTCAGACCCATTTCTGAGATGTGAGATCTCTCACATCATCGGGCTGAGATGAGTACCTTAGAAAAGCAAGGCTTTGTTGGAAGATGGTAAGAGACCTGGAAGATAGGAAAATGGGGCATTTTATTAAGTGATGCATTAATGAGGCTTTACATTTTCAGTACAGCAGTAGAGTTCATGGATGGAACTTTCCATATTGAATATAAGGCTGGTTCTTCCTCTTGTTACAGCCTGATTATTCTGGTGTAAATGCATCACTGCAGGTAGATTTTTCTTTATTGTAGAACAGCCATCTGTGTTTTTAAAAACTTGATGAGGCTTTGAAAAGAGAAGCAGCAGCAACTGCTTACAATAGCCAATTTTGATAACTTTAGAAGCAGAGCATTCAAAAATAATCTTCAGCAATAAGTGAAACTAGATTGTATGGTGCAATGAGAGGCTTATGTGCTGGCTGGCTGTGCATGTTCTCCTTAAGCACTTTTTCCTTCCACTTGCCAAGTTTAGCCATTAGATAAAAGATTTTTAAAGGGTGCCCTCGGCTCCAGCTTCATGGTCTTAATTACTTCCTGCCTCCTTGCACACAGTCTTGCCTACTTAAGTAACTGCAGTAACAAATTACAGTATTAAAATGTCTGTCTAAACAACTTGTGGGCACAGTCTGATATTTAGGAAGCTTCAGGTGCTTCTCTGAAATCCACGGTTTATTGTGGAGATTTTCTGAGAAATCTGTGTCGGGCCTGTGAAGATATTCAGTGGTTGTAAGCAGAGTCATAATTATAGAAATGTACTGAATTATAGAAATGTTCTGTGCTGGAACCCGTGGTAACTTCCCCTGAGTCTGTGCTGCCTGTCAGATGGAATAAGATGTGTTCTGCCCATACAAGTGATGCCTTGTCTTCATCTTGCCTCTTTGATGGGAAGATTGAATTTTCTCTCTAGACCTGAGCTTGATGCTGGGCACTGCTGCTCTGAGACACCCCAATTACTTTCTCTTATATGAAGCACTTGAGAAGATAACTTAGCGAAGAGAAATCAAGGGACTCACCCAGAGTGACAGACACAAGCAGGGGTACAAGCCCAGCAAAGAAGACAGATTTATTTTATTTATTTTTAATGTTAATTACTGCCTTGGAAAACCAGCCAGTAGTGTGTCAGTGTGTGGTATCATCTGTGTTCAGTACTGCAGAAAGGTGTCAGCCATCTACAGGGTGGTCCAGAAAAGTCAAGGGGGGGGAGTCATTAGCCAACTTCAGTTGTCCCCAGCTAAGTACCGTCTTTAAGCTCCCCCTCTGTAGGAAAAAGAGAAGATGGGAATGCCTAGAAAATGATTACTGGATGCTGAGCCAGTGCCTGACTTCATCCCTGGGGGCTCCTCTGTATCCCTTGCTAGGGGGGAGCACAGATGATCAGCACAGGCTCAACACCCAACTCAGATGGATGGAGTGAGTTGAATCTCCCCCTAAGGAGACACTGAAATTCCTCCTACTCGGTGTTGGAAAAGGGCTCCCAGTAAGTTAATCAAGAAGCATTTAGGCAGAATTCAGCTCCACTAAGCTCTCAAATATCTCAGTCTCATGCACCATGGTTGTGGCATCCTTGCTGAGATTACTTAGAAACCTCCTTGGAAGTGAACACTGGAGGAAAGCAGATATCTTAGTACCTTTTTTTTTTTTTTTTTTTCAGTAAGCTAGACTGTATGAAAGCAGGCTGACAACATGTAGTAACTAAGAGGTAGTCCTGGAAATGGATGTGTTAGATGAGAGTAGGAGGCTGTACATGAGTTTTTCCAAGCAAAGCAGAGGAGAATGTTTTGACAAGTCTGGGCCCTGAGTGACTGGAAAATAGCAGCTCACTGTTCCAGCTTGTACAAAATGTGATCCCTAACAGCATTCTGGAAGGAATGTGCAGCACTGCCTGGATGAGCAGGGCTCAGAAGGTTTGCTTACCAAGGGCAATGGGTTCAAAGATGCAATAAAGGACACATGAAGGTAATAATCTGTAGCTCCATGGTGTGAGTACCCAGCAGAGCAAGGTGCTGCTGGCCAGGGGGAGAGGAAGGGAGGGAGCTCTGAAAGCTGAAAAAGCATTTGTGCTTTCCCAGCTCCCTCCCTTGCAGGCTTGTTCTGACTTCAACAACTCTCTGGTCTTCACAGGCTTGAAAAACTGTATAAAGGAAGCAAAAGAGAAAGGTGTTTCAAGGGATGAAGTTAAGAATTGCAAAGGTCTTTGAATAACTGGTGTTTTCAAGCTGGGTGAAAGCAGTTTGATGGTTTGGCATCGTATGTTTTTACAGCAGATTTAACCTTTTTTCACAACACCACTGTGAAGAAGAGAGAAAAAACCAAAGAACAATGGGTTAATCTCTGTGGTTTACAATTCCAGAAAAGAAAATAAAAAATTTGCTTTGTCTGTGGAAGTGACTGGAAGTGACTCATGCTTTTAGAGCTCTTCAGTGCTGTAGGAGCTGCAGGACAGAATGAAAGAAGATGACACCACCCAAGGCACTTAAATGTTGTCTTTCCAGGCTGTTGGAGCTATCTGAGAAAGACTGAGCCTAAAAATAAGGCACTGACTGAAGAGCCAAGGGGCATCACTTCATTTCCCAGTCCTGATGCAGTTTTCTTCAACTGTCTCAGGCAAATCACTTCACGTGTCTGTTTCCTTCCCTGTAGATTTGCAGTGGTATTTTTCCACCTTATTTGAGTGGTGGTTTGATTTCTGAAGATATTAAATAGCAGGATAAAGCATACAACAGAGGGACTATATTGTCATAAATGACACTTAACCCTAAGGGGCACAAAGGAACATTATGGCTTTAAGGCATTGTCTGAGGGTAAAACTCCAGTTTGTTCTCCAACAGGTTGATGAGGTTGAAACTGAAAGGTAGAACTCAACCACAATCAATGGAGCTACCCCAAAAATGGCTTTATTCAAATTGTTTGAAAAATGAGAGACTTCTGGAGTAGTGACTGCAAGGTGAGGAAATGCAGCAAAGTTCAGACCCAAGGTATGGAGCACAGGAATCTTGTAATGTGAGTGTGTGGAAAGGGCTTCACCTAATTACATGACAAGGGAAAGCCTAAATTAGTTGGTTGGTAATGATGTGGATTCCTGTTGAAAGGATATTTGCCTTATGGGCGGTGCTGGGCTGTCCTCTGGTGAAAAATTGCTTTTTTCTTTGTGTTTTCAGATGTCTGGAAGTCAGTGGTGTTCATGGGAACTGCTGCTGTAGAAAGCACTACAATATTCTCTTTTTTTTTTTTTTTTTCCTACCTTTTGCTTCTGATAAAAGATGCCCAAATTCGTGGCTTTTAAGAATGTCTTTTTGGAGGGTTGGGGAAACAAGAACTCAGGTTTCTAAATATTCCTCTTTCTACTTATCTCTGAAAATCTTGTCAGCAGGTTTGCTTTCTTCTCTTTGGCCTCTCTGCTATTGCCAAGAGGGAAGTTTCTGGGCTGAGACTGAATCCTGAGCCCCTGTCAAGCTGCAGACAGGATATCTTTTGACAGAAATGTGTCCAGCAAACTTCAGGCAGTTTTAACAAGGCTCCTGGAACTGCAAGGGCTGTGAAGTCAGCCACAGTGACAGCAATTTATAAGCTGTGAATAGAACACTGTGCTGATGATATTGATTTTTGAAACCTACCACCAAGGCTGCTGTTCATTGACATTCTTGTTGGCAGAGTGTCATGGAAGCTCCATCTATGCTCAAAGTGAGATGTTTTCATGGTAGACTTTTCAGATTCATCTGGACTCGTATCCAGACAGTGAAGGCTTCAAAGGTTTCATCATGAAGCTGGTGATGCTGGGCAACATGGACTTTTCAGAGTTTTAGCTGCAGCATGGAGATTGCAGTAAAAACAACCATTTTCTTTCTGGGTCTTATGTGGAGTGTGCTAAATGCAGCTTGTAGAGCAGAGTTAGGGTCTAATTAGTCATTTTCTTGGCTGTGAATATCCATCTTTTCAAGTTGACAGCTCTGTAGACTCCAGGTTTATTCCTTGCCCATGCAGGGCATTCTTAAAATGTAATGGAGACAAAAGATTTGGGCTGAAATCAGCTGCAAGCATCTGGCTTTGTGTGAGCACAAGTGAGAGCAGCTACCCTTGGGTTTGCAAAGTAGGGCACTCTGCAAGGTGCTGGTCCCATGGCTTAGGTATTTCTCAGAGCCCACCCGAAACTGTCAGCACAGGCACAGAAAAGAAATGAATTAGGAAGCCTTGGCAAAAATCTTGTGGGACTGGCACACTCCCTTGTCTCTCAGCAATAAGGAAAGTCTTTAACTTTTTTAATTGCTTCCATTTTATTTTTCTCCTTGCTGGTGACATTTTTTCCCCCCAGTGTCTGCAGTGGTAGCTCATTTATAATGTTTCCTTTCCATGTGGCTTTGTTTTCCTTAATTTTATTTAATTGATTATAACTAATTGACTCTCAGTTTAGGGAATGAAGGTTTTTGGAGCCTGCTGCTTTGTTCTTAATTTATTTTTGGTGAAGCCTTTTCCTTCTAGCCCAGGCCTGAGCTACAAGGTTATTCTTCAAAAAATAAATAATAACAAAAAAGGAACCCCTCCTAAACTCACCACCAGCCCTCAAATGCATGCCCAGCTCTTTATGTATTTCTTTTCCTTCTGCAAAGTGCATATATTGTGTTGAAATGTAGGCAGAAGACCCAGCAGAGTTCCCAGTGCTCCATCCCCACAGTGTAATGGGTGTTTTGCTCTTTTAAAAGAGAAGGAAAGGATTTCCTTGCTAGTGAAAATAATTCCATTCCAACCACTGTCGTGGTAGATAATATCTATTTTTTAATTTCTGCTTTGAGATCCCTGAGAGATAATGCCATTTATTTGATAAATGTATTGGAAAATGAAAGATTTGGTAAATAATACTGATTCCTGGAATTCCTTGGGAATTACCCCTCCTGCTCTGCTCTCTGCACACCTGAGTGCCTGCTGAGCATCCCAGGAAATCTTCAGTAAGCACTGAGGAAATTGCTGGACAAGGTCTCCAGGTTTTGTCTCCCTTCCCCACGAAATTTCTGCTCAATTTTTACTCAGGTTTTTAGAGGAGGACTCAAGGAGCCTCTTGATCTGGAATAGATCTTGATCATACTTTTGGGAGGATTGTTTATTTTTGTTCTTTTCTGGTTTCTGTGAATGCCCTCCCAAGGGGTGAGGGGCATTTCTCAAAGCTTTGGTGCTGTTTCTGTCACCCCCTCTGCCTCCTGATGCTCCCTGACTCCTGCCTGGGGATTTTCCCTCTGTGAATGAAAAGGAAAACATGCAGGAATCCTTGCTGCAAGGGATGAAAAAAGGGAAAGCCAAGGGAACCAAAGGAGCCTCTGTGTCCAGAAGCTTTGTTTTACCCAAGAGCACCATCTCCTGGATGCTGGGGCTCTGGGAATTGCTGCCTTTGGGTTCAATCCTCCTGGAAGGGGATCTCTTTGGAGAAAGCTTGTGGATCTCTGCCTGGCTGGGGAGGATTTGCTGTCATTTTCTATTTAGCAAATTCAAAAGCTTTCTCTGGACTATTTCCACTTGGGTTTGCAGGCATTGTCTTCTGACCTGTCAGAATTCCTGCATTTCTTGGTTGGTTTGGGTTCTTTTCTGCATGGTCCTGCTACTCAGCGTGTTCTTGCAGTGAGTTCCCTTTTCTGGGCTGTAATTTAGTTTCCCTGGCATTAGTTTAATTCTTCTGAGCTCCTTTCTGACAAAATCCGTGTGTCTTGTCCAAATGGCAAGTACCTTGGAAATAATCAGAACATCTGAAGAAAAAATTGTCTTAAGGACCTAATTTTGGTCTGGTATGAGATGATATCCCTGACATCATATTTGGGAGAGACTTGGGAATGGAACTGATGCTGGTTCAGGTCAAGGGAAACCTTGTGAAATGCCTGTCATCAAAACCTGATTGCATATGAGCATGATTGGTTAAATCTCTTTGTAAATAATGTTCTCTTCTGCCTGTGTCTCAGAAAAAACAGAACCAGAGTGAAGTCTGCACATGTGAAAAGGGCCCAATTAACAATCAGAGTAAGAGAAAATTTAATTTCCATTCCTTGATGCACTCTTTTCACAGGCATTACTTTAAACCTGATTTCTATTGTTCCATTATAATCTGAAAGTCACAAATGTGAAGTTCCTCATCCCTGGCAAGATACAGAGAGCTAATAAATATATTGTACTCTCTGGCCAGGTGCTCTGACTGAAAACAAACCAAATGTATATTAATTTTTTTCAAATGAAGCATGCAAGATGGAGACAGGAAGGTTTTTCTGACCTTATTTAGCACTGTTTTACAGGTTTGAGTGGCTTAAATCAGGGCACTTTTTACTTACTTGGGGAAACTTTGGAATTGCAGGGGTGGTTAAGGATAGAAGAGTTTTCCTTGGGGGTGATGAGGTCCTTAAACTTCAAGACTTTCAAGACCAGATTAGAGAAACATCTGCCAAGAGGAGTTTGTGTAGCTGAGCCTGCCTTGGGGAGGAAGATAAACTGAACCACCTTGGAGGTTCTGTTTTGAGGATTAATCCTCAGAGGGAGTGGTACATTGGATCTGCACTCAGATGGATGCACGTTGGTTGTTAGTGCACAGCAAACCCCCTGACTGAATATCCCACATAAATTTTCCTTCAAGTGTCTGTCTTGCAGGAGGGAGAAGCTGCTTTGCTTTGTCTGAGTGGAAGAGCCTTCAGGCTGAAGTAGCTGAGCTCCCCAGGATGCTCTCTGGGATAATTGGATGCTCTTAACCTCTGCCCCAGGCAGGAGAATGGCCCCTTCCTTCTCTCCATCCCCTGATTCATGGAGGTAGATTCTGCTAAGTTCTCTCTGCTACATAGAACTTTGCTGGTTTGTTCAAGATGATAAACTCATGCCAGGTGATAAACTTCACTCACCCTGTGTTACAGCTCCCAGCACAGACCCTGCAAGTTGTAGTCAGGCTGAGCTTTTCAGAGTGTGTGTCTTTTCTGGGTCAATCCAGAGCATTCAGCATGGCAGACTCCTGGGGTCAGCTTTTTTGAGGCACTATGACAAGCACACAGCATCACCTGGGATGTGATAAAATAGGGAATTTCATCTGGGAACACTTGGAGACCTCCACAGCTGCAGCCATCACTCCCTGTGACAGCCTGGCACAGCTCAGGAGACAGAGTTACAAGTGGTCTTATCACATCCATCTCATTACAAAGTGCTTCCCAGCTCATTTCCATCTTGCTCTTACTAAAAATGTGTCCACGTCCACCCAAGTGTCTGAATAAAGTCAATGAGGATGTCATGCATCCATCCTTTTCTTCCAGTTTCCCTTGATAAACCAATATTTCACTGGAATGAGCCTGGAAGAATAGTGTTTAAATTTAACATGGAAAACATTGTTCAGCAGGGCTGACTTTGGGTCTAACACACTGTAAATGAGGCCATATATTCAAAAGGGATCTAAATGCTAAGGTTTACCAGATAGGATTTGTATTATGCTCCTGACAGGCAAAATTTATGCCTCAGTAAAGAAGTTCCTTTCAGATTAAAGTTGCAGTAACTGTAACTGCTACAACCAGGCTCTGGGTCTATTTTTAAGCTGCATAATGTACTGCTCAATATCCTTTCATTACAGCAGAAATTCAGATTTTATTTAAAGAACATATCTATGTGAATGTGCTGTGAGAGCTGCAAATCTTTTATTTACGCCAGACACATCATTTTTCTTCCACTGCTTTTTAAGACACTTTGGGCTGGTCCCCGAGTAAGTAAGTGAATATTACACCATCTGGTAGCTCTGTGCCAAACCTAAACCTTTGTGAAAGCCATGAGCTGAGCTTCAAAATTCTGGGGGGTTTTTTGTTTATTTTAGCAAATGCCCTTTTGAGTTGAAGGTGCAGAGTAAAATCTGAAAAACCTTCTTAATTTGCCCCTGTTCAGTGCACAGCAGCAGCTGTGTAGCTCTAGCTCCTCCCCAACATTATATATGTGTGGAAAAAAAAAAAAACCAAGCTGAAGATAATTCAAATTTGTGACATTTGTGTCTGAAGGTTGAGCACCCCCAGTAGGAGTGTCTGGGCAGAGATCATAGTAATGGTTCTTGAATGAAATTACTGTTATTTAAATTTGTATTTGGATCCTGAAGCTCCCAGAAGCCCTACAGATATTTGGAGACAGACTCAGCCTACACCAGTGCCCTGAAGTGTTTGAAAATTGAAGTTATTTGAACTCCTTTTATTCCCTTATTGTGAATTTTTTCCCCTACCCCTGTTCATTTTTCTTCAGGGAGAAAAGGATTGGGAAAATATGGAGTTACCAGGAGTCAGAGGCCTAGAAAGGATTTTATCTGAGTGTTGTGAAGCCTGGAGGTCTAAGGCCATACAGCTATGACAGCAAGTAGGTCCCTTCATGGAGGCAAAATGTCTAAAGACCAACTTGTATCTGCTGTGGTGGTGTAATGGATGTAATGTATGTAATACAATTGTGATCTGTGAGGGTGTAATGAAAAGCTGAAAACCTCTGGGGCAAAAGGAGGGAAAGGCAAGTGTAGATAGGGGACTGTTTGCACTGATTTTCTTCTTGCTGCCTGATTTCCTCAGAGAGTCAGCAGAGCAGCTTCTCTTTCTCCAGCCTGTCCAGACAGGACCTTTCATGAGTGCTAAATTTACATTTCTAAACCAAATGTTCACTCCATATTATTTTTGAATATGCAATTACATGGCATGCATGCTTGTATTTCTCTTGATGAGCATGTTTACAAGACCAGCATTTGTGATGCTTTTAAACCCAAGATAATTTAGCCTTCTAATTTTAGAGCTTGCTTTCTCTCTTCTGTGCAAACCTGGTGTTACCAATTGTAAATTGGACCCAGCTTTAACTTACAGAATTTAAAGCAGATTATAAGATTTGATTTTAAAAAATAAGGATCTATTCTTTTCCCCCATGTGCACTTCACTGTGGACTCCCCTGAAGAGTAAGCACATCATGGATTAAGCTCCTCACCAGGTCATTGCTTCCACCTGAAGGATTTGATATGGACAAAGAGGGTCCCCTCAAGTAAGGATTCCACTCAGCAAACTAATAAAAGTTTTTGTGTGCCTGCAGACTTCAGGATTTGTTGCTGTGAAGAACAGGAGCTCTCTGGTCAGCAATCAGAACCAGCAAACCCTTTGTGTTTCTGTGGCCATGTCCAGAGCCTGGTGCTGAGGTCCCGTTGTGTGTGGGAGCTCCTGCCAGGATCTGCCTCATCTCCTTCTGTGCTCCCTGACACACACAGCCTGGGGACATGGGGACAGAGAGGTTAAAGACTCCATGCAGAATGTCAGACCTTTTCTTTCTGCTTGTCCTTTTGCCAGAACAAATTAAGTGCTGGAGAAATGTGTCTTCTCTAGCTACAGCTCTTATGGGAGGATCCTCTTGCTGTTGTTTTATGTTTTTTTGTTGTTTTTTTTTTCCCCCACCAGATTCTTCCCTCTCTCTGATCTTGTTTTGAGTGAGGTTTCTTGCTCCAGAGATATGCCACAAGGGCTGAGCCTCTTCACACCAGGTTATAAATTAATAATTCAGGCTGTTGGCATTCATCCACATCCTCACCAAGGCTGTTGCCCAAATGAACTTATTCTTAAATACTTTTTTGCCTTTTTTTCTTGTTCTTACTTCTACTCTACTACCTCTCTCCCTTCTTGAAAGACAACAGTCTGTACCAACTCCCTCTTCCATGAAGTTCTCCAGGGACTACTGACTGCTCCTGTGGATATCTTGCATCACTAACAAGAAACAGGTTAAGATGTTCATCCTGCTTTGGGGTTAGAAATCATTTGTATTGCTCATACCTCTTGATTGTAAAGATCACTGGTCAGCAGGGCCCAACTCTGACACCTGTGCAGAAAACACTGCTCTCTATAAACTAAAATGGGAATATTTCTGGTAGAGCTTGTGTTAGCTCTGCTCCCTTCTAGAACAGGAACATGTTGTGATCTTGAGCAGGGAAGCTCTGAATTGGAGAGGCTGATCATGGGAGACAAATCTGTGTTAGTAGGAAGTAACTGGGAGGTGCTTGCTTTGCTCTGCCATCATTAATTTCTTAGCAATCTGCAGAAAAACCTGCTAAAGCCTTTCCTGAGCTTCCTCTGAGGATGCTTCCACTGGTGACCTGTGACACCACAGGGGAGGAGGATCTTTGTCTTGCTTTCTTGGTTTGACACAGAGTTCACCTCACTCCACAGAAAACCCTTCTGCCCACATGTTCCTTCTCCCTGATTGTAGGAAGATTCGTTCTCTTGGGACAAACCTTGTGTCACTGTGAAGAGAAATCAGTAGAGAGCCATGAAGTAATATTTGGGCTGCAGTTCAGCACAAGAAAGCAGCAGCTTCCCATCCCTCCAGCAAAGCTGCCACTTCTGACTTTGTCAGTGCCCTCCTGAATGATTTTATCCAGCAAGGACACCAAATAGCAGTGGTTTAGTCCAAAGGGATATTAGGCTGCTAAGTTCATGTCATGTCTGCTTTTGAAAGGCCAGCACCAGGCTGTCCTTGCTGGGCTGGGTAAAGGTGAATTATTCTGGTTCTTATCCCCTTGGGCAACACAGTGTTCCCCTGTAAAGCTGAACTTTAAATATGGTGGTTAAGACTTGTCCAGGCTTGAGGTTTAGCTCATACAAATCCTGACAGTAAAAATTACTCTAAATTATGACCAAACTTTTCCTTCCTCCCCACTCCTTTGCCCTTCCAGGATTGTTTTTGGAGAGAAAACTGAATCAGAATAGCTCAGGAAGATAAAAAAAGTGGCTTTAAAGCCAATTTTTCCAGTTCTCTTCCTAATATAAGCATTTATTGCAACATTCTGTGCCACGGTTGAAAGCCCCATGGTTGTGACATACTTTTCTATTATAAAATTGGCTCTTTGAGCAGGTAAGAAGTGGAGTGGGAGCACATCCAGCTGCATGGAGAGCTCAAGGGTAAGGAAGGTGTGGTGGAATTCACTTTCCTGGCTAAAAGCTCTATCAGTGTTGATGATATTGATGATATTGATGATGAGAAAGTGTTGATGCAAAAGCAGGTAAGTGAAGAGAAGTCACTAACATGGAAGTCACATCTGGAAGTTGGGCCACCAGGCACAAGAAACTCTGGGAATTATTTCCAACTGGGCTATTAAAGGGCTGTGCTGCCATTTCACCACTTTGTCCCTGTTCTGCCACTTTTTTTTCTTTCTCTATTCACGTGGCAAGCACCAAAGAGCAGTGACTGTGGGTGCTGCAAAGCTGGATTGATGCAAGGTCTGAGTTCAAATCAGGGAAGAGCCCCAAACTCATGGCAGGGAGCTGCAATCTGCTCTTCCAGAAGCAGCACATCCAAAATGGCAGTGAAAAGGAAGGGCAGGGATGTGAGCCTGCTGCCCCTGATTTTTGGGAAAGAAGGGGTCAGGAATTAACACCTTTTCTCAGGACCCAGCAATACCAGTCAGACTTTTGGTGGATCCAGCACTGGCAGAGTTGGCAGGAAGCCCATGGCCACTTTGGTCCTCCCAGCACTCTGCTGCTTTGCCTCTACCTGGAGGTGACTGAAAATACAGGCAGCCTGCATAGCACATTTGTCAGTTCAATTAAATGAGCTTAAAAAGGTCTCTTCTATTAAACAGATGCAGTTTTCTTACATATTCAAGGTCTGTTTTTCAAGGACTCTGTGTACAGCTCCCAGCCTGCCAGGGCTCTGATCTCACTGGGGATCTTGAAGCAGTGTCAGGAGCTAAGTACAATTTTACTTAGGCTGAAACAACATCTCCTTTGACTTAAGATAATGGTGCTCTACAAAGCTGCAGGAGTCTGCTTTTAGTCACCCTGTAAAAATACTCAGTGATGTTGCAGAGGGAAAGAGAAAAAAACCAAATTCTCTTGTGCCAAGTGATAAAACCTGCATAAGGTTATACTCCTGTCCTTTGCCCTTGTAATGCCTTTCAGAGAAGGATCTTGAGACAACTTCCAGACATTAGTTAATTAATCTCCATAACATCCCTGTGAATTAGGTGACTTATCTACTATTGTACAGATGGGTGAAATGAGGAGCAGAGAGTTTGTGTCTTTCCTGAAGTCAAACAGTGAGTTTGGGGGAAATTTTAGGAATAAAATGAAGGGCAACAATTCTATTCAAGAGCCAGGCCCTTCCACCAAGACTGGTTACCCAGGAAAGCTACCTCCCTCTTTACACCATGCCTTGTTTAGAAGGAAAGTGGTTAGACTCAAAGATGTCCATGGGTGTTAGCAAAACATTAGCTCATTGTATTTTACATGTTTGAAATAGATGACCTGGATTCTTGGGTTATAAGTGAGAGATTGCACTATGTAAAACTGATTTCTTATTTAAAGCCAATTAAACCCTTCTCACAGGGGAATGAAATTGGGTTTAAAGACACCAACTCCACGTGTATGTTTTGCCCCAAAAGCACTAACACTTCAAACTGAAATGTTTGGTTTTGAATGGCTTCCAAGTTTGGCACTCTAGAGAAACTGATTTTCAGCAGATTTTTTGATCTTGTTTTTCTTTTTTGTTTTTTGTTTTTTTTTTTCCTATCAGGAAAAGGAACTACTGCTTTGCTTTGTATTTAATCAGATATTCTGGAAGTCTGAGATTCCTTGATTTATAAGTTTTGACAGCCTGGGAAAAAGAGAGAGGTATCCCAAACCTGTCCCACATGCTATAGTCCAAACCAATATATACAGCAGGAAGGGCAGGAGTCTTGGAGAGCACTGAAGTTATAGTTGCCACCTGGTTTCTGGCAGGTACCATATTTACTAGCATGAAGCCCATTACTCTTTGAAATGCTCCAGCTCCAGCTGCTGATCTATTCTATTTTAACAAGATGTTTAAAAATCCCCAGCTGTTTATGAAGAGCCAGCACAAAGGAGATGATCTGTGTGACAGACAGAAGAGGAGTATGGGCCTCACAAACACTCCGTGGTGACTTTGGTGATTAATAGTGACACGTTGAATTTGGCTGCTCTTACTTGAAGCAATCCACAGGCAGATGGTGAAGGAATGGAGGGAGCTTGGAAGGAAGAGGCAGAGAGGGATTTCCCACCTGCCCCCCAGTCAGCATTCCCAGGGGCTGGCACAGCCTGGGATGGAGAGGAGGCTGGAGGGTGGTTCTGGGACATGATGGGCTGGGTGGGATGCACAATCTGGTCCTGCAGCTCATCTCCTGGGAATGACAAACCTGGGATAAGTCAGCACTTCTTCTCCCACTAGGGAAAGAAGCAAGCATGGCCTTGTTCCAACCAGCAACAAATTACCTTTGTTCTCCCAATTAATTTAGCCTTCTGCTTAGAGTGCAGCAAACGTATAATTAGCTGAAGCAAGACAGAAATGTTATTTCAAAAAACTGTTTGAAATATCCCGAAGAGGCATTCCAGGAGGCTTTACCCAGTGTTCCTGCATCTCCATTCCCACTGTAATTACCAATGAGCCTCCTTGTTTAATTCTATTTTATGGAGCTCTTCTTTCCTGCTCTGCTGCTGTTAGAAATTTGCTGATGTGGAAGAAACGCTGGGAGTGTCAAGAGGAGAATCATGGCAGAATGAGTTCCTTTTGAAAAATCACTATTTAAAACTAAAGCAGAGGCTTGCTGCTTTTTTGGTCTGAAAGACTGAGTGGCAGGGATGAATCCTCAGCAGAGGAACACAGAATCTGCTGTTATTCTTTGCTCTTTTTTGCTTGGGGAGATGGGAGGAGCTGGAACATCATCTCTCTGGCCCATGTGTTCTCTTATGGAAGTGGAAAAGTGAAGGCATTAAAGTGCAACATAAATTTGACTTCCAGTGTAATCTGAAAGCATCCTTATTCTGTGTTTGTCAAGGTGCAGTTTGAAATTCAAGTCAATATCAGAAGACAAAAGGTGGTTACTTTCATCTGGAAGTGAGATACCAGTATGATCTGTGGCTTTCATCTGTGGGTTCCCTGCCTCCCAGTCCCTAGAACTTTAGGTCTTTAATATTCCAACCTGTCACCTGAGCTGAGGGAGGAGGAGGACACAGGTAATGCCCCATCCATCCCACCTCATGCTGCCAGCCCTCAGAAACAAAAATACTTATTTCCTCCTACCCTTCTGATTCTACCTCATTGAAGTGAGTTCTTTCTGGTCTGTGCTGGGATAATAAAAGAGAATCAGATTTATTTTTTTTGCAGAGGAACAGAGATTCTGCAGATTCTGTTTTGCTTAGAAATTTGAAAGCTGCTTTATTGGAGAAAATGGGACAGAGATGCTGCTTCCTGCCATGCCCACGTGGTTTTATTTGGGGTTGGTATGCAGCCTAAGTACTGGATTGGATTACAACTACCAGCAGTGATTAAGGAAAATATTCTGTCCAGTTTTAACACCACTGGGAAGCTGCTTGCAGTCACCCTCACAAAGGTGCTGCTATTAAAATGGGTTTGTCTGTCTCTCTCAGATGAGGTCAGAGAATCACTTAACATGGAAAAAAAAAAAAAAAAAAAAAAGAAAAAAGAAGAGCAGCACACCATGAAGCAGACTGGCTGTGGAAAACCAAGAAGGATTATGTCTTCATTTGCTTCATTATGTAATTTCCAAAGTGCCTCCCCTAAAGTTAAGCCAAGTGTCCTCACTGCCCAAGACATCTCTTCATCCCTCAAGTATTATTCTTACCCAGAAACCACCCAGCACAGGCTGGAATTCAGTTCCCTGCTGGGCTGAGAAGTGGCACTGAAATCACCAAGGAGTTTAGGACGGGGAAGGAAAGATGCCATCACCCAGTACACCCAGTTTCAACTTCAGGGGACATTTGGGAGGCGAATTGTCAGCACCTGATCTACAACTGGGTCACTGGGCCAGCAAGTTGGGAGTGGCAAAGCCCTCTGCATCCTGCCATCTGCCAAGGCTGCTCAGCAAGCAGCACTGATTGCCACGCTAGCTGAGCACCTAATGACTACAAGGAGCAAAGATCTCTGCTGCATCCTCAGCCAGAACCTGCTCCTTCCCTTCAGGATGCTCTGATCCCTTGCTAATGACTACAAGGAGCAAGGATCTCTGCTGGATCCTCAGCCAGAACCTGCTCCTTCCCTTCAGGATGCTCCGATCCATTGCTAATGACTACAAGGAGCAAGGATCTCTGCTGGATCCTCAGCCAGAACCTACTCCTTCCCTTCAGGATGCTCTGATCCATTGCAGAGGGTGCAGTGCCATCTACTGAGCCTTCCCTGCCTTCCTCAGAAGTGGGAAGCAAGCTGCTTCAGCTTCCAAGCTTTTCCTCCTGCTCTCTGCTGACTTCATTTCAGCCAGAGCCTCTCCTTCCCCTGGGTCAGAGCCCTCCCATGTGTTCTGGCTGGAGCTGGAGGCATTCATGATAAATAATGGCCCAGCACCTCTTACAGAAGAGTCACACAAGCAATTTTGAAATCACATTATTCCAACCACTTTCCTGGGTGCTTTTGTGTCAGTTTTGAAGGCTATGAGACAGATTTAATGGGGAAAAAGCCTAATTTTTATCCACCTCATATATTTCTATCCGTTTTTAGGTTCTTTTGCAGCTGAATAGCTCTTGGACTCTGAGCTGTTTGTGGTTACTGTATGCATTGCTTACTCCAAAGCTTCCCAGTTACACAAACAGACCCAAACCACAGCTCTTGGGAGAGAGGGGGGGATTTGGGATCAACCTGGTGGGCCAGAATCCTATAGGAAATGTAGATTGAGGCATAAATCAAATATTGAGGTTTGCCATCACTAATGAATTAAATAATATTGTCCTCAATTGCACACACCTGTCTTGTAAAGGGGAAAACTGATGAGATTTCCTCTTTTCTTGTAACCTGAGGGAATTTCTATCCCACAGGCTCCAAGTTTGACAGTCACAAATGCTTCAGTGCTGCTTCCTCCTTCCCTTCAGGCAATAAATCTGTTCCTGCTCTTAGGAACAGGAAAAATCAAGGACTTGTTCTTGCTGCCATCACCAGGCTTTGACTCCAAGGCACCAACTGGAGGTTTTGGGTTCTTAAACTGAGTTCCTAAAAGCTGCAGAATCAGGGAAATCTGGCTCTGAAGCTTTGGGGCAAGGTTGGGTCTGGCCCATATGTCTGCTCCCTGGTGTGATCCCTTCAGAAGCTGATTAGCTCCACCAACTCCACCTGGAAAGTGGTAAAATCAGAGTCCTGGCCAGAGAAGATTTATGGATTTTCCATGCAAGCCTGGACTCTCAAAAATTTGGACTAACTTCCCACTGAAGCAAAACTTCAGCAGTAATAACTGTAATAGAAATGTAATGGAAATGTAGCACCACTCTGAGAAGGGCAGCTCAGAAAAAAAAAAAAAAAAAGACCAACATATTTCTGCTACTGAGCTTATAGAAGTATTTCCTCTGTGAGCAAGGTTTTTGCCACCCAGTTTAAAATTCAGATTTAAACCTCTGGTTCTGTGTACCAGAGAACAGGGGGAGTCTAATCAGTTAACTTTACCATAAGAGGAGGATTTTAAAAAATGGTCATTGTAAGAGGTAAGATGGGCTGATGTTTAAATAGTGATAGCTATTTGGGTGAAGATTAGAGGATTTTTAGTCACAGATTCAAATTCCTTTGTTAAATAAAAGTTCTAGTGACATTTTTGCAATAATGCTGAGGAATTATACTGTGTGTTTAGTGTGTGATAAAGCTTAACCTGGAGGATCTCCTCCTCCAGAAGTACAAGAGCCTTGTTTACCAGGAAGAAGCTGACCCATCCTCACTGCTGCTGCTCTTTCACCTTGGCATCCAAAGCACAAAGAACTCCAAGCTGAGCATCATCTTTGAGGCTGGCCTAAGAGGGAAGTCAAGTGGGAGTGCTCCAGAGTCATAAAACCTCATTGAAATTTCTATCACTGAGCATCTGTAAGAATAATTCAACTATAAATCTGATAGACTTGATAGCACAGTTATGCTTTGGTAGAGGCTGAGAGATAGCTGACTTCTCAAGGTTCTCTCTGGGGTTTTTTTCTCTGATTCTGACAACAGCTCCAGAGAAAACAGAGCTAGAAAAACCTTGCTCTGGCTTCCCTGTGCTTAGCAGTTCCCATTTCCCATTTAAGAGAAAGAGTTTTCAAAGGGATTTCCATAGCCTGGCACAGAGCTTTTCCTATCTTCAAGAAAATTTCCAATATTTATGCTGGGCTGTGAATGTGTGTTCACCCATCACCTTGAAGTTGGAGATATTGTACCCAGTACCCTGAGGTGAAGCATAAATCATCTGTGTCCTTGCAGTGGGGCCATGTGCCCTCCACCCTTTCCCTCTCTGAGAGCTGCGTTTTCCTGGGTATCTCCAAATAACAATTTCTCTCCTCAGCCCCAGTTAATACATGCTAACCTTAGTGTAAACAGTTTTTCATAGATAAATTCCCTCAGGAAAACTTTCTGCTTGATTTTTTTGTCGAGTTACTTCGCTTTAATCATGCAGAATTCTCAGGGTTTCCAGCCATGTGCCTCCTGCAGAGGTGTTCTGCCTGCTAATGATAGGCACTCGAGTTGTTGATTTTGTTTCTGCAAGGGCACTTGAAGGACAACTCTCCACTTTTCTTGCCATTCCTTCCTCTCTTCTACAAGAAAAACTGCAGAACTTTTGCAAAGTGTAATAGTCCCTTTGCTTGGTAAACTTGCCTCAGAAAATATATGGGTGTTGCTGGCAAGAAGGAGCCACTGGTTTCTGTGGGTTTTAAAAGGTTGCTGTAGGGGAAGGATTCCATCTTGTGCTGAGACAAGCTGTAAAAAAGTAAGAAAAAGACTAATGGATACCAAAAAATGAAAGCTTTCTGTCCTCAGAATGAAGATTCATTACACAAACTCCAGGCATGTCTTTAAGAGGGATTTTCAAGCATGCAGGGAAAACAAAGGTTTGTGTAGTTCTAAGCAAAGCCCTGTCTCAAATCATCTGCTGCTTTTTCTCTTGGAATCAGGGATATTTAGCAGACATAGGAAAGGTTGCTACAGCCTTTCCTGTGCCTCTGGGGAGCATTTCACTGCCCTTCTGCCTTCCCCAAGGCACACACCAGTCTGGCAAATCCCAGATCCAGGGCAAACTCCTCTGCTGCCTGGAATGGGAGCTGCCCTGTGGCCAGCTCTGAATTGCACCTCTGCATTCCCTTGAAAGGGTTTTTGAGACCTGGATCCACATGTTTTGTGCTGCCCCCATCTCCCTGTGCCTTTCCATCAATCAGCTCCAACATCCCTCCTTTCCTGGGGGGATTTGGGGAGGATGTGAGCAGTTGCCCCCTCCCTGTGCCTACTGCAGAGAGAGCCAGGATGTGCTGAATCCTCTGCTAGACAAGAAATTAGCCTGGGATGCTTGAGAATGCCCATTAGGGGCCTGTGTTTATACACACCCTGTGTGTTTTAAAAGAAAATGGAATGAATGATTTTACAGGCTTTATGCCAGCAGTGAATAAAGCATTAATAACACCAGGGATGGCAGCCCCTGCCTTTAATGTTGCCTGCCAGCTAAATTCCTATATTTCTCCTAAAATTTCACTCATTTCTTTGCCAGTGCTCAGAATATAAAATTATTTAACCTGCAACAGTGCCCATGTGTCCCCAGTGTGTTGTTTCCTTTAGTGGTGAAGGACTGGAGCTGGGGGCTGTGTTGGAGGCTTCCAAACATCCAGCTTGCTCCAGTGACCCAAACCCCCCTGAGGTCTTCTTGTTGTAGGGTTGGACCCAGTGAAACAAAGTCAGTGCAAAGAATAAAGTTCTGCAGAAGCTGGAGAGTCAACTAAAGCAAAGAGGAAAAAGAGCAAATTGTCTTTGGTACTTTCAGACTCTGCTACCTAAAATGTCTGTCCCATGGGATGTCATAGAATCATAGAATCATAGAATCCTTGGGGTTGGAAGGGACCTCGAAAGATCATCTAGTCCAACCCCCCCTGCCAGAGCAGGGCCACCTAGAGCACATCACATAGGAATGTGTCCAGACGGGTTTTGAATGTCTCCAGTGAAGGAGACTCCACGACCCCCCTGGGCAGCCTGTTCCAGGGCTCTGTCACCCTTACAGGAAAAAAATTTTTCCAGATATTCAACTTGAACCTCCTGTGCTCCAATTTACACCCATTACCCCTTGTCCTATCACTGGTCACCACTGAGAAGAGCCTAACTCCATCTCCCTGACACTCACCCCTTACATATTTGAACACATTGATGAGGTCACCCCTCAGTCTCCTTTTCTCCAGACTAAAGAGACCCAGCTCCCTCAGCCTTTCCTCAGAAGGGAGATGTTCCACTCCCTTCATCATCTTAGTAGCTCTGCGCTGGACTCTTTCAAGCACTTCCCTGTCCTTCTTGAACTGAGGGGCCCAGAACTGGACACAATACTCCAGGTGCGGCCTCACCAATGCAGAATAGAGGGGGAGGAGAACCTCTCTTGACCTACTAACCACACCCTTTCTAATGCACCCCAGGATGCCATTGGCCTTCTTGGCCACAAGGGCACATTGCTGGCTCATGGGCATCCTCTTGTCTACCAGGACCCCCAGGTCTCTTTCACCTACACTGCTCTCCAGCAGGTCAGCAGGTCAGCCCCCATGTGGCAACTTCTTGTTCTCCCTGTCCATAGAGAGGGTTGTTTGGGTAATAGTGCAGTTGGTGGAGATGTAGTTACTGCCTAATAATTTTAATATTCATGGCAGAATCAACTGCACCTATATACTCCCTGCAGAGCTGTGCCTTGGCTTGTTCCTGGTGTTAACTAATTGTTCTTTCCAGGTATAAAACATGGGGTCCCAGTGAGGAAAATCTGCAGGAAGAGCCAGCGAGGTGAATACATTTGGGTATTAAATATGGCTGAGAGAGATTTCAAATTCTAATCATGACTTTTCCTGAAGTATTTGTTCTGCCCTATCAGCTAATACAGCAATGGTGCATGTATTAACAGCCTGAAATTAAAATAGAGATCAAGGGTATAGGGTATAATTTGGTTTTAGAGCATAACATTAAATAATCACACCACACTGGAGCAGCCTCTGTGACAAAATTACTTACATTCTTGGTGCTGCTTTTTAAATGTGATTATGCATTTTAATTGTTTAGTGTCAGGCTGGGGAGTAGTTTCAAAGATGTTTTTAAAATAACTTCGGGCATGGAAACCTTCCTGGTTTTCAAACATGCCTCAGGTTCAATACATTTTGTTTTTCATTTTGTCTGATGTGTGAAGCAGGGGTTTTGTTCAGGGCTTTCGGGGGGGTGGAGCAGGAGTTGGATCAACAAGGCTGCAAATGGGTAAAGACACTCAAAATTTCCATTCTGTTTGTTGTATCACTGGAAGAACAGAGAGCTCCCAGCAGTTTCACAGTGTTGGGAAGGACACTTCTGCCAGACAAAAGGCATCACTGGGACACAGAGAGCCTCCAAGAAGGATGCAAAGGTGAGTGGTTTGTCTTGCTCCCTTCCTTCAGCCACTCATCTCCTGGTTATCCCCAGTTCCAGGTGGCTCAGCTGTATGCAGAACCCATTAGAAACCTCAGTGAGTGTGCTTAGCACTGTCCCTGTCCCCTCCATATACAGGAGGCAGGAAAAATTGGTCTGAAATTTACATCTCCCAGGCTCAGTAATGGGGGGAAACTGAAATTTCAATCAGTGCTTTATTGGGTTTGGGTCCTGGCTATGCAGAGAGCAGAAACATCATAATTTATAGTGCCAGTTGTCAGTATTTATTACCAAATCCTTGGTTAAAACTCTGGAAAGATGACACAAAAAAAAAAAAAAGGCAGATGGTGTCATTCTCCTAAATATTATTTACTGTTTCCTCTTGTTTGAAAAGTGCTTAAAATGGGATTTAAAGAACAGATTTATTGTGCAAGCAACAGACCTTTCCTTCCTTCCTTCTATTTGCTACATTTCTTGCTAATAAGAGACACTGCTAATCTATTTCTCAATCACCTTGAATCCCAAAGATTGTCTTAGTGGGGATCTAGGGGGAAAGGCCCTGATTATGTCTCTGGTCTCTGTGAAGCAATTAAAATTTCATGGTCACATTCACTTCCACTGTTGCTCAGGAGTTAAGTCTGAAACTGCTGTCTTGGTTTTTATTTAATGGTGGCTCTGACCTGAAAGAAAAACAATTATTAATGGGAAGACCTCGTATAAAAATAACCTGAAGATTCCCAAAGGTACCCCAATCATCTTCTCCTCTGCCACCTGCAACACTCAGGGATTTGAAGAGCTCTTGTTTATGGATTCTGCACTGATTCTGAATATATTTTTATTAAAATTTTTAGTTTAAAAGGTGAGAATTGGGACTAATTGTGAAGAACACAATTCTACACCTCCTCCTGAAACAGGGCACCTCTAATAATTTAGAAAAAAGTCTTGCAAAGAATTTCCAGATCAGTGAATTATCATCAAGAATCTACAATTAATTGCCTTTTAAGATGCACCCAGTTCTCACTTGCACAGTACACTTGTTGAATTTATTAAAATTGTAACCTTCTGATAAGCCCCTGATTCAATTTTTTGCCTGACTTGTTGGAGATCCCAGTGATGTTCCTTCTAATCTCTGTCAATCACATTTGGCATTAATTTTAACATTTGCAGTCTCATTAACCTTTTAAGAGTTGGTCTGATTTATGGTATCTTTCGTGTGGCAGTAGTCAGAGGGCTCACACTGAAAAGGTGTGAGGTTTTTGGCTTGGTTTTCCCACCTTTTCTCACACAATTGTGTCACATGTATTTTTTCTGATCTAAACTCAGCTGTGAGAGGGCAGATCCTTATTTTACACATTCACCTTCCTGCCCATTTTGGGAACCATGGAAATCCTACGTCCTCTGTCTTGATTTAAATCTAATGCTTGGCTCAGCCACTGTGAAGCCTTAGGTAATTTTTTTAATGTCTTTTGCTACATTTCAGATAGCTCTTTGCCTGTTTCCTCCATTTTGCCCATAAAAGATGGATTATTTGGCTATAATTTCATATTTGTACAGGGCCTTGCACAAGAAGGTCACAGATCTTCCAGCCAGGCACCAACACCTGGGAATCAGAGAGCTGCCAAACACTTAACTCCTCCATCAGTTCTCCAGATGCTGTTGCAAAGAGGATTTCATCTCCTGACCATGGATTGTCTGTTCTATAGCTTTGTAAATTATTTTTATTTCTGTATCTGAGAGCTTCATAAACATCAGGTCTATAGCAAAATAAGAGAACACTTCCTAGCAATATGTGTGCATTTTTCAGAGGCAATACCTGTTCAACCACTCTTACCTCAGAGTGCTTCTAAGATGGAAAGTTTCTATTTCCATGCTTTATTTTCCTAATGATGGAAAGTTTCTATTTCCATGCTTAATTTTCCTAACAACCTAATTTCATTAACTCTGCATCGGAGTCAGGGAAAAAAAAAAACAACAAAACACCTCAGCAAGCATCAGCTCTTTTCAAAACACAGTGAGGCTTAGAGCTCAGGAAGGGATTTGTGTCTCCTATTAACTTTCTTAATTGTAAATAAAGCCTCAGTGTCTTGTGTAATGACCACATTCAAACCAGCGTGGGGCTCATTAAAGTCCTAACATCTGAACTTGGACATTAAAGGTAACGAAATAATTAATCTGAGTAGTGCTCCTTCTCTTGGTGAGTGTGCCCACTAGAAGGCAGTATCTGCTAGAGTTATCATCTTGAGGAAAAGTAAAAAAGCTTCACTAATTCCATGTGAAAACCTCCACAAAAACTGCAGATAGATTTTAGCAGTTTTAGCAGGAGGGCAGGCAATGTCTCTGCCTTGGTTACAGGAGCTCCACAGCAAACCCAATATGGAATTAAAATCGTTTCCTTTTAGAAGGCACAGTGTCAAATAAACTTACAATATGAAGGAATGAATTTCATGAGGTTTCAAGTTTAGAGGAAGAACCCCTGAGAGACTTCAGCACCCCCCAGGGTTTGGCAGACAGGCAGGTTGGGTCTTTCACCGAGTTCCACAGTAAACTCAGGCAAACCAATTCCCATCTAAGGGAAGGAACCAACATTCCTTTATTGGGAGTGCTGGAATAATAGGTTCAGAGGCCAGAAAAACATGAGTTTTCACACCTGTTCCATCTCCCCTGCCAAAAATAGATTGAATAGTCCAAATAATTTCCCATGAGCTGTGTCCTGAGGCAGGGGTCCTGGCCAGGCAGCTGGGAGCCCTGGGTTCAGCTCCAGGAAAAGGAGGGAAAGCTTCCAAACCAGTTCCTCCAGTATGCAAGTGCTGCAGTGTCTGGGGTGTCCACATCCATCTTCACTTGGTGCCTGGACCAGATGGATTTAGTTGGAGAGCTGTCTGTGTGCAGTCTTACTTCCATACGTTGTCTTTAAGGCAGAGATTAAATGAATAATCCTCTTAAGGAAGCTATAAATCTGGATCACTTATCAGTGTGTCTCAGTCTTCCAAAACACAGATTTATTGTTGCCTGTCCTGACCAGAGTATCATTCCTGCTATAAAGAAAGGATTTAAGACACCAGACCAGATGAGACAGGAGTTTCAAATTTATTTCCCTAGCCAAGTGTAAAACGCAGAGGCCACATCTGTGCTCTGCAGCTTCTTTCTGGGTTCTCAGATAACAAAATTGCTCTTAAAGCTTAGCTTTGGAACTTTGGCTGAAGACTTGTCTGGTGTTCTCATCATTCCTGCCATGGAAAACTGACTGATTCTAATGTAGATCTTTGGGGAAAGAACATCCCTACTTGGTAGTTACCTGGAGATTGGTAACAAATGGCTTTGTCCTCAGTAACTGCTGAAATGGAGCTCAGGAGTGAGGGGAAGAGAAGCTGAAGATGGAAAATTGGAGCAGAAGTGGCAAGAGGTGAGAGCAGAGACAATGGAGGTGTTGAGGATCTTAGAGAGAAGGATGTTTTTCCTGATCCCCATAAATTCACACCTGGTGTGTGATTCCCACCCCTCACTCACAGAGCACCTCTGTGTCCTTCTGCTTGGGCCAGGATGGGAAAGAATGGAGGGAGCAGCAAGTTGAAGAGACCATTTTCCATCTCTCACCTCTGCCTAGATAGCAGCCAGGACACCAGAAACCCTTTCCCCTCTTGCAGGGAGGCAGGGGGCAGCAGTCACAGATCCCCACACTCACACAGGCAGAGAAGACAATTTTGCTGTTCCTGTAACTACAGCAGCTGCAAACTGGCAAAGGCAGCACCCTCCCCTCCTGCTTGTCCAAGGAAATCAAGAGTAGGGTGTGTTTAACCTGTAACTGTTTGTGAAAATAAACCATAGAGGGTAAATGTGTCAATGATAAACCCCAAATGGACATTACCCTGGTGAGAAGTAACAGAAAATCTCTCTTAAAGTATCAAGAGATACAGGAGACACTTTAGCACAGAGATAAATAACTAAAAAATGCAAGCTGCAATCCTGAGGGATGGTCCTAAATAAAACACAGCACCACACTGATTTTAAAAGTCTTTTCCAATCAAAATAATTCTATTGAAGTTGGATTTAAATGAATGCATAGAAAAGCTTTCTTCATAACCTAAGAAGGCAGACAGTCCCTACCCAAGAGCCTGATCCTCAGTTTCCTTTTTCTTTGCAAGCCAGGCAGCCCACTGGAAAGGGCAAATAATGTGAGGTAAGAACCAGCATATTCAGGAAAAATAAAACCAAAAAAAAGGTCACCATTCAAGCCCATGCAGAGTAACACTTAGGAAGTCATCTTCTGCTTTGCTCTATTAAACTGCCCTGCAAGAAAATTGTGGCCAAAAGGGATTGTACTTCAGCTTGTGCTGTCAATCTGGAGAAGCTCTATCACTAGTTCTGAGTCAGAATAAAACATGTTTCCCAAAAATCTGCAGCATTTGAAAAGCTTCAGGTAACACCTTCCTGTCTGAAAAGCCTGCTTTGAACTGCTAACTTTTCAAACTCAGTTAAGTGTTTAATTTAGGAGGGAACACTAACCCTGCTGAAAAGTGGTTAGGATCTTTCCAGTGATCTGAAGAATTCAGCTGCTTCTTACACCTGGGATGACTTCCCAGTGAGTTGTTCTGACAATTAAATCAGGAAACAAACTTACTACTGCTCCCTAAGGGACAGTGCAAGCTAATACAAGAAGTCAGCATTTTTCCCACAGGAGGAAGAAAGCTGGAGGAGAACTTATAGTTCTACAAACACCCTACAAAATGATCCTCCTGTGCCTTTGGTCATTATTGTTCCAGGTCTGACAGGGCATGACTCATGCTCTCTTTTTTATTACCCAAAACCCACTGATATTCTGAACTATTCTGTGACTAAAATCCTTCAGTAACTTACAGCTAAACACAGGCTCACATATAATGATAAATGTATGCTAGATGTTGCTATAATATCCATGACCTATTTGTTACCATGTAATAGTTTATTAGAACTTTTTTGAATGACATTACAAAGAGCCTGAGGCTGGTGTTACAAGGTATATTGATACATTTCCTTTGTTCACAAAGTTCCCCCTTTATCATGAGCTTTTGTACCAATATCTCCCCAATCTTGAAAAATAACCTGTCATGTTTCCTTCCCAAAACACACAGGTGCTGATTTGGTGGCACCGACAGAGCAGTTTTTAGTGGGGTCCCAGCACATAAAACTGCTGACAGGCACCAGCACTTTCTAAACTTTGTGTTTCAAGCAGGAGGAGCATTGCAGTGATTGTCAGTAATGCCTGGCATCAATCATTTTTCTTCCCCAGACTCTTCTAAATATGCTTTTCATTGCCAAAATAATGTTATCCATTAAACTCCAGGCCCATAAAACGTGGAAATTATTATAAAAGCAAGCACCTTTCTAAACCAAATGTTTCTGAAGAGTTCCAGTTAGTTGTTATTCAAACAGAAGCAAGGCTTCACCATTCTTACTGGTATTCAATACTCCACTGCTCCATTAGCAAACTGGTTTGTAGAAGCCAGTGAGCTGAAAGACCACACACAGACACTCCTGCAATCCCATCCCTGTTCTGTGTCATGACTTTAAGCATAATTACTGTTGAAAGGTGATGAAAATGGCATTTTCAAAGCAGTTTTACAGTCTTAAAAAACTTCAGTGCCATAGCAAGGTTCTTCATAGGTTCCTTCTCTGTCTAAACACAACAGATTTGAATGGCAGTGGCTGCTCAGCTGTACACAAGTCTCTCTAATATCAAATCTCTCATTTTCTGATTTACCTTCTAAAAAAAAACAGGTCAGGTAATAGCAGGAGTAAGAGACAGGATTTTGATGCTGAGTGCCTTATGCTTCCAAAAATCACCTTCTGGTATTTATGAGAAAACAAGAGGTGATCAGTTGAGGGACTGATGCTTCTAGCTAAGATTAATGCAAAGTTTCAGTCTTGTGCTTCACTCCACAAAATGACACAGTACAAGTGAAGATCTCCATTTGATGGGAGTCACAGGATGTTGAGCTATCAAAAATGAAACGTCTAGAAAAAGTGTAAGAAAGGGCAAAAAGTGACTTCACAAATACACCCAGTAGCTGAGACCCGTGAGATCTGTGGTTTAATAACCCAAACTGACTCAGCCTCACAACCAGAATTCAAAAAGTGAAATTACAGTACACAAATCAAAATAGAAACTAACCTACCCCTACCTATACAATATACATTAGGAATGCAAGCTCTGTAACAATATAAAAATGCTTTTACACACAGAAGTTGCAAAAAGCTGTTCTGTAATTCCAAGATTTTGTAGGAAAAAAACAACAGAGTCTTCAAGGATTCATCTTAAGTTATTGGCAACCTGTTGGGGAAAAATAATAAATAAACATGTTACTGAGAAAAATTCAGAGAATCATGCTTATCAGATTTTCCCTCGTGGGGTTCAGGTTCAGGGAAGTGGCTCTGGGGCCAATGAAGCCCCCATTAATAGTTTTTATTTCTGTCTGTATTATTCTACCTGTGGAGCATTCTAGACATGATCTGAGCAGTGCAAACCTAAGAAAGGCTGGGGCACACCTCACAAACAAACAAACTTCACCTAGCATGATCCATCTCATCTTTAATTTACAAATTGCCTTCCTTAGACTGCAGAAGTCAAGCTCTGTACCAACTGCAGTGAAACCTAAGTGGTCATACTGTAATTAAAGAGCCACCCAGATCCTGTTTATATGCAGCAGCTTTGGCACTCCTGCACTGCCCCAGCTTTTGAGAAGCCTTCAGCAGCTCTGCTGCTACCTGAGCACTTGGATTTATTTACATGTTATTGCACCAGACTTTGAACTGCTGCTTGCCAAGCAGCTGAAACATCTCCTCCAATGTTTTTGTGTAATGGAAGGGCAGGTTACCCATCAAGAATTTCTGTAGGAATATCTAATACCATATTTACCTTTCAGTAAGAAATTTCTTTTTCCAGGGAGTGCCTTGGAACACACCTTGTCTGAATCTTACAACTGCCCATGTCAGGACTTGCTCCTTTGCAGTGGCATTTGTGAGTCACCTGCTCCCAGCAAGGATTTACACAGGAGGAATCAGAGTGCCTTTGGTTGGAAGAGATCTCCAGGATCATCCAGTCTTTCCCCAAAACTGTAAGTTCACCACTAAACCTGCCTTTAAGCCCCAAGTACAGAAGCTGTTTAAATATCTCCAGGGTTGGTGACTCCACCAGTGCCCTGGGCTGACTATTCCAGTGCCTGAGAAAGTGTTTCCTAAGGATCTGCAGCTGATGGGCACAGCCTGGAGCTGAGGTGTCCAGGCTGCAGCAGAAGATGGAAGAGCAGCACCATGCTCAGCCTGGCTTCCCAGCTACTGAAACCAGAGCAGGTGTTGATTGCATGCATGAGATCATGGGCCTTTTCAGAGGGCTCAGATATGATGACAGAAGGGAAGAGAACAGCTTGCTTTGTCACTGCTGGTTTTCCTCACCTCCTCCCATGCTGCAGTGACAGTCATTATTCCAGATCCTACTAAAAGTCCTGGAGTAAGGGTGGAACAGGGTGAGTGCAGCTACTGCACTGCCTCAGAACTAACAAGATGTGGAGAAAATAACTTCTACACCCTTGTTGAATCATAGAATTGGCTGGGTTGGAAGGGACCTCAGAGATCATCAAGTCCAACCCTTGATCCACTCCCCCCGTGGTTCCCAGCCCATGGCACTCAGTGCCACATCCAGGCTCTTTGGAAAGATCTCCAGGGACGGAGAATCCACTACTTCCCTGGGCAGCCCATTCCAATGTCTGATCACCCTCTCCGTAAAGAAATTCTTTCTCATCTCCAACCTAAACCTCCCCTGGCACAACTTGAGACCCTGCCCTCTTGTCTTGCTGAGAGTTGCCTGGGAAAAGAGCCCAACCCCCCCTGGCTCCAACCTCCTTTCAGGGAGTTGTAGAGAGTGATGAGGTCTCCCCTGAGCCTCCTCTTCTCCAGCCTCAACACCCCCAGCTCCCTCAGCCCTTCCTCACAGGACTTGTGCTGGATCTCTTCACAGCCTCCTTGCTCTTCTCTGGACCTGCTCCAGCACCTCAATCTCCTTCCTGAGCTGCGGGGCCCAGAACTGGACACAGGACTCAAGCTGTGGCCTCACCAGAGCTGAGCACAGGGGCAGAATCCCTTCCCTGGACCTGCTGGCCACGCTGTTCCTGAGCCAGCCCAGGATGCCATTGGCCTTCTTGGCTACCTGGGCACACTGCTGGCTCCTGTTCAGCTTAACAGCCTTGAAGAGTCTGTTAGGGACCTGCTGAGAGGAGCTTCTTAAAACCTTGCACTGCAATGTCCAGGGCTGCTCTGGATGACTCCCAGACTCCCTCACAAATAGAAAAATTCCACCTCCATTCAAAGCCAGTACCTCCCAGTGAGCTGAGCATTTGTTTCAAGGCTAGGAAGCAACTGTCTCACTTTTAAGTCTTGTTAGGTGCAGGGGTCTTGTTCTCCCCTTCCAATTCTTCCACTCCTGCTTGTGTCATCAGGTCTGCTATGTTCTTCTCCAGGTCATCTATGCGACAGCTCATGTCATCAAGTTCACTGCAGTTAAGGACTCTGCCTGCAATCTCACAACACTGGGGTTGCCTTTTTTTGTACATTTTTTTGGTTGTTATTGATCATTTACATTTGGTTTTGGTTTTTTTTTTAATTCCAGTAATTTTTAATTCCAGCTTTTCTCAAACACTTACCATCACCTCCTCTTCCACATCCCACTGGTAAATACACATTTAAATACCTGTGTGTCTGCACTGTGCAGCACCTATCTCGCTTTAAAAAAAAGGATATTTCTTCCAATTATTTGGTCAGACATGGTTTGAAATTTGTCCTGCATTTGCTGAAGCAACGTCTGCACCTAACAGAATGGAAAAAAAGCCTCGTTAAAGAGGTTGTTACAGTTTTTCACTTCGGGTAATGTGGTCAGCACGGTGTTTTGCTTCACTGCTGAGCTCAGCTGTGCACAAACTGCACTATAATTCCATATTTAAGTAACGTTTTTATATACATAGATATACACACGTTTAAGAAGTGTGGCTCACAGCCGACACTTTTCAAATCTAGAAAACCCCCGTGTTCCACAACCAGGACTAAACCCACAACAACTGCTTCCAGCGGCCTCTCTAAACCACACGCTGCCGCTTTCGGTGCCAAAGTAAGAGCCTTCCCGCCGCAACCCCAACCGCATCCCTCCCAGACACCTACAACCCCTCCTTGTGCAGCGAGCCCCGGCTTCCCCTCCCGCCAGCACCGAGCCCTTGGGCTAACCAAGCGCTGCCACCCGAGCCGGCCCTGAGGCACCCGGACAACTCGGTTTCCCACAAGGGAAGCACCACAAGCCCTGCAGACCGGGATCACCCACGCTGGGCCGCAGCTGGTACCGCCGGGGCCCGCGAAGGGGCGAGGCCCGAGGCTTCTCCCCCCCCCCACCCTCCCGTGGGGGCCTCTCCTCAGGGAGGCCGCGTCCCGCCCGCCTCCGGGTGGCACTCTGCTGGGTGCTTCCCGCTCCCCCTCGCCCCCCCGAGGCGATGGAGCCGTCCCCGGGCTCACCACGGCGGTGAGATCCTGCACGGTTTTGGGGTCGGTCTCCGCCATGTCCGGCTCGGCGGGCGCTCGGCTCCCGTCTCCAAGGCAGCGGCGCTTCCGGGCCGCGCCCCGAGACTTCCGCCTCCTCTCGCGAGATGAGGGTGCGCCGGGGGGCATTGTGGGAAATGTAGTTTAGTGTGGGGTCCTCTGGAAGGAGGGGGAAGTTCTGCAGCACGGGGAGGAATTCCGGCACCCCAACATCTCCATAGGCGAATCAGGGATTCAGTCAGTCCTGAGGGTCAGCTCCCTGGGGTGCATTCTTTCCTCGGGTGCCAATATCGATAAAGAGATAGGCAAGAGATGAGCAAAGGCATAGAGAGCATTGGGAATACTGCGTAAAAGAGTCTGGAGCAATAAAGAGTCTGGAGCAATAAAACCCAAAGAAAATACAAATATTGGTGTCTACAGAGCAATAAACACCTGAAGAAAAGTACAAATATTGGTGTCTACAGAGCCATTGCATTGTCTACTCTTTTATATGGATCTAAATCATGGTTTTCTACCACCATCACTCATGACTCCTTGAACGCTTCCATCAGTGCTGCCTCCATGAAACCCTAAACATCCGTGGGAATGACTCCCTGACCAATGTCCCTGTCCTGGGATCACCAGGACTGTGGCCATGCTACTGAGGACACAGCAGTGCTGGGCAGGACATGTCTGCAGGATGGGGGATCACCCCCTCCCTGAGACTGTGTCACCAGCAGAGGAGATCCAGGTCCCTCAGCTCTGGTCCTATGGCTGCCATCAGGGGTCTCTCATGGGGAGACATGGAGACACCATCCATAATGCTGCTGCCTCCCTGCTTTGAGAGCAGACATAGGGTCAGTCTGGAGGAGAACAGACAGCACAGAGAGCACCGTGCCCTGGCTGTCCCCTCACGGGACTCTTTCTGCTGTGCTTTCTGCAACCTCACTGCCTGTCCCACATTGGCCTCATCAGCCATCAGCAAGTGTGGGGAGAGCCCCTCTGAAATCTTCCTGCAGGAAGCCAAGACATGGACGTGAGGAGGAGGAGGAAGAGGAGGAGGAAGAGAAGGAAGAGAAAGAAGGAAGAAGGAAGAGGAGGAGGAGAAAAAGGAGGATGAAGAGGAGGAGGATGAGGGGGAGGAAGAGAGGGAAGAGAAAGAAGGAAGAAGGAAGAGGAGGAGGAGAAAAAGGAGGATGAAGAGGAGGAGGATGAGGGGGAGGAAGAGAGGGAAGAGAAAGAAGGAAGAAGGAAGAGGAGGAGGAGGAAAAGGAGGATGCAGAGGAGGAGGATGAGGGGGAGGTGGAGGAGGATGAGGAGGAGGAAGAGAAGGAAGAGAAAGAAGGAAGAGGAGGAGAAGGAAAAGGAGGATGAGGAGGAGGAGGATGAGGGGGAGGCGGAGGAGGATGAGAAGGAGGAAGAGAAAAGGAAGAGGAGGAGGAGAAAAAGGAGAAGGCAGAGGAGGAGGCAGAGGAGGATGGTGAGGAGGATGGTGAGGAGGAAAAGGAGGATGAGGAGGAGGAGGATGAGGAAGAGGTGGATGAGGATGAGGAGGAGGAGGATGAGGAGGAGGCAGATGAGGATGAGGAGGAAGAGAAGGAAAAGAAAGAAGGAAGAGGAAGAGGATAAGGAGGAGGAGGATAAGGAGGAGAAAGACGAGAATGAGAAGGAGGAGAAGGAGGAGGATGATGAGGAGGAGTCACCCAAGCTGTACTGGGGCCTGAGGTGTCAGGGCGGGAAAACCCCGTGCAATCCCCGTCCCCTGTCCCTCACACCCCACTCGATTCCCCTTCGTCCCTTCCCCTCCTGTGGGGACAGAGCAGCCCCTGGCAGGGTGAAGGAGGTGGCTGTCCCCTCCCAGGCTGTGGTGGGGACCCTGGGGGTTGCAGGTGGCCCCTCAGAGGACTCCAGGCTCTTCCCCCTCGCCGCCTCCTTCGCCGCCATTGCTGGCGCCCAGCGGGGTCTGAAAGGTGAGGGGCTGGCTGGCCTGGCTGCTGGGTTAAAACAAATTATATCCCCCAGAGCATGAAGCTGACCTTGAATGTGAGGCTTAAAATAAAAGCTTTCCTCCTGGTGAGGTTTAATGGGCTTTGCTCATGCTCTTTAAAAAAAAAACAAAACACAACAAGATGACCTTTGCCAGCTGAGGAGGCGACAAATGCGTTTTTCGAGCCTGAGGAGAGGTGCTGCCTGGAGAAGTCTTTCCCCTGTTTTATCATTTAATGTAGGGCATTTAAAGTTTTATCATTTAATGTAGGGCAATGGCTTCCTGGGCTGTGTCAGTAACAGCGTGGCCAACAGGTCCAGGGAAGGGATTCTTCCCTTGGGTTCAACTCTGATGAGGCCACAGCTCGAGTCCTGTGTCCAGTTCTGGACCCCTCAGCTCAGGAAGGAGATTGAGGTGCTGGAGCAGGTCCAGAGAAGAGCAAGGAGGTTGTGAAGGGATCCAGCAGAATTCCTGTGAGGAGAGGCTGAGGGAGCTGGGGGTGTTGAGGCTGGAGAAGAGGAGGCTCAGGGGAGACCTCATCACTCTCTGCAACTCCCTGAAAGGAGGTTGGAGCCAGGGGGGGTTGGGCTCTGCTCCCAGGCATCCATCAGTCAGACAAGAGGCCATGGGTTGGGTATTAGGAAAGAATTGCTTTACAGAGAGGGTGCTCAGGCATTGGAATGGGCTGCCCAGGGAAGTAGTGGATTCTCCGTGTCTGGAGATATTTCAAAAGAGCCTGAATGTGGCACTCAGTGCCATGGGAACCACAGGGGGAGTGGATCAAGGGTTGGACTTGATGATCTCAGAGGTCCTTTCCAACCCAAATGATTCTGGGATTCTGTAGAAAGGAAGGAGCAGCCCGGCTGGCAAATGTCTGTGGGTTAATCTGGCAGCAGAGAGGGGCTGGATGGCATTTGGGACTCCATGGTTTTGGAGTTCTCTTCCAACCTCAGTGATCCCATGGTTCTGGATTAGAACCCGGGGGGTGGGAGGGGTATTATGTAAGTGGATGGGTGATTAAAGGACATTTTTTCTGGTGACATATTGTCTTCATTAAAGAGAGTGCAGCACCAAACTTGTGTGCATTAGAAGGTCATGACTGCCAGGGATTTGTGACGTGGTCTTTAAGATACTGTAAAGCTCAACAGAGTGGATTTTTGTAGGGGTGATGGATGCAGGATAAGCATTTCCTAAGTGTAAGTTTATAGGCTTTTTAGATGAAATCTACTCATTTGTAGGTTTTGTTTGTGAATTGAGCCAATGCTTACACAACTTGGTTATTGTTACTGAGAGAAGATGTAAACTGAAGTTAAGCAAAACCACTGAATATGGATTTGTAAAAGAAGAAGGTTTCCCATTAGCTGCTCCTGGTTCTCAGATGTCTTGTTTTGCCTGGAAGGCAACACTGTGCTGACACCCTCTGCCTTTTCCCATAGACAGTAACAAATGGGAGGCCATTTGCATTATTAATGTGCCTTTTGGAGCACTGCAGCAGTAATAATAAAAACCTCCTTAGTGCCAGTTTGGGGAAAGTGTTGTCTGACATGGATGCTTGTGCCTTCTTACTCCAAGCTGAGGGTGATCTTTATGTTACTGTGTGTTCTTCAGGTAAAACTAGATTGCTGTCTCCTTTTACCTTCTTAGTCTTGGCTGTTCTTAGGTAGTGCAGAAGAGAGGGGGCTGCCAAGAAACTGCTTGACGTGTAGTGATAGCACAAGGGGCAATAGTTTTTAATTAGAGAAGATTAGATTCAGATTGGATTTTAGTAACAAATTCTTTACCATGAGGGTAGGGGAAAAATGGAAGAGGTTGCCCAGGGAGGGGGTTGAGGCTTCATCCCTGGAGATATTCAAGGTGAGGCTTGAGGAGGCTCTGAGCAACCTGACCTGGTTGAGGCTGTCCCTGCTGACTGCAGGGGGTTGGACTGGATGGCCTTTAGAGGTCCCTTCCAACCCAAATTGTTCTGTGCCAATCTATTGGAGACCATTTCTGTCTCCTCTGAGCCAGGTGTCAAGGCTACAGCCCATGGGATGTCAGTCAGAAGAGAGATGGTCCTTCAGCAGTCCTCCAGCTTTCAGCAGGTGACAATGCTGATGGTTTTTTTTTGTTTCTCCAGCATTATTCATTGGCCTGACCCTCCAGCTTTTTTCTTGTAGGTGGCTTTGTTGCAGCTTGGCTTGAGAATGAGACATTACTGATTTGACACCAGCACTTTATGACCATGCTGATCCCAACTGTGGCAAGTTTAGGTATAGAGAGCTGGTGAATCTTCTAGCACAAACACCCCCAAACCATGTTCCATTTTAGGACATGAACAAGCCCTGGCTGGTTTTGAGATATCACTTGAAAAGTGTGTCCTCTAAACTGGCAAAACTGTCTTTGGCCATGAGGTTTTAGTGTCAAACGGCTACAGGCTTGTTCTCATAACTTGAGGGTGTTCTTTTTTTCATTTCAGGATAAAAGATTTTTGTTATTCATTAGCTTGGCATAGTTAAGCAATGACACTTAAGATTTGCAGGATTTTGTCTCCTTTTTGGGACTGGACTGAAAGAAAATGCTATGCAAGGAGGACTGGTGGGATTAATGATCCTTTCACTGTTATGTTCAGTGATTACTCAAATGAATGGAGCTGTAAAAGGCCAAATTCTCTTACTAGATTTTTATTGACAAAGTCTTAAAGTATTCAGAGAAGGAGGACCTTAAAATTTAGAGAGCCTGTTGTGCTCTTTAGAATAAAGGGAAATTTACTAAGCCATTTAAAAACAGTTAATGAAACTCCTTTAAGTGCAGGGATATGTAATTCCAAAGTAAAATGACTGGACCTTAGAGCAGTGAGTCATGATCAAGCTTTGTACAAAAGCAGCCACATTTTCAGTTTTCCAGAGAACTCAAGATGAACTTTGGGGAAACATTGCAGAGATTACTGTGACTGGCATCTTTAGGTCTGACTCAGTTCCTGTATCCTTTGGTGACATTGGATTAGGGCTCAATATAATTCCTTTGCAAGTAAGCACTTGAAAAAAAGGCTTTTACTTTAACAGCTTATTTTTTTGTGTGTGCCAGTTAATGCAAAAATCACCTTAAGTAGTTAATGCTGCAGAACTAAATGTCTATTTGTTGATGGGTCTCCTTTCCAGTGAGCATAATACAGGGATTGGGAGGCATCTAAGGAAATGTGAATTTTAAAAAGCAGAATAAAATATCCCAAAGGCAATTTCTGCAAAGACACATGGTTTTTTGTAACAGACCTTGTTCTTAGCAAAAACACTGTTGTGGGTTCTGTAATGACCTCAGAAGAGTTGTTGGCCTCTATTTACATCTTTTAAAGAGCAGCTCTGCCAGAGGACCATGCTCCTAGTAGAATTGTGGTGAATTAGCAGAGTCATAACAGTTTAGAGAAGATTGTATTATTACTTTTGCATTCTATGAGGCAAGAAATAGCAATTATACCTTGTTTGCTTTGACCATTCTATCTTATTTGGGTCCCTGGTGAGTTTCAGGTAATTCTATTAATTCTGAGTAATATTCATACTCAGAATTATTATTATACATAATATGTATATTGTATATTATTATACATATAATGACTGCACTCAAGTTGTTGCATCCCTTCCTGCTGCTTCCTCATTTGACTGTGCTGAATTTATGGCTCTTCAGAAACCTAGCACATAAAATCACAGATTAACCTTTTGTATTTGAACCAAAGACTTATGATGGAATATTGGGAATGAAATGTTAATAATTAAATTGCAGCCTTGGTTGCTTGTGGCAGAAGTTCTTGAGAAAATATAAAAATATACAAGCAGAACTGATTTATTACTTCCTGAGGAATAACACTCCTTAGAGGCTGACAAATATACATGAGGTCAGGGCTTATTAAACAAAGAACTGTACTTAGAGAACAACTGTCAGGGGAAAAGGAGATGTTCAGTATCAGGTTTCATGAATATTTATCTGGATAAAGCACAAATTATGGAAATGGCATAAGTGGGTCTATCAGAAAAGTGAAAGTGCTTTGGATTAAACCAGAAACAATTCACTTTTTTAGGAGTAGCTTTCAGATGAAGTTATCTTCTGTTACAAAACAAAGATATTTTTGCTTTAGTAGTTCCTCTCTGGGAACTGATCCTGTATTTTGCCCTCTCAGCCTTTGCTGTTACCTGCCACCAGAACTGACCAAGGAGCTTCAGAGCTTTTGGGCCACAGGAAGGAAGAGAAGGATGAGAAGGAGTTCTTTAAGAGTTGACAGATTTTAATTCAGGAGCTTGTACCAGAGGAAGGTGAGCAAGCTAAGAGTTAAAGATGTGAGAGATATTATCATAATTCATACATTACTCTCTGTCTCTTTCCTCCTCACTCCCCCCTTCACTCTTGTACACAGACACTTCAGAATGTTGCTTCCTTGGCATTTCTGCTGAACCCTCCATGGCTGAGAGAAGAAAATGAAAATGTGTTGGTTTTGAGGATGTAGCCAAACCATTTTGAACTTGGCCTTGAGCATGAAGTTTTACTGTGTTGATACTCCTAAATTAAGGGAAGGACAGTCAGTAATTGCTCAGAAGTGGATTTAGTTCTGCAGTAGTTGTTCTGAGCTAGAGGAATTGGGATTGCATTACATACTAAATGTGCTCTCTGAGAGGGCAGTGAAAGAGCTGATAATATTTAATCTCAGCTGGAAAGCTTGAAGAGCAAAGAATAAATAGAATGCAGAGTTATAGTAGCAACCTTAGCAAAGGACACAAATTATGTTGGTTTATTCTTGTGTAAAAACCCTGCATGGGGTGTGAGAAGTGCTTTGGACTCCAGTGGGACAAGGGGGGGAATTACTACTCAGTGACTGAGACTTGAATGCCTTGCATAGTGAACCATAGCCAGACAATGACTGTAACTACATGAGAGGATTTTTTCACCTCTGGATTCCTGAAAAAATTCTTACCATTATTAATTGTTAGTTTTCTGAGGGACATCAATAACTCCATCCATTTTATGGCATCCTATTAAAATAGCTTCTCTTATGATTATACATTTTTCAGGCTTGAATTACAGCTGTTGTCTCTGTTTAATGTATTACTTGTTTACTGAAGTTCTCATTTCTTTCCACAAAGATGATGTAATGATTTATTTCCCAGTTTTAGTTTTCTATGCACTATAAAAACCATTATTTTATTTCTTGCCTTTTTCTGGATGAGCAGTTAAGTTTAGGTGTGTCTTAGCTCTTGAATGTTAACAATCTACCCAGAATTAGCTGAAAATATATAGGATGACATTTCCTTGAAAATTTCTTCATTGGCATGTCTGCTGCTTCAAACAGACAACACTGGATGTATTTAATTATAAATATTTCATGTGTGGAGAATAGATAATTATTCTCAGTGTCTGCTCCACTGGGCTTTTTTTTTCTCTCTTATAGAATTAAAAGAAGTTTGGCAAATGAATCACAAATTTACAACTCTATATCCTTGACTAAAGAGAGCTGAGCTTTTTCCTCATTTCAATTGGAATTGTTTCCTTCCAATTCCAACTCTAAAAGCCAGGGAAAAAAGCTGCCATTTGTGAATGGACAGCAGTGCCACCTGGAAAACAAATGGACAACTCTGGAAGCCAGCAGGGAAACCAACCTAGAAAAGGAGTCAATTAAATGATTGTGGAGCACACTGAGTAACAGGATAATTATTGAGGCTTTGCAGAATGGGTAAATCTGTAACACTGGGCACCTTGGGGCAGCTCAGCCAATTCCTGCTCTGGCTGAATCTGGTGTTGAATTCCTGTTGATTCTGTCACAATCACAATGAGGTCAGTGCTGAGCTCTTTTGCAAAATCTGCCCACTGAGAAATGAAAACCAACATTTGTTTGGTCAGGATGAGGATAGGAAAGGTTTTCTAACTACAGCTGCCAGGCAAGCATGGGTCTACATTTAGCTTCCCAAATTACTCATTAAAATGGCCTCTTCCTTTCCTGCCCAAACCATGCACCAGTGCTTCCCATCCCACAAAAACATGGATTTGTCTTATCTGTTGTAGGTAGACTGTGATATTCTCCTGTTTATCTCTAATATCTCTGACAGAACACTATTCTGTTAATGTTAGCAACCTTAAGAGCAATGTCTGCAGTTCTATACCACAGTCTGTGTACTAAAATAATTTTTTGAGGCTGGACAACAAAAAACAATTCACATTCATCTTCCTTTTCCTAATTGTTGACCAAGTTGTTGGCAATTCAGCATGATGCATAAGCAATAAATATCCTTCTCTGCCTCAGATCTGACAGCTGGCTCCCCAGATTTCCTGCAGAACTGTTTTACAACCTGTTTGTCTGGCAGACAGCAGTTCCCTGCTAAATTATTCACTTCATTCTACGGCCAACAGGCTGGGTGCTTGTGACATGTCAAGTGAAATTCAATCACTACATCTGATGTAAACAAGCTCTCAGAACTTGTCTCTTTAGGAACAGAGCCTGTGCTAATGTGGTCATTTTCTCCCAGTCTATCCTTAGCACTCCAAAGGGGAGCATTAATAAAGGGAAGGCAAGAATCTCACCACTTAATGGTACTGCACCCCCTGTCTTTAGGCCAGTTTAGATCAGTTTGGGGTGAGAATGAGCAGGAATCAGAAAAGGAAAAGGCAGTTTGCTCACAAGAATCCACACCTGAAACCACTGGAGTAAAAGGGGTCCCTGCAGTAACCCTGGTGGATCTGGGGCTTCCACAGAGATTCCTTTTCCATGGGGCAGAAGGACAGAATGCAACTGTGCACATGAGCAGAAATTTTCTTTTAATAAAACCTGTGTTATTTGGGGGCAATCACACAGGTTCTAAAGTCTGACTCTGGGTTTTTGAGTCTTCAAGCTGCTGGCAGTCAACACTAACTGTATCAGTTGCCAATTTATTTTTCCATCCCTAGAGTCAGGGGGTAAGGAATGGGCTGGGGGCTGTATTCCTCTTGCCCTTGTTGCAGGAAGGGAGATTGTGTGTTTTAAAAATAGCAAAATGATATTGTAAAATTCAAGCCTTGAGATTTACATTTCCTAAAGCTGGAAATGTGGCTTGGAAACCACACGAGTATCATTTGTTCTATCTCCCAGCAAAAACTAATAGCAAAAAGGAGATTGTTTTTTTTTTTTTGATGTTTCCAATACTGGGGAAAAATTATCATTTGTTTTATTACTTTCTCATCCTCAAAAAAATTGTGAACTGACTTCAGTAGAAAAAGTACAGAAAATTGTTGTCGCAGACAAACTAGAAATGTCACTAATGAAATAGATGCTTCTTCAAGCTCGTTGTAACTCACAATAAGAGGTGCTTCAAAGTAAAAAATACCTATTTTAATTGTAGGAGAGATCTCATTTTGGCATAATGTTCCTAGGTTGTCTCTTTTTTGGACCCCTTTCCTTTACCTGTGAGAGGAATGAAACCTTTTCACCATTTCCTAACTGTTGAATCCATGCATGAGGTCAGACCATGGAGGAGGGGTTAGTAGGAATGATCCATTCCCTGTAAATGAAAGGCATGGACCCTTTGTTGCCATGCAACACTCAGACAGAGCCCTGGCTACCAGACACAGCTCATCCATCATTTCATGGGCTTTCAGGATCCTTTTCCAACCTGGCAACCAGAACTTCACACAGTTGTCCCCTCTCTGCTTTAGCTATCCTGTAAAATAACTTTCTTATTCCTACTCACTAGTCCCCCACACTTCCATTTAAAGATCCTCTCTGCCTTTTATGCTGCCATCCCCCATCAGCTGCTATTTTACCTTCAGATTATGTCACTGCTGTTCTCTCTCTTTTCATCAAAATGCAGCAAGATCTCCTCATGGCAGCTTAACCAGCAGATCAGTCCTAACGTGGCACTTAGGTCTCTGCTCAGAAAAATAATGTGAAAAAATGTCCATTGATCCAGATTCCTTCTGCTTCTAAGTAAGCATTTCCTAGGGGAAGCTGTGTTTGTCACACGGGATTCAAGAGTGTTGCCACATCGATGACACTAAAAATATGTTATAGGGCTGTTTCCTTGCCAGGTGTGAGGAAGAGCAGGTTTTAACAACTTGATCTTATATCAGTAGTATGATTGGCTAATACTGAAAACAACAAGTTGTTTTTTTATGTTATTATAAGCTGTATAAAAACATTCAGAGCATGTGATAAATGTGAGTTGTCTGCATGTGAGCAAGCTTATCTCTTCTTGGGTCTGAAAACACTGCTTATTTTTAGATTGCCTTGGTTGTACATGATAATTTTCCCATCTTGGATGCATTTCCTTTGATATTCAACAATGAATGCTTATTTATGCAGTAAAATGCCCAATAATATACAATATTAAGGTAGAAAAGGGCATGCAGGACTGCTGCCACAGTCTGCTGGTGCATGAACACAGTTTTGTCTCTCTGTGCCAAATGAAGAATCCCAGAGTCATAACCCCTTTGGAAGAAACAACCAGCAATTCTAAGAAGAAATGAAATTAAACTTTAACAGCACCCTAATTGCATGGCAGTAAAATTCAACTCTTAATAAGCCTGGTTATGTTGTCTTAGAAATGCTTTTATGCTATCTTAAGCTTTAGAAGAAGCCCATTAGGAGCCTAATCTAAAAGGGACTTGAAGTGGTCATCTTTTATTTCCTGCTCTAAGGCTACACAGGCTGAAAAACTTCAAGCCTTGTGTAATTTCCAAAATTATGTGTGCATGCATGACTTCCAGGGGCAGAGCTAAAACTAAATATTATAAGCCTTCTACTCTCAGATGTCAAAACACATAACTTGAGCAGGGTCAGCAGTGCAAAGGCATAAAAGGAAGAGAAAGATGGAAACTGAGGGGAGTCACATTTTGAAAATAAATTGAAACTGGAAAACAGTTCTAGAAAGACTGTGATAAATACCTGGGAATCAATCCCTGTCATCATGTTATTTGTGCAGAGTGTGATTTCATTGCTCAGCTACCCAGGAATAAAACTCCATCTTAAACAAGTGGTTATTTCCCTGCACTTTCCATAATCTAAGGCTGCTGAAATTAAACTAGTGCAGAGTTCATGATGTACTCTGACAGTTTCACTTATCTCTTTTGTTCAGATCTGCACCATTAGTGTCAGGGGAACACAAGCACCAGTAATTATTACAGCAAATTACTAAACTGACCTTGCTGAAATAAAGAAAAAACTGTGTAAAAGTCCTCTTGTTAATTAATTTGCTCAAATGCTTTTGTAACTTGGTTGCATAGCACAGTGATGGGACAGAAAAAGAAAAGACAGGCTCTGGAGAGATTTACTCAGGGTAGTAGATGATGGATGAGGTACTGTCAGCCAGTTGGGCACTGTGTTTTTACATGCACTGCTCTGAGGAATAACACAATTTCTGGGTGCCAATGGCTTAGGAAAGTTGGTTCAGGTGTTCTGAAAATGTTAACAAATGATGGCAATTAAAAATTACTTCTTTCTTTCTTACAGTCTGCAAGTTCAGGAGGGTTCTGCTCCTTGTGGAATGTAATCCTTTCAGTTGGTTGGTCTTGGAATAGAGCAGTTTCCCTGAGTTACCTCTGGCTTGCAGATCACAACCCAGGCTTGAAAGCAACGTCTGCAGGTGATACCTCTCCTTCTGTGGGAAGGGGACAAAAGCTTCACAAAGCAAGAGGAGAAGTGTTGTGAAGCTCTTGCTGTGAAAACTGAGGGATTTCCACACCCTGGCCTTTTTTCCCAGCCATTGAGGTCCCTGTGCACCACATCTAATCCACTCTCTGCACTGTTCTTAGCTACTTTGCTTGATAATACCAGATGATGAACCAGATAATGGGATTGCCTAATCCCAATCATATGCTTTAAAATATCTTGTGGGGTCAAAACTTCATTATTTTCATCTTCCACTGACCACTCTATGAGCTCTTTCACTTCACTGTGGCTTTTCTACAAAATGACATTACCTAGCATTGGCTTGGTTTAATATCCTCAAATAGTCAATAGCTTTTTAATTCAAGGTTTTGTTCTGAAATTCCTTTTCCACATGGTAAACTTGTCTTTCTTGGCATTGCTGTCCATTCAAACACTGTGGTGTTTACCTTTGTTATCAACCAGGGTTAAGCTCATGTTAAATCCGTTGAAGAATTATTCTGGTGATGCTGGGAAGAATACAGCTGAGTGTCTTTTTAAATCAAGTAATTTGAAATTAACTCTCTTTTCCTTATCTAGTCAGTACAGTCCATTGTTCTGAGTTTCTGGCTCAGGTTACTATCTGATGCTCAAAGCAGCATTTCCCAGAGGGTCTCCTGATGAGCTAAATGTCATTTGAGAACCTTTCATTCTTAAATGCTACAATTGCAATGAGATTAGGACTCAGAGTGGTTAAAATGAGTTTCCATTGTTAATAAAGATATTGGTAGATAATTCAGAACTTTTTAAAAGAGAGAAAAAAAAAGACTAGAAGCCTGAAAGTAATCCATATTGAGAGACTACCTGCTCTCCAGCTTCTTCAAGATGCAGCTCCCTTTGCTTTCTGACCATATGCCAGGTGTAACATTAATATCTCCCAGATCAGGTGCTGCTTGATAAAAAAGGGTGAGGAAAGAAATTCAGTGAGAAGGTGCCAGGTTCTCCTCTGTGCAGCTCACCCTGCAGCAGTCGTTTGCCCAGGCAAACAGGCAGCAGAGCTATTACCATTGAAGCAGCAATGAGATGTGTGATTTAGATTTTTCAGGTCTCTGCCTTTTATATTCTCATAATAGAAATCGTTAGAGATCCCCTGAAATATTCCATTTATCAGAGTAAATTTAGATGGCTGGAGACATTAAGTGCTGTTATGGGTCTGGGTGATGATTCCTGCCAGGCAGAGTCCTGTTCTGGCTGGCTGAGGATGCATTATCCCAAGAGCTTACAGGTTATTCTCTGTCACAGCTGCTGAATCAAGCCTGGTTTTTCTAACAACAGAGTAAGTAGGTAGGAAAGTGTCCAAGAGAAGTGTCTGCCACTTGGAGCTGAGGATGAACTCAGTCTTCATGCTTTTACTTGGGGAAATTGAAAGTGGTTGAGCTAATTCAACCTTTCCAAATGGCACTTTGCTGCTGCGTGCTGGCTGGGATCAGCTCCTTTTTATGCACTGGAGGAGTTATCACCTCTGTGACTAAGGAAGGGAAGAGGCAAGCAGCTCAGGATGAACCTCAGTGATGGGGTTCAAGAAAATTACACTCCCAGCTACAAACATAGAGAATTATCACAAACCATTAAGTGGTTTATAGCCAGTCTGTCACATCAGCCTTATTCTGGAATATGAATCTCAGCCTTTGAGTTCTATCACCTCCTAGCAGGTTTTTAGCTTGACAGCTAAAACTCAGGTAGCTCACAGCATAAATTCACTGTCTTGATTTCCAAACTCTGGCTTTACAAATTGCACTTATATAAAATAAAGCCATTTTTACCCACTGACAGTAGATGCAGTGCTTCAGTACACACTGGCTTGACCCATTGGATAGCTTAAAACTAGCTGCCTCCTAAATGTACAGGTCTAGTCCTGCTGCATGATAGTTCTGTCTGTAAGCACTAGCCTGCTCATCTCCCAGAAGAATCCACTTTTGCATTCTAAGTTTAGCCATTTTAATCTGGTCTGAAATGCACAGATAGAAGTTAATTTGTTTGTCTTGCTGGTAAACCTCAGGCTTCTGTTATTATAAGACTGCTTATCAGAAATAATAAATTATTGTGCTGTTCTCCTTTGAAACGCTGGCAAGGTATAATTATATTATGATTTATTTTATAACCTCAAGACCAGAACCTGAAATATTTACTCAGGCAAAATTAGAACTCAAACAGGGTGATCAATCACTCACAACTGGGGAACTGGAATTCTTTTCATGTCCATTTAGTCGACCAAGTACAGAATAACCCTGTTGTTAGCACCCCTGACAAATGCAAAGAATTAAAGTCAGGTTTCTGGATCTCTAATGTCCTTTCACTCTGAGCCTTATTAATGCCCCTCACCCTGAGGAACAGTAATAAACAGTAGTCCAGCCTTTCTAATACCAAGGTATTTGTGGAAATAATGATTATTTGGGACCTTAATTACTTAATTACAGTATGGGAGCACTGGACAAGGCATCCTCCAACATCCATTTTATTTCCTATGGATATGACATAATGATGGGATTTCTCTCACTGGTCAGATCTACTCCCAAAGCTATCAGTTGTGTAAGATTGCATTTGGGTTTGGGTTTTTTTTTTTAGGAGGGATGTTTTGCAGCTTTTTACCCATAATATTTTCATAGTTCTTTTGAAGAATGTGACATGGCTGCCTAGTCAAGAACTGGATACAACTTCTTCCATCAGGATGCTGATAGACATTGTTCCCACTTTTAGGAACAGAGTGCCAAAAGCAAAGACTCAAACATGCATCTGCTTTGGATTAGATTTGCAGGTCATCCTGGAAACACCAGAAAAGAATAAAGAGGCATTGCTTATTAACCTGGAATAATTTAATTTCAGGGTTTGCATCCAAAACTTGGATTGCTATTCTTTTTTTGGAAATAATTAAAGGTTGGCAGCACTCACAGTTATGTGAGAGTGTAAATACCCTTTGTAGTAAGGAATTTTTTGGTAGAACATGATGAGTTGAACTCATCTGGTTCTCAAAGAAGTTGGATAATACAGCTGATAGGTCAGTGACAGGAACTTCAAATAGGCTTTTACTATATATTCAAGTTAAAATAAATGTTGTAATGTGACAACAGAGTTCTTTAAAACAGACATAAAGGTTTTTCACAGCATTTTGTTTATCAGTGGTTTGCTGAATACCTGATGTGTCAGCCTTTCCCAGTTGTGTCAAAGTCTGTCCAACAAAAGGGTTGCCTGACTTATAGAAACATGCATTATTGTTAGTGCTAAGCTGTCAGAAAAATGAACAACCCTGGCTCTTCCTGATCCCTACTGTGCTGTAACACACTTTTGTTGGAAGCTGCATTCCTCTGGGAGAGGTGGAGAAAAAAGTATTGATGTTGCAAACAACTTTGTCTTTCTGAGACAGCTAGTGGGAAGCCAGCTTTTGAGAACCTGAAAGCTTTGAATTCTTTTTCCTGAAAAAGAAACAAAGGGTTTTGTCCTACTTTTCTAGAGATTAGCTTTTGTTTAATCTTCCAATCTCCTGGCATCCTGAATCACTGACTACTCTAATAACAACACACTAGTTAATCTTTATGAAAAATTTAGTGATAATTCAGCCTAAGAAACTTCAGGTTTTACTGCTGCCAGCTAAAAGCTTATGTTAAAATTTATCCTGTAATAGAAAACCAAAACAACAAAAAAAAATCAGTGTTTTTCCTCCTCAATTTTCTTTTCATTCAACTTTCTAATTACAGTGTTCCCTGTTATTTCAGGCCCGCTCATCATAGATGGCAACTTCTTACTGGGGTTTATTTTATTTTCCCTTTCAGGAGATGAAGGTTCCACCCTTCCACTTCATCAGCAAACAAGAAAAGAAAATCTGTTAATTACAGGTGGTGTGATCTGATCTAGCTTCACATAAATCAACAATTTTAATTGTCTTGGAAGAAAACCTCTGATCAGTAAAATCTGCAAGGAGTCATGAATATTTTGTGTTGATATGAGGATTTATTTATTTTTAAAAGGACACGTTGAGAAAAAAAGTCTTATCGACAGCTTCTCTTCAAGACATTTAAGCAGTATTGTGCTAGTTCAAGACATGTATTCCTAATCTGCTCCTTTTCTGCAAAAAAAAATCTGTGAAAATCTTGTCTGGTGCTCTCCCAGGCTTTGAATCTAATGCAATTAATGAATTTGCACTGCTCTTGAGGCAGGGGAAATCTGCTTGTTCACCAGTACTAGTGACCCAGTACTAACCAGTACTAATGAGGTTACCAGTGGTAACCTCACTGCATGTTTACTGCTGCCATGTGGGAGGGGAAAGAGGGATGGGCAAGAAAAGGAGGGTTTGACAGGACCCAGAGACCAGGACAGTAGAAACCAGAGAGACCTGGGGATAACAGAGCTTTAGGACTACAATTAAACTCACATTTCAAAACCTGCTTTTCTGGCAGTGAGACAGTTCCAGGTTCCAGCCCAGTTCCCTCTGCTTGCACTTGCTTTCTTAACCTTCTCCACTGTGCTTCATTTTTTACTTTTCAATTTGCCTCCTTCACATCTTCCCACACACTCAATTCCATTCTTCTGAGATGTTTAAAATATAGATGGCTGAAAAGAAGAAGGTGAAAAATGTGAATGTGAAAAAAGAATAATGTGGAACCCCTAAAAACACAGGGAAAATGTTTCTAATAAACCATTCTCCCTCTTTTATTTTTGTGTCAACAGTGAACTCAAGCAGACATCTTAATTCTCCCTACAGGTAATACACAGTCATTTTGGTGGCTTGATGTGAAGGGAAAGTCAGAGAGATTGGATGATCAAAATAATGTTTCTGGGCTTCCATTTCAATGGAACTGTATTTGTAGCTGTTTGTTACTGTAAGGTGGTGCAGTAATAACCACTGTGTTCAAGAATAATTGCCTTAAGAATGTACTGCTTCAAAGAGCACAGGATGTCACACTACTCAGTGTGAAAAAAAAAACCTCATCAAAAACATGACAGCTATACATTAATAGATATAATATAAAAATAATATGAAAGAATTTAAATCTTTTAACCATGGCATTTAATCTTTGGCCAAAATAAAGATGTGAGTTCATTTCCAATATTCCCAGTTTTTGTATTTCTCTTATATTATTAATTTGAATTCTCTTTGGGGTTTGTGGTCAGTTTTTCTAATCTGGTTTGCCAGTGTTTAATTTCAACAGGGATTTTTCTGCAGAGAAAAGGCAGAGGTCTAAAGATCAGTTCTTGTTATGTTTTCTTCCCATCCACCTTTTCAAGTTTCAGATAGCAAGTAATTTGTTTGGATTTCTGTTCACTTGCAGACATTGTATTTGCATTTGTAAATGACCAAATCCTAGCCTGTTATTTAATACATCTGTAATTCAGTCCACTTGCCCTGATACCTTAAAAAAAAAAAAAGAAATAATTTGTTTCACCAGGAGCTCCCAGGTAGCTTTTGAGTGCTTTGTTAAAGCTTCCTTTCTGGAAAGGTACACATCAGAAATCAAGTCTATTTACTTCTTGCAGGGTGAATTCATTGGGAAGCAGGGCTGGGCCTGAGACCTCACTGATTGATGCCTCTGAACTGTGAAAGCAGCTGGTATAAAGTCTCAGACAAAACCTGCTGCCTTTTTTTTCAGCAAAAAAGCTGAAAGTAAATTTCTAAGTCTGCATAACATCATTTGTTTGCTTCTCTATGTCCTGGAAAACTTATTGTGTCACTCTTCCTCCCTTAACCATATTATCATCCACAGCAAGATCTATATTTGCATGAGTGCCAACTAGAGCTTTTCCCCTTCCTTTTCTTCCTTTTGGTTGCTTGCAGGACTTTACAAGGAGATGTAGAGCCACAGCAAGTAAAGAAACCTCTCTTTAATCAGTCTGGTGGATGAGGGTCAGCTGGGGAGCATTAGAAATTTCCAGGAACAGGAGCAGGTGGGGCATTAGGGGAAGTTCAGGTACTTGGGGTTGGGGACCATCATACCAGCAGCCAGAGGGAAAGGTAGCTTCTTTTCTACAGAGGATTCAGACTGGAGGAGATAAGGTGGGTGCAAGGGTGAGGTGTGTATTTCTCTATTAATCTTTAAAGTTAGAAGTAGTTTATCTTGCATTATTTATTGGTTGGAGGGTTTCATGTATCCCTTCTGAGTGCTGGAGGAAAATGTTGCAGACAAGTTCTCTTCTGAGATAAGCTGAAGGGTTTAATTAAGTTTAGGCTTGAATGTGTTGAAGGTAGGGGAAAAGAAACTTGAAATCCAGTATGCTGAGATCCATCAATATCCTTATCTTTGTAGCTGAACAGCACTCATGTTCCTTTAAATCCTATTTCCAATATTTCTTTCTAGTAGGAATATAGAGAGTGGTTTGGGTAGCTGTATTGTGGGGTCAAATCATGCTTTTGGCAATGAGGAGTTGAGCTGTGTCACCCCATCTGCTGTGAACCCCTCCACATGCAGCTGAAGGCAAACCCCAGTTGGCTTTCCTTGGGTTGCTTGTAATATATGGAATAAAAATACCCTGCTCTGAATACTCATGCTGATTCTTTAATTTTTTTTTCCCCACCACCCCCTTTTTTTTATTTTTTTCCTCTTCCTTAACACTAGAATACATTCACCTCTGGGTGAACCTGAATAAAACTTAATATTCAATCTCCTTGCCTTCATGCTAAGCTCCACAAGATATTTTGCTGTTAATTTCACAGCTCTCAGAACACCAAGGCAATGCAGCACCTGTGAAGTCTTGAGCCCAGTGAACAGTGTCTGTAGTTAAGAATGAGTGAGCTGGTCTGCTAAGCTTAGAGATGTGCTCAGCATCACCTGGGGTTTTGTTGTTCTGTCATGCAAAGTATTTCAGATTTCTTCTGGTTTTTTTGCAGAGGGAAATGGAGGTTACAGAAGGGAATATGTGGAGACAAAATCATGACAAGGATCTCTAGGTAGTTCTGGGCAGGTGGTGTAAATCTGAGCATTTAGACTACAAAAGGATGCAGCTGGTGACTGAGGAAGAACTAGAAAAGCTCAGGTTGTGTTCATCAGGGTGAGCAGGGACCTGGGTCTGCAGAGGGAATCTGACAGCTTTTAACTGAGGTGTAGCAGATGAATGCTTGAAAGCAGAGGAGGGAGGAGAGTATGAGGAGGGTGCAGCAGCTAAAGGCAGCTGTGAGAATCACTGCACTGTGTGTTTCCCAATTAAAACCTTGAGGCAAGACTTTCACAGAGGTTAAAGTGGCATCTTCAAGTGTCTGTGGTCAAATGGCTTGAGTGTGTCGTGTATGTCTTGGAGCAGCAGTGCCCTGGCAGGCAGTGCAGGAGGAAAGTAGAAACAGTCCCTGCTTAATTTCTCCCTAGAGAAGACCAGAGGTCTGGTGATGGGATGGAGGGAGGTCTGGCACCAACATTTGCTTGAAGGAAGAAGCAGAAACCTCCCAGAGAGGAGCCACCTTGCTAGGAAGTGCAGGTGCCACTAGGTGGCTGTAACACAGAAGCTGTGAGGACTCTGAAGGGCACCCAGGACAGATCAGGATTCTGTGCAGAGCTTTTGCAAAGTGGTTTTGAGGTGGGGTTTTCATTATCAGAGAGTTTTGGGGGGAGAGAGGCAATCGTGCTGAGTTGTGTGTGATGGGAGCTGCCACTGTTAATTGTAAATGAATTTAGGTTTTGGCTTGGAAAGCATCACTCAGAGACAGGGTGCTCATGGTCTGCTTTGGGGTTTCAGAGGCTGGAGGCACCTCCAAATATCAGTGTTGTCAAGTTAAGTGAACTCTGATGTGGCAGTTTGTTGAAATGGCAGAAGGTCCCAGACATAAAAAGAGCTGAATCACTGAAGTGTTTTCCTTTCTTTCAACCCAGTGTTTTAATTTGTATAATTACAGGTTTAGAAGTGCATCTTAAAGCTGCCTTGTGATAATACAAAGTGTTTGTTCCAGAAGGCAGTAAAAAATAGAGGTGTTAAATAAGGGGACCAGCAGATCCATTGGTGTGGAGGTCCTGTCTTATCCCTACTTTTAGGCTCAGATCTGTCTGGAACAGAGCTGGAACTCAGACTTTGAAGAATGAGTGCATCATCACTCCATGTGTGCTTCACTTCCTTGATGGGCTGGAAGAGTGGGAGAGAATCCTGGATACTCATGTCTCAATATTGGCTCAGCACCAAAGCAGTGCTCCTGCAGATCCAGTTCCACTCATCACCATAAGCACCAAACATCCAGATCAGACACTTCTTCAGTGATTTTCTTCAGTCAGGAGTAGTGCTCAGAGAGACTGGATTGGGAGGGAGGCCAATGCAATGTTCCCAAGATACATTTCAGTCCTCAAATTGGCAGCTGCTGGGGAAATGTGAGCTTAAGAACTGTCTGCCATGGCACAGGGTATTTACTGATCCTCCTAAAGCCTATGAATAAAAAATAGATATTCCACTATACCTCTCACAGCACAAAAAGCATGAATGGAAAAGAGAGTAAATTCTCCCTGTAGCAAGCCAGGAGCTATGGAAATTGGAGTAATTTCTTAGGAGCAAACCCCTGGGTTTCCTAAGGAAAAAGTTCTGTTAGCACTTGTTCCTCTAGACCTGTTTTGCTGCTTGTCTCATGAGATCCAGTCATGCAAAAGCAGTTCCTTGGAACAAATCCCATGGATAAATTTTGGCAGAATTAAGCTCTGCCTGGTCTTCAGCTTAGAAGCTACTTGGCTTAGCCATGACATCTGGGGAGGGGAAAACTTCCAAACCTGATGTCATCTTGATCATTTGACAGAAAAGCAGCAAGGAGAAATGCTGTAACTGTCTTGTTATGTTCAGGGTGCTCCAAGACTTCTTGGCTGGTTGTTCTTGCTCTCCAAATAAAATGAGAGAATTGCATAAATATTGACAGTCCTCAGTGCTGCTTTTTAGCCAGAGCTGAGCAAGCAAACAGCTATGACTACAGAAGCTTTTCTCTCAAATGAGCATCCCATGAAAGAGCAGGTTCAGCACCTCCTTGTAACTGTAATTAGAGTGTATTTTGGAGAATAATTCTCTCCCGTGCACAAGAACACAACAGTTACCTAAAAGTGGCTTCCAGGTTGGAATATTCCTTAGTATTTAGAGACCCTTTGTTGGAAATTAAATCAAGAATTATGTCCTTTTTCTTGCAGTTTCCCACCCAGAATCAGCCAAGCTGGAAATCATAGAAGCTCTTAAGACACTTGCTGTCTTTTGGAAGTGTTTGGAGGTGTTTTGGGAGTGTTTAGGGTAGCTGTTTCAGTGAGTGCATTGCCAATGTTTATAAATATATATATATACACACACATATATATTTGGATACATATATATATATTTAAAGCTTCAGCTTGCAGATGTTGGAGTATAGATAAGAATGGAAATCAAAGGCTTGTGTTTGTGTCAGGGTTTGCCATTCCTGTCAACAGGTTGCAGGGGTCATAGTCCAACAAAACTTGAAGCCTGAAGTGTTGGATGAGATTTGATGGTGAAGGGAAGGTTCTTTCTCTTCTGATTGACTTTTTTTTTTTTTTTTTATGTTTCAGAATCACTTGGTGAAGGAAGTGAACAACAGTGAACAAGTTGCAGCCATGCAGAAGTGCTCAGAGCTGTGTCCTCAGCTGTGGTAAGTTGGACTGGATCTTTGGATTTGGAGAATGATTCTGATTTACACCACATTCAGGCTGCTTTTCTTTTTCACTGTTCCTGAAGGTGAGCTGCAGAAGCAGGCAGTGTGAAACATAGAGGTCTTTTCTCAAACCAGTCAGAATTTTTGTTACTTCAATGAACTAAAATATAGTCAAGTATAAAATTTAACTACTTTGTCGTAATATTTAGTTGCACTTCTTTAAATTTGCAGCATATTGGGTGATTCAAACTCTCTAGGCTTTCACAAATCCTAGAGGCACTCTGGCAGCTTGCAGGAATTATCTGACAACCTCTAAAAAACAGGGCTTTAATTTGCTGTTATTTCAACAAATAGTGGTTAAAGGCAGCAAATCTAAGCTACAGACATATTTTCTCTTTTGGGAGATAATTTATATATCTGTGTGTATCTTTTGTTCTGGGCAGTGTTCCCTCCCATATTCTTGCTCTTGAAATGCATTTCTGTGGGGGTTTTTTTGTGATTGTATTGGGGTTTTTAATGCCATTTGTGTAACAACTCTCAGGAGTGGACCCTTGGATAGAGTTTGATTCAGAAATGCAAAATTCTATAGAGAAATTGCCTTTTTAAAGTCTCCTAGAACATTTCATAATCTCTGAATCATAAATGTACATAGAGTATAAATGTATTTGACCTTCATTTTCCCTTGAGTATCTTCTTTAGTATGAAATTAGTTTAATTTGTTTAAGTGTACATGTTTAAACCTGAATGAACTGAAAGCATTATCTTTGTCAACTCTGGAAGTGACTCTAGTAAATCCTGCAAGTGTCATTCAAGACATGAACTTGTGTATCAGATCTGGAAGTAGCCAGTGCTGGTTTCAACCTGTTTTGATTTTAACCTCTCTTTCCTAAAAATACACTGTGAAAACCATACTAATTGTGCTGTATCTTTGCTAGACTGTGTAGCAACTTTTTCTTTAATCATAAATAGCTCATAGCTCTTTTATTTTAAAATTTATTTTCTCTGAAGCTTTGACTTGCCTGTAGCTCATTGTTTTTGAGCTGAGGTGTTTTTTTTTTTTTTCCCCATATGAAAGTTTCTCAGAGGTAGAACAGTTCTAACTAATTTGGTGTGGAACTAGGCAGTTAGAAAGGCTTAGCTAGCTGCAAAACATCAGGCTAATAAAACTTATATAATTTAGAGAAGTAGATCTGCAAGGCATGAAGTTTTAATGACTGCTGTCTGCTTTGTTGTTCTGGTAAAGTTATCTCAAGAACACTGATTTGCAAGTGAAATTCTAATTAGAAAAATTTAACAGATACTTTCTTAAAAGGTGGTGTAAGACATTTAAAGGACAGTGCAAACCTGTGGTTTGGAGGACTTAAAAAGACTTGATTTGTTTTATTAGTGCTCTGATTATGAGCACAATCCAATTATCATTAGTATTTGTCACACAGTAACTTTATGAATTTTAATAAGAAAATTCTTTAATGAGATGGCTTTTTCTCCAGCAAAGGAACAATGTGGGGTCCCAGAGTGGGCAGGTAAAAACAAAAGAAGCTGTGGAACTAAGGAGGTGTTTGGTCTGCATCCCATTTGTGTGGGAAGTGATGTGGGATTGAAGGCAAATGCTGGAAGCTCAGCAAATGCTCATGTTGTTTGTCTGAAATAAAGGAAAACATCATTGGATTATCAGAGAGGATTCATGAGGGCTTCATCTGCAGCAACTTTAGGTAGAATGGTTTTTTAGAACTCTATTTGTTCATACTGAGAATAGTCAGTTTCTTGAAAGCTGAAGGAAAGGAATTACTTTAAAGAAGCCAGAGCAAAGCCATAATATTTGGCTCAATGCTAGAACTGGCAAGTAGGAAATTTTGGAAGATGGAATGACCTTAATGCATCTGTGTGTGGAGTCCTCTGTTAGTGAGTTAAGTCCTAAAGGATTGTTTTGAACAAAGTTTTCAGGTATGAAGCAACAGACCTTTTAATTTAAGATTTATAATTGTAAGTATTGTTTCAAGAGGATTAGGTTTTATTCCTTGGATTTGGGATATATTAGTAGTGATATACCAGGCTCTGACTTTCAGTATAGAAGCACCCAAAGGGTCCTCTACAACCTTTCTCTTGCTTGCTACACCTTGTGTAGCTGTGGCAGGGATCAAGTGTGGAAATAATGAAATCCAAGCTGGATTTTTATCCCACTTACAGAAACTCCAGTAATATGCTGCTAAGTGGTTCCTTAAACACTTGGTGCTGCTGCTCTGAACCTGCAGTTTTACACAAGGTGTTTCCTTGGCATTATTCTGAATGCTGATCTCTCTTCAAAGTAGCTTTGGGATATGTTCTTTTCACCTCTATGAGGTTTTTATGGTGATAGATACTGGCATAAGGGACCTACTAGAACACTAAGTTTTGGAGAAAACAAGTTTTTGAGAACTAGCTTTTATGGGAAGTAAAATGGTAAAGACAGGAGCACAGGGATGAGGGAAACACCATCATTCTTTCTTCAACATATTTTTCTTGTATCATTTTACCCAGAAAAAAACCCAAACAATTAGAGTAACCTGAAGTGAGATCCTCATACTGCAAAGCAGGGGCTTTAGGTTCCTGATGAGCTCTGCATCCCATATGGCAGAGCTGGTTTGCCCAGCCCAGCTGGGGAGCTCTGCAGACCTGAGCTGCATGCTGACCTCCTCTGAGGAGAGAGAAATACTCAGCTCAGCCTCTGTGCTTTGCCTGCTGGGGAAAATCTATTTTAATGCCACATGTCAAAGGCCAGAAGGAAACCCAGTGTGCATACTGAGTACCTGATATAGTCACAACCTTGTCCCATTTCTGAAGGCATCCAGCTTCCATTTAGGAAATGTGTTATATCAGCCTTTTATCAGATTTTAACTTTAACATGTGGCTAATAATTTATTACTTGTAGAAGTAAAAACTTTCTAATGCTTCCCCAGGGAACGGGCTGTGCTTTTCATTTCCTTGACCTTCTAAGTTTTCATCATTATTTATAGATTAGTGTATTAAAATAATTTCATGAACAAAAGGGGGGGTAAATTCAACTTTCATTAGGAATAAAATTCAAGCAGGCATGCAGAGTGTTCTTTTTATCAGCAGATATGCTTAATTGTTTCAAATCACTGCAGAATCCTGTTTGAGTATAAAATATAAATAAAAACATTGACAAATGCAAGTTTTAACCAGCTCTGCTGCCATTTATGCCTAGGATATGCAGTACACATAATGAATTCTCTTGCAATTTATTCCTAAATTAATGTCCTATTTCCTCCAGTGAATTTGTGACCGAAATAACAAACCTGGAAAGTTTAATTACAATATGAATACCAGTGACTGGATGCAAACTTCAGATTGCCAAAGACAGATGAAAAGTAAATTTCAGGAGATCTAGCAGTAGGTTGAAATAATGAAATACTGATTCTATGAAACTAATGGGAGCTCACTACTGAAATTCTACATCCATCCACCCTCTGTAATGCTGCTTTGCTAAAAGTCAAGCAGGGGAAACAGCTTGGAAGCAGAATGGCTGCAGTGAGAATCTGAAACAATCTGCAGAATCCCTGAGGAAATGAGAGTTGGGTCAAAGCAAAGGTCCTAACCCCTCCACACTGTTTCAGCATCACTGAAAATTTGGATTTAGTCCATGATTGAGCACCAATCACTAAGGTTTTTTTTTGTCCCAAGTCAGACCAGTGGTTCGGAGGGTCCCTGTATTCTGTTTTCATGTGGTTCTCCCTCTCTGGCTGAAGAGCAGGGTATCCATCAACTTCCCCAAGCAAAACACAGTGGAGAGTTTTGTGGGCCCCTTCATTCTATACCTAGAAGCTTAAAAAGAGGTGTTTAGCACACTGGTGTAGGTAGGCTGAACAACATGATTTCATCTGGATAATGTCTGCTGTTCCTCTGCTCCTTCTAGGATTTAGATGCAGGGAAAAGGCTTTGAACTAAGGGAAGCTGGATGCAAGGCACCTGAACTGCTCTTTTAATGATGTCTGGTTATGAAATGATAGGATCTTGGCAACAACAATATCTGCTGATTGTAACTGCTTGTTCTGAATTCATTACTCAGTTGAGTTACACAGGCACTAAATGTTCCCCTCAACATATTTTTTCCCTCCTTGGTAACACCATGAATCATGAAGGATGTTTTCTATGGAAGCTGCTGCAGCCCAGACCCAGCAATAGGAAGGGATAAAGTTAGGAACAGGAATATATGTTGTGGTCCTGAGTCTGCTGAAAGGACAAGCACTGATGTCACTGCTAAACACTTGTTTGTTTTATCCCCATGTTGCAGCACACTTTTTCATTGTGTTTTGGAAGAACTTAAACAAGTTTAAATGCTTGGCTGAGTCAAGGTGTGGATTTGCTGTGAATCTGGGTGCATCTTATATCCATAGCCCCACCTACATCACTGAACCTGTAGGATATGAAGCTGTTAGAAGCTGAGCAGTAAAAACCCCAGTGTTTTTTCCAGCTATCTGTGTTTAGAGCAACGTGGCTGAGCCAGTTGTCTCTGGACTAACTCTTGAATTAGCAAGCAAACTGTCAAGTCAAAAATAAACCAGTTGCACTACTTAATTGTGTTCCCAAAAAGTGTGTCAGTGGGGAGAAATGGGATAATGAAAGCTGGAAATCTGATTAAAAACTCATTCAGGCCTTCATTCATCTCGGTGCCTAAATAATGCTCAACATTCAGAGTGTTAAAGAAAGTTCTGTATCAACAATGCTGCTCACAAACTGAGGAGCTGGGAGCTGGGACAGGCCCTAAGCACTCAGATGTCTGCACAGCCCTGGCCCTAAGGTGTTGGTGTCAGTTTTCATCAGCTGCATTTGCAGGATTTAAAAGGCTGAATTGTAAAAAAACTGGATTATCCATTGAAGTAGCATTGCTGACTACTGTCTAGTCCTGTGGCTTTCTTCTGGCTACACTTAGCCATCCCAAAAGAGATTTTTTTCCATTTGCATGAAGAAATCCCTCCCGCTGCCTCTCTAGCAATCATTCACCTCCTTCTTTACTATTTACCTTTGGATACTTTGCAGCTGTCATCTGAGTTTCAGAAACTTTTTTTTAATCTTTCTTGCAGAGAAGTTGTCACTGTTCAGTAAAAAAAGATAACACCAACTCTTTTTATATGGTCAATAAGTTGTTTGTTTGGTTTTTTTATTCCTCATTATTTTAATAATATGAAAAAGTTGGAAAACTTTTGCTGTCTAGTATGAAATGTAACAGCATTTCAAGCAAAATTCTCTTGCAAACACTATGTAATTTATATAGCAGCAGTGCAATTTGTTATAGTTTGATTGTCTGGCTACAGGCAAACTTTGAAAGCTGTCACATACAGTGCTTTTGTTTTAAGCTTATTAGCAGTTGCAGCTGCAGAATTCAGGTTTGCATTGAGGAGGCTTCTGTATGCCTGGTGGATGAGCAGTGTATAAACCATGCCAGTACACAGCCCTGAAAGAATCCATTCTAATGCCTGGCTCAAGATGTTAATTGCAAGAACACTGGAAACTCAAAGGCAAAGAAAACAACAAGTGTATTTGTGCCAACAGAAGCTGGTTGGTTTGGTTATAGTTCGATATTAGGTGTTCAGCAAGATACAGAACTGGCAGAGACAAACTTTATTCTTAATAGTCAGAATAAATATAAGAGAATAAATATTTATTATTCAATAAGCTCTGACTTTTGACATTCCATGTGTTGGAGTCAGCTGCATTGACTTGACTGCTCATTATACCTCTGCTGGCAGGGAAAAGCAGCACTGTCACCTACACCTTGCTTCGCTTGGGGTATGATGTTGCCCTAGAGGTGTGTGTATTTCTAATCCTGCTCTTGGGAACGTTTTACAACCAGCCTCAGTTCCCTTTGTGTATGTATTTGATTGGTGATGCTTGATCCTCCAGGATCAGGCTGTCTGTCTCATTGAAGGTGCCACTTTCCCCCAAGTGAGGGGCATTCTGGGCTCTGTTTAGCCGAGACTGCAGCCGTTCGTGTTCTTTCCTCAGCTCCGAATAGGAGTGGGAGAAAGTGTGGAATATGGACGTTGCAGGGAAAGACATGATGAGAATTCCACTGAGGATGCTGCTCAGAGCCACCATCTGCCCCGGGACACTCCGTGGTACCATGTCCCCATACCCCACAGTGGTCATGGAAATGATAGCCCACCAGTAAGAAGCGGGGATGCTGGTGAATTCCAGCACCTTCCCGGATTCGTTCTCGGCGAGATAAACCAAGGGTGAGAAGAGAGTGACAGCCACACAGAGGAAGAGTAAAAGCAGCCCAAATTCCCGGGTGCACTTCCTGACTGTGAGGCCCAAAGTTTGCAATCCCAGGGAGTGGCGGGCAAGGCGCATGACGTACAGGATCCTCAAGGCACGTAAAACCCGGAGCACCAACCCCACCTTCTCCAAATAGCTGTTGCTGCTTGGCCTCTCCTCCTCCTCGTTTGAGTCATCCTCTGAGAAGATGAGGGAAATGTAATAGGGTGAAATAGCCATGATGTCAATAATGTTTAGGGGTCCCTTGAAGAATTGACACTTGCTCCTCGCCTGAATGAAGCGGAGGCAGAACTCCAGGGAGAACCAAGCCACACAGATGGTCTCTATGATGAAAATGTAATAGCACTTCTGGGAACACTCACCCTGACACAAAACAAAAAGAGAAATAAAAGAACAGTCTGTGAACCAGCATCCAAACCCACTAAAGAAGCAGCAGTGTCAATCTGCTTGAGTCATTAGTATCAGAAAAGAACAAACCCAAGCTAGCAGGTAGTTGTAAGGCAGTCATCTTTCAGTAGTATGTGGGTCACAATGAGTGCTTGAAACATCTGAATGCTTTTTTTTTTTGTATGTTGCCTTTTCCACTCTAGATGTATTCTTGCTGAACAGGGGCAGATGTTCACAGCTGCAGAAGGTCAAGCAGAAATAGGGGTGATGAAGAAAGGTCTGTGCAGAGAACCTCCTTTTGGGATTGCAGAGTTGCCATGTGTTGTTCAGGAAAAACTGCAGACCCTTGGTTCATCAAAGGCTTTTTTTTTTTTTTTTTTCCAACCTCTGTATAACAAATCAAGTCTGCTGTATGCATCTTTCCTGCTAGCCTGTCTCTGAAATTAAGCAATTTAAAGGAACAATTTCTGGCACAGTGTTACCTATTCCCAGCCAAATTTCACAATTAAAACCCCCAAGGGAAACATATCCCTGCTGTTCACTGAACTCAGTACTACTGTTCAGTTCCCCTCCACATGGCAGTGTGATGTTGGGTTTTGGAGTGTCCCATGACAGAATTCTGGGGAGTCTTTCTGTTCAGTCAGTGTTTGTATCATTCTGGCTGAGGCTGAAATGGTTTGCCAGCTAACAATGCTCCTGTTGGTGTTAGTGATTGTGTTTCTTGTGTCAAATAACCTATTTCCTATTTGAATAATGAAAGTTGCACCAGTGCTTGTAGAATGCTTTGCTAAGAAGTACTGCTAGATCAGGATATGGATTCTTTCAGAATCATGGCATCCCTACAGAGATGAGTATTATCAAAGCTTTAGAGTAAAAATCAGCCTCTGGAGCAGCAATATGTGTGTATGCTGCTTGTACAGCAGATTTACAAGAAAAGCAAATCATATTATTTATGAAGCCAAGTTGATAAAAGTCCTTGAACTCAGCTAGAAGTCATACTTGAATCACTGTATGCAGGCACTGTTATTCCCAAGCTGCAGTTATGGATACCAGCTGGCTCATCATCATAAAATAAATGAATGATGAACAGAAAGGATCTGAAAACTCTTCCCAGCCAGATCCACCCTAGATGCTGTAGTGATTGCTTCTGGGTAGAAGCTGTTTTAGTGCTCAGTCACCCATACTAAATAGTCTCAGGAAAAAAGCAGGGAAGGAGCTCATAAAGTGATATGCTTGACCCTTCTTGATTTTAACTCCTATCAGAGCCCTAAAGGAGACTTTCCTTAAAACCAGGATTTGCTTAGCACTCTGCACTGGGAGGAGAAGCTGCCACAACCTCACCTCTCACACCAGCAAGGTGACTGATGCAAGGTCACAATTCCCACCTGCTAAACTTACCCTGGCACTGTCAGGGTTTTATTTGGCACACACAAGTCCAGGCAGGCACTTCTTGGATCCTTCCCTCTGATCCACACACAGTTTGGTGGCCAGAGGCCAGTAGCCACTGGAGTGGCAGCAGATGGGATGGGGCTGTGTTGTGGCTCTCCACCTGCCTTCTGCCTGCTTGTGCTGTCCCACAATTAGCAGAGAGGCTTAGCTCAGCAAGGCTTCTTGCAGTCTGGCCTTTGGGCCCACTCTGAGAAAAACTGCTCAGCCTCCTATGTGGAGGATTTAGAAGAAAAATTCCCTAGAATTCTCTCCAAGCCCAAGGTTGACATTCCCTGGGCAGGGGGCTCTTTTCCAGCCTTTTGCACTTCTCGAAGTTACAGCTGAGCAACGTGGCTCAGACTACAGCTCCTCCCCAATCAATTCCCAAAAATTCCCAAAATACAAGCTACTGTAATAGTGAAAAAGCCCCAAAGCTTCAATTCTTCCTCTTTCCACAGTCCCAAGGTGATGGGTCTTGAGTCTGAGGTTATGAGCTGAGTGAGGCAGATGAAGACTTCAGTGTAGTGCAGTGCAGCCCCCAACCAGCTGCTGGTTTTATCCCAGCAGGAAAGGAAGAGATGCAGGGAAGAAATCCCTTTTGGCTGTAAAATGCTGACTGGGTTAGAAAGGTTGTGCCAGGCTGGAGGATGCAGCTGCAGTGCTGCATGCAGGTCCTGCTGAATCACTGCAACCGCAGTGCTGCTGCTGGGTGAATAATGAAACCGCGCTCTGCTGAACCAAACGATGGTCTGGAAGGGGGGGAACTTGAAAACCCTGTGTTACAGAACACAACAGGGCTTGAATTTATGGTTACAGACTGATGCAGTAAAATCAAAAGGTTTACAGCCTGCTGAGAAAAAGCCTGTAGCTTGATTTACAGAACGATGAGCTTGTTAAAGGAGTGCTGTGTATTCTGGTCACAGAACAATTTCCCACTCTCTTGGTGGGAAAGAATCCTGAACTTAAGGAAACATTTATTACAACTGGTCCAACTAAGGGAACTAAACTAATATTGGGATTAAAGTAATGTGGACATTAGAAAGAACAGAGAAGGAAGCTACTTCTGTATTCACCACATAATTATCTCCTCTCAGGCAGAAGTGCAACTAAAATAAAATATGTCAATTAATTTCTAAGCTTGGGTCGTAATTCTGCAAACACTGAGATTCAGTCTGAAGAATCTGCATTTGATTTAAACTAATTGGTGACCCCCATAGTGTTTGTGTTAGGAGAAAGATGGGGAAGTATTATCTTTTCCTTGGCTTTCTAGTAAGAAATTTAACAGATTGTTAAATTTTATAACTGTGAAGAACACTACAGTCTAAAGGACAAGGTATGTGTCAGGTACTGCAGAGGATGACCTTCAATTATTTGGGTAAATAATTTGCTCTGTTGTTGTTTCTTCTCTGCATCTTTCCTGACTGTATTGCAGGTTCTTTGGAACAGATACTTGTTACTCTGCCTGTGTAGTACAGGGTGTAGAGCAGGGACCCAAATGTGGCTGAATCTGTCATAAGGAAAACTACTGGTGCTAACAGGAGGTTAGCTGACACTCTGGGAATCAAGGCAATGTATGCATTCCATGGCCCTGATGCTGCAATTAAATTAGCAATTAGCTTTGCTCTCAATTAAAATACCAGATTGTGATTTTGACTGCAGCAGTGGACTGAAGAGTCCCCATCACAGATTTCCATCACGTCCAAAGAGAAAGTTCTAAAACATCCAGATTTGGGTAGTTGTTTATTTTTAATACCTGAGGCATTAATTGCCATGAACTTGGGGGATGCATTAATTTCAAATACTGTTTTCCATAGCTGGAGTGTCTCTCTCAGAGAAAAACACTTGTCTTCCCCAAGAAGGCATTTATCAGGTAGTCATCTGTGCTGAACCCCTTGAGGATGATTCAAGTGAGGAAAGTAAACAGGATTTTTTTTCCTATTGTATTACAAGCGTGAAAGCAGGAAAAGGGAAAAGAAACCATAATTCCCAGTAAGGAATGTGTGCTGGCATACAGAGGAAGAGTTGATTGCCTGTTGCAGAACAGCTGGAACAGCTGGATGTGCCCCCAGCATAGCGTGCAAAGGCAGGAGACTTACTGCTGTTGGGATACAGCCAAAACTGGATGAACATAAGGCAAACTAATAATGTCTAATTGTGCTTTCTGAACACTGGGCCTTGTGCTAGCAGAGCCAGCTTTGGAAAACCACCTACAATCCATTTACTCACTAAAGTGCAGGGTCCAGACTTTCTAAAGAAGATTGTTTTCTGAGTGAGCTGAGGCACAGATGTTCAGCAGCACCTACCCTCCAAGTCCTGTCCCTCTTTGGTTATGTAGAACAGGACCTAAGTAATGACATTGTACATATGTTATTTAATAAATAAGGAATTCTGTTTGTGGATGCTTGCAAAGCAGCACTTATCATGTATAACTATGAAATCAGAGGCTTAACATAATGGTGCAATTTGAAGGTCAAAGCTTTTGAGGTTACTGAAAGGAAATGGAATCCTCAAAAACAGGCAGAGCCCATAAAGCAATAATTTTTCTCAGTGTCAAAGTCTTAGGCTTGGATGTTCTCATACCTGTCTTATTTCTTACACCTGTCTTATTTCTTACACCTTTTTATTTCTTACACCTTTCTCATTTGTTATGAATTTAAATAAATAACAAATAACATACTAATCCAGCTAAGCAAATACCTTAGCTGGATTGTACTGTGCCACATAAATCTACTTAAAAATTCTGCAATACTTCGTTGCTGATCAAAATGGGTAGAAAAAATCAGAATTGTACTAGATGAGGTGATAATCTAGGAGTGTGAGTGTCCCCAGTAAGTGTCCTGCTGAAAAGTCAGAAAAATGTACTGAGCAGATGCAATAAAACCAAAGCACTTCCAGCTTTATTTTGTTCCAAGTAATTTCAAGTCCTACACTAATGTATTTATAGATAGGCACGTACACATAGGCCTTTATAGTCTTCCACTTTTAAATGAGCATTAGAAGTGCTTCTGAAAGTCAGAATTTCATTAATCTCTTTGCAGTAGAACAAGTCATTCCAGGTCATGTTTTGTGTGGTGCACACTTGTGTGAGACAGGAAATTTTGAACACCAAGTTAGTGTGAAATAACTCTGCTTTTCAGGTATAATCTCAATAGTGCCCCACTTCATTAGTAACATTCTGTAGTAACCACTGAAAAGGATATTTTTCAGTGGGAAACACATTATTATTTCCTGATCAATATTTAAATTCCCTTATTTTAAAACTATAAAAACAGTTGCCAGCAGTATCTGTCCAGCTCTGGCTATCACACTCCATTTACCAAAGGTGGTTGCTTAGCCAAGTTACACTTTGAAGTAAGAACTTTGAAGCAGCAGAAGTGGGTTTACACACCTCTCAGTGACACTCTCCAAAAGGATTATTATCTCCTGCAGTCACTGCCAGTTTCTTTGGGGTTTCCTGGAGTAAGTGCACAAGAGATTGTTAATATTATCTGCAGGCTTGGAGCTTTAGCTTTGAATTTCTTTGTAGTGGATTTAATAGCTGGAATACTGAGGTTATAGTTCTGCAAGCTTATCTTCACATCCTGAACTGGCTAGATACATGTGAATTTTTATAATTAATAAATTTCAGTGTGGCAGTGGTAATCCTGATCAAACAAATACCTTGTTTTCTTCACAGCAAGACCAAGAAATTGGTTTTTCCTCTACAAAGTAAAATTACTCCACTTCTAAATAAAACTTGTTTCTCAGCAGTTTCCTCTGGTGTACAAGGCAAATAGACTTGGTTTTATATTTCACAGACAATATCAGCAACATCCAACACTGAAGAACATAATTCAGGACTCCCAGAATAATGGTGTAGGATGACAAAAATAATTCTTAAATAGTTGTATGAATTAGGTACTGCTTTCTTTTCCTCTGTGTGAGTTTTCTGAATTCTCAGTGCAATCAGAGATGAAAAAATCTTCTAAAAGGAATGAGATTTTCACATAATCAAGTGCCTTCAGGAATGGGAACTTTAAAAAAAAAGAATATTATATATTTCAAGATAAAATCATGAGCTCTGCCAATACTGCTTGCAGCCTCTCTCAGTTATGTTTCATTAGGTTATATATAATAGATAAAGCAATTACAAGCTTCTCAAGGTCAAAATCAGTAGTAAAGAGATCTGACCACTCACTGATCACCAGAGCAGAGAAGGGGGAACAGAGAAATGATATTTCCTTCTCTCTTAAAGCACACTTACATGTGTGTGAGTTCTTGGGACCCATCTACATTGGGGGGAAAAAAAAACCAGTTGTTACTGAGGGACAGGGACTGGAAATGGCTGGGGATTCTTTTTATCCCTTCCCCTCCCTCTGATCTTAATTTACTCCTGAAGGGACCTTGCTGTATCCTTTCTGCTGAGTCATTTCTCTAGAGGATGCCAATTTTTTAGGACTTCTTCCTAAAGAAAATCCCAAGAGTGCTCCAAAGCAGTTTCCCTGCCCAAGCTCTTCTGCTGTGGTTTTATCCTGGAGTTCTCAGGCATACTTATGTTTTTTCCTTTGGGTAAGGTCTGCTGAGCAGTGACTATTTCAGGCACACCTCTTGGACCCTGACTGTGACCCTCTCATGGGATGGGGACTTTCAGAGGACTTTGTCAGGACCCCTGCCTTGTCTAGAGGGATTATCTTAATTCCTTTCTTCAAGGGAAACCCTGGTAGGTGTTATCACTTCACCTGTCTCATCCTCTCTGTATGGTCTGTGAGTCAGGTTTGTAGTTCTGTCCTTTCAGGTCAATAATAAAGAGTTTCTTACCTCCAAATGGGAAATTTTTTTTTCTGTCTCTACATAAACATGTGTGTTGGTTACTACATTTTGGTGATGCTATATTTGCTTCCTTTGTGAAGACAGTTTGGTCTCTATAACAATTAGTTATGTCTGTTATTTTATTCAGTATTATAACACAAGTTGTTTAAATGAGTCCTCCTTTAGCAGCATGTATGGTAAACACTTTTCTATAGCTGTTTCATGGTCAGACTTAAACTTGACATCACTTGAGCTCTATATTTACTGCTTTAGAGTTTTCCTGCATTGTTGGCCTCCTTTTCCTGGGGATTTGTGGCAGGTGCTTACATGATGCACAGTTAGAGAATCACTGCCCATCTATCTGTGACTTTTTCTCACATCTCTAATGAAGAGGCTGCTAAACAGCACTTGACATATTCCACAGTGTTTCGTGGAATCAATTAGAATTACTTTGCTCTTTATTTCCAGTCGGATTCCTGTCTTTCAGCTCACACTCCCTGCTGCCCAGAGATGGCTCCTTCCCTCCCCTCTGGTCACCTGGGTGACTGAGGTGGCTTCCCTGAGGTGGATGCTCTTGCCCTGGCTCTTTGCCATCCCTCTCCCAGAATATTTCCTTTCCCTGAGATGCTGAGGACTCCTCTTCGCTCTTCTGCCTGCCCAGAAGTCTCCTTTCTAGGCAGACTTGGTTTAGCAACTGCTAAAAGGAAAAGTGATTTCCTGTGCCTGCATGGTGGGCTCAGCCAAGCCTTTGGGTGAAGTCACCTTGTATTATTTTTCCTTTTGGTTTTGGTTTGTTTTTTTTTTTAACTTTGATCCTTCTCCTTGAGCTGGAGTCCAACCAGCTCTCTTCATTTGCTTGTGATGATGAGAAAGAGGAGCCTAGAATGGCACATATGCTGCAGAGGTAAAGCCTTTTTTATTTGTATTTCAGAAGGATAAATTCAATTTCTAGTAGCTCTTTATGCAGAGAGGTTTTATCAGGCTTTAACCCAGAAAAGAATAAATCTTGGGACAGGGCTTCTTTGAATTCAAATGGAGAATTTTACAGCTTGCTGAGGAACTTCATGGAGGAATTTGGCTGTTTTGTGTCACTGAGCAAACAGATATTGTGTGATTTCAGGATCTGCTTGCCTCTTCCAGGTGCCTGGTAAATGTAGCCCTGTCTTGGAATCTCTTTCAGAGGTCAGGCAAGTGAACAATTTTGAGTTACAAATCAAGACTGAGTGCAGTTTTCCTGGGTTTGACTCAACCATAATCAAGAAGTAATATTTTTTGTTAATTAAGTTCTCAGAGTTTTGTCCAGTTTTAGCTAAAACGCTCATTTCAGATCCCAGTAAGAAATTCTTAGGTGTTCCAGGTAAAGAATTCAGGGATGGAAATTTAGGGAATTTGCCCTTTTTAGGGGTGGAAAACCAATCAAGTATTTCTTTTCTGTGCTCTTCCACAAAGCATGAATATTTTCTCATATATTCCCCTACGTTTTCTCTGGCAAAGTTTTAAATAATTCAAGTGATAAGAGTTTCACTGCCCTGTCCTTTGCTCTAGTTCATCCTTCATCTTCTCCCATGCACTTTAAACTTTTTTATGCTTTTTTTTTCAGTCCAGTTGAGGTGTTACAGTGCTGCAGTAATGTCACTTCTGTGCTTTAGAGGAACTCTAGGAGCTGCAGCTCCCAGGCAGACCCCTCCACATGCTTTCCTTTCTAACATACGGCTCATTATTTTTAAAACACACAACATATTACATCTAGCTGAGCTCTGAAACATTCTGTGCCTGTTCCTTGGCATGAAAAGTATTTATAAAAGCTTTTCCTGCAGTGACTGGGAAATTAAGATAAAATGCATCGGGCTCTTTCCATTAACAAAGTTAGTAGGAAGCACTTGCTAGAGCAGAGTTTGTAATGGTTTTGTGTCTGCAAGAAGGATGCTCTATATTTAAAGCACTTCCTTGGAAGAAGCATTAGAACAGTGTTACAGCTTTTCCTGACAAAAGTTATAGCTGTGGAGGGCTGCAGGAGCAGTAGATTTATTACTGGAAGGTAATAGTCTTCCCATGCAAATCGAAGTTAATATCCAAGGGGTTAAATGGAAGAGAGTCTGCCTTGACATTTCAGCCTTAGTTTTATGCAAAGACATCCAACACCACCTCTCCTCACCATGCCTGTGCTGCTGGGAATTCCTGCTTGAGCAATAAAATACACTGATTTTTGTCTCATGCGTGCCATGCTGTGCTCTACATTTTAAAATGGATTTATTCACCAATTTACAGTACTCTGAGGAGTGTCTTACAGCAGTGGATGGGGCAGGGAGTTTATTAGACATGGATTTCCTCCACATTTTTGGAAGGGCAGTTTGCAAACGAAGTGCAGGATTCATTGAGGAGATTAACCCCAGTTATCTGATAAATTTGGACATTACTACTTCTGAAAAAACTTTAGATTCTTACTCTCCTCAGAGAAAATAACAAATCATTAAAATGCCAAGATATTCACAGCAATGTTCGTGAAGATCCTTCATGTGTGATGCAGGCTTGATTAATTTGCCTGGAATTACTGTGAATGACTGACTTGAAAAGGGTTTGATTGCTGTTAGTTAGCATTTGGCATTACTACTGCAATATGTACATATATATTATTGGGCAAAGAGAGAGTTCCATCAGCCTGGAATTCTGATTTTTGGAGCTTTAAGTATCAGTATCTGCAAAACCAGGTTACATATCTCTCATCCTTTATGCAACTATTGAAATGTAACAGTATTATGGGGAAAAAAATAGTGACTCTTTCTTCCTCTTTAAGATTTGACTTTGTTATCACAAGGGAACACACCTGGCTATTTTTAAAAGAAAAGATATCAGGGGAAATTTATTTTTTTAGTTGATGTTTCCAAGTGAGTTTGCTTTTAAGTAGAGAGTAAAGCATGTTGAAAACTCCACGATGTGAGTTTGAGAGTCCTAGTGCTAAAAAGTGAAGGTAACTTATGCAAGCAGTAGCTTTTTATGAAGGAAAAGCAAGGCTGTAATAAAAAGTTACATATCTTTTCTACTCAAAAGCTCTTTCCTTTATTTTACCTTATAATTAGTAAAATATTTTGCTCACATTACTCTTAATTGATGACCAGCTTGAAGCTGATAGAAAGAATTAAAACCATTCTTACATTTTATGCTAAGACATTACCAGGGAGAGTTTTGAACCTCATCACTTTAGATTCTCTGTATCTCTTTTGTCTTTTTAATGATTTATGCCTGGCAAGACATCATTTTCTTTTAATTCTGTAGTGAGAGCAGTTAAAAAGGACTTACCCTGTCTTCTTCAGCTCTTAAGTCTGGCATGGTGCTAACACAAAGGCTTATAGCTGTGGTGGCCACAAAGAGAATGGAGAGACAAGCAAAGACTTTTCCTGGGAGTCCTGATTGGGGATTTTCTACCATATCTCTGAGTCTGTTCATAAACTGTCCAAATTTGGTTTTCTCATCCAAGACACAGGTAGTTTCTTCAGCCCTCTGGAGATCCTCTTCTTTTCGTGCCTCCGCCAGCTCTTGGAGTTTTTGAAATAGTTTTCGGATGCAGCAGTTCTCCAGGTTGGATTCCTCAATCCCCCAATATCTCAGCTCCTCCTGAAAAGACAAGGCACACATGTCCCTTAAGAGCATCAGCTTCCCTGCTGCTAGGAAGCTGACAATCATCCCAAAAGCATTGGGGTTTCTGTCAAAGAAGAATTCATGGGTGTCTTCATCGTAATCGTCACACAGCTGAATTATTTCCTCATAGCTGCTGCAAAACTTAAGTTTGCTCAGTCTGGTCAAGGGAAATTCATCTAAAGTGCTCCAAGGTAGCAGGTACTTGATGCCTCCAACATTTATCATCATCTCTGTTTTCAGATCAACTGCAGAGACTTGGTCGGGGTGGTAAATCCTCCTGGCTCTTTGGTAATAGACCCCTTTGGCAGAAGGGATTTCAGCAGAGACAGGAAAGAAGTGGCTCAAGGAATTACAAGAAGCATTGCTAACGTCACTGCCTCCAGAGAGAATAGGCATCTCTGGGAGTTCTCACTGGGACATCCAAAATGGCATCAGAGCTGGGTTAGCTGTCAAGCAGAAGATAGGAGAAGAAGGAGAAAACATAGCAGAGGTTATTGCAAGAGAAGAAGTGTTTCAGGCTACTGTCCTAAATCCCCAAATGAGTGAGTGGCTGCTCTGTAACAAAAAGTCACCTCTCTGCTGCTTCTGAAAGTCTGCAGCCTGTGAATGCAATTTGCTTTGCAGCCTCATTGGTTGTCTGGCAACACAGGAGCAGAGAGGAGAGCTGAAACCTCATTCATAATTATCCCAAAGGCTCGGGTGCCTGCAAATCCAAACGCCAACAGATCTCTCTCTTCTCTGAGCAGATTTCCCCCCATCCTTAGGTTGTGTTTCCTCATTGCTTTCTTATTTCTAGAAACCCTGAAATACACTGGAACTCAGCTAAGAGTGGTCACATACCTGCCAGCAGCTGGATGTAAAGTTCTTAATTGCTTTAAGTTGAATGCTCAGCTTGCAATTCCTCTTCTTTTCCCTGCATGCCTGTTCTGCCTCTCAGGGCTTTTGCAAGGATTAACTAATACATTTGGAAAATGCTTTCAGAGGTAAAGTGCTGTATAAATTATGACATTTCTTTACCCCCCATCTCATGTCACTGCAAATTGCTGAGAGGATGCAAGGAACATTTGCCCACCCTGGAGGAAACTTTGCTTAACAGACTGAAAGCATTTTATCAGCATGGGGGGGAGAAGCAATTGAAAGTTGCCCCCCCTCCCCTTCCTCTTTCAGGAACAAACCCCTGGTTTTGCTCATCATTTCTAAAGGGTTAAAAGCATTTCTTACCCCAAGACAGTGACCTGGAAAAAATTGCAAGGGAACTTGCCTGAAGTTACTCACCAGTGTGCCAGGAGCTGCTGCCCAGTGCCTGGCTTCCCCGCAGGTGAAGTAGACATCCTGCAAACTGATCAGCTGTCCTCTGAGTTACAGTCCAGCAGAAAGACCTGGGGATGTTTTACAGTATTGATTACATGGAAAAAAATCCCTATAGCCCTCTGGAGATCGCAGGCTCTTTCCTCTTTCTCTCCTTCTTTCCTGGAAAGGGGAAATATTCCCGTGTTCATGTGATGGATGTTGTCCTGACAGATCCCGTGCAAAGGAGACAGTGTCCTAAGTGGCAGCTCCTCTCCTGGAGCTTCCTGGTGAAATCTGCTGAGTGAGAGCTGGTGGATCCTGCCCTCTCCCTGTCTCTCCTGCTTCCCTTGGGACTGGCAGTGTGGTCCTGGAAGAGGAGGGGAGAGGGAAGGGGGAAGGGCTTAGAAATAATCTCTCCAGCATCCCTCAGTCTATTCAGCTGGCAGCAACTGGCTAAGAACATGGAGTACAAGGACAGTCGCTGACTATAATAAGTAAACTCTGGCAAACCTGCTTAATAAAACAATTTCAGTACCTATTAACTCCTTCCACTGTAGTTGTAGCACAGTTGCTTGCTCTGGTGACAACGAATTCCTCAGGAGCAGTTTCTGTGTCCTGCATCCCTCTTGAAATTGGGATTTTCTCTTCACTTCCCTCTCTCTAGGGATATTTATATCAAGTCCATGAATGCTGGGCCTCAGCCTTCCTTTGGCTACTAGGGATAAACACTCCTCCTGCAAAAAAAGAGATCTCTGGCTTGCAAATAGGTACTGAGAGCTCTGTTTGCCAGATCTGCAGTGCTTTTCCAACACCTTTCTTATTTACAGATGGTGGAAAATCAAATAGAATCCTTCTCTCATTTTTCTCATACCTGGCCATATGGGAGGGTGGGGGTAGGGGATGAGTTGCTGTAATCCTTTTGGGTTCTGTACTGCCAGTAGCTCTTGGGCTGCCTCGCTGTAAAATAGGGATGACATGGATTTGACCCAGATTCTTCCTACTTGGCCTCAGCCAGTGGTTTCAAGAAGCCTCTGATCAGACCCTGCTCTCAAGTCCCCTCTGGGGTACTCCCAAATTCAGGAAAAAATGCAAATTCTGTCTGTTGCCAGCCTGGCTGGAAGCACTGAGCCTGGCTCCTATCACCAGAGAGGTGTGAAATTCAGGATTTACCTGTCCCACTGGGAGTGAGGGGGTGACATGGAGAAGTGTTGATGAATTTGGATGGTACCAGGGGCAGGTGGTGTCCTTTGCCTGCACTTTGCTCCTCACCCTGGCAATGCACATGGGGCTTGGACACTGCTGAACTGATCCGCCTTCTGCTGCAGCTGTTTAATCACTGCTGAGCAATGCTATGGCACAGCCCTGGATGGAAAATCTTTGCTAATTGGACTTTTTGGTACATCTTTCTTGGCCCATGTGGTGCCCAGAAGATAAACTTCTTATCAGGCTTCACCACTGGGGTTTTCACTCAACTCTTAATTATTCCATCCACAAAGACCAGATAGATGCCTGAAGGCAACTGGGTTCCAGGGGCATAGCTCAAAATCACTTAAATCCTACCACCTTTGTGCAAAAGGCAGTTTGCTCTGCCTATCACTCTTTTGTATGGATTATTTTTGCAAAGAAAAAGCAAACCTATTCTAATTAACTTTGGATGGATTGTTTCACAAACCAATTAGCATTTCCTTCTTACCTTGTGAAGCCCTCGTGTGGTGTTGTTAAAGGTTATATTGCTGTAATGAAGAGGTAAATAAATTCAAAAGTATGAGTAATTATTGGACATAACTTGAATGTTTAAGTTTTTATAGGGAAATATATATATATATTGATGTTTCAGGCTTCACTTCCAATATTAGGCTCCCTAATATTTGCTTTATGGGGATGTGCAGCAGGATCTGCAGCAAGATCAGGACCTTGCAAGTATCTGTCAGTCCTTAAGAATCATCTGTCTTCATAAATAATACAGAGGCAGGATAGACATATTTTTATCTTGATTTTTTAACATGCTGTGAAGGCACAGAAAAAAGAAGTACTTTATTTGGTGGCTGAGAAAGCCAGGCCCTCACCCCAGCTCTGAAGATCTCGAACCATTAGCTTGCCACCCTGTCCAGCCTCTGCCTTGTGTTCTCCTGGATCCTCCTTGGCAGTGAAGTCTCTCAAACTCTTAATGCTGACACCACAAACTCTAATCTCTGCCCAGATGGGAAGGGCATATTGCTTGGCTCACTTCAAACCTCTGCTGAATTGGGGTTTTTCCACTTTTTTTTTTTTTTCTCCTTTTTTCTCCCCTAACTACTGCTGTACTCTTCCTGCTAAATTCCCTTTGCATTTGCCCTATTCAACATGAACTTCATGATCTTTTTTTCTCTTTTCTCATTCTCTGATTCACTTACTGTTTCTGGACTTGCCTTCTCCTTTTTCCTTACCCATCCAGCCATATCACCTCTCTTACCTGCCCCTGATGCCTTCACTGAAATGTCCATAAACTTCCTTCATTTATTGATGTGGATGCCATCCCTGTCTCCTCCCTGTTGCTTCCCCTTTTTGTTGGTTTGCCATTAAATGTGGTTTAAACTTTTCTCTTTCATCCCCTTCCCCCAACAAGAAGAGAAGCTGAGAAGCAAGCTGACCAGAAGATGCATAGAATCATAGAATCATAGAATCGACTGGGTTGGAAGAGACCTCTGAGATCATCAAGTCCAACCCTTGAACCACCATTGTGGTTCCCAGCCCATGGCACTCAGTGCCACATCCAGGCTCTTTGGAAAGATCTCCAGACACGGAGAATCCACTCCTTCCCTGGGCAGCCCATTCCAATGCCTGATCACCCTCTCCAGAAAGAAATTCTTTCTAATCTCCAACCTAAACCTCCCCTGGCACAACTTGAGACCCTGCCCTCTTGTCTTGTTGAAAGTCGTCTGGCAAAAGAGACCAATGTCCACCCGATTACAACCTCCTTTCAGGGAGTTGTAGAGAGTGATGAGGTCTCCCCTGAGCCTCCTCTTCTCCAGCCTGAACACCCCCAGCTCCCTGTACTGTCTTCATCCATTGATTTAAGAATCAGCCCAGTGCTGAATCTTCACTTGGTGCAATTTCATCACAAAATTAATGGGTGTTGCTTCTTTTATCAATTTAGTATACAACCATGTGTCTGTGAGGGCTAATTTTATAAGGCTCAGCCAATGTATAGACCTGCTCTTTTCCAGGTTCTTTATGTTTCTGCCCTGTGAACTTCTATGATAAATAAAGGGATTTTTCATTTATTTGAAAAAGAATTGACATGGGATTGACAAGAGCATTTTAACACTCACATATTAGTTTAAATGCTCCCTTTGTGTTCACAGGTGGTTAACACATTTGGAAGTAATTGGATTTAGGTAACTTGGTTACCTGGAAATTCAGCTTTTTTTCAGATCCTTATATAACTCACAGGGGATAAAAAATACCCTATCCTTCTTTTCTTTGTTTAATTATGACATTAAACATTGCAAGGTAAACCTTCAGGATTCATGCCAACATTTTATTCAGTCCAGCAACGTTAGCTTCATGTTCCTGTTTATTTCCTCATAATTTGTCTTTATGGAGCAATAGAAATACTCTTTCTTGCCAAGTGCCTGCTTTGTATGGATAATTAAACTGACAGTAAAGGGCTCAGCTTACCTCTTCATTATTAAAGTCTCACCAAGTTGCAGAAATATTGATTCCAGCAGAATTCCAGCAGAATAATGCTGCAGGAGTTGTGGTAAAAATCAGGCAGTGAGTACCTTTGGTTTGTTAAGGTCTTGTATAATATATTGCTAGTCCTTCCCAGCCCTTAGAAGCCCCATTTGTGGTCCAGGCTCCTGTTGTGCCACAGATTGTCTTGGCAGACCAAGCCACATGCTGTGGGCAGTGTTCTGTTCCTTATCCCTATCCTTGTCTTTGTAAAAGTTGTTTCTTTTTTTCCCTATCAAGTTGGAAAGCTAAAAGGAGCCATTTCTGCTTAAGCAAAAGAGCACTAAAGCAAATCAGCTCTTCAGAGAATTTCTTTGCTATGTAAATATAAAATAAGGTTCATGATCTGTACCACACCAGTGTCTGTGTCCTTTGGCTCTTCCCCATGCCTGAGGACTGAACCTGGGGATTAACTTCAGCTTCCCAAAGTTTTCTGGGCTCATTTCCTCTGGACTGTGTAGGAAATTATAGCCTTGAGTCGACAGTACCTGAGGAAACTAATTTCAGATGGATAATCATTCCTATGTTGATGGGAATGAATTTTGCATTAGGGCTGAATCACTTAGGTTTAAAAAGTTTCAGGGGGATTAAAATGTTGTGTGATGTGGGCAGAGGAAACAGAGAGCTGAATGCCACAGCTTGGAGCTGAGTGCTGTTATCTCTCCACAATGCAGGAGACTGATTAAGTGAGATATGCCCAGATTATGGGAGAGTCATGCTTTAGAGAAAGACAATCTCAAGTCTTTCATAACCTCATCTGCAGAATAATTCCCTCCTCTTTGCAGTTCTAGTGAACATGTTTAATAAATATAGCATAAATACCTAAATAACAGTGCTGCTCAGGCCCACCCTGAGCACCACACGTGAGCTGAGTGTTTGACAAAGAAGTTTTTCTGGTCCATTTGGAGTTTTCAAATTGAAAGCAGAAGCAGTGTTAAAATTACATTAGCTACTGTGACAAACTGCCAGATTAAAATGTGAATTGCTAAGCAGGTGAGGTGGGTTTGAATACTGAATGCTGCTGCTTTTTTTTTTCCCTTCTCCTGTTAGGACTTATTTCTCAAATCATTTAAAGCTAGTGAAGGGAGATATGAGAAATTTTTGAGAGTTGTTACTGGTGAGATTGATTACTTCATCTTGTTTTTTTCTAATACCATACTCTTCAAATGAATTACCACACAAATCCAGTTTTCCATTTGTGATGCATTGAATGTCAAAAAAAAAAAAAAAATCATTCTAATTATATTTCTTTCCAAGTCTCGAATCCTTTTGCTGAAAAGCAATATACAGAAAAGATGTTGTGCATATGGTACCATCCAGTTGATAATAAGTACCCCTAAGACCTTCTTAATAATTTAGCTAATTCCTTGTTGAGATCTGTCTGTATGTGAATCAATGAAGTGTTAGCCTCCTTCGGGTTAAAATACAAAAATATTATGATTTGATCATGAAGCTAGTAGAAAGAGATTATGTGCTTGTGGTGCAGTCTCTGCAAATCCATGAGAAGATCCCCTTGCCTCCTTTTCAAAGGAAAGGAGAGGATTTGTCCTCCTTATGCTGGTTCTGGAAGTTCCACCACCTGATTTGGAGACAACTTCATAAGGACAACACTGAACATCTTTTTAAAGCCCCCATCAGGTGAAAAACAAAGTTTTTCCCTCAAATGTCCTTGTCAGCCCCATTCTTCAGCCAGCCTGACAACACCTGCTCGTTGCAGGTTCATATTTCAAAAGTGAATTAAAAGCTGCAGAGCCACTTTCAGAACTAAGTCCTTGCTTTTTACTTTGTTCCCTACAAACTCCCTCCCTGTTTGCTTGAAACGTTGCCTTTGCAGCCAGGCACAGAGCCCTCTCAGCATCCAGGACTGGAAGCCTCAGTACAGCAGAACTCCAGCTTCTGCCCTGCTGTCAAGAGTTAAATATTTTCCACTTTTCACTGATCTCTGGCTGCTTCATCAGCCTTTCATGCAGAGGAGTTTTTGGATTGCTTCAGGGTCCACTGGAGAGCTGGCTTGGCATGCAGGGCAGGGGTATTAGGAAGGTAAAGATGCCCCTTGTGAGCTTCTCTGCCTGAAGCTGGAGTTTTGGGCCATTACCTTTTGCAAACTGGTCACTCTGTTCTCAATCTGTGCTCCCCACCTCCTCCTGGCTTGCAAAGAGGGCTTAGCAGCTGTGAGTGCTGAGATACTGAAGGGAGAAAAATAATCAGAAAGTGTTTGGTTCTCTGTAATCTTAAATTTATCAGCATCCTGATTCAGGAAAGGTCTGACTGGAAGTGGCTGGGCAATGATGGATATGTGATTCACATTTATAACCCAGCTTTTCTTGTAAACACCACAAAGATGCATTGGTTAATGATAAAATCAAGGGGAATCACTGACATCAGAGGTGGAATTAGAGAGATTAGAGAAAATGGTAGGCATGAATAAAATTAGCCTGGACATGGGTAAAACCAGTAATATGTCTGTGGGGGAGTAATCTAAAGAAAAACAGTCATAAAGTGGAAGATTTTGGGTTTATAAGATGATAGCATTAGCTTAAAGCAAAGCATAAACTTATTCCTTTCTTGTAGTCCATCTGCCAAACTAATCAAAAGATGCTTGTTAAACTTGTAGAGTTAGTTACTACTAAAGTTGGTCTACTTGCTTGTAGAGTTAGTTAAAAAGAGGATGCTATGTAGCATGGATTAAATGGAAGTCATACTAAGTTTTCAGTTCCCGTGGTTTTGCATTTCATTGTTTGAAAAAGATTTGCAGGATTTGAAAGGAGTGGGGTTTGGCAAAATAGTTGCAAGACATCAAAGCTTTGTCTTATGAAAAAAACAAGAAAAAAAAAAAGAATTTAAAATATTATGAGAGAAATAACAACCAGCCATGGTGGCTGAATTGGTGTTAACATGAAGCAAAGGGAAATGCTGCTTTGAATTATTCAAGTAAAGACACAAATTCCAGTCTGGCTGCTTGGGCTTAGGCAATAGGAACTCCTCACTAAGAAGTTTGCTCAGGCTTGGAGGGAGAGGAGAATTTCCAGGGAAGTTGCACCTCTACCCAGAGGTTTTGTCCTGCCAAGAGGTGTTGGGGCTGGTAGGAGTCAGGGGCTGGTTCAGATGAGTACAGATGTCTGCAAGTAAGATGTTTGCCCTTGATGTAACCAGGAGAGAATGTTGTTTGAGAGAATGATTTGTACCCTGGGGTCAGTTAAGGGCAAGTTCTGTAAACTGTGGGAGTGATGATCCTGGAGGATTGGTCAGAGAGGAGGTGTTGGAAGCACCATTATCCCTCTGTCCTTCACTGAGCTATCAGCAGCTGGCTGCACATTTTGGGTACTGTTGGGCATTCTCCAGGGTTGGATCTCTCCATGCTACAGAGAAATAAATGGAGTGGGAACTCCAACACCCCAGCTCTCTCTCAAGCAGTACATACACCCATCAGAGCATTTTCAAATTCACTGCTCTCATTTGTGCTTTAAAACCTTGGTTTTTTCTGTGGAGCTGAAATGGCAGATAGTCCTGTTTCTGCAGTGCTTTCTTCCTGGTCCCTTTCCCTAATTCCTATCCATCTACACCTCATTCCCATACTTCTTTTCATTGCTCCTTTGGTAACAGGACAGGAAAGATATGTGAGATGCTGAGGTATTTATGTGGTTCAAATACCCCTGATGTTTGAAGGAGGTAACTCAGTTACCACTGAGTCCTTTATTGTTTGCCTGGGAAATAACCAGGCAGTTGTGTTACAGCAACTGAGATGGAAAACACAGTTTGAAGGCTCATTGTGACTGTAATATGTCTTCACATATGCAACTCAAAATTCCTTAGCTCATTTTAACTATTTCACCTGGAAAAACACTATAAACACATCTCCATGCACCCCTTGTCTCCAGGCAAGCAGAAATTATCATTGTATTTAGTTGAGGTGGTTTTACCTTCAGAAAAAAAATGGCTTGACTTAAACATGGGCTGCAGAAAGTTTAAGTCCCTGGTAATTTTACATCAGTGCATGTGGGTTTTTTCACAGACTGTTCCCAGGACAAATTCTGTCTCTAAGATCTGGCCACTTGGAACTTCCCTTTTTAAGAGTGTTGCAGAAGGACTTAGAGAAATGACAGCACTTGGCATGGGTCCATCTCACTTAATGAAGGAGACTGATTTGAAAGGCTTCATTCCAGGCTATTTGGAGAGCAGAAAGCAAGAAACTACTTAGAGAGTGATGGAGAACTCTGGAAGGTTGCTTGTCCTGCTGCTTGTCCTTCCCTGCTGGGTATAAAGCTGGCCAAAAGGGCTTCCCTTTCAATCTGAATGACCTCAGCCAGATAACTGAACTCAAGGGATGAGCCCAGGCTTTGTGCAGGGGTGTTGATGTTCCCTCCAGCAATATTTAATCTGCTAAAGGGATTAGAATGATGAAAAGATTTTTATTAGAATGAAATAACCCAAATTGTTGCAAGCTAATGAGGTAACTCAGCAGAAGCAGCAGTAAGCTTTCCCTAGCATCACTACTGATGGGCTCCATCAGTTCCCTGGTTCCTAATCATGCACCTAATGAGTTTTCAGAGCTCTCCACACTCTGATTGCTGCTGTGGTTTGGTGGTGCTGGCATTTGGTACTGCTGCTGCAGTCATTCTCCTTTTCAGAGGAACTTTCAAGAGCTGCTCAGGGGTCAATCTCAGTGTCTAAGTCCATGCTGGTGAAAGCAGGAAATATATTTTTATTTATTAAGTGACAGCTGAGTGTGTTGTGCTTCTATTCTCCTCCAAGCCCTGCTGATCATATGCTCCTGCAAAAGCTTGGAAAATCCAGGCAGGTGCTTCCTCCATTCATCTGTAAATGCATTAGTAGATAAAGACAGGGAGAGTACTTGAGGTGATCTAAACACCAAATTACAGAGGGCACCAGCTGAAAGCTCAGCCTGCTCTGAGCAGTGACTAAGGCAAAAATCATACTACTCAACACCCCCCATTCCCTACTTGAACTCAGAGGCAGAACTGCTGCTGGTCCTGACCACGCTGCCCTCCTCCAGCTTCAGGGAAGCAATCCTGCTAGCAGATAAGGAGTTAAAAATCCTCTTTTCTTTTTTGTGCATTGTCAGCAGACTTGGTCACAAAGTTCAGGCAGAGTTTGGTGATGAACGAGAGCTAAAAGGGATCCAAGAGGACAGAGGGCATAGGTTGGACAACAGTAGAAGGTCTTCATTAGTGATGATACCAGGATAAAAGCCCTAAAGCTGTTTGGAAAATCTGAAAATGCTCTTATGTGTTCCTGGATTAGGGTGAGATCTAGATTTTAAGACAGAGCTTTGTGAAGTTTCATATTCCAACATATTTTGGCTGGCTGCAGGGCTTTGGAAGGACAAATAGATTCCAGAGTCCCATTCTGATAGAGCTGATAATTATTTTACTGTTACAGAAGTGTTGTTTTTTTTATATAAACTGATATTATTTCATAATTCCAACTCCAAGCAAAAATGTTTTGGCGTATTGGAATACAACCAACTCCTCAGTGCATCACATATTTTCTGTGGTGTTTTTGCTGTATTTCCAGGAAAAAACAATGTTTTGTTACATGAGTATTGTCTAAAAATCAATGCTGGCTCTCTGGATATCTGAAACAAGATTGCTTTTGCTATTACTTGGTCATTAGTGGTGTTGTAGCAGAGCTTAAGAATCCAAGAAAACTACTTGAATGTCCTCTTTGGTAAAAACAGAGGACAAACAGATGGTTGTTGAATCAGAAAACTCACCCTTGGAAGAGGTGCAACATATTAAGCCAGGCCCTGTGGGTTTGTTTGGACTCCAGTATTGTATGGAAACATCTCCCATTGATAAGGCCAAACCAGGTCTCTGGTTTCACTGGCTCTGGAATGAATTCCCATAGCTGTCAGCAACCTGCCAGTTCCCCTGTATGTGTTGTTTAAGGGCCAGCTCCTGTTTGCCTCTGTGCAGGGGTTATTCTGGTCAGTTCAGACCCAGTGGATTCTGTCCCTGTTCATTGTGAGCAGAAAATGGACCTGGCTTGCAAAATCTGTCAGTGCTTGGTAAAGAAAAAGATGGACCATATGTTTTCATCTCCAAGTCAAAGCTGAATGTTTTAAACTACAGGAAAAATATTCTGAGCTGTAGATCCTATGCAGAAAAGTCAGCAGAGAAGTGTTGGTCTCATTCATATCTCCAGCTTTATATTCCCTTCAGGCAGCAAGGCTTTGGCTGGGATTAGTGCATCTTAAGCTCAGGAGCCCTTTGAGTTGCAGTCCCTTCCACAGTCTATTTACAAAGGGATTAATTGGTTAATGATAATATGTTTGAGCTTCATCCTTTAATAATAAATTCCACTGATAATTCTTTGCTTTGCTGAAGCTTTGTCCTGTTACATTCACACCATGAGTCTCCCCCAGGGAGTCTTTATTGAATGAGCAGATTGCAGTTATGTAGTCAGAAGCTACACAACTTCATAAAAGATTCAGTAGTATTCAAAACACCTTGTTTTAAAAAGATTTACATTTTATTCCATTTACAACTCTAATAAAACGTTAGAGGCAACACTTATTCTTTGATGACCATTTGGATTTCATGCACTAAATAAAAGGGAGCTGGAGTGAATATGTGATGATAAGGAGCAAACTCTTCTGGCTGGAGATGTGATATGGAGCTAGAATCATAACTGAGCCCTTGTATTTGCATTATATTCAAGTTTTTAGAAATCAATTTTTAATTACTGAGCCCAAGCATGGCCAGAATACACAATTCTGGTTTTACTGATGGCCCTTTTAGTATTATTGGCATAACAAAGTGCTTGTGACCATCTCACCCAGCCTCACCTCAGTCAGTACCTGTCTGCACAAGGCCCAGTACACAAGGGGGTTGTTCTACTATGAAAATTCTGGGAGAACATCAAGAAATAATAAGAAAATGAGTTTTGGAGGGAACTGTAATATGTATGAGAAGAGGTGGACTCTGTAGCTCTGGACTTGCCCAAGCCAGCAGTACAATAAACCCATTAAAACACTACAGTGCCTTTGATCCAAGCAGTCAGGGTACTAGGGACGTTTGATTTTGATTTATGTGGAGACAAATGCATGATCAAATCCAGACTCTCTCCAGATCAGAGCAGGAAATACTGGGTTTACACCAATGACACTGGAATTTGTTTTCTACACTCCTGTTCACTGCTGAATCTTTCCCTTTTTGAGGCTGGTGGGTATTGTACTCATTTTAAGGAACTGATGCTGCTGTGTAGATGAACTGCAGCCTGATCAGAGCTGGGACTCTCATACAAACCAGCTGCAAAATGACTATTAACACTCTGCAATCTAGAAAGCCAGTTTCAAAGACCTTGTATGATTTTTCTGGAGTGGATGCTACTGTCAATATTTTTCCCTGCTTCATCCTTCTGCCCTCTGCTTCCTTGTTTGGTGTAATCTTCCTGATTTCAGGAAGAGATGTTTCTTACCTACCCCTTATTAAAGTTGTGCTGGGTCATTTGACCCATGAGACAGCCTCCTTTTTCAGAGGGGGAAAGTTTGGCTCCTAAAATGACCTGAACCAGAGATGTACCCAACAGAAGCTGAGTCTGAATGTTTCCAAAGTCTTTGGGAGGCACCCAGGTGTCCACACCTGGCTTGTTCCAGCTGTGGATGGGTCCTTTCTCTGCTGAGAGTGGGATTTGATCTCTCTGGCAAACAGCAAAGGGAGAGAAGGCCAGAATTTTGGGGTCACCTCAAACACCTGCTAAAACATATCCGGTGAATTTGTCATTGTTGTTTGGACTCAGTAGAGCTGCATGACAGAGGATTAGTTTTATTCGTTGGCAAGTCTTGGTTTTGCTCAGTTTTTGGAACTGTTCTCTGACATTTAAGGAAGGAAAATATCTCTCTTCTCAAAGGCTGTTTATCCTCCTTTTAATATATGGTCCTGCTGCTGTCAAATATCTTATTAATGGCTTAGTCAAACAACAGTGGCTTGATTAAAGTCTTCTCTTGAGTCATGAGCAGCAAGAGATCATCATTAAAACGAGTGACTCAGTCATGGAAAGAATCATTCCAGGAGAAGTCTGTCATCAAAGAGCCCATCTCTTCAGTGGTATCGTGTTTGGTTTGAAATCAGTCTGTTTGGTGTTGTTTGCTGAGCAGATGATCTGACTCCTCTGCCTTGCCCTTGCATCCCTCCTGCCTGCCTTTGTGTGCCCCCTGACAAAGCTGAAACCTGAGGCTGGGGCTTCCTTCACACCCTGTCAGTGCAACAGCATCTCCAGGTGTCAGATCACAGCCCCTTGCTTTGCAGGGTTCTGCTAGCAACCACAAAATAGAGCCAAGGAAATCATCTAAAGAGTCATTTTAGGCATGAAAATATTTTTTCCTGCCTTGGCAAGGATCAGATATTTACTGAGAGAGGAATGTAACAAATGTGCATATTGATACCATCCCAAAAGAGTTTCATTTTGGTGCAGTGTATGTACAGAAGGTGATGTATAAGAACATTTCCTCAGATCATTTTTTCTTTGGTTCACTTTCATGCATGTTTTATAGGAACTGTTGTTTGCCTCCACTGTGTACCACTGCTTGACTTTATTTTCATAATATTTATTGCTTGTGTTGAACTTATTTGTGTGTGTGTGTGTGAATAACTCTGTGTTCATACCCCCTGTAGGATACAGACACATCACTAATGATGAATGCAATGCCATTCCCAACTCTGAGAAATGCAGGAGGCAAAATCACTGCTCTGTCACCTTTTAGAAATCTTTGGGCTCTCACTGAACAGGAAGAGGGAGCTTTCTCTTTCTAAAATTTCTGCAGGATTGCTTCATAACACACAGAAATCATTTTCTTCATGATGTTTCACTGCTATATTTCTTTGTTAAAAAACCATTTAACATCCTTCACAATATTTTCTGTTTCATTAGAGTTACTTTGAGAGAGCTAAGGCTCTTTTATTAGCTAGAGAAATTGGGGTGAAGTTTATATTAATGTCCAATGGTTTAATCACATGGGTTTGTCTGGTGTTAAAATCAAGCAGTTGGTATTGACTCTACAATACACCTCTCACAAGCTCCAGATTTCAGGCTCAGGCCAATTTTTATCCTTTCAGCTTCCACATTCAGTGAAGAGTTCAAAGTTCCTTGCAAAATTCTGTCTAACCTTGACTAGTTCCAAGGTGTTAGCAAAACAGCAAGTCGTGCAGTAGCTGAGGCTTATGGCTAATGTTAATCTCCCAGTCAGTAATTATCTTATGAAAGAGGCAGCTGAAGCAATCATATGGCCACACAGATGCAGAGCACTGCTGTGTGGGTGTCCCTGGCAGCTGATGCTCATGTTAAGTGTTTTGTGTAAGGAAAGGTGAGGAGAGTTGTGTAACGTGGCTCCTCACCACTTCTGCTTTCCTGGCTGAAGCCTCTCTGGGGCAGAATGTGGAAAGGTTTTGAAAACTGGACAGAAAGTCCTGGAGAGCCAAGTGAGGCTGTGAAAGCTAAAGCTTATCTTGGGCAGGAAAGGAAATAAAGAGACATTGCTTTCTAAGAAAGACATTGCAAGTTCCTTTAGTGCAAGAACCTTTGCAGTCTCAGGGGGGATGAGGAACCCTCATCCCAATTTCTTTCTCTAGGGGTGAAGAGGTTACACTTTTCTTTGCCTCTGGAGTGACCTTTGGTGCACTCCAGGATCTTTTACCCTCATTGTCCAGCCCACAAAGCCTGTGTAGAACACGTTGTACCTCCTGCACACACAGATTTCACAAGCAGGTTTCCTTCCTTGGGAGCCATGGTGTGAGGAGGAGGCTCCCACATGTCCAGATCTTGCTGCAGTGCAGCCAGAGGGAATCCCCAAGTCAAATAATGTGGATGTGCCTCTGCAGTCTCTTGACTCTTGATTAATTCTTCTCTATAAGCTCTGAATTCCTGTTGCTGGTCACAGCATAATGAGTAATTCTATAGATTTTTTTGGTATTGCAATAAAGTGACTTGATGAGGTGGTTGCAGCTATATCAAGGTGAATAAAACCTTGGAGATCTAGAGGATTAAAATACTTTATATGCCTCAGGATTATAGAAATTAAAATGGGAGAATGAAATAAGGAACAAAAAATGGTAATCGAAGGCCTAGTGTTGGAGGAAAGCCTTTCAGACATGACCTAGATATTAATTCAGCAACACTCACATGGCTGGAAATGAAAGAAATGCTCCATTTATTTTGGATGCTTTGGGTTTGCATTTGAAAGTCAAACTGCCAAGGTCTTTATGTTTTCAGAGTTGGATAGACTTTATTCCTTTAGTTTTAGTAACATATCTGGAAGATGTTTGCTTGTGTGTTTTCTATAAGCAGCGTAGTGACAGAACCATTTTTTCATGGATTTTTGGATAATCCTGTCTTGTTTCTGGGAAAAAAAAAAAAGGCTGACCAAGTGTGAGAGGGGATCTGGATCTGTCAATAAATAAGTATTTAAAAAAGATGATTCTGGGAGTCAGCCTAATGGTTCTTAAAACTTTTCATAAATTAAATGTTCCCTGCCTTGCAAGTTCCCTTGGAACTTGCTGTATCTGAGTTCTCCAGTAATATTTGGTTTAATGCTTCTTTCTCTCCACTTCCTATGAATAAAATGTATTAAAAAAATGAGGGAGAAACCATCTCACCTGAAGATCTGCAGCTTTCTATTTTCCATAGGTCTGCCTTTTAGTCACCCCCCAATGTGACTGGCCCATTGCCTATTTCTGAGTGTAATTAATGCCTTCCATCCCCTCATTTGGATATGAAAGAAAAGTTTGTGCTGATAATAAAATACAGCAGGCCTCTGGCATATGACTCTGTGACCCTGAAGTTTGAAGAGCTCTAGAATCAAATCTGGGGCTGAATTTTAAATCTAACCCTTGAGGTGACTCTGACCCTTAGTTCACTTTGTGCCACTGTACAACGGGAAAGGTAATTTCTTATTGACATTCCTGTGTAATATATTGGTGTTTATTTCACAGGGAATGCTTTATCACCATTTGAATAGAGCTGTTATTTCCCAAATATCACCTCTTTTTGCTGAATGCACAATTTTTTCTCTTTAGCTTTTTAACACATCCTTTTTGCATAGAAACCTTTGCATAGAACCCTCTTTTTTTTCCTCTTTTTATTCCTTTTTTTTTTTTCCTCTGTTGGATATCGAAGCATCCAGGCAAGCAGGGTGAAAGAATTTAAATATTCAGTATCATGAATATTTTAATATCTTCAGGATTATATTTGAGTTTGAAAAGAATGAAAAGGAACATGTACTTCTACCCATCTCTCAGGCTGTCCTGAGCCTGGGTCCAGCAGCCACAGATTGAGTTAGCAAAGCAATCACCACATTTTAGAGATTATACTGTTAGGTGATGATGTTTCTTTACCTGTAAGATCTTTTAGTCATAGAAACCAAGGTGTTTAAGATTATGTGACAGTGTGTAGGTCACAGATGTCAGTGTGATATATATAGGTGTGTATTTTTAAAAGGGGAAGCTGGTGGAAAACTTTCATTGACTTCAGCATCACTGAGAAAACTGGAGGTGACTTTGTCATGTTTCTTGGATAGGGTTTCTTGACCAGGGCATGCTCTCACTTCCTACTTGTATTCCTGCCATTTCTCACCTTGTGCCCAAAATCTCCAGAAGAAAATACTTCACCTTCCAGATCTCCCTCCCACCACAGTCAGCAGCACCCTAGGGCTTTGCTAGGTTGAAGAGACACTTTTGGGTGTGCTCTTCTTGCCCCATCCTTACCAGAGACCTCTGTGGTCACCACAGCTGTGAACCAGCACCTCCAGAACCCAGCACTGATCAAACAACAACAAAAAAACCACTTTGAGGAAACTTTTAAATATTCCCAGTGCTTTTTATTATGTAGCTTTTGTAGCTGTCTTTAAGACTCGGGATAAATTGGTCACAGGGTTTAAATCTTTAAATAAATTTATTATCTTCTTTAATTACAAAAAATGTCCCCTGGCATGCTATAATTCTGAGAGCTAGGAGCAAGTTCATTTCTCTGTAGTCCATTAGAAAAGTTGTAATCTCTGCTCATCCCAAGCTGCTGGCTACCCAAGAAGGGCTGCAGTGATGGATCATTCAGGGACAGGTGGATGTTGCAAGCCTGGATGTTAGTCAGTTGCCCTCCTCTCTAAGTGGGGTTTTCTAAATATTCAGAGGAAAAACAAACTTTACTGGTGCATTTATGATGATTTCCAGTGCTTAGAGATTTCTAATGGTGCCAGCAGTCTTTGTAACAGCAGAATGGTGAGCAAGGAAGAAGTTAATCAAATTTCTCTCAGAAGTTCATCAAACTGCTATAAATGTTGTAACTCTCTTGCAATAAGTGACACCATGAAATGCAGTTTCTGGTCTGAATTCAGAATCCTGAGCAGCACTGCCATCCATTTAAGTGGCAGCTTTGCTACTCAGCCTTTGCAGTCACTTAAAAATAGGTTTTATTTCTTTGTGTTCATTTTTGGTTTAGATCAGGTTATATTTCTAGCCACTATTTTCCACTCAAGCTCTGGAAAAGAAGAGGGGAAAAGAGATGTGCAAGCCAACTCCAGGGATGTAAGCAGGGTGCAAGCCAAGCTGTGACCACAGTGTTAAGTCCCAAACCTGCTCAGTTCCAGCCTTCCACTCCAGGGCAGGGAGGAGTCCTCAGGTTACCTGCTGCCTTCTGCTGAGCCATAATGTGTGTGGAGCTGATCTCTGGGTTGGTTTTCTGTACACCTGACACTGGCAATGCAGTGCTCACTAAGGAAAAAGAAATTAATCCTTACCTTTCTCTGTGTCTGACACGTTTGCTGACAGCTCTCTGCCATAATTAAATTTTACTTGAGAATCAGGGCAGGCAATGCTTGACTGCAGTTTTTGAATGAAGGAGTTCTGTGGTGAAGCTCACTTTAAGATGTATAATTACATCTGATGCCTGATTATGCCACTCTTTTACCTGGCAGCAACTTCATCTCACCTGCATGGTGGTCTTGCAGCATACCAGAAGTACTTAAAATACAACGTATGTGGCATTCTCCAAGCATCAGGGTGATTTCAAGCATCCATACTGCTCTTACCATAAGAGTTCTCCAAGAACCTTCAGCTTGCTCCATTATCAGGACTCTGAAGTGCCTATCTCTGTACTTCTGGGTGTCCTGTAGTACCTGGGAGAGTTTTATCACCAAAAAAATCTCCAGCATCTGTGCTCATCTCTCCAACAGCATCAAAACTCTGGTGCCATTGGTGTCCTTCCCATGAGCTTGTGGCCACCCAAAGCATTCACTGCTCTCCCTGTGAGTTTGCTCAATGTTATTTCTCAGTGCTGTAAATCTCCCATGGGGTTTTTTGGGGTTTTTTTTGTGTGTTTCTACTGCATTTTATAGAAACTAAATGAAGAAATTGTGAATCAGAGCAGAAGAAGCAAGTAGATCAAATAGTGGTTCTCTGCTCCAGTGATATGCTCCAAATACAATTAATAATTCTTTCTGTTTTATCCCCTCCTTTGGATGACTTTCTAAAATAAGTGACATGATGGAGCAAAGCAGAATACCTAGGTTATAATGGCAGCCTAACTTGGATACCTCAGAGGGACAGAACAAGGGGGATGTGATAAATTTGGAAAGGCCAGCAGTCTGGCAAGGACCCAGATCATAAGCTTGACACTGTGGAAAAAAAATACACATGCTTGAGGAAAATAATGTAGTTGTTCTCATCAGGATGGAGAACAGTGTGTGGAGGTTTATAAACATCAAGTGGGACTGAAAATTATTTGTGGATTGGAGTAAGTAGGAGATGAGTCTGATTGTGAAGCATTTTTATTTTAGGCTGTCCCACAGTCCCACTCTGCTTAACATTTTGGTTTTACCACAACCATTTTTGTTAAGAAACTGAGGGAGGAGGTACTTCATGCTGAACTTCACATGAATTTCTTCCTTCAGGACCAGAGGAATAATTAACACAAGCCATATATTTCCTGCTGCTGGCTGAGGCTCTTCTTGGGAGAAATATTGTTGCCTTTGAGTTGTCTTTGCCTAGAGGGACTGCAGAAATTTCCCAGCTCTGCTTAATGCAGAGTAATAAAAAATAGGGAAGGCAATAATTAATATATGCCAGATAATCCTGATGCCAAAGCATCCTTAAACTACCTCTATCCTGTTTCTAACAGATACTTGCCTAGTTTGATCCCCTTGGTGGCCATTCCCCCTCCTTTCCTATAATGGTAAACTGAGAATTCCCTTTGTTGGAAGATTCTGTGCTGGGATTTTTCGAGTTTACAAGCTCCCTTCTGCAGTTCAAGCCCTTTTTTTTCTTTTTTTTTCTTTTTTTTTTTTTTCCTTTTTTTAGTCACATGGAGAATTGCAAAGAGAAAGAAAAGAGCAGGGCAGTCAGCAAAACCATCTTGTTTACTTTAAGGTGTTATAACTTCTTTTAGCACCTAGTCTGAGCATTCCCAGTTCCACTCTTTACTTGTAAGTGCTGTTTTCCAGCTCTCCCATCAGCTTTATCGCTCTCCTCTTATTTTGAGAGTTACTCTATAATATTCTTGACACCCCTGGGCTACAAGGTATTGTTATTATTTTTTATTTTTTTTCCAGAGATACCAAAATAGTTCCCACTGTGCAGCTGGGAGCTTGTGCTGTTGGGCAGCACCTTGCATAGCAGAGCTTCATCCTGGAAAATGGACATTTTGGTAGCACCTTAGGAAAGGATCAAACTCTTGAGGATGTTTGAATGGCTTTTGCAACAGTTCAGGCCAACCCAGTAACAGGCTGAGTCTGCAAAGCAGAGCCTGGCTTGTATTTCTGTGGTTAGGAAGAGATGCAGTAATTTTTGAACACAGAATAGCTGGCAGGAAAATGCCTGGATTGTAAATGATCTTCATAAAATTAACTGACCCTGCTCCAGTTGGGGATCTGTGTTGCAACTGTGTCTGGAAGCACTCCCAGGGGGCTTCCAGCCTCCAAGACATTAACCTGCATCTTCTTGCCAAGTTTTGTGTATGGAAGACAACATAAAGCAGCATTGATTCATTTCATATGTCAACACAAATTTAATGTGAGCACTGGGGCAAGATTTAAGAGTCAGCTTTTCTGGATACGTAGCAGAGAAAGTTAACTTCTGAAGCTTTTCATTTAAAGTGGACCATTTTAAGAGTAAATATGAGTTAAAACAGCAGGAGACAAGAAATTAGAAACCAGAGTTTCATGCAGATGACTTGCTTGGATCTCACTCTGTATCAGGGCACTTAATGCACATTTTAGTCCTGTCAGAATCTTAAAAGAAACTGCACTAACATGCCAAAAGGGAATCTTGGTGGCATGGGGTAACTGGGAACTGCCTCATTCAGTGTTTCATGTTACTAATTCAGTGTATTTTTGAAGAACAGGATTAAATCTCTTAATACTTTTGCTCTTTGCAAGAAAAAAGGCTCCTGTAAACATTGCAGAGGTTTCAGCAGTAGCTGGTGAGACCAGTTCATGTGTAGAACATGCCATGGTTTCCCAGAGAAAACCAGTATGAGGTGAAAGGCAGTAACAGGGAGCACTGGAAGCAATCATAGCCCTGCAGAGCTGAGCTCCCTCCTGAGATCTGTGCTCCCTCCAGCAGCATCTTTGCAAAGATCCCAGCTATCCACAGCATGTCAGCAACTTTTCATCTGATTCTTGCAAAGTTTAGGCTATGGAAATTACCCAAATGTGTGCACTTCTAGTAATACCTCAGAGAACAGGTTATTCTTGTACTATAACTATATTAGAAATAGAAACATTTTTACTTAATGAACCAGTGTAGTCCCAATGTTAGGTTTTCTTTCTGCAGAGGTGTCGAAAGCTTTAGTGAAAAACCTGTTAGCTGATCAGAGCTGCTCAATCACAAAGCTAGAGCAGGGGTATATTTATTTTTTTTGTAATTTTTATTTCAATATGAAAATCAGGAGACAACTTGGCTCTAGGCCTGTATTTAATGAGGTACCAAGGCACCAAAATCTTGACAGTTATGTGGCTGTATAGATAATATTTCTCTTTATGTGTACCTAGCTTTTCACATTTAGATACAAGAAGCCTGCAGCATCTCTTTTTATTTGTTTACTATAATTCATTGTCCTCACTTGAACACATCATTGTTTAACTTCTTTGTGTAGACCCAATTGGTCCTTTTTTTCCATGGAGTGGAATATGCCCACTAGTCACCAATGCTGATAGAAATGTTCTTCAATATTAAATTAAAAATACCTGGTTCTGTGATGATCTCTCTAGACCAGTGACCTCCATCCTTCTGTTGTCTGCTGCCTCATGGCAGTCTCCACATCTTCCCCCAGTTTCATCTCCATTTTAGGTAGGAGCAGGAGTACACGTGGCAACCAGAAACAACCTGACTGTCTTCCAGCAAAATGCCAGTCACCTGATACACTATTAAAAACACCAAAACCTCACTTTTCCTTTGCTGTGGTTTTCATCTCACACGTCAGGAAAATGTACTTCCAAGGCTGTAGGACTGGCCATCTGCTCTGCTTGCACAGTCCTCGTACTTGGGAGTTGGGAATTGCTCAGATGCTCTCATTTTATAGACATCTGGAACTGATGGCCACCTATTAAAAAAAATAATAAATGCAGATGCATAGGAAGAAAAAATTAAATCATTCTGCTTGCCCTCCCAATAGTCCTTGTGAAGTTGCAGGGCCAGCATTTCTTGGTGTCACCTCTGCCTGGAACAATACAATAACCATGCAGCATGGGAACTGATATTTTTTAATAACAAAGAAAAGGTTTCTCCCATCATCTGCCTCAGGACACCTTCTCAATGCTTCAAAGAAATTAAACATCATATTTATTTCTAGAGAAGCTAAACCTCAAGCAGGAGGGGATGACATCCACGTTAGGAGGTTTTACTAGTTTCTTCTCTTAATGACACCATAAAGCAAAGGAAGTAGCACAAGATAATCAAGAGACTGAGAGCAGAAAGCCCAGAAAACCCAACTGGGTGATCTAAGTTATGGGTCAGCTGTCCAAGCCCACAGCTTTGCTTTAGATTTGTTCACAAAATTTAAATTAATGAACCAAATGAGCTGGAGCAGGTGCTTAACAATAGCCTTGTCAACACCTGCCATTAAATCACAAATTATGCTTCCTAAATTATTCCTGTTTTATGAAAAAAATGAAGATATACTCTTACCTGCATCACCTCTTTGGTTCTGAAAGACATATTTAGGATACATTTTTAATCTTTCCATTCCAATCATGAAGCCTTAGTGTTGAATTTCTTTTTTATTACTCTTTTTTTTATTTAATATAATCTAAAACCCTCAGAACCATCACTTACTGGACAAGAAACTTTAAAGAAAGAGGGGAAAGCACCAAAGAGAGGAAAAGAAAATTTAAATAACTGGCTACATGGCTTCATCTTATGTCACTGCTGAGAAACTTTAATGCATATATTTGGTACAAGGAGAAGAGTTTACACCTCTGGAGCTGGCAATTTCTGCCTTTTTCCTTTATTTAGCAGCAAGGGTTTTGGTTGAATCATTGTCCCACAAAGCTGCCTCCTGTGGAAAGAACCCAAACACCTACATAGTGACCTGTGAGACCCCAGGGAGAGGAATTTTATGTTTCAGAAACACCTGACACTTCTTAACCACATTGCTGTGCACAGCAGATGTTTGTACAGGAGCTTGTGACCCTCAGAAACCTGAAATCACTCTTGATGGGAAACATTGTGGGGTCTGCTCAGAGAATCATGTTAGAAATTCATGTCCAATCTTTTCTGTTTGGTTCAGGTTTAAATACTGACATGTAAAGTAATACAGGCTGCTCCTATCTTCTGCAGGATATTATTGCTATTAGTGCAAGAGATTCATCACTTATTTAAGGAGCTGCTTCTTAACATATATATTAAATGTTTATATGTATATATATATATTTACTAAATGTTGTGTTGAATTTTCTGGCTTTACTGTAACAAATTAGTTAACTCCAGGCTTAATGTTCATCCTATGAGCTGAGTCCTGGGCTTCAGTGCTACTACCCAAGGTTGTAAGTAACCACTCACCCACAAGCTTTGGCTTCAGGCTAAGGCACTCAGTTCCTTTGAAGCCTGAACCCTGAGTGAGCAAGCCACAGATGGTCATTTGTGCCCCAGTACATGGGTTTGTTATTTAATATCTCAGATGGCTATTTAATTTGTTAGCACTTTTGGCTGGAGAACTGGCTGTTAATGTAATCAAACGCCTGCTTTCTGTCAGGCCCAAGGCATTTATTTTCATTATTGTGATTGCCTCAAACAAACCAGAGGATGGGTGTTGGAATTCATATCCTTGAGGATCTGCGTGTCCATCTGGTGTGTCAGTGTGGAATAAATCAATTTCTTCCTTGTGGAAACAGGACCTGATCTTTCAGGAGGATGCTTCATAATAGTCAGTGGGAAGGTTGCCTCTTGAAAACCACAAGATCTGACTCAATCTTAAGGATCTTAAGGGAACAAAGTGTCCAGGAGGCACTGACATGAGAAGGAACCCTATCCCTGGTTATCATTTTTAGGTAGGTTTTCAAATTACATTCTCAGTCTGTTTATTTCTCAAGGCTTTTGTCCCTCAGAGCCCTTGGTCAGATTGGCAGCCCCTGGACTCCTGGCTTCCCTTTTTCTTCCCAGCACACGACTGCAGGACTTCCATCCCTCCTGCTTTTTTCCTGGCTGCAGCTGCAGGGATTTGAAAACCAAAACCAGCTGGAAAGGATGGGGATATTGCAGGGCACCTGCAGCTCGAGACCAAGGAGAAAGATAAATGCAACAGAAAATCAATGGAAACAGAGTAAAATGAGAAGAAAAAGGAAAAAACATTGCATGTGGTGGAGAAAAATGAAGGGGAAGTAACACTGAAAGTGTCTGAGGGATGCAGTAGCCTTTCTGCAACATCTTTGCTGGAAGGTACTGCTGGTCAGGGAATAAAAAACAAGACAAGGGAATAAAAACAGGCTCAAATATTTGTTATTTCTTACCTGAACATGTAATTCTATGATATTAATCTAAATAACCCAATTTAAACATATTAAAAATTTGTTTAGAAACAATGTTTGCCTAAGGCTACGGACACCTACAGCCATCCAAGTTCAACAAGGCAACAAAACAAAAGCCAAAAAGCAGGAAGGATGTGTGGGGGGAAGGTAGGTGTTAACACAGTCACTGGTAGCCAGGGAAAAAAAAGCATTTTAAATTGGTTTCCTTGGCAAGCAAAGGCTGTCAGGTGCCAGGTATCTGCTGCACAGATACCTCCCTCTTATTTCAAGAAGGACAGCAGGAGTCTGTGAGTTGTCACAAGACAGATCTGTATCAGCATGTCCTAAACCCTTGCACTGAAGAGTTTTGTTTGTGGTTTGTTTGTTTTTTTTAATTTTTCTTCCATCCAAACACCCTGGGGGTTTTTGTGCTTTTCTGCCTGACAGCAGGGCCTGTAAGGGGTGGACAAGATGACAAATGTCAGTTTGTTGGGAAATCTGAGCAGCAGGAGTGTCTGCTCCTTATTTCACATGCTTACGTAGAAGGGAGGGACACTTACCCAGGGAAATCCACTCCCTTGCCCCTAAATGACTGCATGTTTTACCTGAGATAAACTGGCTTTTGGTTTTGAGAATTCCAGCCTAATGGAATAACCCTGGGCCTGGAAATCACTAAACTGGGGTGAAATTCAGCTTAATTAAGCTCTTGAGAACTGTTATTTATTTATTATTTATTATTTTATTATCTATTTTAATTTGTTCATTTTTATCTATTTGTTTATTTATTTGTTTGTTTATTATTGAGAACTCTCTATTTCAGCACTCAAGGCTTCAGAGCCTTGGGCTGCAATGCTGATCATGGATGACTCTGCTAAGGTCACCTTCAATTCCCTTCTTGTCCTCACAGCCAGGAGGAGATGCAGCTTCCCTGGGGGTGGCCTCTGACTTTTTGTGGAGGAGGAGGTTGAATTCCACAAGGTTTTCATTGCTATATTTAAGCATCCACACAAGACAGATGCCTTCACAGGGTTTGAGGAGCCTCTGCTAGCTGACACAGGAAGGATTTCTGTAAGGTGACATTTGAAACATATGAAACATTATGGTCTGGGTTTCACTGTGATTAAGAGAAATTATATCCCTTATCTTTGACTTCCTCAGTGGGAAAGGAGTCTGAGTTTGGTAGGAAGATGCTGCAGCAGCTTTTCCCACCACAGAGCCTCTGGCCTTGCCTGTGCTATGGATCTGCTGACTTGGATACCCCAGGTCAGAGTTCTAAGATATGTAAACAAACTTTATTTTAAAAAGAATCTGAAAAACTAGAAGGAAAATGGTCCTCCTTCCACGGCTGGTCCCACATAACTACCTAAGAAGTATGAGATAAGAGTTGAAAGACATCTCTGTCACCCCCCAAATCTTTTTGGAAGACTTTTGCCACCTTTGCATTTCCTTTTTCTCTCTCCACAATGATGAAAGAAGATGAGACCTGAGCTGGACAAGCCAACCACCTATGTTAGAATAGGGATCATGGCAGTCTGTGCCAGAGTTTACTACATTATTTGTATTTGTTGACTTGTCCTGTATAACTTAAGAAACAGACTGGTTTCCCTGGCACTACAGTCATATGGGTGTCTGGGATTTTCTGTCCTGGACTTGATTATTTCTTCTGTCTGCCCTGTAAGAGTCCAATCTGTCCCTGGATTATACAAATTTACTTAGCAAAGAGATTTTACAGCAGAAATAACTGTGTGACAATGTTCTGCTGAAACCCTAAGGCCCTTAGGTCCAGGAAAAAAGTGAAATGAATAACACGTTCTGCCCAGTGCAGCCAAGACACAAGAAGCCAAACAGCAAAGGGACTGGTTCTGTTCTCTCTTTTTCTGCCAGGGAAGTCAATCAGCTGCCTCCAAATGTGACCCATATCACCAAGATTCTTTGGAGGAGGAAGTGTAGCAAAAAGCACAGATGTTTGTGGGATGACTCCACAGCCAGAGCTTCTCCAAGTACACTCATGTCTTTCTGTGGGAGTCTGTGGGTGGCTGTGAGTGACTGCAGGGATGTTTTGACCTACCATGCAATATGACATCTTCCCCTGAGCTCTGCTTCCAGTCCTACTCTCCCTCCAAGTCATTCCATGAACTTTCTTGTCCTTGGAGATTGTTTGTTAGAGGCACAGAAGATAGAAAGGACAAGACCTCAGCAACAGATGGTGGCTTTTTCATTCCAAGACATTCCAAACTGGACAGTGATGCAGCTGATGCTTAGGGCTGTTTCTTATTTTAAATCAGATTATATGATGTAATAATTCAGTCCATTAGGGATTGCCCTAAGGTAACAAAGAATATTCTATGAGATAGATCATTCAGGCAGCACCATAACAAGAGTTCCAACATCTCCTTCCAGACCCTCTTCCCACTCCAGGCTTGCTAAGTGGGCACTGGTTGCACACCCATAATCTCTTGTCACATCTCATAATTGTTCCAGTTTTGGTTCAAGTGACATTAAATGCAAATCATGGGAAAACATTCTACTTAACTTTCAAAATTAACCAATTTTTTTCTATTAAATGTATGAGTTAAACCCTCCAAGTCTGCAATAGAGGACAAAGCACACAGGGCAGCCTCATTGCATTTAGCTGGGTGGTTATGCTAAAAGTTTGAAGTCCCTTGCAGGCAGCGAAACATGATAATGACAAAGCCTGAACTTTCAATCAGAATCACAAGATCCTTGAAAAAAAAAAAAAATCTCAAATTCATCACCTATAGAAAGGTTGAAGGTCTACAAGATCAAGAAATCAAAGGTCAGTCTCCAGTCCTGCCAGCAACCTTTGTGGGGTGTCTTTGCCCGAGTCCCCTGGACTCTCTATGATGTAGTTTTAAAAAGGTGGATAAAAGTAAAAAGGCATAGAATAGGTGTAGGCAAGAAATCACTGAAATGCTTTCTGTGTTCAGTTACAAAAGGCAAACCCAGGCACCTATGTTTCATTAATGCTTTTTTTTTTCTTTTTGTAAAATCCCTTCTTACACTTCTGACTCTCTAGTGAGTGGGTGTTTTAAAGCAATGCTTTACTTTAGAGAAATTGTAAATAAAAAATCCCACCTTTTTTTAGGTTGAGATTTTAGAGAGTAACAGGAAAACCAAAGGTGTTTCAGTCAGCATGGGGACAGCTTTTTGTTTGTTTGTTTCAAATCAGAAAACTGATTATTTTCTACGTGGTGTTAATTTTTAATTTCAGTGTTTTAGAGAGTATCTCCAGCTTTACAGATTGAAGTGCTTCAAATACATACAGAATGTTTTCAAATTACAGGAATGACCCTTTGGCTGCACAGAACTAATGGTAAAAAAAAGTTGATTTCTGTTCCTTGAAGATTTTCAAAGTGTTGATAGATTGTCCTGCTGCACAACATGAAACATTTCCAAAATCTTTCAGTGCCTCAAGGAACAGGAAAAATCTTCCCACTCAGTTCTTGTCACAGTGGGGATATTTCATATTGAACTTTAAAAACATTGACAGATTTCTTCCTTCAGTCAAAGGAAGGCAGAGGGGGTTTATGTGTTTCAAAGAAGATCAATATTCTGGCAGACAACATTAATGTCTCTGTGTGTATCTTTTAGAATTCAGTTGTCAGTCTCTGCAATTGAACTATGAACCATGTCCTGAAGAGTTATAGGTTTGGGCTACTATTGAAATGTGCCTTTTTTTTTCCAAGGAAAACTTGAACCTAGTGAAACAGATTCCACTTTCAGATTTAATTGTAGCAGTCACTCAAAAGATGAAAGCCCTAAAATTAGAAGCCTGGCTATCTGAGCTGAGTATATTGTATTTATAAATGGGTAAATCTCAGTGTACAGTAAGGGAGTTCAGAGGGCAGCTCCTCTGGCATGGATTCAGAGGACACTTGAGTCTGATCAGTGAGAAAGGTCCCCTTGGTTATATAAGCACAGGGAAGCATCTCACTGAATAATCCCAGTGGATTATACAGTCCCAGTGAAAGTCCAGTATTAGCCACCAGTCTATAGCTTCACATCTGGAACTGGGAGCTGAAAGTCAGCTCGTGGGTGGCACTCATTAAAAATAGATCTGCTGACCAGTTAAGATGATTATTGGTCCTGATTTGCAGGCTTAGACACAGGGAGCAGTCTGTGAGGATATTTCATCGTTTGGCTACACAAAAAGCTTCTCCAGAGCTTGGAGAAAAATTGAATTTATGGCCAGACTTCTCTGGGGAGGAGAGAGGGCAGTGTTTAGGGTTTAGGAGAAGGAAAAACACCTTCCCTCTCCTTGTCTGACTGCACAGCAATGCCTGAAGCCCCAGCTAAGCACATAATCAGTTCTGCAGAGCTTTAGGTGGCTTAAACACTGTAGATGTAAATTATTAACATGATCTCCCTGCCTGATCCTGTGAAATCTTTTCAGCTGGATTTATATGGAGTTTATTGAAATTGCAGGTTTTACATGAAATGTGCAGGTTCCTTCCTTGGACAGTGAGGATGGTGTTGGGCACATGGGATGGACAGGGGCTGCAATTCATGGCTTGAAATGAGAAAGTGTCAGCAGGACATCCTGGTGCAGTGGAAAAGCTGAAGAGAACTGTAAATCTGCAGCAATCCTACTGGGAAAGCCTTGTTTTGCTTCTCTGTTCCTTCTTGTTTGCAAAAGTTCTGTTTTGCAAGGATGCTCTCAGCAAATAGTGCAGGGGAAGAACAGGTTTCTGTTCAGGAAGAGAAAATGATGCTCTTTTATTTTTGGTGGCTAAACACACAGATTGAATAACCACAGGTGTTTATTTCTTAGCAAGCCTTTTCTCTTCGTTTGCTGAGGCAATGATAGAACAAACAATTTAAAATAATAAGCACATTCAGAAAAATTACAACGTGTGCTCTCTGCCAAGGAGCAAAAAGTTTCTTTCATCAAAGGAATTACTGTGGGTAGTTTGCTTATTTCAGTAGGATCAAGGAATTTCTCATCTACCTCATCATATGTGTTAACTGATGGCAAATGTTGAACTATTTGAGCACTGAGCTTCCCACTGGCATTTAGAATCATAGAATCATAGAATCATAGAATTAGCCGGGTTGGAAGGGACCTCAGAGATCATCTAGTCCAACCCTTGACCCACCAGAGCAGTTGCTAGACCATGGCACTGAGTGCCACATCCAGTCTTTTTTTAAATGTCTCCAGGGACGGAGAATCTACCACCTCACCGGGCAGTCCATTCCATAGCCTGATCACCCTCTCCGTGAAGAAATTCTTTCTAATATCTAACCTAAACCTCCCCTGGCACAACTTAAGACTGTGTCCTCTTGTCTTGTTGAAGGTCGTCTGTGAAAAGAGTCCAGTTCCCACCTCGCTACAGCCTCCTTTCAGGTAGTTGTAGACAGCAATGAGGTCTCCCCTGAGCCTCCTCTTCTCCAGGCTGAACAGCCCCAGCTCTCTCAGCCTCTCCTCATAGGGCCTGTGCTCGAGTCCCTTCACCAGCCTGGTTGCCCTCCTTTGGACCTGTTCCAGGACCTCTACATCCTTCTTAAACTGAGGGGCCCAGAACTGGACACAGTACTCGAGGTGTGGCCTCACCAGTGCTGAGTACAGGGGAAGAATCACCTCCCTGGACCTGCTGGTGACGCTGTTTTTGATACAGGCCAGGATGCCATTGGCCTTCTTGGCCACCTGGGCACACTGCTGGCTCATGTTCAGTTTCTTGTCAATGCAGACTCCCAGGTCCCTCTCTGCCTGGCTGCTCTCCAGCCACTCTGTCCCCAGCCTGGAGCTCCCCATGGGGTTGTTGTGGCCAAAGTGCAGGACCTGGCACTTGGCCTTGTTGAACCTCATCCCATTGGAATCGGCCCAGCTCTCTAGTCTGTCCAGGTCCCTCTGCAGAGCCCTCCTGCCTTCGAGTTGGTCCACACTTCCTCCCAGCTTGGTGTCATCTGCGAATTTGCTGATGAAATGGACATCCTGACCTGTACACACTGATGCAGTTTATTTGGTAGCTGTTTCCTCAGCAGTTCCTGCTGGATTTCTCCTTGGCTTTTGTTTTACCTGGGCTTGTGCCATCCATATTTACAGTCCAGACTGTCCCTTTCAGCTCAAGTGGGCATAAAAAAAAAAAATAATGTACTTTTCTAACTGGGTTTTTAATGCTACCATCTGTGGCTTGGAGAAAATGATTCAAGAACCTTTCTTTTTTTTTCAGATACTGGTCAGCTTTGCTCAGAAAACCCCAACCATCAGCAATGGTTGCTGCAGAAGCAAGTAGGTGCAAAGGGGATCCCCACCTCAGCAGCACCAGAACAGACAAGAGCCCATCCTGAGCCCACTGCCTGCACACAGTGTGGGATTTGAACACAATTTCCCTCAGTGCTCTCCCTGTAAATAATAATAAGATACAATGGATCTGTGGGCATTAAGTTCTTAGGAGGCAGTGATGTCATCTCTGCAGATTCAGGGCACTATTCACTTGCTTTGGGAAACATTTTGTAGTTATATAATATTCCTCAATCCACGTTCTGGATCAGCTTTGTTCCAGCAGGCTTTTCCCATTACTCTAATAACTTCTGTCTTCAGCTTCACAAGTTTATTTGAAATATGCAAATGGATTTCAGGAGAAAAAAATAAATCCAGGGGAGCCACCATCTTCCAAACCATGCTTCTTACTCACATGGATGTAAATAATAGAGGGTGTTTAACTGAGGGCAGTTAATTCCTATCTGCAGAAATATCAATGCCTTCCCTGCTATCTAATTCAGCATAATGTAAAGGGATTTAGATGAGATTAAGAGACAAAGTGAGAGAAGAATTTATATTCTTTTGGCCATGCTTCTGCTCCCAGGAGTTTTGGCATCACTTCCATTAGAAGAGGTGATTGCTCTCAGAGGAGTCAGAAAGAATTGGGAAGAGAGGCATGGCCTTACACTGGAAAAAAAGAAGCAATTCTTCAAGTTTCAAGCTCCCTTCCCTGCTGCTGGAGGGAAATGTCTTTGTTCTCAGACCTGGATCCTGAGAAGAGGCCAGTACACTGGCAGCACTTAATTTTTAACATCCCTGTTCCTCTGCCTGGAACAGAAATAGGTTCTGCAGAGATTCATCTGAATCATGCAGCCTGGGCAGACAGTGACAGGGGATAATTCTGTATTATAATATTATTGAATCAGTAAAATTATATATACATTTCCTTGGGGTGCTCCAGGCTCTGGGTAGGAGGAAGGCTGTAATATAGACAGACTATATATTCAGCATTCCCAGAGTGAATGGATTAAGGTTTATGGAGAAAATTTTATATGTAGCTATGGGGGAGCTTTCTCAGAAGTACATTTCTTTTTGTCCTGAACAGTTTGATGGGATTTGTGGTTTATCTCAGGGTCAAGTCCCCAAATTTCCCATTGCAGTCCAGAATTCCAGGAAGATGCCTAGCAGAGCACCTCTTTCTAGAGCATGAAATATTAGAATAACATGTGCTTGGCTGCTCCTCAGCCTCCATGCATAGAGAATCACCTTCTTTTCTGAAGGTTGCATTTTCCCCTGGAGCATTTTGGAGGAGCTGAGTCTTTTCCTTGTGAACTTGCTCTTGCTAAGTGCTTCTTAAGCAGAAAAAGACTTATGCAAGGTCAAGCACTGTTCTGTGGGTTTTTTGAGATTGCACCTGATGCTGACACCAGACACATGGAAATTATGGGGGGAGCCTGACTGTGTTGAGCACCTGCCCAGTTTTCTTTACCATCACTGACAGCATCTCAGATTGTGTGTAAAATGTTAAGTTGCCTTTTTTCCCCTTTGGAAATTGGGAATGGATGTGACATTGGTAGATATGTGCAATTATACCTTGATGGGAATGAAAATATGATGGCTTCAGGGCAGAATTAAGGCACCAGGCTATTTATGAACCTGATCTCATGGTTATGCTCAATGTCATTGCTCATTTTGCATTTAGCTGAGCAAAAGCATGTTAGAAACTAAATACTTCTTGTTCTAGGCTCTATAGTGAAACAAACACCACCTTTTCACACAGATCCAGATGTAGACAAGGATGTTTGAAAGGCAGCAGCATTCTTAAAATGTCAATTTTCTCTTAGGAAATCAACCCACAGAGTCATCCTGTGAGTGTCTGTCCTTCCCAGGACTGCAGCAGACTTCTGGCCAAGGTCTGTTATCCCTGGCATTCACAACCAGAGATCATGAACATGAGATGGTTTGGAGCAGGTTGGGGCTAAATCCATCCTGGATTTTGCAGCCTACTTATTTTTATTGCTTATTATTCTAAGCAAAAATAGTAATCCTCTGGGAAGTGAAAGAAAAAGCAGTCCTGGTTGAAATAATATAGTTTTAACTATGCTGGTCACTTGTTTGCCTTCATAAATGGGAAGTGTTGTAGAAGCAAAGGCTGTAACCATTCTCTCATCAGCTTAATCCAGAGAGTGATCCCCTAATCCATGTTACATTTACTGCCTTCCCCTTCTAATCGGTTTGGAGTCAACATCATTTCTTCCACATGTTAATGAAAACCAGGGAGCACTTCCTCAGGAAAGCCAATGGAATAAAGTTCACATTTCCAGCTATTACTACAGCCAGTGTCTGACTTTGGGTTCATGCCACAGCATTATGGCCAGCCCAGCTTCCAGCCTTTGTTCTTTGCTGACCTGCAATATTAGAGGAGTTTGACCTGACCAAGACTTGCTTAGGAAATGAAAGAAACAGCTTCCTATCCTCAGGTATAAACAAACTTGGTTTGTTTGCATTTTCTTTCCAAGAAACTCAAAATCACATGCCAGGTTCCTGAATTTCCTCTGTTTAACACCATCTTTTACCTCTTCTTCAAAGGTGGGCAACCTTCTTGTTGTGCTTCTCCCACCAGCATCCCTTGTAGCAGCCATACCATGACATTACTGGGATTTATTCCTTCTCCAGTGCATGGACATCCCCACATCAGCCTGCAGAGCCACTGGATAGATTCTCTTCAGAATCCCTTTTCTGGAACAAGTTCTGCTGTAACTCCAATGCAACATCTGCTTCTGGATGTGCATTCATACATTTCCACTGCAGCTCAGTGTCAAAAAATAAGTGAGATGCTGTTTTCTATTCAGTTTCTAGCACCTGGAGGTCCTCAGAAGACAGGTCTGGCAGAGTCAGTAAATCAAGTGGGAATTCAGGGTTGTGATAAATAAGTTTAAGTCTCAGCTTTGCTATGAGAGCTGAGCCAGTCCATGTGTTAGATAGAGCTGCAAAGTCTCTCTCACCACTTTGGCTTCTCTGGGTCCTCTCTTAAGACCAGAAACACCTTTCTAGTGTACTCCCAGCTGAGATTTTCTGAGGGCTGTTCATTTCCCAGGAGCACAACCCCATTGGATTCAGCAATCTTGGCAAGGGACATGGTCTGTGTTCATTACCCTGATGGCAGAAAAGAGGTGTTTACTTTCTGACTAACTTCCTCTTGATATATTTTCCATCTGAAGGTATGTTTGTGGATGCCTTGTGGTTAATTTGTAAGCTTCTGTAAAAGACCATATGTGAAGTAATTTGATTTTCATCCCCTCTGAAATGAGAACCCTAAATCAGGCCTCCATGTCAGTAGCCTGCAGCAGGTTTCTCCACCACCACCCCACTCTGATCATTCCTGATGGAATTATGTCAGGAGACGCTGAGTTTAATTGTGTTATTCCTGGCAAAGAAGGGGAAAAAAAGCAGAGGAAAACTAGTTCTAACAATCCAATTTGTGAATTATAACTGTACACTCTAATCTAATCATGTTTCTCTTTCCCCAGATGTGGGGAATTTTAAGAGTCCCTCATTAACAACCACTAATTAAATCTTATGTGAAAGAAATGTTGGAGGAAATCTTTCCAGCATTGAAGTTTCTGGCAAAGCTTCTATTGAGTTCAGTGGAACTCAGATTTTACTTTTTGGGTAGTGAAGATGATCATTAGAAATTATTTATTATCTGAAAGCATCTGTGATCCTCAGTTAGAGCTCAGGCCTTGTGGCACTGGACAAGCAGGAGAAGCTGTTGAATGAAATAGGCAAGGTGGAAAGAGGAAGGGAGAGGGAGCTGACCTGGGGTTAAAAAGGTTAAAAAGGTTTGTCAGAACACTGAATACTTTATCAGAAAACAGAACATGATGCTTTCCTTTCACCAGAAGTGAAATGTTCAGCAGCTCCTGCCTCTAACCTAATACCTAATTCCTGGGGCCAGCCAGCCCTCTGAAGATGGAGTCTTTTAAAACTGGTTTTTTGTGGCCAATGAGAAGAGTTATCAGTCCCAAAAGGTGTGAAGGGCTCCATGGTTGCTATAAAAGCCAAAGCCCCTGGCAGGAGCACTCGGGTGGGTGTCATCCACACCCCATGGATGTTGTGACAGGAATGGGGACTCAGGCAAGAGGGACCTGCAATAACATCTACATACAAAAAAAAAAAAAAAAAAATAAGGAGTGTGAGATCTGGCTTGAGGGGGATGCTCTGCCCAGCTCTCTGTAAGAGCTGCTGCAATACAAGTGAAAATCCATTATATTGTCCTCAGATCTGTGATACTTTTTCCTGTCTTGATTGCAACTTTCCTAATTCCTAAAACTCATTTGAATTTCTCACTGGTTTGTTTTTCTCTTCCCTGTCCCACTCCTTGACCTATGTAGTTCAATTAAGAGGCAGCATGAGGGCAGTATCTACAAGAAATTATTTCTGCACTCAGTAGCAAGCAGACATTCTCTAAAAGGATGAAGAGATTTTCTAGCTGTGTTTTACCTTTCCCTTTCATCAGCACTGTTGGACCAGGTGGCTTCTTGTTCCACCTCTAAGGTTAATTACAGATGAAAAAGGATACAGTAAAGTCTTAGGGCACCACGGTGTGTTTGCTGCCTTTGTTGTTGGGTTTTTGTCTGCAGATTTCAACATGTCACAATCAGCTGTCCCCATGTTGTAGTGAAGAGATGGAGGTCACAGGGCCAGTCCTCATGCTGGCTGGGAGGGTGATGAGGGCACTTGGGAAGGGCACTGATGTGAAGAGCAGAAATCTTCAGCCAGGTCTAACTTGAAAAATATTCTTTGAAGGCTTCCAGCAGCTCCAAGAAGCTCCTAAGAAGGGATTTCCTCAGTGAGGCTGGAAGTCAGGCATCTCCCACCAGTGGGTTTCTCAAAGAGTTAGTAAATATTTTGGTTTTTACAAGGACTTTCTGAAGGGCTTTTCCTGTATTTAGCATACATCATGATTTTTTTCCAGCTATGCTTTACATATAACTGAGTTCTTATTTGCATCATCAGCTGAAGAGCTGTGTGTAACAGCTTAGTTTGGCTACTTACAAACCTGCACAGCAATTCCCTTGCATTTTTGCCACTGTTTCTACCTCTGAAGGCAGATCAGTCCCCAGGAGGGTGGCTGCAGCACTCAGCTGTGGAATATCAGCTAAAGAACAGTCCTTCCATTTCCACTCTAGACTGACTGCTTCCTGAGGAAAGGCAATGGCTGGTCTAGAATTTTATCCTGAGGTTTTTTAGGATGCTGTGTTCATGCAGCAGCTGTAGCTTCTATAGCTGTACCTGCTTCTGGCACTGAAATGGGGATGGATTTTTTCTTTCAGGGTCTTTGGGAGTTTCTGTGAGAAATCCTTTGTCTTTAGCAGTTCCATTTATCCAGCTGTTAACATCTGTGTAGTGTCTTCTATCTCAGATGGATAATCAGAGTTAAAAATGGCAGTATCAGGTTATACCTTTAGAAGAACCAGTATGCAACAAAAATAAAAAATCCCATTGCCTTTCATCTGTCCTGTTTCCCTCCACAGAACACGTGGCTGATGTCTGTGGAGACAAAGCTGAACCCGAGGTTGTTGATGGGATGTCAGATTCAGGGTAAAGCTTTTAGCTGGCATTGATCAGGGCTGTAAAAGGCAGGAAAATAGATGGTGCCCCAGGTAGCTCCTGGTGCCTACATTAGCAAAGCAGGAACCAATCTGTAGGGCTGAGTGGTGGCAAAGGACCCAATCTCCACACCAAGGGACTTTCTGTATCACTTGTTATTTGCCAGCAGAGGTTCTCAGATAGCTCCTTAGCCTCACCTTGCATATCTAGATATTTTCACAAGTCTTTATGTGTGCAACTCTATTCAAGCAGCAAAGACTGCACATCTGAAAGCATCATCCACGTGATCATTACAATATCTTCATTTAAAAAACTTTGACTTGGGACAGTTGCATTCTTAAAAAAATTACTAGGATGCTCCTAAATGTCTTGGAAAACGACATCTCCCCATCTAAATCCACAGTGTCTGTGAGTCCTCAGGCCAGTCCCAGTTGGCAGTGCTGTGCCATGCTTTCAGAAGATCCTTCTACTCTGGGGCATGGCTGTTTCTAGTGTGACGTTTTGTGGATGATAAAAACACTGATCCTGACAACTTAAATCAACAGCTGTAACAAAATGGGTAACAGAATTGCAGTCAGCTTCTCAGTTGCTTCCAAAAGAAGAGAAAATGCTATGACATGTGAGGATGACACTAACAGCATCACTAAAATAATGTTATTGATCTTTCTGAGTGGCTCTTAGAGTCTTTTTTATGCTTTTTGGATTTTTACTGCTGAGTAGTTGTAACAAACTACCAAACATCTATTTCCCCATAATTCATCTTCTGAAGGATCTGATGGTCCTGAAGTAATGGAAGAGTCACTAGTAAGTGGAAAAGGAAGAACTGAAGCATCAGAAATGAGAGGATGCTGTCAAATAAGAAAGTAAAAAAGTTTCTGGAATTAGAAAATGTGAATTTGCACCTTCCAGTACCTTACTCAAAGAGGTGGGATCTTGCTGTGTGGGGTTACAAGAGGTTTGATCAGAGCTGTTAAGCTGCAGCAAGCCAGTGTAAATAGATTGAGTTTCCAAACAAAATCAGACCTCACTCAAAGTGAACACTTCCCTCTGTGTTCATCCTTCAATGGCAAATTTCCCAACCAAATCTGAGCCCTGACTTCTAGCCCCCACCCCTGCAGAAGCTTCTGTTTACATTTGCACAGAGCAAGCCTGGTGTTGAGTTTAAAACTAGAATTTCAGAGCAGGTGGATTTCAGGGAATTTAAGGATTTATCCTGAATTTTGTCTAACAGTCTAGGGTACTCTGAAAAAAAAGAGAAATTATGTGTTTTGACTTCCAAAAAGGATTAAAAGCTAGAGATGACATAGGTCATGGGTGGCTGTTTTGAGGAAGGTTTCAATTCTCCAGATGTGCTCTGGATGTGCTCCAGAAGGCACATGAGTCCCTCAAAAGAGCCTGTTTGTGGCTTTGCTGCACTACAATTAGCTCAGCACAATCCTTCTGTGAGGAATTACAGGCCCCTATTTGCAGCATCTGTTGAAATAATTCCACCTCTCAGTGATTTTTATCCCTCTCCTCCTTGTTTTAAGTATGTTCATTAAATGGCTCAGCTTATTCAACATGGCTCATTTTCAGCTGAAATGAGCAGTATGTCTTACTCATTATTCTCTGAGCATATTGCTTTGAACTCATGCAAATGAAAAGGCTTTCTGTCTGCTCATCTTCTCTCTTCCTGCCTTTTCTATTTTTCAGCTGGCTGTTGTTACTGGAGCCAATCCCATAAGATGAAGGGCTGAACGTTACCTGTTGTGTTGGAGGGGACAGGACAGCACCCAAATTACAGGTATGGGCACACCAGGTGCCAAGAGGTTCAGGGCTTTGGAAATAGGTGAAGTTTTCTTCCTGGAGGCTGAAGGATTGTACGGACTGGGGGGAGTTTGGGAACTGAGTGCATGGCAGGACCTGCAGATGGCATCTCTCTGGTGCAGAAGTTCCCCCTGTGCTGCTCCTCAAACATCTCTGCTGAAGTCCCTCAGTGGGAAGGAGCAGTTGACCAAGATTGAAATCATCTGCAAAGGAGCAGTAGTTGAGGGATATTTTAGTGCAAAAACTGTTGTGGCTTCCTATTTCCTGCTGGGGAAATGTGTAAAGTCTCTGCCATTCCTTTAGCTCAGACATTAAAAAGGGCTCCACATCACCAGAGGGATTTACTAAACATACATTTGCCTAACAGGGGAAGGGGACAGTTTGTAAATGAAACATGAAAATATCTGTGTATCTCCTTTCTGGATTCCAGCTAAAGCTGGTGTTGACTCTTAAAGGGACTAATGACATTGATTTGGATTAGTCTGGAATAGCAGGACTACTTTGAGACTTTATTTTAAGGTGAGACTCATGTTTAAAACTAGTCAAGAGAGTGAGTCTTGTATCTCCACCACCAGATCTTGGCTATGTGTGTATTTACTGGCTCTAGTGCTCACCATGAGAAGAGGCCTCAGCCTACTGCAGGACTCAGTGGGAGGACAGCTGGGATTGCCCAGTGCTGGGAGGCACATAATCCATCCCTAAATCCTACCATGACCTCTTACCTGAGGGTTGCCTACAAAATACAGAGCAAAAGCCATCCTGTAGTCTCAGAAAGCTCAGAATAAACAGTGTCAAGTGGTAATCTGAAAATTAGAGCAGAATCTAGGATTGAGTGAGGATTCTCCCAGTAAAGACACTGAAAAATAAGGTCTATAAACCATCCTCACTGCTGGCTTCATCCCTGCACACAGGAAGCATGGCTTTGAAACCCCTTTGGAGCCAGAATAACTCAGAATCTCATTTCTCTGCAGAGATGACTCTCAAATCCTGGTTTGCTTTGAACAAGCAGATGCTTCTGTGCCACTCATTGCCACCCAGTGCTGCCAGTGCCACCCGTGCAAGGAAACTGGGACTCTGCAGAAGGAGGCAGCTGTTTTCCATGGAGCCAGCAGAGCCTGAGACAGTTCCTGCCTTCCTACAGAGCTGAGGAATTGCAAGGCAAGTATGCCCAGAATTTGACACCTACCCTTCACTGCTGGCCCCCATCACATACCTCCCAGCAAATCTCATCATGTCTGCTCATGCAGAGTGGCAGGGGACCCTTGAGTGTCACTTTTGCTTAGTCTGCCCATTTAGTTTCAGTGCTGGGCACTACCTGGGTTCTGTCTGCTTTCCCAGCAGAATCTGGGGGTGTCTAATTGGAGATTATTTTCAGTGTCACAACAGCAGCCAAATCTGACAGTTCAGCTGAGCACCAAAGTAATGAGTTAAATAATGCACCTCGGAAAAGTTAATCCCTAAAAATCCGTGCAGACCTGTCTTGCTTTCCAGGTCAAAGTAGAACTATGCTTAACATTTTAGAGGAATTTAAGAATTTGGGGGTTGGGAGACAAACAGAGGACAGAGCAGTTATTCTATGGAGTGTGCAATCCCATTTCATGGTGCAAAACAAACTTGCTTTTACTTTGGAAGATGCCTCAAAAATTGGATTTTGTTTCGCTTCTCCCAGATCTTGTCCCAGCAGATGACAGCCAGACACAGAAATGAAAATACCATGTTGAAGAGATATTAAATCCTACTGCCAACAATTGGCTTCATTTTTCTAGTTATTGATTGTTTTCAGGGCCTTGTCTGGGGAAAGATACAGGTGTATAAGAGCTCCTGGTGTGTGAGAGCTCAGAGAAACCCCAAATCCTCCCATTCTTGCGTTCCTCACTCTTCTCCATTAACCAACAGGCAGAGACTCCACCAGATGTAGAGCATCTTTCATAGACTGAGACCCCATTCATTGTTTTCTTACACTGGTTCCATTGTTCCATTTTCCTCCATCTATTTCACACATGGAGACACAAGCCAGCACAGTGTAGAACTCTTTCTTTGATCTCTGCACCAGAAAATCTGTATCAAGTCAGCTGCACATTTCTAAGGAGATTAAATTTGCCCTTGTGGTTCATCTAAAGCCTGGCAAATCTCCTTTGTATGTTTTGTGGTGCAAGATCCCAACCCAGCAAAACCCTCCAGCCCATCTCTAATGTTAAGCATATGAGCCCTCCTTCCATGGGCCTTCCTCACTGTAGGTTAAGCATATGCTTAAAGCCTTCTGCAAACAAATTATTCTGCTTTAAAATGCTTACAAGTGAACTTCACCTGAAGATGACTGAAATGTTCTGGGCTTGTAATTTGGTTTTTGCCTTGGGACTGCTTTAGAAAAGTGAGAAACGCCCACGGGCTTTCTATGAGGTGGTGGTGCCCTTCTGGTGCTTACTTGTGATGGAGACTCAAGGACCTCTGGTAGGACACTAGTTTAAAAGGCAAGACAAGGACATAACTAAGAGTTTGAGAAAGTCGTAAGAAGTGGTGTGTGCCAGAGTATCTCCTCTTGGGCTCCATGAGGTGACAAATTCATTTCCTCTTTCCATGGCTCAGTGTAAGTTCAAAGGAAGATACCAAGGGAGAGACCTGAGGTGCAGGAAAGTGCAAGGACTTGAGGGAGGATGTTGCCAAGGCTCAAAGTGACATGGGACTTGTGGCTGCAAGCAGAACATCCTGCTTTTCCCATCAGTAATTAGGGAAGGTCCATTTTGAAGATCTCAGCCCACCACAAGTCATCTCATGTTCTCTTCCAGACTTGAGCTCCTTGCCTACACAGCCAGGAGAAGTAGGGGCACCATGTCACATCACCATCCAGTAGTCAATATCATAAAAATGTGTTTGTCAAATAATTTGTCCAAACTTATTCTTGACTGCAAACCAAAGCTGGAAGGCTGTCATGCCCAGAGAAATGGATGTCTTGGTACATTTTAATGAAAATGCTGGTTTTGTCAAGCTATATTTAGTCAAGCATATCCTGCAAGCTAAGTTTGAGTGTCAATCAGCTGAAAAAAGTCTTGTGAGGTCAGTAGCTGAACACAGAAAGGAACCACCTTCCAAAGTATTCTTCTGGCCTGTGCACATCCTCTCTCATGGATGGAAATATTCCAGTTTTGGTGCAAATCATTTCTCAGTTAAATGGCAAACGTCAAGGTAAAATATTACAAAAGGGGTGGAAGCAAGAGGAAGCTCTGCCCACTTTTCTTCTCCTTTTGCACTGTTTTGTAGCCTTTTAGAAAGCTGAAAGTTTCTTTCAGAATGTATTTCTTCTGAATAAACTAAATGTTTATTTATGGCTTCTGATGGGAATCTAAGCTAGTGATAGCTTTGATTTGCATATTTATTTGGGTTTTTTGGAAGAAAAATAGAGGGCAGTTACCTGTGTGACTCTGAAAGCTATTACAAGCATCCTGATACTTGACTAGAGGGTGAGTGATGAAATACTTTATCTGAAAAATGAATTGCTCCTTTTAATCTTTTCAGCCTGCCAGGAAGGGGGAAAAATAAAAGTTAAAAAAAAAAAAAAAAAAAGGAAAAAAGTGAAATTAAATGAAAAGCAACAAACCACTTTTGATTCAAATGGGACTGAGGGAAATCTAAATTGATGGGGCAAAAGTCTTGGCTGGTGTTATTTGTGAGATCTGCAGCCTGGGAAAGCTGAGGGAGATAACCTCAAGGGGATATCTTCAAGTGAGATTGTAGGGCTGAGGGAGATAAAGGGATCTCTCTGCTAGCATAAAGTTAGGAATGAGGGGGGATTTTATATCATTTTTATGAGATTGAGAAAGCCTTTTTGACGTCTTGTGCCAGTGGCTTTAATTGCTGGAGTAAAACAGCCCAGAGGACTGAGCTAACTCAGAGCCTTCAGCATCGATCCAGCCCTGATGCTTCACACCTCAGGTCTCACCTCCCCGTCATCTCCTGTGTCTGCATCTCCATATTTATTTGCTGCACAGAAGCAAATAGTAGTGTAGCTCTGAGGAATCAGGAGATTTGTGCCTCCTGCCATCAGGACTACCTTTAGTATTTAATCTTCAGCCCATAAAAGTTGAAACCCATACTTCTGAAATACACGCAGAGAAGCTGAACTGATTGAGCCATCTCTGCTGCACGGAGCTGGAAAGGAAGAGAGGCAAGTTGCTGGGTTTTTTCTTCAAGCCTTCCTCATAAATAGCCTTGGCTGTGATGTTTCAGATGGCCTTGCCATCAATCAACAGCCACAGCCCTCAATAGCTTATTCAGTAAGCTGATGTTTGTAAATAAAACTGGGATTTTAATCCACAGTAGCAAAAGGTTAGCATGAAAAGGAGACATGATTTATACATGGACCCCATCTCTGCTCTCACAGTAGAACTGGACAGCCCCTTGAGCTCTAAAAGTCACTTTTTTTTTTTTTTTTTTTTTTTGCACGAAATCAGAAAAAATTCCACTTGATTAGATTGTGACAGACTGCTGTGATACCAAGGAACCATCGCTGGTGAGGAATTTCTGCCAATTTGAGTTCTCTTTTTAGTAAACTATCTTTTGTAAATCACTCCCATGGTCTTAATTCACAAAGCTTTAAAACTTCATCCCCAAACTTCTCTGCCATAGCTCTTGGTGACCTCCATGTGGGAGCAGGCACCAAGATTCTGTCCTTCTCAATGATTCCCAGCTACAGGTGGAGATCACAGCAGAGCCCCTGCAGAAAGAGGTGCTACAGGCAGCTGCCTTTTCTTTCCCTGAGCCACAGGCTCTTTGCTGACATTTTTCTAGCTTTTGTGAACTCTGGTATTTATCACTTTCAGCACAAAAAGAACAAAAAAAACCCAACATCTGTGCAGGAAACACATCCTTGGTAGCTCAACATCGAAAGGCTGCATCCAAATAAACCATGGATAACCAGAGTAAGCAACCCAGAGCTTCCCTCCAGGCCTAGCCCTGGTGACAGGAAAGGGAAATATCCCATAAATTATAGTTTTGCTTTTAAAAGTTGGTAAGCAAATAGCCATAGACCTCCTTTGCTGTTCAGAAGGGCCTGGCTGTGCAGTGTGCTGGGCAGCTGCTGTGTGAGGATGTGGCTGAGATCTTCCCCAAGTGCCACAGCTGGAGAGCAAACAGGCATCTCCCCAGAACCAAATGTTGTGAGGGAAAGGGAAACAGCAAAACTTTCTTAAAGCAAGCTTGCAGACATGCAAGAAGCTGGTTTGTGGGGACGAGCAGTGAGCCTGGTGTTTTGCAGGCAAGTTCAGGAAGGTCTGAAGTGGTTGGGACAGCACCGGGCCCCAAGTGGTGGCATCTGGCCATATGCTTGGCCTCATTATTAAAATTTTCTGCCTGTTCCATCTCTTCTAGTGCTGACTGGCTGTAATGTCCTCAAAAGCCATGTGGCTGCTGATGCAGGAGGTACCTAACCCCCTGGTTTCCTGTAGATCTGTCAGACACCATCCCACTGCTGCTCCTGGGAGCTGCCTGGTGCCCACTGCCAGCTCTGCAGCAGCCACCCCCCACTGCCCAGCTGCATGTAGCAACACATCCCTCTAAGTCACTCCACTTCCAAAGAGGAAACACAGCTCTAGCACTGGCTGCTAAACACTTTAAAAAAAAAAAATATCATTATTTTAAGCAGTGGTTATTTCATTCATGGGATAAAAGAGATTGTGGCCATTTAAAGGACCATGAGATAATCTGTAATATAATTAGATGATCCTGAAAAAGCAGTACTGGAATTCAGTCACTCTGAGCTTCCTGGAGGTAATCAATCCCTATGTCAAAGGAAGCCTATTGTTCTTCATCCCCCAGGGTCTCATTCTACAATGTACAAAGGGCTTTTTCGTCAAGGCCAACAAATCTACTTCCCCTGCTTAGCTAAAGATAAGAAAACAATGCCTGGACTATCCAAACAATTTGTCTTTAGGCACTTTGCTTTTCTCTTTCTAGGTTTCGCTCTTTCCCTGTTTTGGGGATTGCTGATGTACAGCTGATAATTCTTTCCCTGGGGTAAGGCTCAGCTGATCTTTACACCAGTTTTAAACTGGTGTAAATCAAAAGAATTCTGCATTCAGAACAAGGTGCTGAAGGGCAGCATTCACATCCCTGACCCAATGGCTCATATAGGATTGATAAAAAAATATAAACCAGCATCCAAACCCCTTCTTTGGTGGTCCTGTTTTTTATTGTCCCTTCCTACCTGTGTACTGTGAGATGTGATTTGGAAACAATGGCCCAGGATCCAGCATTCATTCATTAATTCTACCAAGAATGTTCTGTTTTGTAAGCAGAAAACTGAATTGCTTCCTCTACTTAATTTTAGAGCTTTCAACCTTTTGGCTAGAAAACTAAAGTATCCAGATTGGTTTTCTTTTCCCACTGTGTAATAACACACAACTCTTCTGTGTTATTGCCTTCCAACAGGTAATTCTACCTAATTTTCACCTGTCTGAGCTTGTTGAGGTTAGGAGGAGTTACATTAGTGAAACTGAATCCAGGACTGAGTCTCTATCTGTCTCCTGGGGAGGGCCTCCAGGGCTCAGACAACTTGGGAGCAGCAAAATGAAATATCTGACCCAAAGAAGCTCCCATTAGCTAATGGTCTCCATTGCAAGTGATGGAGTTTTTCTAAAAGGAAAACTTTCCTTAAGGATCACATCTCCCCAGCACAGGGAGAAGCCCAGTAGGCACCTTCCATAAACATGCAGTGCTGCAGCAGTCAGAAGAGATTAACAGCATTTCCCCAAAGCTTCCCAGTGGAATCAATGCTTGCTAATCTTTAGAAAATTACACTAACAAGCTCCAGGCCTGAACTGCAGGAGTTCCATGCACCAATCTCTGAAATCACACACAGGCCATTAATGTATCAGGGCTCTAATGAACCAGAAAATCTCCACTAAGCAGAAGCCAGAGGGATTCTTTAAGGTTCCCACCTCTCCTAAGCTGCTTTTATGGCAGACAGTCAATTCTGAAAGCAAAAATGCTGCTTTTGGGACTGGTCCAATCTGGAGAGCAGCCCCAGGTCCTCAGATGTACTTGGGTTTTGAAGTCCATGCAGGTGATGATCAGCAGCTCCTGGGAAATCCTGAGCTCCAGAATTTTTGAGTGGGAAGTGGAAGGAAGATTGATTGGTTGGTGTGCTATAGATGCTGCATGCAGTTTCAGCAAAAAAACCTTTTTCTCCTCTTTCAAACCACCAGGCAGAAGGTGTAGGTGAACCAAATGCACTTCATAGAGAGACTGGCAATTTGGGTGAAATCTCACTGTAGCCTGTATTAACAACAAAAAAAAACACATTTTTTTTTTTACTATCAGTCCAAAATGTATTTATTTCCCAAGCAATGTACTAATTTGCTTGATGTTTATGAGATACAGTGCCTGCTTTCTCTTCTGTTTCCTATTGAGCAGTTTGCAAGGCTGTCTAATCTCTAAAAGAAATAAGCATCTGTTTCCTTCATGGCCTATGTCTGATTTAAGGTGGTTATGTTCCTATTATACTCCAACACAACATATCCTAGAGAAAATAGGAACAAGCAATATTCTTTTTTTTTATTAGTTTGTTTTGGCTTGGTTTTTTTTTTTCTCAAAAGATACTTTAACTTGCAGCCCAAAAGGAATGTGCATTGAATCATTCTTTAAAAGAAACAGCATCCAAACTTTTGCCCTTAGTCTGAGGAAGGGTTTGGTGAGGCAGCTCCATGTCATCATCCTGGACCAGATGCTGATGTCTTTGGCAGCCAAGGGGGTTCTGCCTTTAGAGTCCTCTCCACTGGTTCATCCTGGTCTGTCCTGATGCAGCAGCAATTCAAGCACCCCAGGGCTGTGAAGGTAGAAATAAGGAAGCTGGTTTTCCCAAGGGAGGGGAAAAAAAAAAGGACACACAAAAAAAAATAAAAGGGGGAGGGGGAGGGGGAGGGGGACAAAAAAAGGAAAAAGCAAAATGCTGGGGAAAGGAGAGAGTGAGTGCAGGAGGCAAAGTCCTGGAGCTAATCACATCACTCTCTGGAGGCAGGCAAGGTATTTTTTTCTCACTCCCCTGTATTTTGAAGCACATTGAGTACAGCTCAGTCACTGACAGTGCATGGCATGTCACAGGGTTTTGCAGAGTTCCCTGTTCCTCATCAACCAAGCCCCATGATTCTGCTTCTTTATGTGTGGTCCTTATGTTTGCAGTAATTAAAAAGAAATAACATCTTTATGTTTGTTCTCTGGGGTCAAGTCTTTGACTTCTGAATCCCCAAGGGTCAGTTCCTCCAAACCAAAAGGCACTCAGCAGCTTCACTGCCCTGAGGTGGAGTCTTAGCCCCATCATTTTTGTTCTCAGATGTGGGGTTTCTCTTCATCTCTATCAGCAGCCATTGTTTCCATCCTGCAAACCCTGTCCCTTAAAAGCCTCAAACAAAGAAACTTTCCTGCTCAGACAAAACCAAGCAGACATGCATCTTAAGGACTTCTGTTTTCCAGAGCTCCTTAACCTCTCTGACCTCACTTCTCAGGTTTTAACAAGAAATCTTCTGTCATTTTTTTTTCATGCTGCTGATTCTGACATGGGGAGAAGGCAAGTATTAACTTAAATTTGTCTCTGAATTAAAAATCTTGCAGAACCAGCATTTTAATGCAGTCTTTGAACAACTGCAATGTTTCCTTGCATAAAATCTTCAATGAAAACTGCATCTTGAAGGCAAGATTTGCCCCCCTGCTGAGTGTGAAACCCACAGATTTCAGCACAGATGCTGCCATCCCTGCAGTATGAGCATCAATAGCAATCCCAGTTACAATGGGAAGAGGGACTCATCATAAAATACAATGATCCCAGAGTAGTTTATCCCAGCTAAGGATCTGCTACTAAGTGGGAAAATTAAAGCAAAAGGGACATCACTTGGAAGCTTCCCACTTGAAAAAAAAGTGAATTAGGAATAATTTCACATTCTTCTCTCCCTGTTCTGTTTTCTGACTTTCCACTCCCCATGTTCTTACTTTATAGGGCTGAGATTTTTCTTTTCTCTGTTGTTTCTCTCCAAGATAGACCCAAAGAGCAGGGACAGCAACTTATAAATGAGAATCAGTCTCAAAATGTTCCCATGAATGATGAGGGAGACCAAGCACAGGTGGTTGAATGTAGAGCCCTCTGCTGAAGTTGAGTTCCTGTAAACCAGAATTTCACTGATACTCTCCTCTAAACCCTTTCTGTCTGCCCTGGGTAGGATGGGGTGGGATTACATTACTTTTCAGAGTGCCCTGACCCAGAGAACCCCTGCTCATCCCTGCCTCTTGGAAACACTCATTTGCTGTCAACACTTCTCTGCTAACAATTCTTCTAGCCTTTCACTCTCCCCTTTCTACCAGTCCATGACCCCATCACAGGTCAAAATTTGCAGCCTTGGGAGCGCAGGATAATTTTAATTCCAAATATTAATTGAGCTTTGGGGTGGGGACCATCATTGTATCATTCTGTACAGTGGCTGGAACAACAAAGCCTTGCTCTGCAATGAGCCCTCCCCAGGATTACACTCATGCTTGCAGTGCCAGCAGGTAAATCAGTGACAGGGACACATTCTGGGCTGCACTTTGGCGGTGCCATCCATTAATTCTCAAAACCCAGGCAGGCTGAAGCACAAAACCCATCTGCTTTGATTTGACTTGTTCACATTCATGCTTTTCCTTACCTCATTCCAGACCTAGTCATAAAACCCTCTCTGAGTTTCCCTTCTTTCCCAAAATAGCCATTTCATTCCCTCTGAGGAATAGCTGCAGATTCCAGGATTTGCCCTCATCTCCCGACCTTCATCTCCCTCTGCCTCCTGGCATGGTGGGTGGGATGGAGGCAGCCTGCACCATACAAGGACAACCAGCAGCAGCAGTGGGGCTGATCTACTCCCTCTTTTTTGGATGGAAAAACTCCAGCTGGCTCCAGTGGGAGCTGGAGCAGTCCCATCCTGGGAAGGGTAATGATCTTGCCATTTAGCCTGGCATTTGTTAGACCAGAGCAGCAGCAGAAGTGCAGACATTACTCATGTCCCAAGATATGCAGGGCTAAGGCCAAGATTTTTTTGTGGAGCTGCAGCCTTAGTGAGGCTCCTTGGGGCCCTTTCCATGTCTCTGGTTCACCAGTAACCCCTCATCTTCTGGGCATTAACCTCTGATCACCAAACTCCTCTTTTCATGGTAGCCCTAAACTTCTGATCTGGAAGGAGCTGGAAAGTTTATGAAACTTCTGTTTATGAAATTTATGAAACCCTCAATCAGAAATCTGCTGCTCACCTTTCAGAGAAACCAGAAATTATTCTCTGTGTCTGTTCTCCCACTGACTATGGAAATTTAAGCCACTTTGAGCTAATGTGCAATGAGGAGAAGGTGAAACCAGCTGGAATGTCTCTCAGTGAAAGTGCTGGGCACACTCAGCCTTTCCAATCGAAATTCCCATTCCAGGCAAACAGACTTGAACCCATAGGATTTTCAGTATTTTTTCTGAAAATTTGGAAACTGATGACAGGTATTTACATTTGGGTTTGTGGTACACCTGGCAAAGAGATTTTTATTTAAAACGTTGCTACCTTGTCTACATTCTTAGGTCACCTTTAAGTAGTGGCATCTTACAATAATTACTCCCCTTTTGGGGGGCAAAGCCAATTGGTTATTCCTTGCTCAATATGGTTTTTCCATGTTTCCAGAAGCTGCTTTGTTAAATGAATCACTGTTCCAGGAGATGGTTTGTGTCTAATGTGTTTGCTTCTGCATTCCTGAGACTTCACTTGCCAGCAGCTACTTGGAAATTGCTGATGAAGACTCTCATTAATGGGCCCATCTTGCAGTTATTCCCTTGAAGGAGGTTGCTGGTGCTCCTCAGTTTTTGTCTGTTCTAATTTCCTGGCAAACAGTTCTTTGCAAAGCAATCAGGATGCTACCTTGTTATGTGTAATTATAAATCTTAAATTGGTGGAGAGGAGGGAGGGCAGAACTTTTTCTTCCTAAGGGAAGACTGCAGGACCTTGGCTGCTGTGCCAGGTCATGTGTGACTGTGTGTAAGTTATGGAATTTCTGACCTAAATTCCAATGTTTTCTCATGGTTCCTTGCTATAGCATAGACTGTGGGAGTGATTTATTGGTCTTCATTCTACCTTAATTTGAGTAACTTACTTTGAGTGATTCAAATAATGTTTTTCTCTGTTCTCCTTGATCGTTCTTTGAGAACGAGGAGTTGCTTTGTAATAATTCACAATTATTGCATATAAGCTGATTATGGAGATGTTTAAATATGCCAGTTTAGGTTAATAACAGTGGTATGATGAAAAACTGCCTCTATGGGAATTCAAGAGAACAGCTCCCAGCAAGACCTCTCCTTGAGGCAGTTCAGCAATGAAGCCTCAGCTATTAGCTGAGAAGATCCAACTTTAGAGAAGTGTTGCAGATTGTTTTGTCAACACTGGCAACAAGCTGACTACAGAGAATGAAATGTCCTCTGCTCAAGCAGTTTTTGGGAAGCTTTTTGAAGGAGTTAGGGACCTGCCTTGCAACTTCTAGAAGCAGGACTATCCAGTGGTCCAGCTGGTAATCATCCCATAGAGCTGTGCAGTGTTATTCAACCTTTAGAACTTCATGTTCAGATTAAATGATACTTTGATTTACGAAGGCTGCTCCCAAAAGAAAGAGGTAGAAGAATGGGTACGTAGATGGAGCTAGGTAGGTTTTCTACAAAGCTAATTTGGGAGAGGAGTGATTTCAGCCCTTGAGACAAAGACAGGAGGCTTCACCTCTGAGGGACATGGATCCAGAGATGAAGAGACACAACTAACACTTCCACTTGTAAATTCAGCTAAGAGTCTGGAAAAGCTTAACTTGAAAATGCCATAACTTTTCATTCACAGCCTGAAACAGCTGTTTCAGTCTGCATGGAAAAAGAAATCTGCCCTGCTGCAAAAAGCACACCCTGGGTTTCTTTGGCAGAAGTGTTCATTGAGACACAAAGTTTGTAGTTAATGCAGGTTCTGCTGAAGTGAAGGCCCAGATGAAAGAAGCTGCACACCATTTGTCTCCATTACGTTGTCATGAGAAGGATTTTCTCTCTACATGCTCAGAAAAATACAGATATGGGGCTTCCAAACCTCAAAAAAAAACCCTCCAGCTGATGCATTGCTCTAAAAGTGACTCTCAACGTTGCAATGGACCCATGGACCTAAATCTGCATCACTCCTTTGATGTAAAGTCTGAAGGGAAAAAATCTAGAGGAAGAGGCACTCAGTCTGAGTGAAAGAGATGAATTTCAGAGCACCCAAGTATATGTGGACAATAAATGAATTGATATTTAACCACCCAAGAAGCTATGATTAAATTAATCCACCATTCTCCTTTTTGCAGCTCTTTGGGGGAATTACATGAAGAAAGGAACAAAAGAATGCCACAGTCTGCCAGTAATGTAATTAAGGAGTCAAGCCTCATCTAAGCTTTCTCTTGCCAAAGAGCTTGCTGGATGCAAGTTGGAAGCAAAATCAAATTCAAGACTTTAAAGAGAAGATGGAGAGATATTGTGGAAAAGTATTTGAATGTTCAGCTGTTCACTTCATCCAGTTTCCTAAGCACTCTCAGAATGCAGAAAACATGAATGGTGAAATACTGCAGCTACTTTGGGAGGAGTATGCAGAAAAGAAGTGATTTGGTAGGGCTGGTTCCATTCAAGAACATGTTGATGGCTTTGGAAGACAGACTTGGAAGGGGGTCTGGTACTCATGCCAAATCAACTTCAAATGTTTATTCCATGCCCTAAAAACGTGCTAAAAGATTAGTCCAAAGAAACTCTGTGTTCTAGTTTGGCCTGGACACTTTTGGAGTGTCCTGAAAACAACTTGAAGGGTCTCAGGTTTTCTTTTTTTCACTTAAGGCACAGAAGTTTTCCCTAACTCCTCATTTTGAGGCACAGCAGTGGGAACTTCAAGAAATAAGGTGGAAGCAGAGACATTGGCCAGAGTCTGGCCTTGAGCATCACCCATCATGTTTCTCCTTGTGACACAGAGGTCAGGCCCCTCACCTCCATCCCTGTGTCAGGCCATCCAGTGTGGGCTGGCAAAACATTTATGATCCCATTGAAAAAAACAGCATGATATCCACCAACAACTGATTGACCTGGAAATCTCAGATAAATGAACCCTGAAGTAACAAAAAAGTTGCCAAGTTGGGCAAAACTTATGTGTAAATCTAAATTCAAACTCTGGCAAGCTCTATACCCACCTTGAAGGTATGAAGCAGCCTGTAGTAGGGAGCTCTATGATGTACCAAGCAGATTTGATGAGGTTGCTCCATTGCTTTTTGAGAGATGGGGCACATGAAGATGTCAGCAAGCAGGTTTTGGAACTTTCTTGCAGGAAGTTTTGCATCTCTTGATTTCTCATTTTGACTTTACGGTTAATTACATTTCATGCCCAAGCCAAGAGAGGATTCAAAAGAGAGCCTAGGGAGATTGCAAGGCTGGAAGCCAGAATCTGAGCTCCATTTGGGCACCAGGAGCCAGTGGTGAGATTCAGCCCACTTGGCAGAGCTGTTGGACAGGAGAGAGCCTGCATATCCCCTTCAAATCAGGTAAAGGATGGAAAAACATGGACTGAATCCCAGACACTCTGCTGAAGGATGTAAAAGGGAACACTCCAAGATAAGCCCAGTCTGCAACAGCTCAAAATGCTGCTGTCTGTCTTCAACCAGCTTTAGATAAGACCTTTATCAAGAGGTCAAAGGCAAAGTGGGATTTTCTACAGCTTGTTTAACCCTGCTCCTCAGATAAGAGAAGACAAGAGGAACTCTGCCTTCTCATAGCAAACTCCTTGTGAGCAATGGGATGATAACAGCAAATGTGACTTTCAGGCTCCAAAATTCTTGAATCTCTTCTAAGAAATCCTGAAGCAACATACCCAACCTTCATAGGCTTCAGTTAGGTCAGAGCTGACCTAAAGAGCCATAGTTTTGTCAGAGTTCTTAAGACATTTGCCTCGTGGCTGGGCCTGGGAAATCACTCAGTGTTTTTCCAAAAGTGCTCATTGCCTCAGAGCAGCCACAGCAAAGAGGGAGGGAGCTGACTTGTGGGAAGCAGAGGTCCAAGGTTTTGTACTGATACATATCTGGCCCTCCATCTGCCTTGTTCAGTGCTTGCAGGTGCCACTGAGAGGCATTTCATCTCTTCAGTTGCTATTTCTGGCTGTAGGCAGTCCCCTTGTGTTATGGGAAACCAGCTGTCTCTGGGGCTTTCAGGTTTCCAGCACAACCCTACAAACAAACTGCTTGACCCTGGCCAAGTCTTTGGGGATCAGTGCAGGGAACCAGCCAGCAGACAACCCCTGTTCCAAGGCCATGTGTGAAACTGGGAATTTGCTAATGGCACGTGTCTTTTGGATGGTTTTCTTAGTGCCCATGCTGGCGTGACTGCCTGGTCCCTGGCTCTGATGTGCATGGTACCATGTGCCCCATGTTTCTGCAGAGCCCCCAAACAGCACAGCTTTGCTTTTGGTGCTCCAGGGCTCCCTGAGTGCAGGGAATTCAACCTGGCTGCTGAGCAGAGCACAGCAAAGAGCTGCAGATCTGCACTGAAATCCATGGGAATCTACAAAGAGACCAACTCCCTATGCCTTTCATTTCAGGGTGGATTCCAGCCTCGAGGGACCTTTCTCTGAGATTTCCAGTCTGTGACCTGGCTTCTCTTGGCAGCAGCAGTGGAAGAACCTCATGGTATGTGTCCCTCCATCCCAAACAAGCAGCAATTCCCACTTTCCTGAGAGGGAAAGGATCCATTGCTCCCCCCCTACCCCTCCAACCTCCTCTCTTTCTTCCCTATGGGACCCTAACTGCTCACAGAGGCCTCCTTGGAGAAAAAATACTTTGGAAAAACAATGACCCAGAGGGATCTGGTCCAAGGACCATGTGGGCAAAAACCAGAGCTCCAGTGATCCCAGCCAGGGGAATCATTTGGGATTGATAATGGGATCCCTGGGGCACACAGCATGGCAGCAGAGCTACAGCCAGATGCTGCTCCCCCAGAGTTACCTTTCTGTCTTGCAATTAATTCAATGTTTTGATCAAATCTTTTAGGACTTCCTGCTAATTTTGTTAGTGGGATGCAGCAGGCATTAGAGAGTGCTTCTCTAATAACATTCATCTGCTTCATTTCTCTCTCACATGCAATAAAGGTAGTTAAAAGTAAGGATGCTTTATATTCTTCTTTACAGTCCTTTCCAAGTTGTCAGGGGCCACTTAACATTGACCTCTGCCAGGCTTTGGGAGGGCTTGAGGCCAGATGCTTAAAGAGAATCACCTGTCTGTGTTTTGAATTGCTTTTGATCTTTTATTTCATCCTATAAAGTCCCAGTAGAGTTCACTGGTAGCAAACATCTGGCACAGACACAATAACCAGATTTTGCTGCTCAGAGAAGGAAAGAATCCACACTGAGAACCCAGATTTGGTGTCTTCCTGTAGAGATGGCTGTGAAATAACCCCCTGGGTGAGGGAGGGTATCATCTGCATTCACTGTCACCCCTCAAGAGATGCTGTGGTTTGGTTTATTTGTTGATTATCACCTTTACCCACTTGATGGTTACAGGTCAGGGACTCCTTTTTCCTGCCTAAGCACTGCCCAGGTTCTTAGGCAAGGAAAAAAAAATAAAGGAACAATTCTAATATTGCTGCTTTAGGGTATCTTGCAGAAAGCAAAGACTGGAGGGGTGTCCATGTAGTCAAAGTGATGCCACCTATCAGTGTTGGGGAGCTCAGCACTTCTGGAGCTTTCCCAGCATTGTGCCAGGTTCAGCTGTGGGGAGCTGGATCAGGGCTTTTCTGTGCTCATATTTACCAAAAAAAAAGACCAAAACCCCTCTGTATTCACTTGGTTTTGCTGGTTTCCTAAAACTGAGATGAAGCTTGACTGGTAAGCCCTCAGGGTTGAGCCTTCACAAGGCATCTAGGAGTACCAAGAAGGAGTCTGAGCTTGTTTTTTTTAGTCACTGTGATCAGTGGAGTTGTTCTCTTCATGTATTTGACCCAAATGAAGCCCTGGAAGGGGTTTTATCACCATTTCCTCATCCCAGAACACACTTCCAGCTCTCCCTCAGGCCACAGGATCCCCATTCCCAAGCAGCATGTCAGGCAGGACCCCTGTGCTGGCCACCAGCAGCTGATTGTGCAGATGAGGCAGAGGAACTAGCTTTGCCTTCCCTTTTTCAGGTAATATCACCAATTTCTAAGCTTCTTGAGCCCCAGAAAAACCCTGCTGTTGGCAACAGAACCTGGTGAGAGGTGGTGAGGAAACAGCAGGTCTGTAAGCACCACGGAGAAGGAATTGCAGCAAGCCCTGGCATGAAGCTGCAGTGATTGTATCAGGCTAAAAATGAGTCACCTCATGCTGCTGGAGTTGTGTGCACTGAGGAAACTCTCTCTTTGACATAATGGTTCCTTAAAAGTCAGATCTTTCCTCTGGGAAAGGGGAAATCTTGGCTTAGGCTGACCTACCTCACTTGTTTTTGGCTGGAGAAGGAGATTTTTCCTTGACTTGCACAAACACCCTGTGACTTTCACTCAGGACCTCCCTTAGAACATTTTTAAACCCCATTATTTAATTCATTCTAATCAGGCAGCACTGATCCTGGTTCCAAAAGTGATTTTACCCTCCTAGCCTGATAAAATGTCTGTCCTTTTATTCAGATACATCTTCCTTGCTGTAATGAATGATGCTGAATATTTTGGAGGTTTTGGGGAGATGCTCAAACCTCAGCCACGTTCTCCCATTGTTGTCTGAGTGCAATTTATGGCACTGCAGAATTTACCTTATTGAAACCATTTGAAGAATGGAAATGTGCACAGATTCATGCACAGAAAATGGCCCTTTGCTCAGTGGTGATGTATGGAGTCATCTCATTTAACATCCTTCTGGGCAGGGGGAGTTTTGTGTGAGAAACTCCAGCACAAATCTCGAAGCAAAGAAATCTTGACTGGTTGATGGTTTGTGTATTCCCTGAACAAGCATATAGGGGGAAAAAACCATTTTATTATGAATGACATAACTGAGCACACTGTAAACTTTCACTCGTAGAAAATGTGCATGCATGGAAGCACATCTGGCCAGGTGAGGTGGTGGCATTTGGTTTCATGGAAATGGGTGGCATGAAGAATTCCCTGTTGGATGTGAGTAGAGAGCACTGAAACAGAGAGCCCTGACAGAGGCTGAGTTTTTATTACTCAAGCAGTTCAGCCATGCTGATGGAAGAAGGTCCAGTTTCAGCAGATCACTCAGCCCGTGCCTCAGTTTCCCCAGCTGGTAGAAGGGATAATCCAGTCCAGACGTTGCCTGTGGTGCTTTGGGAAGTTAGGGTGAAATGGTGATGTGGAGGAAGCCTGAGTGTCACAACATCAACTTTGATTTTCATGTGAAGACCATGCCCAGTGTTGAAGTTTGGCCCTGCAGCATATTTCTCACTTCTTTTACATAAAACCCACAAACTGTAAAGCCCAAACCCTGCTTTCTCCCAGGTAAATGTCAAATCTCTATATCTGCCAAAAGAAAGAGCAGTAAATGGTGTCTGAAGTAGCTATTAATCTTCGGAATTAGCTGCTCCAAGTCTAGATTGCAAGTATATGAAACAAACAACAAGAATAAAATTGAATTAGGGAGATTTATCATGAAGAGTTGTTGTTTCATGCTGGTTTGGGTTTCAGCAAGAGCACAGAAAGTGAGATGTCAGCACAGAGACATAAATTAAGTAGGAATACTCTAAGAAAAATTCTTGTTTATTCTGTGCATCCAGCTGTGTCATCTGTCACCCTACAAATGCAGGAGTCAGGACTTGGGAGGGAGCTCTGGGTTGTGCCCAAAAGGTGCTTTATCAAGGTGCAGATCTTAATGTTACAGCAAAAAGGGGAGAGTAGTTTTTAAAGGAATTGAAGGCATCCTGTCGTGTCATGTCTGAGCAATAAAACCCAGAACCACAAGCTGAAGCCTTCCAGTAGTGATGTATTCCTCTCTGGATGTGCCTTGCAGTCACTCCAGCACAGCTGCTGATTTCAGGTGACATCTGGGTGGAGGGGACAAGGACAAGTGCTGAGCTCTGCCTCCATCTGAAGGTGACACTTCAGTCACTGGGGAATCACCTTGCAAAGCCAAGGACTGAGCTGTGGACAGGAATTGTCCACACTTGTTCTTAAATGCAGAGAAGAGGACAGCCTGGAAGTGATCTGTTTAAAGGAAAACTGGGATAAATAGTGTTTTAAATGGGTGACTTCAGCTCTGGGAGAGAACAGAATGGGCAGGATGGTGCAGAGTGGGTGGAAGGGACCTGAGGTGATGCCCTCTGCTGTGTTGCCCTTGTCAGCAGCCTGGTGGAAAGGGATGAAGCTCCCATGCCAAGGAAGGCTCTCCAGTTCAAATGCATGTTCCCTGTGCCCATTCATGCCTGAAACAGAATGCCAGGGGGGTCCCCCAAATCCTGACAGCACCCCAAAGCCTCACTCACACCCTCGGGAGCAATGGGCATGTTATTGTGGATCAGGCAGTGATGAAGATTATGCAAACACAGAATATACAAGTTTTGTTGTGAAGAGACTTTCTACAGCAGTAGAGATACAGCCAGAACTGTCCCAGAGCACTGTAGCTGCTAGAAACCTTGTAAACCCCTTATCTCTAAATAAATAAATCTCTCCCATTTAAATACAGAACTTTTAACACCCACACCTTAATTGTTCCTCAGATTCCTTGCACCATATTCTGTGAGGCTTTGAGATTAAATCCCTGGGCTACCACCCACATGTAACTATTGGTACTGAAGTGTGGATCAAAATGACTTGCCACAGCTTTCAGGTGTAAGGAAGCATTGGAAAAGTTTTATTTGTTTGTCCACAGGGTCTAACACTCCTGTGCAGACACAAAATAAATTCAGTGCCCCCAGCAAGCCTCCTCTTTCCTCTGCCCAGGCTCTAGGGTGGAGCTGTACCCATGATAAACTGAAGTCAAGCAGGGCTTGGTGCTCATATCTTAACTACCTTTACAGTTCCATTTCTTCCTTCATTCCAGGTGCAGGCTGGAGAAGCTGCTGGAGGAGAAATTCATGGAGGATTATAAAATAAAGACCCCACACATTGGGCTCAGGAATCCCTGAACATTGCTGAAGGCTGTGGAAGTATGTATGTATATATGCATAGGTACCAGTTGCCCTGTTCTCACATGTTTTGACACATCCCATCCCAGGATGCTGGGATGATTTCAGCATCCTGCCTGATTTCCTAACTCCATTCTTTTCCCTCTGGGCACTCGGGTGCCTGAATGTCCCCAGAGGTGTCTGACACCCCTGATCCAGTCTCTCTGTGTTTCACATTGTCAGGCACAGCCTGACTCACGTCCCCTTCCTTGCTTTCTCTTTGGCCATGTCAGTTCTCAACCACTTTCCTTCCCCATTCCCCACCCATACAGATGTATTTATTTTTTCCCCAGTGACCAGGTCTTCCCCTTCTGTGAAATCATTTGCAGCAAGCTAACGTCAGCTTGCTTTAATTAAAGCCCCTGCTCGTTTATCATGTCTTGAAATCACTTCCTCCCAGCAATCTTCACATCAAGTTAGCACTTTGTCAAAACACCATCCAAAATCCCAGCTCAGGGCACAGTGGGAAGCACACAAAGCGTGAGCTGAGTAACTTGCAAAGTTTGGGTGAGCTGCCTGCTGGAAGCTGCCGAGCCCACCCCTCCAGGACCTTTATTTCCCCCTGCGGCAGCTGTCATCTGATCCCACGCTCAGGCTTTGAATGGGGCTCTCTGAGGATGCCAGATGTTGGGAACAAAGGTCTAAAAATAATCTTCCCAAGTAATCATCCCATCTATCATTCAAGGAGAGCAAGCGGGAGCTTTGTGTGAACATGTGAGCTGAGAACCTGGTCTAACTCTGAGTAAAGAAGTTCAACAGCAGTTCCTGGCTTCTGCTTCTGGGCTCTTTTTTTTTTTTTCTCTTTTTTTTTTTTTTTTTTTTTTTTTTCCCCTTTCCCTTCCCAGAAGCTGCGCGGTGAAAAGCAGCTCTCACCAACCCTCAGCCCTCTCCTTCCCTCCCTCCTTGCCAAGACTCTGAATCTCCTGGATCCTGGGCTCCTTATTTCACCTCTCCTCGGGAAAAATGGATTCCAGGGGGCTGTCAGAGATGCATTTCTCCAAAAAGATCTTCGCCACAGCTTTGTGTGTCTTAGTTTTGCTGCCAGGTCCAGGCTGTGCTAGGAATCTCTGGAAACGTGCTCTGCAGCTGAAAATGACTGAGAAATATGATGTGAGTAAAGCCTGCTGGGGTGATCTGGGGGGAGCTGGGTGTGTTTGACTGTGAAAAGGGAGTTTTCTGTCCCTGTCTGTATCATTTTTTTAGAAGAAGAAGTCTCTGAAACCGCAGGCTGTCTCTTTATAAAAAGGGTTGCATGAAGTTTCCCAGGCTGGAGGAAACTTTTTGCCACCTAGCTGCTGCCAAGGGAAACTTGTAAAGCACTCTCAGAACAGTGTGGGAAGAGCTGGGACAGTCCCTGCTTTCCCTAGAAACTTCATGGAAAGCATGAATGGGGAGAAGGGGAATGCAAAGCCTACATGGCTGGAGAGGGATTTAGTGGCAAGGATGTAATGTGATTTATTGCTTAAAGCAAGGAGGAGGCTCCCCTGCTCAGTCCCTCTGGTGCCTTTTGGGGTAATTTTGGGTAAATGTCTCCAGCTCTTAGTGGTAATGACAGAGACCTCCAGAGCCACAGTGACAGAGTGACATGCCCATCACACCTTCCTGTCCTCAAGCCACCACAAGTAAGCACAAACAAGGGAAGGGCAAATAATCTGACAGCTTGACTTTCAGAACCTGCTGTTTAGAAAGCAAAACTGACTTTGAAATTTTAACTAATTCTATTAAAGTCCCCTTGGAAAGCAGTGCTGACCCAAAGCTTCTGCCCTTTCCATTGCTTAGGTGTCTGGGTTTGATTGCATGTGCCCAAACAGCTCTTTGGTGTCACAGAGGGGCCCTTCCACCTGTTTTCTGCAGCCACACATAAAAACTTTTAATTTAAAATGGATGCTTTTTTTCTGCCCATGACATCTGGAGGGATACTTAGGGATAGCTACATTTTGGTTGTGCAGTTGCTGGCTCTGTGCCACACATCTTTTGCCCATCCTGAATGAAATAAAAGATGGTGCTCACACCCCTTGGAATATTGCAGGAAACCTTGTACTAATATTTGAAGGGCACCCCAGTATTTACAAGAATTTTCCTTCCCTGTAGCCTCCCTTGGGACAGGGTATCCTCTGGTTTGCACTTCAGTTGGGAAGTGGTGTCATGAAGAGCTGTGTTTCCTGAAGAATCACTCACTGGAAAGTGTAGTTATTACTATCTCCTTCTGTCATGTTTCAATGGAAAGTTCAAATTCAATAGGAACTGTGAAGTAAATGACCCAGAGAGACAGGACAGGAGTGGAACAGGAATTTACATGTTGATCTTTAGATAACCAGGCTCTGGAGAGGCACAGAGCCCACTCCCCTGAGGATATATCCTCCTCTCTCAATCTGCAGTTCTTCAAAGGACTGTTTTTTCTGGCAGGCACGAATCCAGGTGCTACTGCTCTGGCAAGCTGAGCTAGAATTGCTCATACTGACAGCTACTTCTTATCTAGAGAAAACAGAAAATGCTTTTTCCTTCTCCTCCAAGCCTTGTAAGGAGGAAAGTGTCCGCTCTCCATCCTCTTATCCACCAAGAATCTCTTCTGGCAGCTCCTCTTGTGTCTCAGGGAGATGCTTTCTTTTCTCCCAAATGCTGTATGTTCCCTACAGTTGGAGGCTGTGGGTGGAACAGCTGATTTGTGAGTCACTTGGAGAGATGGGCAACAGATGGAGGTGTTCATGGCAACGTGCAGCCCTTCAGGAAACGGGCCATACACATCCCTGTGGGACCCCCAGAAGGACATGGGCAAGCAGGGAGAGGTGGGGAGGGGCAGGGAGTTGTCTGAGAGTGATGCTGGCTGAGGCCACAGCAGGAGGAACACATCCTCCAAACTGCTGACTGCAGGTGTTGCCAGGAGGGGCTGGCTTGGGGTCTGCTCAGGAGTTTTTCATTAAGGACTCTTCCTTAGAGTGTTGGCTGGCAAGCAGGGGACAGCTGGGAATTGAGAAGGGAGAAAGAGAAGGAATGCAGCAAGAAGAAACACTTGTGGGATTCTGGAGCTTGGGCTCCAGCTTTTAGTAAATCCAAGTCTTTTACAGCCAGAGGGACAGTGCTCAAGCCCAGTGCTTTGCTGCTGATGTTCTGCAGCCCCTACACCAGCTGTGGGCTCTTCCCAAAGAGCAAAGGGAGGGAGGTACCTGGAGGTGCTCTTCAGTTCATTCTCAAGACACCCACGTGTCTATTGGAAAAACCTGGAGCATCTTGATTTTCTTCCAGTGTTGACTGCAGCAGGCATTTTAGAAAAAAAAAAAAAAAGATTTCCAGGAATGAAGAATTCCTCACAGCTGCTGTAATGTTCTTCCAATGATTTATTTACCCACCAGCTGCTGTCATAAACCAACACTGAGATACCCTCTTCTTCTACCAGCTGGGCAGCCCTCCCATGAGACTTCTGTCCTGCACATACCTCAAAGTAATGTATGAGCTCCCCCTTTGAAACCCACAGACACCCAGAGAAGTCTGGCAGTGTGCTCCCTGCTTTCCAGTCACTATCCATGCCTCTTCTTTAATCCCACATTCATTTTGCCATGATCTCCCAGTACTGCAACCACCAGAACCAAAACTACCAGTCCAAAGTAAACAGGAGGCTTTTACTCATCTTATGTTGGCCTTCAGATAATTTAATCCTACTTCAGTCTTATATTTGAAACTTTGCTCACAGATTTTTCCAGGTTTTTGATAGAAGTATTGGAGAGCTTTAAATTCCTCCTGTTGTTTCAGAGAAAAGCTGGTGATGGCCAAAGGCTGGGAATACCTGCCAGGAACAAAACCAGTGGCCAGAGGCTGGGAATAAATTTCATGCATAGAGAAGACAAATGAGCATAAAATTGTGCTCTGTCACAAGCTCAGGGACCAGTTTCAGGCCCAACTAGAACAGATTTGGGATTGGTTTGGAGGCAGACTGAATCCCACAGTTCCTACTGAAAACAGGGCTTGAGAGTGAGTGATTGCATTCAGGTTTTTCACAGTCATCTTTTCTGACCCCCAGGGTTCCTCAGCTGAACTCTGAACTTTTCCCCTTTTTTTTCAGTCCATCTCTAAGGCAGCAGAGAAACTTCACTGCTCTCTGTTTCCCCCTACCTATGGCCCAAAGAATAGAGATCAGCTTTGGGTTAAAACCACACAATTCTGCACTTGGTATAATTCCTAGCAGAGTGTGGAAGTAAAACCTCTCACATCAGCAGCACAGACAATGTGCATTATTTCGTTTGGTGTCCCACAGGATTGCCTTCATTCTCTCTATTGCAAATCATCCCATGGGAATGAAGATGATAGCTGTCCATCCTCGGGGCAGAGAGCCTCCTGTGGTCTCTGCTAGGAGATTTTCTTGGACAACCCATGTGGGGACATCCTGTTTCACAAGGGCACACCCTCTCCACAGGTGCCATTAGGAGGTTTCCACAATGAGGCTGGAGCAGCACGTAGAGAAAGGGGGATGATATTGGTCTCATCCCAAATTTCTCCATCGCCTGATGGTGAAATTTCCTAGAGACCCCCTCAGGGATTGTTGCACCATGTTGTTTCTTGGAATAACAACCCCTGTTCTTTGTCACTGATTTTGCAACACAGCAAAGATGGGGCCAAGCAGACACAGGACTCTTCACAGCCCATGGCTGGGCACCTGGCAGTGCTCCCTTTGTACCCTGGGCTAGGTGCTGACCTCTTCCAAAAGTACAAATCCAGAATCCAGTTTTATATCTGACTAGAGCTTATTAAAATGTATTAATTAATTAATCTGAGAACAGACTGACCCTTTCTGAGTACATTATGCTGCTCTGGGGAGCGGAGCTCAAGCCAAGAGCTGAATAGTGTAGCCAGAGGTGAGAAAGGAGTGGGCCTGGTGATTCACTTCTCTTGGAGGGAAGTTGGCTTCTTGCTAAAATGCTGCCAGTGTGAATAATATCTGAATAGAAACTTTTCTAGTAAAATCCTGTGCCTGTTAATCCACTTTAAATCTCCCTTTTCCTTTTGGTGTGCAAAGAAGGAACAGCTGGGTTCCTTCCTGCTATAGTCAAACACAGCCTCGTTTCCTTTGGGATTAGACTGACATCACCCCCCAGATCTCACCCAGATCATCTGCTGCTGTAGAAATAGTCTCTAATTTAATAACCCAGGAGCCCACAGTGGGTAAGATTGAAAGATTTTATACCACTTCTCTATAATTTCTGATCCAGAAGAAGGTGATGAAGGTAGAAGGAGTCTATTGAGGAGACAGGTGCTACCTGGGATATTATTTCCAGGTCCCATTTGGGGACATAGCCTCAACACATGACAGTGTCAGCATTTCAACTGGTTTACTATCAAAGTGTTCTGGCCTGACTATGCCTGGGGTCTTTCCCTCTGATCCCCAAACAAGTATAAAAGACTTCAAAGGCTTTTTTTTTTTTTTTAACCTCCTCATTGCCACTACAATAACCTTCATTAGAAAATTACTTCCACACAATAATTTAGTGGTTTGGCATTTCCAAAGCAGCATGCAAAGGTGATCATAAAGCTCTTATTTTCTGTCTGATGATGACAGGGCTGGAGGATCTGAGCAGTTGCTTCTCCTCCTTATGAGATGACTCCTTGAAAAAAAAACACTTCGCAAATCCCACTTGGCTTTCCGTCGCTGGCGGGACGTTTGGTATCCAAACCTTATTCCAAACCTTTCTTTCCTTTTCTTTTCTTTGCAAGGATTATGAGTACCCTCTTCATTCTCACAGTTCCCACTACCAGAAGAACGACCGCTGCCCACCTCCCCCCCAGACCTTGCCTGACAGAGCCTGCGAGGTCCCCAGCTGCCGCTCCGACTCCGAGTGCGAACGCCACAAGCGCTGCTGCTACAACGGCTGCATCTACGCCTGCCTGGAGTCCGTGCAGCCCCCCCCAGGTAGGGGCAACCCCACCAGCAAACCCTGAGAGAGAGAAATCTGCAGGAAACCTGTTTTTTTTCTTCCAAAATTACTCCACTGTGACTCTGCCGTTTCTTGTTTCCGTCTCTCGCAGTTTTAGACTGGTTGGTTCAGCCCAAGCCGCGCTGGCTGGGAGGAAATGGGTGGCTTCTGGATGGCCCAGAGGAAGTCTTACAAGGTACAGTGTGTTTCACTGTCTTCTCTGTGGTTTTGGTAATCATGCAAAAGGTAATAAGTAATAGCTTCATCATCCATAGGGCTTGCCAGGGTTGTTGGGATGCTGAGGCTGAGGGTTTTGGTCTGGAGTTCCCACAGGAATAACGCTGTGTTGTGCACTCACTCCAGTGACCTGGGCTAGTATCCATTCTTGAAATCAGTAAAAAAAAAATAATTTTTTAGAAGAAGACTTTGTCAATATATATTTTGTCAGCTGCCTGATGGACTGGGAAGACTTGGATTAGGAGATCTTTTCATCCAGCCTGGCTTAATTGAACAGATGCCTTGGGCCGGGGATCTGGCTCCCAGATCCTAAGGTCGCTTTGAATGAGAGGCCTGGCCAGCTGCTGCAGAGTTGTGGCAAGCTGACTTGGAACTGGGAGCATCTACTCTTGGGGCCTTCTAATAAGATTGGGCTTCTTACATTAATTCCATAGAGAAAGGTCTTTTAATTATTTTTTTTTCTAATACCTCAAAGTGAAACGAGGGAGCAGGGAGGTTGGAAGAGAGGTTTTCGTTTATGAGATGTCCCAGGTTGTATTTATGTCTGAAAAATTCTTCATTTATAAGCTATTCCAGCTTTTGATCAGCTTCAGTCAGATGCAGGTAGTGCCAATAAATTGCCCTATTTGGTCTTACAAAGATGGTATTAGACTCACTAAACCTTGAGTCTCATCTATTATGGAAACTCTTAGTTCTTCAAGAGAAAATTCTGCCTCCAGCTTGTTAGAGTTAGACTGCTAGAAATAAGATAAAACAGGTTCCTCCTCATCCATCCTTGTCATGCTTAATTATTTGTTCTTATCTTAAAACCTTCATCTTGGTTTGAGGGAGCAATTAGTGAACTAAGAACCATCACTCATAGCATGAGAGTTACAGCAGATGTCCTTGAAATCAAAATCCTGGCAAACGAAAGGGTGGGATGTCCCTGCACAGTCTGTACACTTTATGGAAACAAACACTGCCTGGGAGTCCTGTTTTACTTTCTCACTGTGCTCTGCAATTGCTGGATATCCAGAGTCAAGGTGGTTGAAGCCTCCACTTGTGACAAGAGGTGGAGGAATAGTCACATCTGAGGTTTAATTTCACCAGTAAGTTAATTGGTGCCAAGTAAAAGAACAGAAAGCTGCCAGCTTCATGGTCACGTTTCTCTGATTCCTCACTGCTTGGAACAGATGTGTGGCTGCTTGGAAGGAAAAGCCACGTGGAGGGACCACCCATCAGTGCAAGCATGGTGGGCAGTGATCTCTCTTCACTCTCACACAGACCCTGCACAGAGGCTTGGGGCAGGTGATCAGACTGACCTACACTCCCCATCTCAGGTTAGAACATCAGGATTTGTGTAGGGATATGAACTGGATCAGCTGCTCTGCCAGGCTTCTTTGGATGCCTGGGTCCTTTGGAGGTGGTAGCAGCTCCTTGCTCCCTTTGCATGGGAAATAGATCCTGTCTGGGAGGAGATATGGAAGCAGGTGGCCACGTTGTCATATTTTTGGTTACCTGTGGGTGTTAAAGCTGTGATTTATGACCTGTAGGCTTTTTTTCTTTTACAGCTGAGGCTTGCAGTACCACTGAGGATGGAGATGAGCCTCTGCACTGCCCCACAGGCTATGAGTGCCACATCATCAACCCTGGTAACGTGGCTGAAGGGATCCCTAACAGGGGGCAGTGCATCAAACTCCGTGGAAATCCAGGTCAGTTACTGCAAATCTCCCTTTTTCACCCTGTCATGCAGACACCAGTAAGGGATGGTGGGCTCTCACTGGCTTCGAAGATCTGGTGGTACTTTTTTCTTTAATACTATCCCTGGAAATGAGCATAATCTACAGCTCTCTGGCTCCTAGGCACGAGGTATTTCTAAGAGCTTAAATAGTAATATAAATGGTAAACAGGGAAACCTAGCTGGAAAGTGAATTATGTAAAATACTAATACATGGTCCAAAATTCTACCTATTTGAGAAAGGCTGTGGTTTCTTGATTTGTAGATACTGAAAAGAACACAGCATGCAATAAGCACTTTCATAAGAGGTTTATAGCAGCCTATGCTACTTCTGCTACAGAGATCTTCTATTTTCCTATTTGTGAGGTTATTGCTTCCATTTCTATCATTTATCTGTGCTGTAAGCAGAAAGCTGGAGTCTCACATGAGGAATGAAAGCTCTGGATATCTGGATATGACTGGATATCTTCTCATTCCATGCCTTCTTTTTCAGATGGACGCAACCTGAGGCATAAGTATTACAAGGAATATTTTGGTAAGCTGCTGGCATTAAATGTTTACTGTTATTGCTACTATTATTACAAGGAATTTGCTGCTTATGAAATGAAGGTTTCAGCACAGCAGAAAGAGGCTCTTTAGCCTCAGCTCTCCATGACATGCTCAGAATTTTAAGATCTGCAGTGCCCTGGCTATGGACTCTCCAGCTGTGATACAACTCTCTGCAAGGGGTCCCTGCCCAATGGATGAGAAACACCCAACCCAAGACACTTGTCATTTTTAAGTGTATTTTTGAAGCTTTTTTTCATGGTCCAGGACTCCTTGCAGATGATCACACATCTCTGCCAAAATCAGTCTTTTGCCAACAGCTTGTATGGTGGAATGTGACAAGAGATGAGTGGAGCCCAGTGAGTCAGTCCCTTGTCATCTGCAACCACAAGAGGTGTCAGGTCCTTGTGTGAGTTGTCTCTCAAAGAAAGCAGAAGAATCTTCCAGAAGATGTCTTTTCACCTGGCTTCAAAGCTCCTGCTTTCTGCTAGCTCTGGGATCCAGAGAAGAACAGCCAGATCAGATTGGAAGTGATATTCAGATATAACCAGACAACATCTTTGATATGATAAGATTTATGAAGCACCAAATTTGGCCTATTGAGCTAATAAAACTAGGATTTATTTATATATATTATTTATATATGTATTCTTACATATATATGTATATTATTTAGATTAGGACAGGATTTCCTCTCCTCTGTCCAGCAGGCTATTGCAGTTCTCCCAGCGAGCTGCTGAATAATGAGCCCAGTAAAGCTGCATTTCTTAGAGAGCCTAGAGAAAAAAATTGCCACAGACTAACTGAAGATCTAATGTTGCTGATATTTGTTTTGCAGGAAGCAATTCCAACAACGTGGTTGGCTATGTGAAAAACCAGCAGAAGCATTTAGGTTAATCAAAAGTGTGCCTGGGTGAGTGTCCTGGGAAGGGAGGGAAAACTGGGTGATAATAATTGGTGCTTAGTGGGCTGTCAATTAAATAAATGGTTGGTTGAGGGTGAAAGTACCTTGCTTACACCAGCATAAGGACAGCATCTTAAAGCTATGCACAAGGACATATCTCAGGCTCCAGGAATGGAACTGAAACACTTATGCTGACAGAAAATACTGGAAAAGTATCCCAAGATCCTGTGGCACTGGGGATGGAGCTCTGTGACCTGTCCATGGAGATGTTAATGTTTTTCTCAGCTCTCCACCCCTCCCACTTTTTATTCTAATCTCACAAGATACAAATGATTTCCTTGAAGAACCTTTGCCTTGTGGCAAAGTTTAGAGGTGTTTAGAGGGTGGAGTGATTTTTCAAGCTTAAAAAAAAAAGCTGCAAAACTTTGGGAGCTTTGAGACTTAAACTTTCAGTTCAAGGGCTTCTTCTACTCCAAGTATAGCTGGTGCTGGAAGACAAATCAAAAAGCTCTTCATTTTGGGCTGATTGTAAGAGTCTAGCAAATACTTGGGCATAGAAATGGTTTTGTGGGGTAACTTTGTAAGTATGAAGAGTTGCTCACTCACATGAGAACATGTTCATGTATCTGTGAAGCCAACTGAAATACCTCCAATCATTTTGTCAGGCTTTGAATTATGAAAATACTTATTATACCAAAAGTTCTGTCCCAAAATGGTTTTCTCGGCACTTTCAGCTTCACTTTAAAACTAATTTGAGCTTAAGTGGCAGTTAGGAAAACAAAGCAGTTCAGTGTGTCTTTTATGTACCTACAGGCTGACTGTTGAGATTACACATCTACATATGAACAAGATCTGTGCAAACAGTCCAGGAAGGATAAATAGTTTAATTCCTTTTTTTTGTTTGATTTTTCACCCAGCTGGACCACTCTGTTAAACAGCTGTCAAGGAATGCTTTACCCACCAGTTTTCTAGCTTTGGAAAAATTCTGGTCCCAAATCTCCACGAGCACATCTCCAGCAGTCCCTGATCCCAGTGATAAAAGGACTTCTCTGCCCAAGGAACAGGATGAGCCCAGATTTAAGCCTCTGAGCACGGGGAGAAATATGATCCCCTGAAAGAAACCACACCATTTATCAGCTGCCCTTCTACTGATGAAATGTAAATACCTCTGAGCAGATCCCTGTAAGCCCCAGCACCATTACCAGCTGCTGGAACAGAACCTGCCCTTTTCGTGCTTATTATGTGACTGATTCAGATTTCACAGCCATGAGCATAACTCAGTATTGTGGAAGTGATGTGATGCCAGAATTCTCCCCAGATATCATAGTTCAGCTGCATTAAAACAGGCAAGAATTTAAAACTAAAGGGACTCTCAAATCTAGTACCTGCTTCTCTGAAACAACAACTTCCTATAAGCCTTTTCATAAAGTAAAACTTTGAAGAAGCCTGCAGGTTTCTTCTTTTCCTATTCATACCAAGGATTCAGCAGATTTGACACTCAGTCTGCAAGCCTAAACCTGAAATCTTAAGAATTTGAGGAATTCTGAGGTAGGAGCAAAACAGGTTTTGTAAATTTGTTTTTAAAGTTACTTCCCTTGAGCTTCCCAGTCCAGTGAGTGACAGATGGAGAAGTAAAGATGGAACAGATTTCTTTCCACAATGTCCAGACACACATCTGCCAGTCTTTTTAAGTTGCTGGTTTCAGCCAGCACAGTTAACAGTCACAAAATGTACATTTTAACCTGCAAAACCTCAGCAAGAGGACTAAAAGTCTGCATGATTTGTTGCACATATTCGAAAAGGAAAAGCAGGATAAATTTGTGTGATGAAAAGGACTGTCTGACAAGTGGGCAACTGCTCTTTAGGAGTCCTGTGCCTTTATGTTGACTTCCATAAACCCTTGAGGTCATTTTATTTGTATTTGGGCCTTACAGCTTCTTTTGGCTCTTTAGCATCATAAAATGGAAAGCATTTTCTCTGAATTTTCTCCTTTTCTGTGGCAGTCCTAAAGGGACAGTTGTGTTTCATTTGGACAAATCTCCCAGAACTGCCAAGCAAATGAATGCCATGTTTGCTCCCTTGTTTAGTACATGTCCTCATCTGCATGCATAAAATTAGCATTTTAATATGCAGAGTAGTAGTGGTGCATATAAATACCCAGCTCACAAATACAGGTGCCTGCTTCCACCCACAAACTAAGGGATTTTTTTCCACTCATCCACATGTTTTAAGCCAAAGCTAAAATGCCCATAAAGCACTTGATGCTTTGCATATGATGTTTGCAGCTGGAGAGATGAAAGATGCCAAACTGCTCCTGTTTCCTATCACAGTCACACTCGGTGATGTGTTACACAGCAAAGGAACAGATGAAGGGCTCCACTTTTTCCTAAATATCTTCATTTGTTGAACTCCATTTGCTTCTCTCTGCTTTTGTTCCAAGTTCTAGGTATGACAACACCGTATTCAGGTTTATTTCTAGAATTTTACCATATAAAACTTCATGCAATGGTATCTTAACACCTACTGAGAGACAGGAATTCATCCATATTTTATAGCCAAAATCTCAGTTTAGGCCAGAAGATTGCTGCTTTCCCACTGATACTACTTGACAAAGCAATGCAGCTCATCATGAAAGTCTCAATGTAACCTTGTTGCTCAGTGGATTGATTTTTTCCAGCATTACTTTCTGCAGAAAAATTCCATTTAAATGAGCAAAGCATTTCAATGGTTACTGCTAAGGCCTAAAGAATAAGTGCTAAATTTTTCTATTTTAAAAGTAAGAAAGAAGAAATGATACCTAAGAACCTGTGAGGATCTAGTTGAAATGCTTGTGTTGAGCATTAGCAAATTTTCAAGATTAAAAACTTCATACCAAAGCATCATAAAATAAACTTGAGTGGACACAACCACTTCAGTGACTGCTTTTCTGTAGCACATACCTTCTTTGTGGTCACATACCTGACCACCTTGCTGGATGGGATGGAAGAGATATTTTATACTTGCAAAAAGAATTTTTAAAAAGACAATTGGTAATTTAATAACTTGGTGAATTTCTGTTTACTGGGCGTTACCCAAGACATCACCTTTCCTTGTGGTGCTGTAGTGCTTGAGGTTTGCAATTTAATTCTTTTCAAGTTAATTCTTTTCAAGTTATTAGTAGTCAAACTCCAAAGTGAAAGGCCCAGAAGAGACTTGTCTGAAAGCTGTGTTTTCACCACCAACATCCATCCCAAGCTCAAAAGAAATCACAGACCAAGTGAGTTGCCCTCAGCTTCTCTTCTCTCCAAAGACAAATGGCTTGGAAACAGCCTTGTGAAGCACAGCAACAAATCACTAATGTAGGTGCTTTTTCACTTTGAAGCATGTTTGGTGCTATAATTAACTTTATGTGTCTCACTGTGTGCTAGCAATGCTCATGCCCTTCAGGACCCTGGAGCTCTGCCCTGCAGCAGCCAAGGATTTGTGGCAGCCCCAGGCAGCCCCTTCCTGGTGTGTGCCCCTGGTGCTTACACATGTACAGGTTCTGCCACTTTGGTGCTCAATAAAAAAAGTGACCAGTATATTTTTCAGCTCTTGTCAAGTGTCAGTTGTGTGTTCCTGATGTTCACCCGGCTTCAAATTATGAAAAATTATGGAAAAAAAAGGACAAATGTTTTAGATTTTTGTTGTTGGGAATGCTCGGAAAACATAGGCACAAGGAGATAAAGTAATTTTGCCCACTGGAAGGGGAACAAGAGACCCCCAAAACACAGCATCCTCCCTCCCACAGGGCACAGCTTTGCAGGTCAGGAGCTCACTCAGTTCTTGGCACCATCATTTCCATTGCCCAAACAGGAGCTGAGGGACAGTGCTGGAAAGAGAGCAGTGATGGTGCCAGCAGTAGGTGATCCTTTTATTTGAGCAGGTGTTTCCCATGTTGATTCAGAGCCAATGTTCTCTGCTGGAACTCAGGTGGTTTGCACTGCAGGAGCAGCTGCTCAGGCAGCTTTGCAAAGAGCCCAAGGGATGGAAAAGCAAACCAAGCCAGAGCTGGGCTGGTGCCCACTGCAGGATAAAGAGGAGCTTGGCACTAAGAGACTGCTGAACACTGTGTTTCCAGGACCAGACAAGACTTCACAGTCCCACCAGCTCCACCCACACTGGTCTTGCTCTCCTGCTTGGCTGGAGTAGGCAGGAATCCTTCTGCATTGCTGCCCTGAAGCCATAACAGAGAAGCCACCAAGAAATTGCCTGTAAAATCACCCAGGATAGGAGAGCAGGGGTTTCATGGCTTGAGAAAGGTGCCATTGGGGAGATGTCAGCTGGCACTAGGTGTCAGGGTAGCTCTTCAGTCTAGAAGTGAAGTCATCCTTGGGATCTCTAGAACTTCTCATGCTCTGTTTGGTCTGTACCCAACTCCTGCCTCCTGATGTGAAGTGTAAGGTGGACCAAGTGCCTTGGCTTTCAAAAGAAGGATCTATCTGGTGAAGACTGTAAAATTATGGGTTTGATTTCAGCTTGTTTCCATGTTACTACAAGTACAGTTTCTGTTGAGGTAGCTGGCTAAAGGACTTTGGGAAAAAGAAAGTGATCTACAGCAGTTGACACTGAACTCAGCTCTGGAATCAGCAGGACAAACATTATAATAAATCTTCAAGAAGTTAGAGGTCTGCATTAAATCTGCTGCATGCATCTCTAGGTTGGCATTCTGCAGAAGTTCTAAATACAAGAATTAAAAAAACCCCTAAAATTGCTGTAATTTCAATATGCCTGATTCAGAGCTCCATTAAACTTGGTGGTGCAGAAGGGTTTTGGCTCCCTTCAGGAAGCTGTTCCATAGTTTCACGAGCAGTGAAGAAGCCCAGGAGATTGAGAAAAATCTGTAGAAGAGTCTTTGGACACTGACAGTTTCACTTTGCCCCCTGCATAGCAGGGATTTGTTCATCCAGGAGGTTGTTTTCTGGGGGATTTTTCTCTGGAGATGTCAGGTGAGCATCAATTGTCTGTCTCTGACAAAAGGATTTACAGCAGCATGTAGTGTCCTTCACATAGAAGTTTGAAAGAAATCTTTTGCAGATGAGTTTATATAGGTAAATCCTGTTTTTCCCAATGTTTTCTCCTTTTCATGACCTTTCTATGTAGATAAAGCAGCAACACCCATGGGAGAAGCTTTGCAAAACAGAAAAGACCTTTTGACAGTTTCCATGATGGAGATGTGGATGGTGGGGCTCAGCTGCATCACCAGGTGAGGTTACTGCTCCCAGCAGTGGAGGCTTTGCAAACAGAAACCCAGAGATTTCATTAAATTCCCCCTTTTCCTAGGGACAGACCTAAGGATTTCACCTCACCTTGAGCAGTAGCACTGAAAGAAACTGTTCCCCAGAACTCTGTTCTTTGCCTTTAAAACCAGGAGCAGAGGATGTTCTGCCCATGAGCCTGGGAAAACCCAAACCTGAAAGCAGATTTAGGGGTAGGAGCAAACTCACTAAATTCTACCCATGCACCAGAGGGTTTTTCCCTCAAGGTGGCACAAGAGGAACAGAAGTGGCAAGGCCAGGTTCAGGGGAGGGAAGGAGGTGAAGGAGCTGGGAGTTTAAAGGTGAAAGCAGCACCCTGCCCTGGCAGTGGCACCCTTTGGGTTTCACAGCATCTCAGGTTAGAGCTGCTTTATCTTCCTGGCAGTTAATGTCTGTTTTGAAAAAGAAAAGAAAAAAAAAGGTTTCCCAAATTACCTGCTTAAAATAGAGTTTGAGCTTTATTAACCAATTAAATAGGAAATATTATAAAGGCACTATAATCTGGCTGTATGTTCTATTTTTATAGTGTGAAAATGATGGCTTATACCAGAATGAAGAAAACCAACTCGTAGTAGTGTTGCTTCTATTTACATTATAGTCTTGATTCAGTTTATTCTCAGCATTTTTTGAGCTGTAAGATAGCAAAACACATGGATTTTTCCATTAGATCTCCTAACAGGCAGAAATCAAAAGCAGCAAGAAAATGGAACTTCATTTCATTCAGTGGTTTTGCAGAATGCACGGCCAATTGTCAGCAATTACTTTTTTCTTCCTTCATTTATTCAGTGTCACTGCTGCTAAAATGTAATTTCCCATTCTGGAACTGAATGGACATAAAGATGACAGAGAGGGCTGTGATCCTGAGCCCTGACAATACAATTGCTCCCAAGCTGCAGGTTTGCTGCAATAAATAATAAACCAAAATGCACCAATTATTCTGGTGCATTGTCATGCTCATATTTCCCCTTTTCTGGGTCAGTATTTTTGCTGGACCCCCTCACTGTTGCATTCCTCCCCCCCAAACCCAAGTCTGGGGGAGGAGGAGGGTGATGCCAATGCTGGAGAACACCAACCTGAGATGTGGCACTTTGGTCCCCGTCCACACCACACAGATTCTGGATTTTGTTCCTCTCCAGCTTGTGTACTCAGTGCTGAGCTACGTGAGTTTGCACAAGCAGCAGCTTTTTGCCAAGAGGAGGAAATTAAACAAGGAACCAGCCAGAGGCTGTTGCTCAATTACTCAGATTGCCCATGGCACTTGGCTAACAAGAACCAGGATTGGGACCACACAGCCCAGGTGGAGCCAGGAGAATTCCAGAAGGTCACCCAGGCTCCTCATGGACACAGCTTGCCAAATGCCAGCAGCATGGATGATGGTGAGGTTCCAGGATGAGAAGAAACAGAATAACTCTCAACAAATCTTATTTTCCTACCTGCCTAGAGAGAAGGAAGATACAGGGAAGACATTTTTCACCACTTTTCTATCAGAGACACAAGGGATGACTCAATGTGATCCCAAGGCTCTGGATACTAGGAATGAACAGAAAGATGGGATTCCCTGCCAGGCAGGACCTGCTTTGTTTTACCAGAACCATAGCAAAGCCAGCTGACTGTGCTCCAGGCTCTTCCAAAAGCTACAGAATGATGTTTTCCCACCTAATTCCAACCCATATCCACAAAATCTAACTCTCTACCTCTGGGAACCTGGGCTGCCTTCAAGCCTTGGTGAAGCACTTCTCTGAGACCCTGGGCAGGGCCTGGATATCAACTGCTTCTAAAAATCAGTGGCCAGCATTATCTCTGGGATATTTTCCCATGGGAAGGAGGGCTGTTGCAGTGATGCTGGAACTTCAGCTCCTTGACACATCCAGTTGGGTCATTAAGAAAGCATTTCTCAATCAGGAGCTGAGGGAGTTGGAAGCCCCAGCTGTGTTTTACAAGAGCCCAACTATTTGCTGGGTGTTTCCCAATCACTTTGTTTTCTCCTCAGTCTGAAAAGAAGCCCTCCAGGAAAATGCACATACACTTTTCTCTGGCTGGGAATGACCTTTATTCCCTCAGTGCACTTTTTACTGTCAAAGGAGGATCTTAACCTCATAGTTTACACCTCAGAGATGATTTAAGCCTAAGTGCATCCTGCAGACATGCTGCCTGGGGGAGGATGCAAGGTGTCCTGGTGCAAACCACAGCACGAGACTCCTTGACAGGCAGCTAGAAATCTTCAGACAGCTATAAATCTTCTTTCCTGGTTGAGTTCAGCCATCCACCATGCAAGCCCTCCCCTCCAGCAAACATAAAACTGTTGGGTTTGGGGTTTTTTTCCATATAAACAAGGATCACAAACTCACGCATCGCGCTCATTTAATGCCCTCTCCTGATGTAAATACTTACAAATATCTGCAGTTTGCTGACTGGAACATTTTCCAAGGAGGATTTCCCCAGCCTAGAAGTTTAGAAACAGGCTCAGCAGTGTGTGTAACCTGTCCTGTCCCTGCATGCAGCCACCCTTGGTGCAACAACAACTTCCCTATCTGCCTCCCCGGCATGCGGCACCGCCGACGCTCCTCCCGCAGCAATTTTGCAGAGGGCGGAGGAAAACACAGACCTGCAAAACCTCAACCTGCTCTTCAGGTACCAGCAGTGCACACACATAAGGCCACCTCACTCCTCTATCAGCCACGGTCTTAAACCCAGGGCAGGGTTTGATGGGCGAAGCACCCTGCATTGCTGCTCAGAGGGTGCTCAGCTCCCCTCCGGCACCGGCGGCCGAAGGCGTGACTTGGCAGCAGGTAAATGCTGCCTCTCCCTGCCTGCAACCTGCTCTCCCTGCCTGGAACCTGCCTCTCCCTGCCTCTAATCTGCCTCTCCCTGCTTCTAACCTCCTCTCCTTGCTTGTAACCTGCTCTCCCTGCCTACAGCCTGCTTCTCCCTGCCTCTAACTGGAGCTCCACACTTGCAGGGCGATTGGAGCCACCGTCCCGGTGGCCCCCAGGGCTCTTCCCACGGCCGGGCAGTGAAGATGGTAGAAGGAGGTTTCACCAAACTCTTGAAGAAAAAGTCTTTTTTCCACTTGGTGCAGAAATACCAACCCCTTGGAAGCGGCGAGCCGGAAGAGGAGGTGAGGATTGCTGATGCCTCTTGCCTGGACCTGCTGGAAGCGTTTGTGTGATTGGGGTTGATTTTCTCTCCTTTGTCTGCTTTGTCCCACCAGTCACTTGATATTGCTGCCACCGAGCCCCATCCCTCCCCCTGCAACAGGGGAGGACATTAATGATGTTTGCCAGGCAGGGAGGTGAGATGGGGATATTTGTTGCTGTGCAATAACCCCAGGAGGTGTAGCTCAGGCCAAAGTCCTGGCCAGGAGCATGGTTCTCTGCACTGAGAAGGTTCCAAACTAACAAAACATGTAGCAAAGCTCCAGCTGTGCTGCACGAGGCTTTCTGGAGCCTTGCACAAAACTCAAAGGCTGTTTCAAGCAGAAGGGTAGATGAAAAGGGAGGCTAACCCTGTCCTCAGTGTCACCCCAGGCCACCAGTGCCAGTGGTGGGTGGATGGGCTGTGCCCCCTCGGGGTGTTTCTGTGCTGCTGGTGCTGTCAGTGCTGGTAAGGGATGGATGAGAAGAGCTTTAGCTCAGCCTTGCTAAGGCCACTTCAAAATGCTGCTTTCTTTCCTTGAGAAAGGCTGATGTATGAGCATTGGTTTCCTCCTCCCAGCTTTCACTGCCTCTGCTCAGTGCAGATGGACCCAAGAGTGGCCAGTGAAGGGTTAGGTGACACATTTGCTGTTCTTTCAACACAAAACCTTAAGATTTGGGATTATTTTATTATCATGTTTGCTCAGCACAGGGATTCCCATTGCTCAAGCCCTGTGTTTTTTCTCCCACATGGGTTACCTTCTCCCACGTAAACCAAATCTGTTTAATTCCTTCATTATGCAGGCTGAGCCCTTGGTCCCATCCCAATAAACACCATCCACACACTTGCAAATATTCCTGTTCTTTTCCATGACCATCTGACTGAGGTCTTTTCTCAGATGTCATTTCAGCTAATCCTCTGCTCTCCTCTGAATCTTGCCTTTCCAGTATGGGGGGGTTGTTGGGCACTGCTGCAGGGAGGAGAAAATAAGACATAAAACCCTTGGGAAGCTGTGATTTCTGATCTTCCAGAAGCCACCAGCAATTAGTCTGGCTTGTTCTTTGGTGGTACCATTTCTGTTTCACCAAAATAAATAATAACATGTATTGACTTCTAAATCTAAACTCTTCTTGAACTTTAGCTCTAGTTGTGCAGAGTGGGATATATTTATAAGAAGGTTTTGGTTACAGGTGCAGGAAATAGGCAGCAATGTGAGGTGACAAAAGGAATTTGATAGATCAAGAACATCTTCTCAGGTTATGGTTTAGGCTGGTAAATGCCTCATGTTCCCTCTAAGGATGGTATCTTGGTTCTTCACTTGAAAAGAGTTGCAGATCACTTTGAGTCTTGGAGATGTTAAGTATTTTGGTCCAAGGGTTGTCCTAAGCCTTGAAGCTGTGAGTTCAGGAGGTCTGATGTGACTCAAGCCAGGAAAAAATACACAAATTGTGGGTTGGCAAGGAAAAGCTCCAGTGCTGAGAGCTGTGAGGTGGTGGGCAGCACACAGGCTCTGGGCTGGTGTTCTCAGGTGAGGGCAGACCAGTTAATTTCTACATCAGAGCACAAGCCCAGCCTGTGTCTGGACTCTGCTGTATAGAGTTTCAGCTCTTTTTCTACAGTGGCTCATTCAGAAGCATAGGGAGTTTTTGTGGTGCTGATTTTCTTTTTTTTTTTTCCTTTTGTGAGGACTGTGTGTTTCCTGTAGAACTCTGAAGAGTATCTACAGATTTTTCTTCTGAGCATCCAAGGGTGTGTGTGAATGTATGAGCCCATGTACCTGTGTGTTTATGTGTGTTTGAAACTGAAAAAAAAAAATCCTTGTCCACTCTCTTATCTCCTTTTCCCTTTACCCATGTACCAGGGTCACCCTCGTGGCACCCAGTACACCCAATAGGTGCAGCCAAGGACAGGATTCCCAGGGGGCTGCAGCCCTCTGCTCCCAGTAATTTTTAACCTGATGGGATGGGTGGGTTTTGTAACACCATCCAGGGAATTCTGTCCATCTCCAGTTCCACTCACAAGACTGGTGGGACTGGTGATGCTCAGCCCTGGTCCCATGGGAGTCACAGGAGGGTGGCAGTGGGAGGGAGCTGCATATACAGGCACAGGTCTCCCTCTGCCTCTTTCATCCCAAAATACCTGAATCCCAGGGAAAGAGGGAAACATCTTTAAGGTCCCAGAGAGCATCAGGGTGGGAGAGGAGTTCAGCATGGAAAGGGACTGCCAGCCCACCAGGGACCTGCTGTGGTTCAGGGGCTTTTTCTTTTATTACCTTTAGGAAGAGCTGGCTCCTACCCCAGGCACATCTAGGTAGTAGATTTTTGTGCAGTAAGATCTTCTTTACAGTTGTTAGGACTTTTCCTTTCCAATTGTTGCATTTCACCTCACCAAACCTCTACTTCCCCCCCACAGCACCTGATGCAGTCAAGAGGCAGCAGCCATGAGACTGAGGATGGATATTTCCCAGCCCTGTCCTGTGTTCAGGGCTAAATTACTATTGCAGGCTGGGTCGAGGCTTTTTTTCCATTTCAGGTTTCACACCAACTAACATTAATCTCCTGGAGAGTTTCACAGGCTCCATATCCTCCTGGCTGTGCAGAGCATCCTTGTCAGAATAGCTTCATTATCATGCAGATACCTATTCTTAAAATGTTCCCAAAATAAACTAAACAGTGAGAAAAAGGGAGACCATGGGATTGCCTCATGTTTTCAGCTCCTCAGAAGGATCAAGCTCATTTCCAAAAGCTTCCAGTAGGCAGGAATTAACTCTCTCACCCAGCTCCACTGGAGTTTGGGCTCCACGGGTGCATTCCCAAAGGGTCCATGGTTCCAGGGAAATCACTTTTAGGCTAATCAATGCAAATAAACCTCCTCCCAATAAAGCTGTTCATTTCACAACAACCCTTGGCTGGAAAGCTCAGGGTGCTGCCAGTCTTTGCATTGATCCATGGCTCAGCCCCATCCCTGAGCTTTTGTCATGGGTTTCCTCCATTCCTTTGGGAAGATAAATATTAACCAAAGAGCCCTGGCTTTCCTGCTGGCTCAGGGGGAATGCAGGCATCTCACTCTCCAGCTCCTTTAATTAAAATTTAAGCTCCTTTGAGGCAAGGCTGTCCCTTGATGTATCCCCAAGCAGCACACAGCCTGTAGGATCTGAGATAATCCATCCCAGCAGTGGATATAGGATATGTTTCTATATGTGGTGGAACAATATTTTCTTCCCAGCAAGTCTTTCCATCTCCTTAGGTGCATGGGTGGCTTTTGGTCTTGCAGTGTCTGGAAGCTGAGTTACAAGGAACTGCTGATTTTGTGCAAGTAGGACACCTAAGTGGGAATAAACCATCCATTTCAGACACAAAAGGGGGGGTTTGTCCCTTTTTTGTCCCTTTTAGAGATGTCTGCTAAGGAAATGTGGAAATGAGGGTGATGCCTGGTGCTGGTACACCTCAAACCACTGGATATTGCAGCTTCTTTGGGCAAAGTGTGGTCACCAGCATGAGAGACACATGGAAGCAGAAAAATCCTTGGAAATCTTGGGCAAATTGCTGGGGTTTTGGAAAGGCAATTTGTTCTGGGGCAAACTGAGCCCTGCCCAGCCCAAGGGATCCCAGGAAACTTCTGCATTTCTGCTGGGAGGAGGTTGGTGCTGGCACCTCCCATGTTAGTGGCTGCACAGTGGGTCAGTAAACAGCCAGAAAATGGTTCTTGGAGCATCTGGAAATTTCAGAAAGCTGTTTGAAGGAGCCTGGCTTAGAGATGCATCTATTTCATCTGCTTTGAGCTCCCCAGAAGCCACAAACCATGGCCAGGGAGATTTTCTGCGTTTATCTCGTGCTCTAGATTGCAGAACAGTGGATGTTCCAGGAAGCTTCCTGAATATTCATGGGAGGTTTAATTCTCCAAATACCACTTTGAAGCCCCTCTGAGGTCCTCTAGACCCTCCTTTAGGAGCTGTTATGAACCAGCAGCCAGAAGCCAATGCCAAATTCCTTCCACCTTGCTTCTCTTGCACTGCCCACTCCACCTTTGTGCTGTGGGAATGAAATGGGAATGGATTCCCTGTCCTTGGGAAAGGTGAGATTTCTCCCTCTCACTGCCTAACCTGCAAGAGGCTGGGATTTTGGGGGATGCTGCTGTTCTGGAAAGAGCATCTTGGAAAAGGAGAGAAGGGATCTTGGAAGAGAAGCAAGGTCAGGGTGCTGAGCCCTTAGAGCCAGCAGCATTGGTAAACAGCAGAGGAGACTTTTATCTTTTATTTCCTCTGATATTTTCTGCTCATTTATTGCCTTTAACACAGATAAATGCTCATCTTGGGCAGAATACCTATAACCAGCAGAGCCCAGCAAGCTTTCCTGACCAGGCTGGTGACATCTGCTTTGCTTTTTGCTAACCCAGCTCCTCGTTGCCTTTCTTCTACTCCAAGGATGTGCAGGGATGTGCACCTGGCTTTGGGGTTAATAAAGATTATTAGTGAGTGGGGTGAAACACTGGGATTTAGGGGGTGAAGTCCCCCAGCTGGCAAGGTGAGGGAAGGGAATGGGATGAAGGGAAGAAGCAAAAAGGTACCAAAATGCTTTAATAACTGTGCTCTAATGACTGCTTTATCTTCTTTACTCAGCCCCAGGAGCAGTGTGAGCTGGGAATAATTGAGCAGGAGAAGGAGGTGACAGTTCTGTCCCCAAAAGAAGCCTGTAAATGCCACAAAGAGGACTTGGCAAAAGCTTTAAATGTAAGGGGGAATACAGGTATTTGGGATCTGACTGTGGGGAGAGATTGAGCAGCAAAATTGGTCTTTGGTTTTATGTGTACACTCCTGGAATGCCTCTGCCTTGGGATGAAAACTCCTGTTGGTTGTGTTTGGGGCTCAGCATTGGGCATTTCTGCTTCACTTTGTCCCCACCTTGCTAAATTTTTAAATCCAGACAAAACAGATCTTATTCTTTCTCCATTTCCTTTCTTTAAATTTTGTCAGGGTTTTTTTTTTTCTTTAAGCATACAGTGAAATCAGAAATCAGTTCTTTCCTTTATTATGTTACCTTTCTAATTTGTTGTCTATTTATTATTTCTCATTTCTGGAAACAGGGTTGGGGTTTTTTGTTTGTTTTGTTTTTTTAAATAACCTGAGCTTACTTCATGGGTTTCTGTAATGGTTGATGGTGAAGTTTTATAGTTGAACAAAAATAAATATCAGCAGAAAAACAATGGGAAGCTGTATTTTCTTTTTTTGGGGGGGACTCAACCATGAACATCTTGCCTGGTCTGCTTACAGTTTTTTTAATTTAACTTTGCCTTAAGAAATTTTCTATAACTATTCTACAATCTGTAATGGTTTTGTTTGTGTGGTTATGGGTTTGTTTTTTTTTTTAATTTCCCTCCAGGTTGATTTACAAAGTGGCCTCTCTGGGTTTTCTGTGCTGCAGCGCAGATTAAAACATGGCTGGAATGAATTTTCAGTGGAGAATACAGAGCCAATATGGAAGAAATATCTGGACCAGGTAAGGATTTTCTGCACAGATTCTCATTTCGTGGCAAAAATCCCTGCTTGGGTTGGCCTGAGTGTCTCTACATGGAAATATTTAGGTTTTCTACTTCCATGGATTCAGCCTTGGAAGAGGATGTGCCCTGGATACAGGCACTGCCTGTTCCCCTGGGAAAGGCCACATCTTTTAATTGAAACTGGCTTTTGCCTGACTTAATTCCTTCCCATCAGTTCCCACATTAGCTAAACAGAGTGGTAACTTTCTCAAATAAGAGAAAGCTCCTTAAAATCTGTGCTTAAAAGTGAAAATATTGAGGATCCAATTCCCACAGCCCCGGGTTTAGCACTGAGTCCAGCAGATTAGTTAGAGGAGAAAAAAAAAATTAAAAAAAAAAGAGGATTTCTGGTTTCAAATTCTAAAAAAGACAAGAAAGTTTTTGTTTGTACCTATCGTGCCTCCAAGGAGCTTTTAGAGTCAGAAGTGAACCTGGCAAGGGAAAAGAGAGGGAACTCCTGTCTCTTGGTGTCTCTCTATTTTCTCTTGGTGGACCTGGGAGCTCCCTCAGGTCCCTGTCCATCTCCTGGGGGTGGAGTGGGTGACCCAGGACCCTGCATCAGCCCAGCCACGGATGCTGCAGCTGCTCTGGCCAGGCAGAACCAAACCTATGTCTAATCCTTGGCTCTGAGGCCAGCTCAGACTCAGCTACTCCTTCTTGAATTTCACAGTGCAATTTGGGTTTTGTTTTCCCAGTTTAAAAACCCCCTGATTCTCCTCCTGCTGGCTTCTGCCTTGGTGAGCATCATCACCAAGGAGTACGAGGACGCCGCCAGCATCACCGTGGTAGGTGCCACCTTTCCTGCACCTCAACCTTCTGCTCCCTGAGACACTTTATGCCCAGCTCTGTCATTCCTCTTTTTCTTCACAGGCAGTGCTCATCGTGGTCACCGTGGCCTTCATCCAGGTATGTCAGCTGGAGCTTGGCTCCACAGCCAGGGCTGGCAGAAGCCATCCTGCTCCTGTAACTTGGCTGTCTTCTCCTTTCTTCTCTAAAAGGAATATCGCTCAGAAAAATCTCTGGAAGAACTTAACAAGCTGGTCCCCCCCGAGTGCAACTGGTGAGATGAGCAGGGTTTGGGGGTCTTAGCAGTGTTTGGCAGAACAAGGCAGTGAAGGAAATTAATCCAGGTCATCATGTACAGCATGAGGAGCTGGGAGTCTCTCCTGGCTCCATGGGAGTCCTGGGACAGCCGGGAGTGTCGGGAGTGGTGGCACCGTGTCTGGGTGCAGCTGTAAGGGACAAGGAAAAGGGTGAAATAACTCTAAAGTAAGCACCCAGAGGAATTAACTTATAGGATGGCTTGGGTTGGAAGAGACTTTAAAGATCATCTAGTTCCACGGGCAGGGACATCCACTAAGCCAGCCTGCTCAAAGCCCCATCCAACCTTCAGAGATGGGCTATCCACACCCTCCCAGTGCAACCTGTCCCAGTGCCTCACCACCCTCACACTGAAGAAGAATAACCAAGGGACAAGAAAGTCCCAGGAACAATCCTCCACAAGGGTCCCTTGTGTCACTGAGTCCTTGTGCAGGACAAACCTCACCTGCATTTTTTTTTTTTTTTTTTTGGCTGTACAGAAGCCTTGGCCCTGGCTGAAAGGCACTAAAGGGCAATGAGCAGAGGTGCTCATGGGCTGGGCTTCCTCACCCTTGCTGTGTGTACACCCTGGGCATGGGCACAGCAGGCACTGCCATGCAGATGGGTGACACCACTGCCCTTGGAGCAGTTATGGGGTGCCCATAGCACTGCCCCAATGGCTTTTGATGCTCAGTGTCAATGCCTTGGGTTGCAGGGAACACTTTTCCTATTCATGTCTTTGCAAATCAGTTTTCTCTTGGCCAACCTAAGCAAGGCATGAGGCTCAGAGGAACCTTGCACTGCAAAAGCACCCTGGGGTTTTTTTTTATTCCTGTCCAAAGTCCAGCCAGGTTTGAACCTTACAAACTCCACTCTTTGTTCTTTATTTATTTATGATATGACACCATAAGCATCTAACAACTTGAAAGACTGTGCTTTTTCTACAGTAGTGAAATACCAGGGGTAATTCCAGCTTTAAAAAGCTTCTTTTTAGGTTAAAGAATCTGTGTTTCATTATTTAAAGCCTGAGCCACAGGAAATCACACTGGTTTGTCACTCTTAAGTACTGTTTAAGTCACTTATTGCTCAAATGCAAATATTCCATAACCTGCCCATCTGTTTATGAATTAAAACTGAGCCCAAGCTGAAAATAGTCATCTCTTCTCATCATTAAGATGATTTTATGTTATTTACCTTGGAAGCTCCTTGGGGCAGAGCTGTTGCAGTCTTGTTAATCATGTTCCCAAGCCTCCAGAAGGAATAAGAACCTGCCTTCCTTTCTTCTTTTCTCATTTGTCTCATGTAGCCTAAGGGAAGGAAAACTACAGCATCTTCTAGCACGAGAGCTGGTGCCTGGAGACATCATATTCCTGTCTGTTGGTGACAGGGTTCCTGCAGACCTCAGGCTGATAGAGGTAAACACAGCTACAGCTAACAGAGCCTGTTTTGGAAATCCCTCCTCTTAACAGCTGCCAGAAATGTGCTTTTTTTAATTAGGTTACAGATCTGCTGGTGGATGAATCCAGTTTTACTGGAGAAGCTGAGCCTTGCAACAAGACTGACAGTGTCTTACTGGAAGCTGGGGACATAACTACTCTGAGCAATGTTGTTTTCATGGGGACCCTGGTGCGATATGGGAAGGGCAAAGTGAGTCCTGTCAGGCCCAGGTTTTTTCTCAACATTGGTCGTGGCTTTTCTAGGTTATTTTTAACTCCCCCTCTCTCTGTTTTCCTTCTTTTCAGGGTGTAGTTATTGGGACGGGTGAAAATTCACAGTTTGGAGAAGTCTTCAAAATGATGCAAGCTGAGGAGGTAAAGAAGTCTTTGGGTCTCTGGAAATGGAGGATGTGTTCTGGGTGGGAGTTTGGGAGGAGAAGCTGTTCCAAGAGTTAATGCACTGGGTTACTTTCTTTTTCTGTACAAAACAGAAAGTGTGACTGATGGAAACCAAAGTGCAGTGTCCAAAAAAAAAGGTTTTTTTGGATTTAAGCTTCTAAATCCAGACTTGGGATGTTCAGCTTGTGTCTGACTTGGTAGCCACCCAACCATCATAGTTTCTTCTTCCCATCCTCCCCCTATGTATATAAACTTTTAGTTTTATATGGACCAAAATGTCAAGGGCCAGAGGGTCTAGAATATAGTAAACTTTTGATCCATTAATGTAAGAAACCACAGCAAAGCAGAAGGAGACACTTCTGGGTAATGTGTGAAAGCCTCTAGAACAGGGATGGGGGTCCAGTATCTTTATCCCTGTCCCAGAGGCTTTGCATACACATTATCCAGTCCTGAACTCAGTCACTAAGGTCCTTTGTTGATTTAGCCCTCAGTCTGTCTCTACCTTGCTGTAAATTAATGTAATTCTTCTTTTTGCCCCACTTTTTGCTTGTCTTGAGTGCATTAAGGCAGAGACTCTCTCCCTCTGGGGTGGTCCATGCCCAGCAGACCCCTTGGGGAGGGTTTAGGGTGGGTAAAGCTCTACATTGGGTACATGAAGGGACCCTGTTGGTGATAACCAGGGCTGTGTAGGTCATTTCTGGGCTGTCTATCACCCTTTTATCCTGTGTAAAAAGCAGAGAACATCAACTATTCCCTAATGTTTCCAGACTCCCAAAACACCTCTCCAGAAAAGCATGGACAGACTGGGGAAGCAACTCACTCTTTTCTCTTTTGGCATCATTGGTGAGTCAGATGCAATGCTCATACTTATGGATTTATTAATTTTTTCAAGTTTTTAATGAAATTATTTTCTCCCACCAGGTTTAATAATGCTCATTGGTTGGCTACAGGGCAAGCAACTCCTCAGCATGTTCACAATTGGAGTGAGGTGAGGCCTGGAGAACACCTTTCTCTTGGATTTCTAATGAAACACATCCCAGGGAATTCCCTGTACAAAACCATGGGCATTTCACAAAAGAGAACTTCAGGAAGACCCTTCATAAATACATATTGATCCTGCTCTGGTGAAATTCATGTGAGCTTTACAACAGAGTTTAGTAGGAGGATAAAAAAACCCAAACCAAACAAAACCACAAACCAAACAAGTTTATATAATTATGGAAAGCAGTATTTTGAAAATCTTCCCTGGCTTTTCCACTTCATCCACCTGTGAATGTCTTTTCCTATCTGTACTTTGAGTTTATAGGGTGTGTGGCAAAAGCAAACATTGGCATTTGCTGCTCCTTTTGGATTTGCACTTAAAGATAGGAATCTGCATTTTATGTGGCATGGGAAGCATGCAAAACCTCTTAACCAAACATCATAAACTCTGTGCTTTTAGTAGTATCCATAAAATCTGTTGTTTGGTGTTGTCATGGCTCCAAAATCAATCCTATTAAAAAAAAAATCTTCTATGGAAATGAAACCAAAACCAAAGATGAGAAGCCAAGCTGGCTGTGGTGGCAGAGAAAAGTGGTGAAGCCTGAGCTCAGTTTTCAGCTCTGTGGTTTCCAAACCCTCCTTGAGTCCTTTTTGCACATACCTGGAGGTGTTGAGTTACCCAAGGAGTGAACAAGGGACAGATACAAACTCTGTTGGGATATTCCTTGCATGGCAGGTGTTACAGGTTGGGGTGCTGCTCCAATTCAGTGTGGAGACTTCTGGAGAGCTGGTTCTGTCCCACTGACGGTTCTGCCCACTTGTAAGAGAGGAGATGAGGGGCTGTGTGTGGCAGCAGCTGCTGTGTGAGCCATGATGCTAAGGAATATTCAGCTTCTATCCTCAGGAAGTTGAATAAATGAAATTAAATCAAATCCCTAAATCCCATCTTAGCTAGAAATTAATGCCTTTTGGCAATGCAAGAGAAGAAAAGTATCTGTCCTGTTAAAATCATCCAAAAAAAGGTTGAACAGTCAGACAAATATCCTGCTTTGGGATTTACAGGGTGCCACGAGTCCCACTGCCCCCTCCCATTTAGATGCCCACCTTTAAGCAGGAAAACTCATCCCAAGGAAATATCCCTTTGCCACGTTTGGGTCAGTACTTATAGTCTGACCCATCTGTTGAAGTTTTTTCCCTCTGCTCTCCCCAGCCTGGCAGTGGCTGCCATCCCAGAGGGCCTTCCCATCGTGGTCACTGTAACCCTGGTGCTGGGCGTGCTCCGGATGGCCAAGCAAAGGGTGATTGTGAAGAAGCTGCCAATAGTGGAGACCTTGGGTAAGGCTGCACACACCTGCCTCACCTGCCAGCCTCCCAAACCTCATCTCAACTAACAGTGACCTGCTCTTGCCTTTTCCTTTTCCTTTTCCTTTTCCTTTTCCTTTTCCTTTTCCTTTTCCTTTTCCTTTTCCTTTTCCTTTTCCTTTTCCTTTTCCTTTTCCTTTTCCTTTTCCTTTTCCTTTTCCTTTTCCTTTTCCTTTTCCTTTTCCTTTTCCTTTTCCTTTTCCTTCTCCTTCTCCTTCTCCTTCTCCTTCTCCTTCTCCTTCTCCTTCTCCTTCTCCTTCTCCTTCTCCTTCTCCTTCTCCTTTTTTCCTTCTCCTTCTCATTCTCATTCTCGTTTGCCCTTGCCTTGTCCTTTGCCTTGTCCTTTGCCTTGTCCTTTTCCTTGTCCTTTTCCTTTTCCCTTTTCCTTTTTCCTTTCCCTTTTCCTTTCCTTTTCCCTCTCCCTCTCCCTTTCTCTTTTCCTTTTCCTTTTCCCTTGTTTCCCTTTTCCCTTCAGCTTTTCCTTTCCCCTTTCCTTTCCCTTCCCCTTTTTCCTTCCCCTTTTTCCTTCCCCTTTTGCCTTCCCCTTTTTCCTTCCCCTTTTTCCTTTCCTTTTTCCTTTTCCTTTTCTCTTTCCTTTTCCCTTTTCCCTTTTTTCCCTTTTCCTTTTTTTCCCTTTTCAGTTTTCCCTTGTCCTTCCCCTTGTCCTTCCCATTTCCCTTCCCCTTTCCCTCCCCCTTTTTCCCTTCCCATTTTTCACTTCCCCTTTTTTCTTCCCCTTTTCCCTTTTCCCCTTTTTCCTTCCCCTTTTTCCTTCCCCTTTTTCCTTCCCTTTTTTTCTTCCCTTTTTTCCCTTCCTTTTTCCTTTCCTTTTTCCTTTCCTTTCCCTTTCCTTTCCCTTTTCCCTTTTCCCTTTTCCCTTTTCCCTTTTCCCTTTTCCCTTTTCCCTTTTCCCTTTTTCCTTTTTCCTTTTTTCTCTTTTTTCCCTTTTTTCCCTTGCCCTTGCCCTTCCCCTTTCCCTTCCCCTTTTTCCCTTCCCATTTTTCTTCCCATTTTTTCTTCCCTTCATCTTTATCTGCTTCTTTAATTGCCAATAACTGAAAATGAAATGGAGGTGAGAACTTTGCTCTGCCCTAATCCTTCAGCTCAGGAATTCATTCCAGCCCCATCTGCTTTCTTCTCTCCTGGAAGTCATCCTGGTCCTGGGGCTTCTGCTTCAGCAGCATGGTCACCTCCAGAGCCAGAGGGGATACTGAGGTTTCAGACTTAGAAGGGATATACTTTTATTATTATTATTTTGGTTTTGTTTTGGGGTGGGGTTTTTTTTTTGTTGTTGTTTTTTAGGTTTTTTATTTTAAAAACCCATCTGAGAAAGCGTGTGGCAGAGTGGGAATTGGATATGGCTGTTCAGGACAGGACAGCTGGTGTGTTATAGAGTATCAATACCTTCTCTGATTGCCCTCCACAGGCTGCTCAAGACAACCTGTCCCTCTTCAGGTGTCTCCCACCTCCTCTCCCATCCCAATTGTGTCCACACACAACACCCTGATGCTCAGATCCTTTCCATACAGCAGCCTGTTGGGAAACTCATCCATTCCCTGGCCTTTTCTCCCTTTTCTCACCAGTGCAGTTTAAGCAACACCTGGAAAACATCTTCTCCCTCTTCTGAACCTCCTTGTTCATTACTGAATATTGTGCATTATTTATTAGTTCTGATTAAAAACTTGCCTGCATCAGGTTGCTGCAATGTCATCTGCTCAGATAAAACGGGGACCCTGACAGCCAACGAGATGACTGTGACTCAGCTCCTGACCTCGGATGGGTTCCAGGCAGAGGTAGGGAGGAGGTGGGGAGTCCAGGGGGGTGGGTGGGCTGCTTTTAGCTCAATTAGACCCAAAGGAGGGATGCTGAGTTAGTCCCAAAGCAAACAGCTCCTAGGACAATCTCTCTTCAGTCAAAGCAATATAGTTGGGTTATATATTTCAGTTTCTCAACAGCACTCAGAAATACAGAGATAGAATTTTTGAGAAAGGTTACTACATATTCACATTGAGATCTTAGATTGAGATGATCATCATTAAAATAATTTATTCAGTTAAAATATCATCAAATCTGAATTTTGGGAGTAACCCTTTTGTATTGAAATCACCTAGTGTGTTTTTACCCAACTGAACAGCTTTTCTAACAAATCTGCCAGCAGGCAGAGGTGGGGCCAAGTGTACAAAAGCTGCTCAGATACCATAAGGATATCCAGTGCCAGTTCTCTGTATTTACTGTAAATATTGAACCCTGCCACTGACCCTTGTGGGTCCATCTTCTGTGGGAATATTTGAATGACCTGATCCTCCTGTTCATGCATGCAAAGTGGGTGAAAAAGGAACAGCTTGCAAACTGTAAGGCCAGGAAGGTAAAACCAGTGAACCCACCACTACCCCAGGGCTGGAAATCCTGCCTGAGCTGCAAGAGATTTCTGAATTCATGGCAAACAAGTCCTGCATGAGATCAGGTGATTCTTTTGGTTCTTGGACACCTATTTTATATTAAACTTTCAGGAGCTGCAAGGATAATCCCAGCAAACCCTCAAAAGAAATGGGCTCAAGTGTACCCAGTTTACCCAGTGCTGTTCAGTCCTGCCTGGCACTGGGAAATTTGCTTTTTTTCTCTCCATTCCTCAGGTCACTGGGGTGGGCTACAATGGAGAAGGAAATGTTTATCTTCTGCCATCAAAGGAGATTCTTAAAGAGTTTTCCAATGTCTCCGTGGGGAAACTGGTGGAGGTAAGTATAAATTATGAACCATTTAGTTGCAGAGGTTACTTTGGGTCATGAGGGTGAAAAATGCCACTTTTTAAACTCTAAAATGGTCTTGCTAGAGAATTCTCATGGAAAGGCTCTGAGTAATTGGGATATAATAATTCTCAAAGCTTGGGAGTGAAATGAAGCAATGATAAGACATGTAAGAGACACCAGAATCATCAGCTTCAGGTGTCACTGACATTTTGGATAAAAATACAGTTCTGGTAGAGGAGACACTGATTAATTTTACCACAATTAGGGTTTTAATGTGGACAGATTCTAGGCTTTAATTAACATACTGATCACTTTATAATCCATACTGTCCCTGGGTTTCATGTTAGCATGAAATAAAATCTCACACATTCCACTAGAAGGCTGAAGTGCAGTGTTTGAGTAGGGAGAGGGACTGAGCTGGAATTTCAAATGGAGATTAGGTCTTAATTTAGCTATAATTTATCTTAATTTATCTATTTCTCTCTAAAGAGAAAAGGGAAAAGGGAAAAAGGAAAAATACAAATTTATCTATCTTAATTTATCTATATAGTGCATGTTAGAAGCAGTAGTAGGAGAGAGTAATTTTCATGATTTATCAAGATGAAGATCATATATATATATATATATATATATATATATATAAGATGTTCTGTTTGGTGTTATTTTATGCAAAATGTAACATTTTACCAAAATATTGATGTATTCTACATATTCAAAGGGGTTTAGAAAGCACAAGAGCTGCTCTCAAGACCCTGTGGGAATAGCAAACCTTTTGGGATGTGGCTGTTTTTCTTCTCCAGTCTCTCATGTGAAAAAGTGGGAAAGCTATGAATTTGGTAATGAAAAAACTCAACCATGTAACTGTGTCCCTGTCTCTAGGCTGGCTGTGTGGTCAACAATGCCATTATCAGGAAAAACAGTGTGATGGGACAGCCCACAGAAGGAGCTCTCATTGCCCTTGCCATGAAGGTAAGAGCATAAAGATTAAAATTCTTCCAGAAGCTAAAAACAAACAGAAAAGAGCTGCAATTGTTAGGTCTGACAACACTGATCAGACTTTTTTAAAGTGCCCAGACTGGTTTTAGTCTTTTCTTGTCTTTCCTCCCCAAGGTCATCAGTGTGCACCTCTCCCTTGTAATTCTCTTGCCATGGACAAACACCTTTCCTGAGCTTCTGTGCTAACAGCAATTCTTGTTTTGCTTGGTTGCTCTCTGCATAATGAGCTGCTTTTGGCTCAGACTGGACTGAATTTTTTTTATATTTTCTGCACAAGCCAAATAAGAGTTCTGGAGGAAAACAAGAGAGTGAAAAACGAGCAAGAACAGGATCTACTAGATGAGCATGGCAGAGGGTCATGCTCCATTTGGGTCATCTGCTAGCTTTGACTTTTTTCTAGTCACAATTATGTCAGAGAAGAATTTTTGATGAATATTGCATTCATGTTTATGGGGATGAGAAACACCCCCAGGTATCATCTAACCTGTGTTCTGCAGCCTGTGGTCCAGAGACCTCAGCTGGGCTGGAAGGCACAGAAGGTGCCCAATGAAATGAGGCACCTGCAATTATTGCCTTCTGTTTTTAAAGCTCATAACTTAAATACTAAAACAATTTTTTTTTAAAGGAATGACAGTTTATTTCCCTTCAAGCTAAATTAAAATCTACCTTCTGCTCCACCATTCAGCAGGGAAGCAATAACAGAATAAAAGCAGGGTTGTCTCTTCTATTTTTTTTATATTTTTTATTTTTTTATTGTGGTGAGAACTCAAGGAAAGAGAGGCTGGAAGCTATTTCTGATGGCTGAGCACCACACATGCTGCCAAAGCAGGCATGCACTGACTTGGGTTCTCATCCTTCAGAGCTGAAAAGTCATCTTCTGGTGAATTGCTTTTTGAGTTTAGGTCATCAGGAAATCATTTAAAAGCACATCAACAACTGACCCATCAGTTCTTTGTAGTTTTCTCTGAGCCCTCTGATATACAGCTGCCTGGAAATAGGTGGTCAGCAGCCCATGCCTCTAATATGGAAAATATATTCAAACTTTGGCACTGCTCTACCTCACAGTGCCCTTTTTGTTTTGCCCCATTTTAGATGGAATTAGCTGGCATAAAGGATACTTACGTAAGAAAGAAGGAAATCCCATTTAGCTCTGAGCAGAAGTGGATGGCTGTGAAATGCACACTGAAAAACCAGGTAAAGCAAACAGTGGGGTTGGCTGGTTTTGGGTTTCTAATGGGTGCACCTCAACAAAGGCCATGAAATGGTATCTCCTTAGCAAATAGTGTTTGCAGAAGTTAACTCTGTCAGGAGAAAAGCTGAACAGGCCTCCAAATCCCCAACTTGGGAGTAATTTTAGCTTGTTTGAGTTGTAGAACAGAATACTTTTCATATACTGGTTTGAGCAGGAAAAAAAAAAGCTTTTGAGACATAACTGACAGGGGAAGAAAGAGATGATGTCAGTAAGAAAATGGGAGCCAATTTTCCCTGGCTGGGTTAAGCAGCTCATTTGGGCTGGAACTGTGCTCCAGTTTCAAAGCTCCCCAACATTTCCATCACCATTCTGAACATGAAGAATGGCTAAAGCAAAAATATCATAGGTAATACACAAACCTTGGGCATTTTGCAGAACAGCCAGAAGAGCAAACAAAATACCTCTTCTTAATCTAAGCCATAAAGCATTAGAAGTATTTTTTAAATGTCAGCTTTTCATATTTTTGATGAAGTATCTTACCTCCTTACTTTAAAGGACCAGGAAGATATTTACTTTATGAAAGGAGCATTTGAAGAAGTTATTCGATACTGCACCCTGTTTAACAGCAGTGGCATCTCCTTAGCACTCACACCCCAACAAAAAGCTTCCTACCAGCAAGAAGAAAAACGAATGGGCTCCTCAGGACTCCGAGGTCAGTCCTTGCTCATCCATCCCTTAAGATTCCAGCTTTTCCTGCCCTGATATTGCCCTTTTTATCAGGATGGACAGAGGCTCAATCCTCAGCATCACTTCGTCAGACTTGGCAGAGATTTCCAGGAGCCATCTCTTAGGTCTCTAGGCTGTTTGCTTTCCACTAGGATTTTTAATTTTTTTTTTTCTGGGTTTAAATTAGTGAGATTGAAAGGCCCTAAAAATAAGCATTGGAAAGGGTGACTACTTTTCTTTCCTGGAGCATCAGGATTGCCTGGGACACGGGCTGAATGTGGCATTGAAAAGCTTTGGGCTGAACCCAATCGAAGGGAGAACTTTGCTCTGCCAATGTTTTGCTTTGGAAAAGCTCTTTCAAGAGCAACAAAGTAAAAAGAGGTTTGAAAAGGGATTCAAAACATGAATTTGGGCACCGAGATTTTTATTTGATGTTTGGTTTAATTCTTTATAAGCACCAAATCTAACCATCTCCTTTTGCTCCTGACTACGTGTCAGTGCACAGCCCATGGAAGTTTTTTTACAAGCCTTTATATTTCCTTCCTCATCACATCCTTTCAGAAAGGTCTTAGACTTCCAGCCATTAACAAAGGCTCCTGTGCCTGTTCCCAGCTTGCAGGTAGATGAGAACAAGTCTTGGCAGCTGGCTCTGGAAGAAGGTGTAGTTAATACAGATATTCTCACTGATTGAGTGATATAGCTTGGCACCAACAAGAAAATGTTCAGAGCCTTGCAGAGCCTTGGAGTTTACATGATGGGACTTTCACTGGTTTTACCATATTTGTATTTTATGCTTTTTGATTTAAAAAACAAAAAAAAAGTTTAGTTTTTCCAGGAGCACTGTTGTTTTCACAGAAGTTCTGGTCTAGCATTGCACTGTGTCCAAGTTAATCCATCTGTGTTTAGGCAAGGCTTGGTGGGCAGATTGGAATTAAAAAAACAAATCCTAATTGAAATGTGTGAAACAGAAATGCTCTGGTTCAGGTAAAGGGATATTACATGAGTGGACTGAATTTTTGTGTCTATACCACATCTGAATATAATGACTAAAGATCTGGGTTTAGTGACTTCTCTCCTGGCAAACTGCCAATTTAAAAATCTCCTCTAAATGTTCATTTTTATGTCCAGGAGTGCATTATTAATAATTTTAGTCTTTTCTTCTTTTTTCCCCTCCTCTCTTTCTAGTCCTTGCTTTGGCTTCAGGTCCAGAACTTGGCAAATTAACATTTTTAGGTCTGGTTGGAATAATTGATCCTCCAAGGGCTGGGGTGAGAGAAGCTGTTCAAGTCCTTTTTGAGTCTGGTGTATCTGTGAAGATGGTAACTGGAGATGCCCTGGAAACTGCTGCAGCTATAGGTAGCAAACTTTCTTTCCTGGGGCTCTAGATCCTGTCTGCCACTTAATAATCAATTTTGCCATTCTTTTTTGGGTCTTCAAGAGAGGTTTTAAATGCTTCTGAGTCCTTGCTTTGCCATGGAAAAAAAATCATATTCAATAGAGTGGTGATGGACTATGTACCAGTTTCCAGTAACTTAATTCCACTGGTTTAGCACCAGAAATGGCACAATCTCAGTGTAAAACACGAAGCTGATGGCATTGCTGGGGTTAAAGGCTCCACTAATGTCTGAGTTTCTCTGCACTTTTGGTTTTTTTCCATTAGAAGACAGAGAGCAAGCAGCAGAGAAGGGAGGGATGAGTTTAGTCTCAGCTCCAGGTCTGGGTGTTGTTCTGCTTCCATAACTCCAGCTGAATTAGGACAGAGTGACCAGCCCAGAGCCAAGGAGCTGTGTGCCCTCTCCATGCCCCAAGGGAAGTTATAATTTACTGGGAAATCTTTCATTCCTGCCTCTATTCTTTGATTCAGGAAATAATTGGCTTTTTCCAGAGCTGATGGGCAGATCTCATTTTGAGCTTTTCTTTGCAGGACAGAATATTGGTCTCTGCAATGGGAAGCTGAAAGCCATGTCTGGGGAAGAGCTGGATCTCCTGGGAGAAGCAGAGCTATCAACCACTGTCAAAAATGTAATGGTTTTTAATGACAAAACCAAGGCCTCTTTCCAACAGCATCCAGCCATTGCAAGACTGTGTTTTGTTTGTTTGTTTTTCAGGTTTCCATTTTCTTCAGAACAAGTCCAAAGCATAAACTAAAAATCATCAAGGTACTAAAAGCCTCTCAAATCCATTTGTGTGCATCACAAAACCAAAGATGGGAGGGGGAAGGGGCTCAGTTCTCCAAAGCACCTGGGCTTCCAAGGCAGGATCAGCTCCAACTCCAGGACTGTAATACCCAGGCTAAAGCATTGGCAGTATTTCCACTGAAGGCATCAAAATGCTCCTGCAGATCTGTCCTGGGACATTTGGATGACACTTGTGAGACAGTAGCAAGCACAATACTTGTGCACAAGGAGAATGATTTCTGAAAACTTCGCTCCCCTCTTCTAAGTTGTGTCCTGCCAACAGGACTTGGCTTCTCCTGGCTTCAGCATCTCTCATCTCTCCTCTCTCACAGGCTTTGCAGAGGGCTGGTGCTGTGGTGGCAATGACAGGAGATGGTGTTAATGATGCTGTGGCCCTGAAATCTGCTGACATTGGGATTGCAATGGGCCAGGCTGGTACAGATGTCAGCAAAGAGGCTGCCAACATGATCCTGGTGGATGATGACTTCTCAACAGTAATGTAGGTTGAGTGGTTTTCTTACTTTCTTCCTTCAGATGCTTTCTGGCTGTCCATTGCAAGCAGCCAGGTGTGTGTCTAGCCCTGGAAACTAAGCAGGACATGTAAGTCAACAGGCAGTAAGTGGAGATACCTGGTGTGGCCCTGGCTCCCTTTCAGTTGCACACACAGCAATGGCTTTTTTGTTTCAGCTGGTGATGACAAAGCTGCCTTTCATCCAGAAGCCCTGGTTTCTCATTCCTGTAGCTCAGCAGGGATTTGAAAGCACCTGAAAGTCTGACTAGATCAGAACTTGTGCTCTCTGCCTCATCCAAGCAGCTCCGTGAGAGATGTCATTTGCAATGCTCTGTGAGTTCCTAACAGCAGAGAACAGGCAGAGTGGAGTGAGGATACAAAGAGGTCACCAGTTTGCTTTGGGCACCAAGATGCAGCCTCCTAAAGTAGTTTGTTCAGCTCTACCAGTCCTCCCACAGCCATTTCAGCTGAGAAGCTGTATTGGTGGCCTCCTCGAGTCTGAATTTCAGCTGAAATAAGTACTGAGAGCTCAACTTGTCTTTTCAGTGTCACAGAGAGTTCTGTGTAAAGCAGCCTGAGTGCCAACTCCTTAATAAAATCTCCTCTCCCTTCCAGGAATGCAATAGAAGAGGGAAAAGGGATATTTTACAACATAAAGAACTTTGTCCGGTTCCAGCTGAGCACGTAAGTTCCCGTTTGCTTTGGTTCCAGTGCTCTGGTTCCCTCCTGGGTGGGGCCATGCAGAATAATTTTCTGCTCTTTTCTGCAGGAGCATTTCAGCTCTCAGCCTAATTACTCTGTCAACAGTGCTCAACCTACCAAATCCACTCAATGCTATGCAGATCTTATGGATCAACATCATCATGGATGGGCCACCAGCCCAGAGGTATGGAAGTGTTACATGAGCAGAATATTCTTGGGTTTAATAGGTCTGAATTTCATTTAGGAACACAAGCTGCTAGGATTTCTTAGCAACGTGCCAATCGTTTGGTGGTTAGATCAGACAAGTAGGACTTTTTTTCCCTCCTGGTCCCTCCAAAAGCATTTACTTGAGGTTTTACATATTCCTGTTTTGTGGTGAAGTCATCACTCAACTATTCCACTTTTTTACTACAAATGGTCTGAAGCTGTGAGTCCATCACCCGCCAGTGGCCCTGCAAGGTAGCACTAGGTACATAAAGGGGCTACATGAGACTTAGGAACCCCATCCTAAGCAAATTACTGCTAATTACAACTACTGCTTCCACAACATGGAAGAGATGCTGTGCAGAGTCTCACACCTGGCTGCCCCTCTGGGCCAGGGTACCAGTAGGGTGCACTGGGCTATTGTAGCATCTCACCTGAGCAAAAAAACCTTTGTCATAGGTGCCTGAGACAAAGCTGGGGGCTTTGTCAGCATGCTGGTGTCTCTCCCACTGTACTTCAAAGAATTCCATCCTGTTTTTTTCAGCAGTATCAGTTCAGGATGACTTGCAGTCACTAACCATGTCCTTCTGCTTCTCCTTGAGGCAGCCTGGGAGTTGAACCTGTTGACAGGGACACCATCAAGCAGCCCCCACGGTGTATCACAGATACTATACTCAGCAAGTCACTGATCCTGAAAATCTTCATGTCAGCTGTCATTATCATCAGTGGAACCCTCTTTGTCTTCTGGAAAGAGGTGAGGAAAATCTGCAGTCACATCTTGGTTTCGTCAGGGTGGAGAACAAAGTGAAGGGCAACAAAGTGACTGCACAGAAGGAGTTTCTGAAATAGATCCAGTGGGGATCAGAGGGACTCGGGGGCAGCTCCAAACTCTGCTGCTGCCTTGCTGCCTGGCCTCTGACTTAAAGTTTCCTGCATAGAATAGGAAAATTATTACTTAGATTATATCAGTGCTTTAAGGTACTTTTCTAGATTTCCACATAAGTGGAAATGCCAAATGCTTTAGTACTCTGGGTTGCTGTAGTAAATAGTAACTGTTACCATAACAATTTAATTGAGACAAGTCTGCACTCAAATTCCTGATCAGTTTTAGAATTCTAAGCCTGGCTGATACGCTTGTAAACTCAGCAGTGAGCAGAGAGAAATCAATGCTATCCATAATGGTTAAAACTAGATTTATTCCTTTGTTTTACAACCCTTTAAATTGAGTGGGGTCATTAAAGACAGTATTTAATTACCTGCTGAACTGACATGTTTTTGTAAGGTTTAACTAACTCCTGACTCTGCGTGTGCTTTCAGAATCCCAAAAGTGGCATAACCCCTCGAACCACAACCATGACTTTTACCTGTTTTGTGTTTTTTGACCTCTTCAATGCCCTGACTTGTCGCTCTCAGGTGAGACTGCTCTGTCAGCAGAACACTAACATAAACATGGCAATACTTGGATTTGGGACAGGAAGGGTGTTTGAAATGTCATTTTAAGCAGCATGGGTTTTATCAGCTTTACAGTTATGCATCAGAGCACAACTGCATTTTCAGTCCTGTAACTTCAAAGAGGGATGGAGTTTCTATGCAGTGTGACACTGGGAAATGTTGCATTGCTTTATTCTTAATTTATTTTCTTTCTTTTTTGTCTCTTCTCTAGACAAAGCTGATATTTGAAATAGGCTTTTTTCGAAACCGTATGTTCCTGTATTCTGTGCTTGGGTCGTTTCTGGGACAGCTGGCTGTTATATACATCCCTCCATTGCAAAAGGTCTTCCAGACAGAGAACTTAGGAGTTTTAGGTAAGTCAAAAGTAAATCTTTTCTTTTTTTTTTTCTTTAAAGCTACTTTAAAAAGTAAATGAGATTGCCAAATTGGGACATGATAGCTCCTAGCAGATTGCTGGGAGGGGGAATCAATCAGCAGCTCCTACACCTATACTCATACACATAGCTCCACACAAATAGGAGTAGTTAACAACATTACCCCAGCCTAGGTGTGGAATTGATTTACTGCACATAAATGCATAGAAATGCAGACGTGAAGATTTTCCATGAGCTCTCGTGTGATGCTGTTTCTCTCCATAACTCTATCATTATGCAGTCACTCCAGTTTCAAAATGCAGGGTAAATGTTTCCCAGCTGAAAGGCAATGCATATATTAGCTTTGGAATCACTTGGAGCCAGCTTCTGGGAGAAGCAGAGTTCAGCAATCCCAAATGATGGATGTAGAGGTGACCACCCACCAAGTGGGCCATGCCAGCTGACTCTATGGGTATTCTTGGTCCACCTCAGTCACCTCTCTTAATTTTACAGCTAGAAAAGCATAGCCAGGTCATATACCTCTGGAGCTACCCCAGCACAGGGATCTGCTGCAGGAAGGCCTTTAACTGGGGATTTCTGCCCAGCACAGACTGTTGCTCACCTCCCTTCTGGTTCCTCCTGGCAGATCTGCTCTTTCTCACTGGTCTGGCTTCCTCAGTTTTCATCGTGTCTGAGTGTGTCAAACTCTGTGAGAAGCACTGCTGTGGGCCAAAGCAGACCAAGGGATGCCCTAACTGATGGCAGCTTCCTCCAAAGATACACTTGGAACAGAGCTGGGATGCTGGGTAGTTCCAGTGAACCATTTTCTGATGCTCCACACCCTTCCTGAAGATACTCTAGTGAATCTGCACCAAAAGGTTCTTCCTGCTCCAGTCTGTTCCTTCTACACACTCCACCTGAGCTGTGGAAGCTCCACAGGCTTCCACAGAAGCCTGAACAGAGGCTCCTCTTTTAAACCAAGGTCAGGTATATTTTTATAACACTGATTCCTATGTCAAGAACACTGTGACAGCCCCAGACAAAACAAGGCAGTTTCACACCTGTACAGAAAAATCTACTGTGCATAAACAGAAAGTTTATTTATTTAAATCAAAATGATTTTTATTAATAAAATCTACATTTTAAAATGTTACAGATAAGCATCTGAACGAGCCTCTTGATTTAGACCCATCCTTTCATGTTCATATTAAGTTAGAAGACTGGAAAAGACCTGCTTCCACTAGCACCTCTTTCCCTACAATCCAGTGTTTCTAGATTCCCAGATATCCAGCCTTGATTCAGCAAGACTCTCAAGGGAACTGCAAGAGATTCCTGAACAAAGTGTGGCAGGTGAAGCTTCTACCAAAACACTGCAGTGATTTTTTGGTACCTATGAGACAAACAGGAGCAAAACAAAAGGATGATCTGATTTGATCTGATCTGATTTGATCTGATCTGATCTGCTGCCCAGCATTTGGGAGTTTAATAGGGATAGGACTCACTTGCTCAAGAGCCTGACCATGAGGAAGAGCCACATCCATAGCAGGGATGTTGAGCTTTGCAGTTGGATCAGCAGCTGCATCAAAGTCACTGAGAGATGTTTAAATCATTGCTAAGCCCACTGCTGACAAACACTTTCTGGACAATGCAAATGGAGCACAGATTGCTTAATCAATAAGTTAAAAAAAAAAAAAAAAGTTGAGTCTCTTCAAAGCTCATCTTTTACTTCTAAAGGACAACTTTGAACAATGCCATCTGCTGGTTGGATGAGTAGCTCCTAGTAAGTAGGTAACACTGCTGATACTTTGGTAAAAGCACCAGTGTCAGGTTTTTTCTTGTCTCAGATTTAACACCTTCACTTCAAAGGGAAGATGAAGAGTGCCAGATGTCAGCTTGCCATAAGCCATCATTTCAGAGGTTAAAATGCTGTGCTGATCTTCACAAAATGATATTGAAGCAGGATTACGTTTTGGATTCATAGCCTAGAAAGAACCAGCTATGCTGCTACCTTCAATCACAGAAAACCTGCCCACTGAAGTGTTTTGGGGTGAAAAGTAGCTTTGTGCCACCCACCCTCCCCAGATACAGTCTGAAAGGTGTCTGCTTGTGAGGGGTTTTGTAAAAAAAAAAATCCTGGCTGATAGTTTCCAGTCCTCAAAGAGAAGTCTCTGCCTTCTAGTGGAAGGGAAAGGAAGTCTGGTTGGTTGTTTTATGTGGAACTGCAGAAACTGAACAATATCCCATGCCATGAACTTAAGTCTGCTCAGTCAGTGCCTCAGTGGAGGAAACCCCTGAGACTCAGAGGAGGAGTTGGAGAATATCAGACCAAAACCCAATCACCACACTTACAACATCATATCCTGGCTGGTTACACAGCACTCCTACTTCCTACCATTTAAAGTCCTTATTAAAATACAGAGAGAAGACAACTGTACAAAAGCAACGGTGTAAATCTTTTAATGCTTATAGTTTTTTTCTGTGTGTTACAAACTTGGGAGAATGTCTGCTTTAAGCAAATACAAGGTAAAAGGAGAGGAGCTGAGGACCTTCAGAGCATACTCTGGGCTGAACAGACAGCACATATGCCCCCATCATTAGTTCAGGGAGCATACAAAGTGCACAGCATGGTTCCAGGATGCCTGGCTGGAGTGATTTCTTCATGCTCTCCTCTCAAGGTTAAATTCATATTGTTTAATATAATTTATTTTTTTTTTAAATCAGCTCTACACTAAGGCACAAGGGCAGATTTTTCATAGGGAGCCAGTTTGGAATATTCTGAATAACATCAGATGGGGGAAAAATGAAAAAAGATCACATACAAGGAAACACTAAGGGAAAGGATTTGAAGGAAGGGCACATAAAGCAATTTTATAGAATGTTACAGCACTTTTTTCTTTCTTTAAGCTGCATGGAAAACAAACTCATACTAGGAGAAAGGATTTGATGGAGCCCTTTTCCCCAGGAGGAAAAAGAGTGATGGCTCCTACATAGTAATAACCAAACACAATTTGCAGAGTTAGAAATGACAGCCCCTGGTAGACACAAGGGTTATTTTTCACAAGTTAATTACACATGCAATTAGCAAGGTCAGACTAATAATTACTGATAGATGTGAACAGATTCAAGTAGAAAAAGCCCTGAGTAGAAGAGGTTTTTGATGAAACTGGTAAACAGCCACTAAGACAGAGCAAAACCCCCAGCCTACTCATGACACTTCACATTGTGGGCATCCTTTTCCATAATGCAGTAGTGATGAATAGTGAGGGATCAAAGTTTACTGTACAGCAATCCTCTTTAAACACGTTACAGACATCACCTAGATTTATTTTTATTCCCAATTAACTGTGGATGCTTCTTTCTTAATCCTTTTTACAGCCTGATCTTTTACTCCAGTGAGCCTACTAAAGAAGGGACCTCCCCTAGAGAATTTCTGCTGGAGGTATGGCACATTTTTAGGATAAGTTTGGCTGGATGCCTCCCAGTGGCTGAGTTTAAAAAGGAAATTCTGCCTCTGAAGGCAAACTTGCACAGAAATATCTGAAGTATTTTAAGGTGTAGTGTAATATTATGAAACTGGGTGCTGTAGAGGTAGCATTCTGGACATCTTACAGCTCACAGAGAAACTTGCTGAAAATGTGACTTAGAAAGCATGAAAATTTAATGCTTTAAGGGGAGCAATGCAAATTAATAGCATCTTTCAAATGGAATCATGGGGACTATTCTAAACTTACCAATATAAAATGTCATTACATTTTGCAAGCTTCACTGACTGATTTCATTGCATGCAAATATGTGCAGCTGAGGTAAAAGAGCTTTAATCAGTGCCTTGAACATTCTTTGTATAAATACATATAAATTCTCCAATTCAGTAAGCCATACTGTCATAACGACTTCTTTTGGTTTTAATTGTGTATGCAGAGATAATCTAACAGGAATGCTAGAAAATTCATACTCTGATAGAACTTAGAGATGTCTAATAATTAATTACCTAGTCATTTTTTTCCTGTCCTCCTCCTCAAAAAAAAAATCCCTTCAGGCAGGGTATTGTATTGGACCTAAATGTTACATAAATACATCAGCTCTGTCCCATACAATTAGGTCAATGTAAGGAAAAAACAAATGAGGAAGAAGGAACATTTAACACCCAGGAGAAAGAGAAAAATGAGGGGGTTTTGTGATCCTTTTTGTGATTCTTTTAGTAGTTCTCATCATCCTCATCCTCTCCAGCAGGCTCCCGTAGCCCTTCGCTCTGCCGACATTTTCCTGTCATTTCTAGCAGGGCCTGAGCCTCAGGATCCACATCCAGGATACTCTTCTTACCTTTTGTCTGCAAAATAACATTAAATAAGAGTCAATTTAACATTTCATTATGACTGAATCAGTATCAGGCTATAAGGAAGAGGTAATACTCCAGGGTACACTTTCCAAGGAAGGCGTTTAGGGTTCACTGGGATCCATCAAAAGGTTTTTATTGCTGCAGTTACACAAAGCAGCCATAAACCTTTCCTGAGATGAAACTCAACTCTTTCAAGTTCAGTCAGGTTACAAGGCAGCCAGAACCTCCTGGTTAACCTGACCTCAGTTGGAAGTGCAGATGTGAGCTTCTTTTTACAGAAGAGATTCGAGGGCAATTCAACATTTTTTGTAATTGTTCAGGCAGTTTAATAAGAGAATAAACTGCAAGGACAGAGGAGACTGAAAAGAAGTCTCCTACTTATTTCCAGAAATAAAGCAGGTGCAGGAATCTAGAATTAATCAAGTCACATACAGTTATCATAAAAGAACATAAATTTAAAGTTACTGATTAAGAAATCTTTTGGTTTCTCTTCCTGAGCTACAGATGAGGCTTTACCTCTGAGCTTCCAGTGCTTCCTTTATGCTTTACAAACACTGGGTTTTACTGAGCCCCTGCAAGGAGGTTTCTTATGGAGATCATTCCTCAATATCACAAAGTCTTTTTGAAATTCAGAATGAGGCCCTGCTCTTCTGACTCTGTCACCTCCTGGCTCCAAACTGTCTGTCTTGTTGGCATCCTTACAGTTCCACTACTGCTATGCTAAAAAAAATACAGGACCAGGGGGCCAGTTAAAAAAAAAAAAACATTATTCTTTACAATAAAGAGACAGTGTTTCACTAGAAAACTGCAAGTTTTGCATGTCCACCTACCCCAACACGTTCAGGGAGGTCTCCCACTGCCCAGACTTCCATGGCATCCAGTGTGAATTCCTCCTTTGCTGACAGCTGGGGGCTGTTGTAGGTGGTGCAGCGAGGTTTGGCTTTGCTGTGTCCCTTCCCATAGTCACTGTCTATCCAGAGCCCAAAGTATTCATGCTGTCCTCCCATCCCCTGGGAAGCAGAGCAGAGCACTGAGCAGGTGTAGAACAGACTGGGAAAGTTAGGAACCCAGAGTATAAATTGTAATTTTTCAGGATTTGTGTCCCATTTCCACAGGCAGGTGAAAAAGCTCAGGTTTCTGTACCCAAATCCACTATTCTTAAAGATGAACAAGGATTTCCCTGAGTGCTACTGTCCTCCCTCTAGACTTTACAGAACCCCAGCAGCTGCAGCCACTCCAGCTGTGTGCTGTGCCAGAAATCCAGCTGACTGGCTTTTGTTTCTCAGCTACTACTATTTCCATTTTAAACAGAGTGAAAGTGCTCTGGGTTTTTTCCTCTCTTCCATTTAGAAAAATATCTACTGAAAGAAATCATGTCATTTGATGCTGTTTGCTTTCTCTAGAGCAATTTTACTCCAGACTGCTGCATTTTCCAAAGTTCTGGTCTCATCATGCCACAAAAAATGTAAAGCACTTTTCTAAGTAGGTAGTGCTGCAGTCCTGTAGAAACCTCTGCATCTGGAGAGCTCATTTGTGGACTTGAGTAAAAGGCCTTTCTGCCACTGGAATCCCACACCAGCAGCAGCCTGCATCCAACTCCTGAGCTCCAGTTCTGTAATCCCAGTTCTCAGCTTTCCATAATGTGAAAAGCAACTCCAGTGGCTGTGAGAACAACCAGTGGAAGGATCCTCCCTGACATGGATCCACTTGGCCTGGGCTGCTGCAGTGCTGTGGATACCTGGTGACCACTCTTCTAGCAAACAGACTTCTAGAAAGGGCTTGCATGATAAACAAACATGGCAAAAAGATTTCCTTCCAGAACCTTCATGAATGTAACCCACATAAATCCCACCTCCTTGGGGTAATAAACTCCATCTTAGCTGACTCAGTGCTTCACTATACCTACCAATGTAAAGAAAAGTGTAGACTCTGTCAGCACTGGAAGTGATTCACCAGCACCACCCCTAGTTCACACTTCACACTTTAATGGGAAGAAAAACCCAACAAATTCTCCTAGTAAAACTGTGGCACAAATATCAGAGAGGAGGGATGAAAAAGTCTGCAGAGAACAACAAGGGAAATAAATCTGCTCACAGGAACAGAAGCAAAAAACCAGAAAACACTTCCCCACACCAGCCACAAATCCAGCTTCTTGAATTGTCATTTCTTTCTACTTACAAGTCCATTGGGCATTGTTTGCTGGCCATGGTTCAAATACATGTAGTGATCATTATACCCTGTGTATGTGTACACAGCAAGAGAGGGGAAAATGGAAAACAGAAAGCATCTGTTGTCACCTGGAAAAAGAAAAACATCTGAGGTCAGACAACAAGCCAAGCACTAAACTTGCCTACAAATAGGACAGAAAAAAAAAATTATTGAAGGAATACAGCTGAATAAATCAAAGACAGCAGCTATGACCTCAGCCAGCCAATACCTATCTCTCATCAAGATCTGGAGCTATTGTTTATTCTCAGTTAACTCTGTGCAGGGTCACAGAAATCAATGTGGTTTTATGGCTGTGACCAAGGGCAGAGTCAGAGGCATGACCAGCACAGCACAGCACTGGGGAAGGGTGCACCCATCACAGGCTTGCAGTGCCTCATCTAAACCTGGCCAATCACCAGACCTGTTCAAACTGATGTGAGTGCTGACATCCTTAGTTCTGACTGTCAGATACAGAGATCCCTGCAGGGTCACTGATTTAGAGCACAATTTTCATTTTTTGGCATCCAGAGGGACCTGTGGTGTGATTTTCTGGTACCCTACGTGCCATTCTATCAGGGAAAAAATACAAGGGAAGTTTTGTGTAATGTCATAGAATATTATATTTATTGGCTGGGGTCATTATCAGATTCTCAAATACCAATTAATATAGGAAATGAGCAGAAATGAGGCTTCCCAGCAGGGCAAATTATACAGAGTCCACAGTTGGGTTTTTTTTTGGAACGCCATCACCAAAGTTCCTACCTAAGAGTTACAAAAAAACCCTCCTCTCTTCTTGTCAGAGGTTTCAAAGGAACAAATCATTCAGCTTGACCAAAGCATCCTTTTGGGGCTGGATTTTAAAAGGAAAACAGTGCCCAAACAGCAACAGGAGGAGTAACCTGATGTTTGGCTCAGCTGTTCTGAGATAGAAGGCTGCCATCTGCTGGATACTTTATCTATAAACTCTAATTCCTCATCTTTGCTCTGTTTCCTTCATTTTTACACATCATTTTCAGCCTCTGCAGCTCTGGATTTCACTGAAAACTTGTGCCATGATCAGTAAGTCTTGAAATTTGAAAAAACTGATCACACAACAGACAAACTGTAATATGCCTAAATGGGTACAAAGCAGGAATAATTTAGCACAGATTTTATAATTTTTTTAAAACAACTGCTCTTTTTGCCCCAGGAAAATACACTTGGAGTGTAAAAGCAGTATGTGTCACAAAAGTAAAGTGTCCCTGAAGTGGACAGTATTCTTGTACCTCTACAGAACAGGCAATGTTTAGCAGAGCCATCAAAGACTCTAAAAAACAAAGTGAGTTTTACCTTGAAACTGTGGCTTCACTTCCCAGGAGTGAGATGCAAACCCACCAAAGATATAACCATCTGAGTCCTTTAAGATCACAAGGCAAGGACCTCTGTTGACTACATGTGCACATAACTGTGAAAAGCTCTCTCCATGAAATCTAGAAGAAAACAGAAGGTGCCACTTGTGCTGCAGCTCTGCAGGCAGGTGGGAGTTGATGTACATGATGGATGGGAGGTCAAAGAGACTTGCAAGTCCTCTTCCTTTGATGCCTTTGCAGCCTGGGACCAGGTTGACTGTGTCTTTGGTTTGGTCCAGGAGGGAGTGCAGAACATGGAGGCCTTGCCTGACAACAACACTGAGGAAAACTGAGATCTGTGGAACTCGGTACACCCAGTCCTGAATGACACTTTGATCAAAATCTGTCTCCATCAGCTGAGGACCCACAGGTTTTGTCCCATCTAAATAAGACACAAAGAAACAGCATGAAGCCTCTTTTCACTCTGGAAAAGAATCAGTTGATTTTTTAAGTGTAAACACAGTTTTCCTTTATTTTAATGGACCTGAAATCACGGATGAAAGGAACCAGAAACAGTGAAGTGTCAACTACATTAAGCAGATGCATCCAGAGAACTGAGAAACATTTGCCTGTGACATCCACTGGTTGGTCTGTCATGGTTAAGAAGCTGGTGACAGCACAGGAGATGCTCTTTGCAAGACAGCAAAATATTATTGCAAGAGTGCAAAGGTAAATCTGTGGTTTGCAAGAGGACAGCAATACCTGCACATGCATCTAAATGCCCATTACCTGCAAGTCAGGTAAAACAGACATGTTCCAGGACAAAGAGTTTTGCATCTCCACTTAAACCAGGACATCAAACCTAAACTCACCTGAATTTAAGGAAGGTGGTAAAGTAAAATAAATAAAATTCCCAAGTAATTAAGGAAGCACTAGGTTTGAAATCTTGGTCTCAGCATTTCAATTCAAAGAGGAGAAATATTCTGGTGAGACAGTGATTACCTGAGCTCTGTGCCCTTCTGGGATACACCACACTGTGGCACTTACCTGCAAACTTTAATTCTGATAGCAGCTGAGTAGCCAGAGCCTTTACTCCACTTGTAGAATCCCTAGTATTCTCCAAACTCCAACCTTTCAGTTCCTTCCTGTAATTCAGCACGTGGACTACAGATGTGATCAGATCCTCTGTGAACTAAAAAGGTTAAAACATCACCATTTTGGCATTTCTTAAATAAAATTACCAAGAACCTCAAAGGACTTTCTGGGTAAAAAAGTCAAGTAGTACTAATGCTGTAATAGCAGTGACAGAAACATCTCATGACAAACCAGAAATAACAGAAATGCAGTTTCAGTGTCATAGCTCTTGATTGGTATCCTTTTTCAAGACATTTTGGAAACGTTACTTCACAAAGCATCTCCACAAAACATGGCATGAAAGAGAGAAAGGAGGTCCAAACACTGCAGCAGTAAGAGCTGCTTGTGAATTACTGGTTTGTGAGATCTCACTCTCCCACCTTGCAAGCTCTGTGTTTGATTCACCCACCTATCCTGCAATTCAAGCTCTAGAAACCATTTTGCTGAGTTCCCAGAAGCACCAGATACACCAAAACCCTTACTGGCTCTTAAATCTGCACCCTTCAGGTAAGCCTGTGAACCATCAACTAAAACAATTACTGCATTCCCCAAAAAACTGATCCTGGCTCTCAAAAAAACTTTTTTTTAAAAACTCATAAGTCAGGAATCAATGTTGAGAATCTTGTGCTCTAAAAATACATTTTTAATACAATTTTAATTTTAATTACCTACTCATCTGTTCTCCTACTGTCCCCCCAGCACACATTCAGCTACCTGTGTACCTCTTGGATTTGCTTGCCCTTCACGGGTCCTTTTGTCTTGGAGATCATTCTCATGATTATGGTAATCTTCTCATCTGCATTCCCTTTTAAGAGGTTTGACATAAAAATTACAAACTGCTCCTTAACAATCTGCTCACACAGCCCAGATGGTTTCCCAGGCAGGTCAATACTTCTCATCCCATTGTATAACCGAAGACACATTTGCTGTGGCAGTGGCTCCCGTGTAAATGCCTGCAGAGAGAAAACACCAAATAACATACTTTAAAAATTAAGAATAAGTAACATATTCCAGCTAATCTGAGCTGAGATATACAGCTGAGATATTCCTACATGTGAATATGAATACATATTCCTACATATGAGAGAGATTTCAATATGAAGTAGCTACTATCAGCAATAAACCTGTCAAAGGACTGGTTTTCCATGATGAAAAAAATACTCTGATTTTTATAGTAGCTCCTTTCCAATACAATTTAGTGACTGAAGTTGATACTTTTGGGTTTTTTTTGCTACAAATGCCATGGACTTAAAGAAAACCAAACCACTGGAAAGTTTTAACAGGATATTTGCAAAAGGTTTCCATATAACTCCATATAAAGTTTTACAATTCTGCCAGTCCAACATTTACAATTGTTTTACTCTGCTTTTGGTACTGGAGCTCACAGATACTAAAACCAAAAAGAAAATAAAGTTCCTTCCATCTCTCAGTTTTGGCCTCAGTACACTGCAGGCAATGTGGTTAAACCCTACATGCAGACATAGAAAAAAAATTCTGAGAAGTTTTGCATAGCAAAATCTAATTCTAGCAGGGAACAAAACTGAGATCACCCAATTTTTATAAGGTGTCTCTGCTGTTAAGACAGTCAGAATCAAAAAACCTTCACCAAAAGTGCAGAATTGGCCCTTTTAATGGAAATCTAAGTGGTAGACATCATCATGCATCACAGCACTGTGGGAAACATCTGGCTCTGGATTCAAGACAACTGCCACAGCATTCAAAATAATGACAGGGTTTAAAAATAAATCATCCCAAACATATCCACACACAAGGAGATGATCACACAGTGTCCTTGCCATGCAAAGCCCTGTGTGTAACATGCTGAACATCTGACTTGACTCTTAGGAACAGCCCCCTGGGAACTGTGCTGAAAATCCATGGAGCCCCACCTGGGTAACAGCACTCCAGCTCTGTTCACCATTATCCATCCCATTCCCAATCTATTTTTGGCTCAGTCCCACTCCTGTTGAAGCCACCAGAGCTTTGCTGGTAATGGCTGTTGCTGTGCTTGTAGGATGGGACCCAATGTGCCAAGCCCTGCTCTGCTTTTGTTGACATCAGTGGTAAAACTCCCATTGATTTCCACAGAAGCAGAATGAGCAGCCAGAGTCTGGCACATTCCAGTGGGAGGGAGGGATGCTCACAGGGGGGGTTCATCCCCTTCAAGGGGATTTCTGGAAGTGCTACATGAGCCTGAGGTGAGAGAAGCTGCAGGGAACATGATTTAAAACACCCTACTCCAGGGCTTTTTGCTTCATGCTGGTATTACCTACCTACTCCCTACTCTTTCCCACCCACCACTTAAGTTGTGCTGTTCTGTTCTGCTCACAGCTATTCCAGGGAGCAGTCCCATGGTGGGAAGGAGGACTGCAAAAAGGGAAGCTTCCATAAACATCTAACACACACCTCTGCCAGCTTAAAATCCTTCTCTTAAATGGCCTCAAGAAAATATCTAGAGATACCTGCTCTACCTGCTTCCTAGCTGCACAGTGCAGCCTTTTCTGGTTCAGAGGCCATGGAGTTTCCTTCTAGTAAGGACTGAGCCTGAGCAAAGGACAAGAGGTTATGTTATACTTGGGGCCCTGTCAATGTCACCAGGTTGTTCCAACTCCATCTAGTTCAGGCATGAGCATAAACACCCATGAGGCAGGCATGCCAGCACCACAACAGTCCCTGCACTAAGGAATCACACACCTACAGGCTGTCTTTCAAAAGATTTTTTTTCATTTAAGTTGGCAACCAAAAGGGCAGGATGGGAAAAGAGAAATGTCACAGTGACCTGGGGGCAAAGCCAGAAAGAATTTCTTCCAGGTCCCAGTAAAAAAAAACAGACACCAAGGACCAGGTTCTTGGTCATATTAGTGCTGGAAGGTAGGGCAGCAGCAACACTACTTCCAAACTGGTGACAGCTAAGAAACAGCCAGGCAAATGCACTCCTAAATAACTTAAAATACCTTACATCTCTCCTGGAGTTTTAATTTGATTCCATTAACTGTGTAGCACATATAAAAAAAAAGTCACTTTCAATACTGTATTCATTTGGCTGCTTGGCTTCTGCCTAACTGAAGTTATCAAGTATTGCAACAAATCAATTTCCCCATCTTTCTTGATTAGAAAATGAATGCAAAGCTAATCAGAAAGCATAATGTATCTTAATTAGATAAAACAGGAGCCACAGCTTAATCAATCAAAATTGAACCCTCTCCTTTTAATGCAAGTGAGAAGATCTGAGATATAAAAAAATATAACCAAATACAAGCTGGCATGGTGACAGCTTCTCAAGAAAATGTGTAAATAAGCACATAAGTTGAGACTAGCCATTTTTTAGGTTTCTGAAAAATATATTCCTATGTCCCAACTTACTTCAGAATCAGGAAAGCTTCAGATGGACCCAACAATGCAGTTTCAGAGATAAATACAAACCTGAAAGTCAGTACTCATACTGTAGGAAAAAGTTAAATACTCATGCTGCCCCAAAATGTTAAGTATTGAATTGAGATGAGGAATCCTTAGAAAGTAACAATTGTCACATCTTTAATTTCTCACTGGAATTATATTCAATGCATTATTTCCCAAATATATCAAGGATAATAGAATGTCTTACCTGTAGTGCTGCCAGAGTCACAGTTTTCTTTGTAGCTTTGCCATTTTTTGTTCCAGATGAGCCACTCGACCCTGATAAGGTATCAAAGAGTCCATCAATGTCAGACTGCTCCTCAGGAAGAAATCTGGAAAGGTGATTTTGATAGACACTGCTTTCTGCATTTCCCATCTTTTCAACCTGAAGCAAAGGAAAAGGAATTAAAAAATAACCAGTAAGCACAGAAAGGTATCACAATATCCATGAAAGAAACAGACCAACATACCAGTGCAAGTTATACAAGAGGAGCAAATTAATTGCTTTCCAGGAGACTATTGCTAAAATAATGTTTAGTTTCTGTAGTTACTGAGACTTCATGAAGTTGAAGAGTAACTGTGCAGCAGAATATAACAATCTGCCAGCTCACTGCTAAGACCACCCTGTTTACCACTTCAAACCTCATTCAACTCTTATCAAATGGAAAAACCAATATGATCCAAAGATTAAATTAGCTTGGGCAAAGTGACCATGAGTCTGTCAGCTGGAATGCATCAGTAACATGAAGAGCCATGATTATGGATTATTTATGACAGATTATGCCACATCTTTCTGATGCATTAATAGACTGATGCTAAATCTGCCAGTAACACGTAGCACTACACCACCACCACTGTGAAGTCTCTGAAGATGACATGAGAATGTTTTTTTCTAAGGATTTAACACAAAAATCATGTAAAGAGCTGCCAAGAAACACAGCAACAGAATCATTTAGGAAGACAACTCAAGACTTGTCAAAACCACTTCATATGAATCAATAAATTGCTGAGAGCTGGTACCCACAGAAATAAGGTTGGCAGGGGCTACTGCCTTAGAGTTTGCTTGTTTTACACACTGAATGATATAACTGTGATTCCTCTCACTGCCCCAGAATTCACCAGTTTTAGGGATACATCATTTTTCAATGTTTTCTGAACCACATGCTGGGACTTTTTCCCTGGACCAGCACAGCACCCAAGAGTGCCATAGCAGGGCCTGAAACCCCACATTCCACTGGGACAGCAACACCAGTCACCAGTGTAAATGGTCCTCCAGTCCTCCCAGGGTGACAACATAAAGATGAGGGATGGGATAAAACATCTTTTTTTGTCGTTTTCTCTCCACAAACTCCAGGTCCTTTCTGGCTCTCACTTTTGGTTGGAGGATTCCCAGTTCCAGGGGAATTTCTTCTTGCAGATCAACCCTTCAGCTGACCCAGGGCTGTTTTTTTTTTAGCCTCATCCCATCTTTCCATGGTTATCAGACCCTGACTTTGCTAAGACACAAGAACCTGGGTTGGGCTTTTTTACCTTCACTCAACACCACAGACCCCAAATCCCTGTTTGCCCGTGAGGAGGAAGGAAAACGTCGATCGTGGGGTAAACATCCACGGGTGAATGGAAACGGCTGCAACCTGGAAGACAAACAAACCATCCAGAAATGATTAATTTAACAAGAGAACCTCTGGAGAAAAGGGTTCCCTGCTCCCTCAGCCCATGAAGCACAAACCGGAGCTGGGGGGGGGGGATGGTTCCGGTCCGGTCCCGGCGGGGCTGTTCCGGTCAGCATCCGAACAAGCGGTGCCAAGACCCAAGGACGGGGGGTGTGTGTGTAAAACTCTTCAGATTTAGCCATTCTGCCCGTTTATTTTATTTCATTTTACCCCATCCCTCCCCACCCGCAGCTGACAACATCCGCGTCCCCTTCCTTCCCATCCATCGCAGCCATGGGCGCAAAGCGACGGACCCCAAGCTCCAGGAGGGGAGGATACGGACCCAGCTCTCTCCTTACCTCCAAGACACCCCCAAACCCCCTCTACACCCCCCGAACCCTCTTTCTTTCCCTCAGAATCCCCCACACACCCCGGTAGCTGAGGCCCGGGCCCCCTCGGCCGGGGCGGAGCAGAGAGCGGCGGGGGCGGAGATGGCGCCGAGCGGGGCCGTCCCCTCAGGAAGAGGCGGAGAAGAACGGGCACCATGAGCCGTAAAACATGAAGGGAAGAGGCGGATATACCCTTAATCCGATGTGGAAAGGGTTGAGGAGGAAGCTTGCGAGCTCTGGAAGTTCGGGAATCCGCAATGACCCCTCTCTCTTGAGGGTTTTTTCCTCCTGAGCGGGCTCCCTCCTCACAGGGATTCTCCTCTCCCCGCGGCTCTAAAACGGGGTTTAAAAACAAGGTGAAAATGCAGCCCCGGCTTGAGGAAAAGAAAATCCCCACCTTGTGCTGAGGGTTTTAAAAGTGTGGATTCCTGGAAGGGATGTGGGAGAAAGCGTTTATGACCCTGGTCTGAGCTGGGAAGGAAAAAGGTGGATGTGTAATTGGATGTGTAATGTATATAAAGGCACGTATGGATGCAGGTGCTGGTAAATTTCCATGGGAGTGGAGAGGAAAACAAAAACTTGTGAATGAAGAGGTGAAACTGGGGTCTCAGGGCTGGCAAAGACTTCCCAAGGGCAGAGGGACAGACACAGAGCTGAGGAATCAGCCGGGATAGGGATACTGAGGAGAAAAATGACAGAACTGGGCCCAGTACTTGTTCTTTTGGTTTGTTTTGTTTGGGGTTTGGGGGTTTCTTTGTTGTTTTGTTTTGGGTTTGGTGTTGGTTTTTTTCATCTGTTTGTTTTTGGGTTTGTTGTTGTTTGGTTTGGTTGTTTTGGGGGGTTTTTTTGTGGGTTTGTTGTTGGTTTTGGGGTTTTTTTAACAATTTTCCCACTGGGTTACATTACTCCAGGAATTGCTCCCTTTCTCTTTTCAGCCACAGGATTTGGTTCCTGTAACATATCAGAGCCTTTTTTGCCTTCCCAGTCCCGATTCCTGCAGTGTCCCTGACTCTTGGTTGGTTTTTTTGCCTCCAGACCTGGTGTGGAGCCTCCTTCCAGCCTTGGGGAAGCTGTGCAGATGCCCACAGAGTTGGTGGTGTTTGCATTTCTGCAGCCAGATTCCATGGAACAGGTTAGCAGCTTTGGCATCTCAGTGCTAGTTGTAATCTGATCCCAGTGTTTTCACTCCAAGCATCTCTATACGCAGAAAATTTTCCCTCCTAACCATGACAGAGCTCCAATCTTTTGCACCTAGTAAAAATCACAATAAAGCTGCAAAAATACCCTTTGAAAAAAAATATAATATTTTTTATACTTGTTGTATGCAAAACTTCACAAAAACCTGCAAAATATCCTTTTTGCTGCCAGCTCAGAGTTCATAACACATTGACCAGAATTCCATGATGGTCACGTTTGAATAAATAGATCCTGATTCAGGGCATCACTGGAGTCATGGAATCAAACTGTATCAGCATAGGACATAGGACTTGAGGAAATGAATGGGGAATTCATGTAATGTGAACACAAATCCAGCAAAGATCATCTGCAAACTGCTTGAGACTTCTTTGTCCACACAGGGGCATTGTGTGTTTAGAAAGTGAGCTGTGTAGCCTACCCTGAGTGCTTCCAGACTGTTGACTGGGTGTTCAGATTCCCAGGTTTACAGACTGCATGTGTGTGGAAGTAAAAGCTCCTTTAAGGACTTGTTTTCACCTCTTTCCCATTAACTCCACCAACATAATATGGAGCATGACAATAAAACTCTGTTCCTGGGGAACTAGTTGCATAGATAGGCTCCTGCTGTGGGAAAGTTTCCAGGTCACAGCCTAACACCTTTTAAAGCCTTTTTTGCACCAGGAGTATATAAAGTCAAGCTAGAAACCTGGTCCATACAGGTAATGGTTTGCAACACTCTATAACTAACTAGTCAGCTCCTCACAGGTATTTCCAGGTGCTCTAACTGAGCTAGTTAGGTGTCTCACTTGGTTTTTGTCACTCAGAAAGAGAGAATACAGTAAGAAGCAGTTTTAAGGACATTCAAGATTACATTGTATTTAAAAAACGAGGGAGAAGAGAGCTCTGGAAATAATTGTGGCTAATTTTGTGACCTACAGATAGATGTGGTTTTGTTTCCAGAGTGAAAAAAACAAACCCACAAAAGCCCAAAAGAACCATATACCTTTGACTCACATAAAATGGAGTAGGTTTGGGGTTTTTTGTTTGCCAAGACTATAAAAAAACTAAATGGCCTTTGTTCCAGGTAATTCTAACAATATCTTCTTGCAGTTAAAGGGAATTACTGCAAGGCAGCACTCTTGAATGTAAATTATGAGATGTGTGTTTATACCAAGCATGTCTATTTCACCTAGATAATCTTTTAGTTTCTTTAAAATTCTATTTTTCCTGTCTTTAGCTAGTACAGACAGAATTTTTTGCAGCTTGTGTGTATGGATATGTTAAGATTGTGGCAGTGATGTAGAGAATCATTCTGATTCCCCTTTGATATGATACACCTTCAGCTCTGTTCTTATTAAAGAGCAGCTGAGAGCTGCTGCTCCTGTTGTACCAGACCATGGAGACAGAGAGATAGAGATGATTTCTGTTCCAAAGAGCTTATAATTACCTGCATTCACACATGTACTGAGCACAAAACCAGACTTCTCAGGCCACAGGCATCAGAGAATTTTATGAACTCCAAGGAATGGTGATACCATAACTTTTCAGCAGGATATTTTGGGGGTATATTCCCCTTTTAGGGTTTGAGAAGGGGGAGATTGGGACTATACTTCCAAACAAGTAATTTGGCTTCAAAATTACCAGCCCATAGCAGTTATTTTAAGACACATGGGGGGGACTTATTTGATACTGGGAAGTTCCCAGTTCTTAGCATTTTAGTTAACAGTATATTGCAGAACTCTGCCCTTTGCAAAAGAGGTCAAATTTGATGGTGCAGCTAAATTATAAAAGATCCTTGTTCATATTTTAGGGTCTAATGAACACAAAAAGTCATTGTGACTCTTCTTAATGGCATTAAGGCTCTGTTGTTCCTGTTTCCATGTTGATGTGGAGTTTTACAAGCCATCTACAGTCACAGGAAGTGAAATCTTGCAAAAGTTCTGATATTTGATGAAAGCAGTTGTTGGCTCAGCCCACTGATTTTCTTCTAATGTGGCCTCAGCACAAAACTCCTTTGACTTTAAAAGGTATAGTCCAAACCTACACACTGGTGCCCTTTTATATATGTATTTTTCAGCTCTGCATTTCATTGGCTGCTGTGGCAGCTCCAACCTTGCAGTCACTTACCTGATTTGGCTTCTGGTTTTTCTGGGATTGCCATTTATGGGTAAAAGAAAGAGCCTGGCTGTGAAATCAGCACTGCAGCCTTAGGTAGTCACAAAGGAAGTTCTGGGTTTTGCAAGTCTTTGCACTTCCCTTTACAAAAACCTCTGCCTGCTAGTAACCAACTCCCTGCTTTAAATGGAGAAAGAAAGGGACAGAGAGAAGAGAAGAGAAGAGAAGAGAAGAGAAGAGAAGAGAAGAGAAGAGAAGAGAAGAGAAGAGAAGAGAAGAGAAGAGAAGAGAAGAGAAGAGAAGAGAAGAGAAGAGAAGAGAAGAGAAGAGAAGAGAAGAGAAGAGAAGAGAAGAGAAGAGAAGAGAAGAGAAGAGAAGAGAAGAGAGAGGAGAGGAAAAGAAAAGGAAAGGAAATGGAAAAGGAAAGGAAAAGAAAAGGAAAGGAAATTGAAAAGAAAAGGAAAGGAAATGGAACAGGAAAGGAAGTGGAACAGGAAAAGGAAAGGAAATGGAAAGGATATTGAAAAGGAAAGGAAAAGGAAAAGAAAAGGAAAGGAAATGGAACAGGAAAAGGAAATTGAAAAGAAAATTAAAATAAAAGAAAGGAAATAGAAAAGGAAAGGAAATGGAAAAGGAAAAGGGAAAAGAAAGGAGTAAATCTGTTTGTAGGTAAAGATGATGGCATATGAGAAAATGTACTTAGAGAGGGGCTGAAAGCCTCCTGTTCACTGAAAGACTTCACTGGGATGCAGCCTCCATGTCTGCAGCAAAACTGCAGTGCCTTAATATCAAACTGTTGCATGTCTTGCATTTATCTAGATGATGAAGATTCCTCTGAGCTGTGGACAAGATCCTGGTGACTGGGAGAAATGCATCACCCATAGTGAGGGCAAAATGAGGATGATGTTCTGCTCAGCTGCCCTGGCCTTGTCTTTAAAACACTGCAGCAGGTGTTTTCAGAAGGGGATGGACCCAGAGATCCTCTCCATCCTTTTATTATTCTGGGATTTAGAGGTGCTTTGTGGGTAGAGCTGAGTGAAATTACTTCATGGCTAGGCCAAAAAGCTGAAAGGTGTGATAATTTACCTCTGGAAATATTCTAGGGCTTAAGTATGGAGCTCTAATGCAGCTGTGAGGTGGTGACCAGGCTGATTTCTGGTTTCCACATTCAGAGAAATGAAAACCTGGAATGAGAAGAAATACTTCTGGTGCTTTCACCTTGGGAGAATGTGGAGGAAGTGCTCTGTTGTTATGCTGATTTTCTTTAAAAAAAAAACACAACACAACACTGCAAATTATCAGTTAGACAAAATTTCTATATACTTTAAGAATAAAAAATATTGAACCAGGACTGACTTTGCTGTTCTTAAAAGATATTTGTGTCAAGAAAAAGCTGATTCCCATGTCTGTTACGTGCTAGCTTGGTTTCAGGGTATTGAATGGAGGAAGTGCAGGGCAGGTGAAATACAAGAGAAAGTTTTTAGGGGCAGATGATGACAAGAGAGACACAAAGCAGTGTAGCTGTTTGTACAGCTGCTCCTGCTGTGCATGCAGTTGTGGTTGTTCCTGTAACTGAGAAATATGATTGTGCATCAAACTGGAAGAACATCCATCTACAGCAGACTGAAAGGGGGATTACTGGCAGAGAAAATTTAGCTAGGATACAGGACTTGATCCTAGAATCATAGAATCATAGAATTAGCCGGGTTGGAAGGGACCTCAGAGATCATCTAGTCCAACCCTTGACCCACCGGAGCAGTTGCTAGACCATGGCACTGAGTGCCACATCCAGTCTTTTTTTAAATGTCTCCAGGGACGGAGAATCTACCACCTCACCGGGCAGTCCATTCCAATGCCTAATCACCCTCTCCGTGAAGAAATTCTTTCTAATATCTAACCTAAACCTCCCCTGGCACAACTTAAGACTGTGTCCTCTTGTCTTGTTGAAGGTCGTCTGTGAAAAGAGTCCAGTTCCCACCTCGCTACAGCCTCCTTTCAGGTAGTTGTAGGCAGCAATGAGGTCTCCCCTGAGCCTCCTCTTCTTCAGGCTGAACAGCCCCAGCTCTCTCAGCCTCTCCTCATAGGGCCTGTGCTCGAGTCCCTTCACCAGCCTGGTTGCCCTCCTTTGGACCTGTTCCAGGACCTCTACATCCTTCTTAAACTGAGGGGCCCAGAACTGGACACAGTACTCAAGGTGTGGCCTCACCAGTGCTGAGTACAGGGGAAGAATCACCTCCCTGGACCTGCTGGTGACGCTGTTCCTGATCCAGGCCAGGATGCCATTGGCCTTCTTGGCCACCTGGGCACACTGCTGGCTCATGTTCAGTTTCTTGGCAATCCAGACTCCCAGGTCCCTTTCTGCCTGGCTGCTCTCCAGCCACTCTGTCCCCTCCACTTCTGCAGGCTGGAAACTAGAAGGCCTTCAGGTGTTGGCCATTTTAATCTGCTTTTAATGTAGTTTGATACACAGCACTTATTTCATAACAAGGGGCTATGGTCCAGGTTGGTGTTTAAGATCTTTTAAGAAACCACCTGCTGTAATCTTTGTATCAACTGAAGTAAATTTATCAAGGCAAATAATCCTAACAAGGGAACTTTCCCCATGGAACAGTCTGGAATGCTTAGAAACTCTACACAACCGTGCTGTTTTTTCAGGTTTTTTCAGCCCTATTCAAATTAAATACTCCAAACTCTTTTGTATTGTTTGCAAAGGTTTGTAATCTGTGTTAAGGAAAAGCTGTAGAGGAGCAGAGCATGGAACAAAGGAGTCAAATGGGAGAATCTTGTCTCTCACTGAGTATCAACAGGCTTTGGTTTTGTTCCTTTCCTCTTTGTTTTTGGTTTGGGTTAGTTTGTTTTGGGTTTGGGGGTTTTTTTCAGTTTGTTTTATGTTGTGGTTTGGTTTGGGTTTTTTGTTTTTGTTTTAGAATTTTATGATTTGTTCAGGCTATTTGTTCTAATCAGGAAGTTTTCTACAGAGTGGAGCTTTGTAACTTTATCTCTTTCCATATATAGCACTTCAGGATGAAAGGCAGAGGATCCTTTTGCTCTGGAGGGAAACAGAAGGTCTCATTTCCTCTGAGCACAGCCTGCATTTCATCTGTTTCTGTGGTAATGTGGGCAGCATTTGCAGCACTCTGGCCCAGATTTTTTGAAGTAGATATGAACAGAGATGGTCTCACACCATGCTAGCACAGTGGTGCTAGCACAGTGGTGTGGACAGACTGTTTGGTCTCCTGATGGAAAACCCTGGAAATGTTAACAACCAGAAAAAGCAGTAAGGTAGAAATACAGAGAAAAAAAACCAAATCACTTTTGAGCAAACAAAAGAAGTAGCTGAGTAGGAGGTGGGAAAAATCAAGGTAACATTCCACCATTGTTGGCTTCTTTAAAGCATACAGGTCTCTAATAGTAGGAGAAAACCCCTTACAAACATCTTAGGTGTGTAGTTACCAGTGAAGGAATTCTTCTTCAGCAGGACAGCTGTGTTTCTTGGCACTGGACATTATTTGCACCCACCATGTAACAAGAAACCAGTTTTTTTGTCATCTGTTGTATGGTGAACTCTTAGATTTTGAAAAGAAGTGATGGAAACACAACCAGGGCTTGTGTGATTTTAAGAGCCATTGAGTAAACTGAGGAATTCATTGGAATTCTGAGGTGTTTGTGCTACTAGGAGTGCACTGCTTTCCTTGTTACCTGCAGCTTGGCTTCCCCTATCACTACCTTCTTCCCTCCCACCTCAGCTGGACTTTATCTCTTAATTTTGGTTTTGTGCAGTGCAGTTTATTGCTCAATACAGTTCATCTTTTTAACTGCTACCCATACCAAGCCCAGGTTAAGTGGAGTGTGTCCACAGGAGTCCAAAGTCCTTGGCTTGCCTTTCACTGAGTTAAAAAGTGCCCAGGATGGGCTGGTTATTGCCCAGGATGCCTGGTTGTTGCCCAGGATGGGATAGTTATTGCCCAGGATGGGCTGGTTATTCCCCAGGATGGGATAGTTATTGCCCAGGGTGGGCTGGTTGTTGCCCAGGATGCCTGGTTGTTGCCCAGGATGGGCTGGTTATTGCCCAGGATGGGATAGTTATTGCCCAGGATGGGATGGTTATTGTTCAGGATGGGCTGGTTATCCCCCAGGATGAGATGGTTATTCCCCAGGATGAGATGGTTGTTGCCCAGGATGGGCTGGTTATTGCCCAGGATGGGCTGGTTATTGCCCAGGATGGGCTGGTTATTGCCATACCTGCCTGACCAGTGCAGATTCTGGAAGCACCCAGTTGTTGCTGACTGCTCAGTGCTCAAGAGTAACCTGTAAAAGGTGAGATGCCAGCTTAAAGTGTGAGAGAGGGGAAGGTGTTCTTACCTCATGCCTTTCCCAAAGGTTGCTGCCTCCAGGGCTGCAATAATTGCATGCCCCCACCTTGCTGTAGGTTACAGCAGATTAATCCAATCAGTTACAGGTTTTTGGGGTTTTTTTTTTTTGTAAAATTCTGGGCTAGAAAAGGCTGATTCTGGAGCAGCTTCCTGTGCTGTCCTGGCTACCAGAGCTACAGGATCTGGGAGGAAGGGAGGGCAGTAAATTGTGTCTTTGTAAATGGTGTAAATCTTAGTGTTTAACACATGTGTGTGTGTGTAGCCCTGCACCTTCACCAAACAAGCCTGGCAGATCTGTCTCTCCCAGGTGCTCTCCAGCACAACACACAGCAGCCTTCTCTTTATTTTCTGTTTTCAACTGATACCTTATTACATCAGAGTGAAACCAGCATTAGCAACAACCTGTAAATCTCACCATTCTCCTGGGGATAATGAGCTCTCCTGAAGGCCAGACTGGCTTTTTACACCTTTGGCCCTATTATGCATTACATGAGCAAGAGAATAATAAGTGCTTTTATAATGAAAAAGGGTAACAATAAGTTCAAGATCATACCAGAGAGGTGTGATAGCTTTGAAGGGATGATGTGTAAGTCATCTGCTGCTAGGTGACTGGGGGGGTTTTCCCCCAGACAGGGCTCAAGTTGCAGTTTAAAGTGATGGTTTCCAACATTAAACAGGATGTATGTCACAGATCAGAGTCCAAACCAACAATCTTTGCCAGGTTGAACTCTTCTAGCAGCTGAGGTGGGGAAGAGGAGGTTTAAGGTGAGGGGAATGGAAAGTGGAGCCATGAAACACTCTAAGAATGTTATGGTTTGGGAGCCACTGGGCAAAAAAAAAATAAGCTGCTGAACTAAAAGGTGGAAAAACCCCGGGTGAAAAATTAAAAATACAAACAGTTGTTTTCAAGGGCTGCCTATGTCTTGCTCTACAGCTTCAGGCAGGTTAATTGAGCTCTTGGAGGTCTCTCTAGTTTGTTGGAGTCATGCTGCAAGCATGTTGTGACAGAGATCATCCCTTCAAGGACTGAAAGACTGCAGGGCACAATGGCCCTGATTTTCCTCAAGTGCTGTAGCAATAAATTTCAAACAACACAGGGGGAAAAATATCTTGCTTTTCCAAGTACCTCTGGAATCACCTATTATTCTCATCCTGCAGCAGGAGCCCCCCTCTCTTAGGTACCTCCTGGCAGACCCAGTGCTGAATAATGGAGTTAAGAAAATAAAACTTGCTGGTTCCATGGCTTGGGGTGCATCATAAACCCCCTCTGGCCAGCACCACATCTGTGTGTTACAGGATAGTAACAGGATAGCACAGGATGTGCTGTTTCTATGGCTACTCCTGCCTCTTCCTCTCAAACACATGCACCACTGGCTCTGAGGAGATCATCCTGGATTCTAGAGAATAATTACTCACATGCTGCTGTACCCTGCAGTGTTTGTTGAGCTAGTTGATACTGTAGTAAAAAGCATTTTCCACTTAATGTATTGTTATAAGTGGGTAGAATTTTCCTCATCTCTGATTTATAAATGCATCCAGTTGGCCTCGAGAATCCTTCTTCTGGTTTCCATGGCAACAGATCTGATTTTTGAGGCTATTTCTTCCTCTTACTTCATCTTGGATAGGAAAGAGCTGCTGTCCCCCTCCAGGAGGAGTCTGATGGGCAAGCAAAATGTTTGCCTTGAAGGAAAACCTGCAGCCTTGAAACCAGAAACTTCAGGCAGTTTTCTGAAATGTGAGTGAGAAATGCATGAGAAAAAGGCACCACAAACCCAGCATGGGCTTGAGACAGATTTTTCTTTGTACACAGAAAGCCAAGTGCATGTGTAACCTCAGGAAATGTGGTCCCACACCACACTGCTGAGTACTTCACAAGCTGATCCAGTAGCCCTGAGTAACACTGTTGGCAAGCAGGACAGTATCCAAACACAGGATCTACCCAGTCTGTTTATATGGAAACCTTATAGATGAATTAGTAATGAATGCACCTTATTGTCTGACTCTTTCTATCAATATGTTTTTTCCCTTTTCAGTGATGGATTGTTAGGATTGTGTCTTTCATAGATTATTTAGGGGTCAGATGCGTTTCTTCAGAGGGTTGGAGACTGTGGGTAGTAAAGGCATCATAAATAACCCATAGCTGCTTTGCAAGGGTCTTTTTAGTGGGGTTTTTTGCACCTTTAACATTTCCAGGAAAAATGAAGGTAGCTGCTGGTTCTCCATGGTACAAGTGACTTAATAACTGCTGTCTAAATGACAAAGAGGTGATTTCTGCAAACTCCTCAGAAAAACCCTAGTGAGGATCTTGGTTTGCTTTGTCTGCAAAGGAGAATCACAATGTACCTGCATCTTTGTACCTTCAGAGGTGCAAACCACTCAAGTTGCAGATTAAGGGTTTGCCTTTTGCTTGAGTTATTCTTCATTTATGTGAGGAAAGGACTTTATGGAACCATAATGTTGAAGGTATCGTTGTGTTATGGCCATATCATTTCCTTTCCATTTGAGCTGGGAGCAGCCTGATAAATCATTCAGCTCTTCCTTGGATTGCTCCAAGCATTTAATCCCAATGCTGGAGTTTCCAGGCCACCTTTTTGGAGCAGAAGATCCAAGTGTAGGTTAGGAATTCTCCATTAAGAGAGAATTAGACATGATTTATCCAGACCATTGCAACCTGTGCCAAGAGAGATCATATCTATTAGCTGTGTTACAGGACTAAACTTAACAGGACTCCTAAACAAAAAAACAGGCAGCACCAAACTGTGCCACACCTAAAGCATCTCCTGGTGGGATGAACCTGCCCACTATACCTCAGCATCACTCAAAGCAAAGTGCAGCTGAGAGTGGATCAATACCAGACACAACACAGAAGTGATTTAGTGATTGCCTTAATCACCATGCACAGGTTTTCCCTTTTGTCATCACCAAAAGATGGGGAGCAGCCTGCTGTCCCAGCAAGGCCCTTGGTGAGAATGAAGTTAGGGCAGTGCAATTTCTAGCTGCACAGCCAACTAGAAGCAATATAAACACCCTGGTTTTCTCTGCCCCACCATTACGTGGAGGGGATTTTAAAACAGTGAGTCATTTGCTGGAAAATGTTTCTGTGTCTGTGGCAGTAGGATGACTCTGAAGAAAGCTCTTGCATTCTGGAAAAGCTAATTATAAAACAGGACTAAAGCAAGGACACAGAAGGGAGACACAACTTGTTAAGGCTGAAACCTACACAACTGCATATCACACTTGGACTTTTGCAGATATCAAATTTTCTTTCTGCTAATTGCTCTCACATTTAGAACCCTTTCAGGGTTTTATAACCCAGGGCAGTGGAACAAACATGACTTCTACATGTTTTGGTTTCTCTTCGTTTCTTGTGGTACAAGAAATGTGATATTGCACCCCAAAGAAGTAGAGGGTTGAATTTCTAAATTTTGTTTGTGGCAGTGCCTGGAAGTTCCTCCAAAGAGTTAACTGATTCCAGCTTTTCATGTAGCCCATGGCAAGTTTGGAGGAAATAAATGTAACACGAGTTAGTCATCCTTAAATAATCTTAAAGCAGAAAGTTCTACATTAACAGCAGGCTGATAATAAGCTCTGCAGTGCTATCTCCAGTATAGCTTTTCTCATGACTTGGAATAAATTCATGAGCTGTCATTTATTTGTTTGCTTGCTTTTCCTCAGCTGGTGAATTTACAGTCTGGTTGCTGAAGTATCAATTATTCTTGTAAATAGAATAGCACCATCTTAGGATCATACACACAGGAGTAACATCATTTGAGATGTGATAAAAATTAATTAGATAGCAACTCTATGAAGACATCTGTGCTAGGTACATTTTTTTGTGTGTGCCAGAGGATAACTCTAGCTCTGTGTTAGAAGAATAGCAAAGAATAGAAATAAACTGAGCCAACAGACTTGATGTAACCCTGTAATTTTGTATTTTTGCAGGCTTCTGCTGTCAGACCATTTGCAGCTGTTGTCAGTCAACCATTGATCAGAGCTCTGAGGGGCAAAAACCCATTCTGTCCCCGAGCTGGTCATTCAAGTCCCTTTTATTCTAGCAGTTAAACTGGATTTTATTTAATTTTATTTAATTCCATTATACCAACACTTAATGCACTGAGGCCCTCCCACTCTGTCCTGTGGCATCCCACTGCATTTTATACCTTTTTGTGTCCTGTATATATTAATTTGCCTCAATTTTTCATGCTAATGTATATTTTCCTTTCCCATTTGTTTTCATTTCTTGATTATTAGTAAAGGCCTGGATGATGCTTAAATGTCAGAAAAGCCCTAACAAATGTCACACACTGAAGAAAACCACAATAGTTTACGTTTTAAAAGCCCTAGACATGGTAATATCTGCTCTTCAGGCAGTGGAGCTGATCTGGCCACCTCAGAAAAAAATGATCTCTTGAGAGAAACAGATTTATGTTCCTGATGGTGCTTTGATTTTGAACTTTGATACTGAAATGGGAGGTTCAGAAATGAATCCTCTCTTCTCTCTGGTTCATCTCTGCCCTGACATGACAATGGGTCACTTGGAATGATCAGCTGGTTTCATTAATTATTGATGCAAACACATGGCAAAAGCAATTTGAAGATTTACTGGATGTCTGGGGGTCTGTTGATGGAAATTGAAAGGGAGCAAGTGTCAAATTGAAAATAAATGAGAGTCTCAAGTGCCAAAGAGGAGGGGGAATCAGCAGAAGGCTTGGGTATAGCTGGAAGTATAAAAAAAGAGATTTTATTTTGCAGCCAGATGCATGTCTTAAGTTACATTAAAAGTGAAAGTTCCTAAAGCAGGGCATTTAGTTCACATGAGTATTGCATTACTGTGCAAATCTGCATTTATAAACCTCCACCAAGGGTTTTGATCCTTGCTGAGTGTAGAGAAAAAGCAGTCAGATATTCACCAGTAGGAAACTGGACACCAAGGCAAACAAGAATATAACTCCCATCCATGCAGTTTAGTGGCTTTTTTGTGTATTTATGCAGAGAGAAGAAAAGTCTTGAGACCATGGGATAAGCTGCTAAATCATAGAATCATAGAATTGGCTGGGTTGGAAGGGACCTCAGAGATCATCAAGTCCAACCCTTGATCCACTCCCCCCGTGGTTCCCAGCCCATGGCACTGAGTGCCACATCCAGGCTCTTTTGAAATATCTCCAGACACGGAGAATCCACTACTTCCCTGGGCAGCCCATTCCAATGCCTGATCACCCTCTCCAGAAAGAAATTCTTTCTCATCTCCAACCTAAACCTCCCCTGGCACAACTTGAGACCCTGCCCTCTTGTCTTGCTGAGAGTTGCCTGGGGAAAGAGCCCAACCCCCCCCTGGCTCCAACCTCCTTTCAGGGAGTTGTAGAGAGTGATGAGGTCTCCCCTGAGCCTCCTCTTCTCCAGCCTCAACACCCCCAGCTCCCTCAGCCTCTCCTCATAGGATCTGTGCTCGAGTCCTTTCACCAGCCTGGTTGCCCTCCTTTGGACCCGCTCCAGGACCTAGATATCTTTCCTAAACTGAGGGGCCCAGAACTGGACACAGGACTCAAGCTGTGGCCTCACCAGGGCTGAGCACAGGGGCAGAATCCCTTCCCTGGACCTGCTGGCCACGCTGTTCCTGATCCAGCCCAGGATGCCATTGGCCTTCTTGGCCATCTGGGCACACTGCTGGCTCCTGTTCAGCTTCCTGGCAATCCAGACTCCCAGATCCCTTTCTGCCTGGCTGCTCTCAACCACTCTGTGCCCAGCCTGGAGCTCCCCATGGGGTTGTTGTGGCCAAAGTGCAGGACCCGGCACTTGGCCGTGTTGAACCTCATCCCATTGGAATCAGCCCAACTCTCCAGTCTGTCCAGGTCCCTCTGCAGAGCCCTCCTGCCTTGATGAGTGCTGCTTGAGAGTGACTTCTTATCTACAGGAATTACATCGAGTGACACTGCCACTGCAGAGGAGGGACTGCATGAACTTGTCCCAGGTGATGATCCAACAGGAAGGGTTTTCCTGTGATCTCTTCCTTGCTACACAGACACTGCACATCCCAATGGGAGCTCAGGTCCTGGAAGTTTCCAAACGACTGCAAAAAACCACGAGCAGAAGGAGCTCTCCATGTAGCTTCTCCCTAAAGAAAAAGCCTACACTGACAAGCTTTGTGCACAGTTGAATATTTTAAAGGACACTTCCTGAGAGAGGGGTGCAAGCAAACCCCTGCCTCAGTCTGTGCTGTGTTGCCAAGGTCTCCTTGAGATGTTTTCTGGATTCAGCTTCCAGCAGAGTTTTCCCTCCTGATGGTCACAGGCCCCAGGGACAGCAGAGCCATCTGTGACACAGCTCTGGCTGTGTCAGCCCTGGTTTATTTGGCTTTACCCAGCCACAGTGGCACTGGAGGGCAAGGCTGGAAAGGTTAACACCCCCCCCTGTCCCCAGATTGCTCACAGGGTTGGCACAAAGGAGGATAAAACACAAAGCATCTTTTTTTTTTTTTTTTTTTTTTTAATACCTTGCTGCACTGTTGGGAAGAGCACAATGGACAACACGCAGATGAATATAATCAAAGTACTGCTGTTTATTGAGAGCAGCAGTAGCCCTTTTATACACAGTCAGGCTGATAGCATAACATAAGCATATTGATGATTGGTGCAGCACATTCTTCATATGCCACAGGGCACTATCTAACTGGTTAAATACAATTGTTTATGTGCTATATGACACTTTCCCATCCTGTTATTCTTCTTTTTTGCTGCCAACTCCCTTATCTTTTGCCCGTAGCTGATCTTTCAGTAGCCTTGCAGCTGGGCCTCAAGGCCCTTAGCTCACTCTGGCTAAAGCTAAATAGTCAGGATTGCTCACATGTCTGTTTTCTTCCAAAAACTCTCCCAACACTGCACCATCATGAGACCAATATTAGACAGATAAATCTGCTTTTGTATGACTGAAGTACTGAAAGAAACACAGAAATGCACAGAAATTTCACCCCAGTCTGATCCAAGTTCTTTCACAGCAATTGGAAGTAATTAAAAGATAAGGGGAGAAGCCACTGCATGAATATATGGTCTCAAGTTGTGCCAGGGGAGGTTTAGGTTGGAGATTAGAAAGAATTTCTTTACCAAGAGGGTGATCAGGCATTGGAATGGGCTGCCCAGGGAAGTAGTGGATTCTCTGTCCCTGGAGATCTTTCCAAAGAGCCTGGATGTGGCACTGAGTGCCATGGGCTGGGAACTGCAGCTGTAGTGGATCAAGGGTTGGACTTGATGATCTCTGAGGTCCCTTCCAACCCAGCCAATTCTATGATTCTATGAGTCTATGAACCACAGACTGCAGCAGCTCGTGCAATGCCAGGGGTTAATGAAGCTCCAGAGTGTCTGATGGAGTTCTTCCCACAAAGCAAAATATTAACTGAGTCAATTGATTGCATTCTCATTCCTTGAGGGAGCATCCAGCCCACACATCCCTATTGAGTGGCTGATCACAAAGACTTTGCTGCAGCAATATTGTCTTCTCTCTCTCTTTGTGCTACATCTTCAGCTCTTGCCCCTGATGGAAATGGAAATTCCTGCTCAGAATTGTCCTGCCAGACAAAGAAATAAATTCTTGTAAATTCAAAACTTGAGGAAACTACAACAGCTCCTGCTTAAAAATACTGTGATAAATCCCCATCCACCTGGAACATTTCCATAATCCACTCTGGATTGCCAATTAATTGCACAGATAATAGGCTGTATTAGTGTAAATCCCCCAGAGGCAGTGGAAATACATCACAATATTCTTAAATAGAATATTTTTATTAAAGCAATGCCTGCAAGCTTCTGTCTGGTACCAGCAACCCTACTGTGCTAGGAAGTGTACATGCAATGAAAAGCCATATTTACAGCACATAGTCCTATTTAGTGAATCTATTTAGTGAAGCACTTAATTGCTTACTTCAAGTACCAGCTTAAATAAACTGAACTCATCTATTTTCTAATTAAATGTGGGAAATTATAGTGTGGCTGGCTGGGACACAAGGTTTTTTTAATCCTCTTCTAGAGCAGGAGAAACTGTAAATACTCTTTTTTACACTGTTAAGGTTAAAATTAGACTTGTATTACAAAAAAGATACCTTTATACAATGGTGTGTGAAATATTTAGTATTTTTCACACATAAATAAATCACAGTTTGGGGTTTTTTTTGCTGGTTTATGGAGAACTTTCAGTTATCATTTAAATGAAAATTATTCATTACACCACTGACATCATGAGAAAATGTCCTTTTTAAAAACACATATATTTAATTTAATTTGGATTAATCAAGCCTTTCCATGCTCTACTGAACAAAATGTAATTGATGACCTTTTCCTGCTTACAGTAGTTTTAATATTTTATTGTTGTGTTTCTGGGAGGCAACTGAGGAAAGAGGAATTGTTGTCTAGAGGGCAGGAAAGGAAAAAAGTCTGTATGTTTTGAAATGAAGTCAGCTTGTCACAGCATTGCTAAACCAAGGAAAAAATGTCCTTTTACATTTTATTTTCATTTATTACTACATTTAGTTGTCCTGCATGTCTATGACAACCACAAGAGTCTTGTCATTATTTTTCAGTATAAAATTTTGTGTTTGTCTTGCATAACTGGAGACATTTTAGTGCACAAACCATTAATATTATGTATAGCTCTGTGAAAATCAACAGTGTAGTCCTGAGGCTCTGGTGCAGAGAGTTCCTTTTAACTGCAATTGCTCTCAGAGATGTTTTGGATTCATCCAGAATGCCTCGGAGGGCCCCTACTGAAATGCCTTTAACCTGTCCCAAAAAATAGGAGGTTTTTTACTTTCTGACCACACTGCTCCTGTGTCAGAGGAGTTTTTCAGAAAGCAGGAAGCTGACCTCTCAGAAAGGTTTGCTGCTAGCAAGAAAAATCTATTTTCTTTGCTGTTTCCTTCCTTCTCTTGAGGTTGCCACATGACAGATGAGGCAAAAAAAATCTGTCATGAACCACTAGGTATAAGAAAAGCCAGATGGAGCCTGGCCCTCCCCTGTCTCCTCATGTATTATACATCTGAATCTCATGATAATTTCATAGGATTTCATGTTTTCATGACCTAGGGCCTTGGGGTTTTCCTAGGAGCAGGCAGAACATAAATTAAGCATTTGGCTTCACCTTCACTGTTGTGCTCCAGGCTCAGTTTGGTGCCATTCCCAGGGGAGCCAAGGATGCATTTATCAGTTTTCACAAGGGATGCTTTATTTCTTATCCCAGGAACATGAAGCACTTGTGTCCACTGGGATCTTGCATTTAGCCTCCCACAAGCCCATGTGCAAGAGACATTAATTTTAGAACTATTTGGCTTCTCTGTGGTGGAAGAAGTCACTTCAATAGATGGGTTTTCCTTCAAGTGCAAGATTTGGGGTTTTGTTTTGTTTGGGTTTATTTGTGTTTGGTTTTCTTGTGGTTTTTTTTTTTTCTTGTTCTCAAATGTTTTGGGGTTTTTTTATACCTTTAAACTAGAGAACCTGATTCCTCTGGTCCAATCAAAATCTTAGTAATGAGACCAAATATAATCATAGAATCATAGAATCATAGAATTAGCCGGGTTGGAAGGGACCTCAGAGATCATCTAGTCCAACCCTAGATGATCTAGTCCAACCCTAGATGATGAAAAATGCCACTGTCTCTTTCCAGTCTTGATGAGACTCTTTCCTTTTAGCTGGCTTCAAAATCCATCAGTTTGGGAGTCCTCACTTTTAGGCACATGTCTGCCCTGACAGTAGGTGGTGGAAATGTTGATCAGAATCATATAATCTGGATTGATATCAAAAGGAGGAACATCAAACTGTTGGTTCCTCCCATGTGACAGATTTCAAGTGGTTTCCTACACCTTCAAATACAGTGGCAAGATTTCCTGAAGTTAAAATCTTCTGGATCTTACACAAAATTCCTCTGCATTAAAGATAACTTTCTCTGAGCTAGGATTTTCCTTTTCTTTTTAATTAACAAAACAAACTTCTAAATGTGAAGCAGGGTTTTCTGATGACTTTAAGATGTCTCCTCACCAAGTGAAGTGAATTAACACCAAGTGTGGTGAATTAACAGCATCTTCCTCATGTCCAGCTGCAAACTATTTTAACATGTGATAAATAACAAAGTAATGCCTACCAGGAAAAAAAAGCATCCAATCTAGTCAGCATGTGTCTGTAAATGTGTAAAATATATATATGTGTGTGCTATAAGCACCTACCTGCACACTGCTGCATGCCATTATAGCTGTGTGTATTTATTTATTATTGTTATTGTTTATTTATTTATTATTGTTTATTTATTATTGTTATTTATTTATATAGCTGTGTATATTTATTTTTACACTGGATAGATGTAATCTTCTTTTTTCTTGGCTGTGTTGATGGATTAATTTCTGAACAGATCCACAAAGAACTCAGCCACACAAATGGTGTGAGCTGAAGTCTTGGTCATTTATACCACCCATGGAGTTCTGGGCCCATGATCTCCTAAATATCTGATCAGCTCTTGCTGTTTCTGATGTGTTTGCTGAAATGTGGTGTTCTGAAGTGACTTTTTTTTAATGCTACACCTGAATGATACTAAGAACTGTCAGACTTCTGCCTGTGTGTGTGTAGATTTGTTAGATATTTAACACTCAGGATTCCTTCTCCCTCCCCACCTCTACAAACACCCTCTTGTAAATCTGAATCAAAGCCCATTCAGGACTTTTCATTCCAAGTGGTTTCATCTTACTGTCATTACCAAGTCATGTGAGGAGCAGCTAAACAATTGTCTGCACAACAATGGGGATGAAATAGAGATAGCCTCTAATTAATTCCATCTAGGTTATAATTAATTTTGACTGAGCTGCTCAGGACAATATCCTGAAGTCTCACAGACTTCCATAAAGAGGACTGATCACCAGCTGCTGCACTTTGATTTTTAAAGCAGATGGGGTTATTTCCAGCAATTGCTTAAAAGGAAATGATGAGGGTGAGGGTAGAGAGTGATTGATTGGCTTTGAAGAGGCCTTGGGGTAAGGCTCCTAGAAGGAATTCTCTGCTGGTAAACCAGGCTGTGGCAAAGCCTTTTAAAGATTTTGGAGATTTCTGTTGTAATTTGTCTTCAAAACTGGTAAAATTGTCTTTTTGCTTTATTAAAAAGAAGTAAAACACTGATGCAATGCCACATCAGTAAATATTTCATCATAGGCTGTCTGTGAAATTTGCTTTGGGTCACTGTGGTGCTAAAGGCAGGATACAAATTGGAATGTTGCTTGTATTTGTTATTTCATAGAAAAAAGGGATGAAAAAAAATAACTGTTAAATTGTTATCCTAGTTCTGTCAATGTTGAATTGTTGTCCCCTTTATTATACAGCAAGCTTTGGTGAATAATTCATTAAAATTAATATGTCTGAGAAATCCTGCCACTTCCTTTGTTTGCTGACAAAATTCTCAGATGGATTTGTTGTTAGAAATTATTCATAAATTTCTGGAATAAATAAATCTAAGCTTATTGGTAGAGCTGGCTGTATAAACTGAGAGAGGGGCAGCTGCTCAAACACCCCAGTATTTAGATTTCTTGACTGGAAAGCTTCCACTGCCAGCTAATACCTGGCATGGTGTGAGCTCTGCTTTTAAATGCAGAAGTAGAAAATCAAGGCTGGAAATCAGCTTTCTCAGGATACCTCAAATAAAATACTTGTGTAAAAGGAGAGCAGATCTGCAGCAATTTTGGGGTGAAGTTTTCATGCTGAGAAGCCCCATCTGTAATCATTAGTGGGGAAAGAAAAGGCAAAATATTTTCCCCATCATGATGGGTATTAGGAATAAACAGAGAGGCTGGAGATTTCAGTGTTAAATCGTGGTGCAGCAAGGATTTTTTTCTAGGAAATTCTTGTTGAGTTTTCATTTTCCTGTGCTAAGATTTCTGCTTCCTATCTTTTTGTTTTCATTGCTGTAGCACACACAGTATCTACTGATTTTTAAACAGCTTCCCACATGCTTTTGTAGGTGAAATTCCCACTGAAACCAATGTTTAAGAGCACAGGAATTGCCAAATAAATTAGATAAGTAATCTCATGTCTTGGGTTTTGAAATTGGTACAAAATGCATTCAGCAGTATCATCTTTCTCCTGTGCATGATCAAGTCCAAATGTCTCCTCCTGTCCTCTTTATTCTGAGGGAGAGAGTTTACTTTTCTGGTTTTAGGAAAGCATCTGTGTGGTCAGTGGAAACACTGCCTGGTTTGTGTTGTTTGGAAGGTGATAGTTATTTCATCTTTGACTTTTAATGAAAACCCCAAAAAGAGAAATCCCATTTCCTCACTTGCCCCTTAGGGTATGAAGTTTTTCAAGCCCCTGGCACCATTCTAATGCTTTAGCCTGATTTTTAGAACCTGAAGGCCACACACACAGCTTCAGTAATTCTTCCATTGGGCCTAAGAATTGTGCCTTGATGGTAAATTCCCTCTTTTTCCCCTGAACACTGGTGTCCTGAAGCTCTTTGGTTTTCCTGAGTAAATAGTGTATTTCAGTGACTGTGTTGTCTGGAGGTGGTACAATATTACTTACAATATTACTGAACTAAACCTAAATGCAGCATCCTAGAGAAATAACAGTCCCAAGCCAAGTTACAGCTTTTTGCCAGCTGTATATATATATATATATATACTTTTTTATATACTTAATCTCCAGCTGGCTTTACTTGCCCAATATCCTTGCTGATAGCTGTGAGGAAGCAGCATAAAACTGATAAAGCTGTTACAATCCTGCTGTATCCTTGTCAATGTTTTGAAATAAATGAGGACTGGAAGGGGGTTTCCCTCTGACCACTTCAGTTCTCTCTCCTTAGCAATGTCACCTCCCCTTGCTTCCAGTTTTATGTCCTCCAAAGCTTTGCTCTAACAATTTCCAGCCTGCTTGGACAACAGGAATAAAGTGTCAGTAAATTCTGAAGCAGGAGAGTTAATTAGTTAGTTAAGTTCCAGCTCAATACCTGTCCCCACTAGAGTGGGGCAGTAATTGAGTCCTTTGTTTAAAAGGAGAGATTTTGAAGTGACTCACATATTTGTTCCTTTTCTTTAAAGGATTTTTCCATGCTGGCAACATCTCCCATGGAAAGTTCTCAAGAAAATTCAAGTGGGATCTACAGTTTTGAATTGCTGACTTCTGCCATATCCAGGTATGTTGCTAATTTAGCCATAATTTCTTATCTACTCTCAGACTTCATGATAGGAGCAGAAATCCCTCCCTGTGTACTAAGAAGCTGTCTGATTTGGCCTGTGAGTCCTTACATGAAGGCCCATGCTTTTCCAGGATCTTAAAGATATTTTCTCATTTAGTTCTTCAAGAGAGAGAGAAGGAATTAAGAAAAAAAAACTTTAAAAAAAAAATGGAACTCTCTGACATTCCTACCTGAGAGTTTTCAGAGCTCACACACATCTTGTGTATCAGGCTGGGGTGTAAAAATCTTGATAAGGGGCTTTATATTTAAGATGTTCTAAACTTTGTTATGTTGAAAGAATGGCTGCATGGGCTTGTTCTGGCTCAGGGCATTCAGTAACTCTCTAAAGGGGGGTTTCCTGAGGCTGGGAGCACAAGCAGCTTCCCACAGCTACCTCTCATCAATCTGAATACCTAATTCTGCTTGAGGCACAGTAATGGGATTTCTGTAGTGCTTTTAAAGAATTGAATTCAGTGGTGATGCCAGATTACTGTATTCCCGTGTCTCTTGTTTCTTCTTCCATTTTCACTTCTTCCTGCTTTTGTCAAAGGAATTTGTTACATAGCAAAGTGGATCAGGGAACTGATCCAGCTTAAAAATAACCTGATTTTTAAGCCAGATCAGTCTCCTGACAGGTTCACATTGTGGCTTCTTGGGTACCTATGAGGAAGAAAAGGGTGGTGACATGATGAGAAGCCTGTAGCCACATCCATCCAGTCTGAGGGACATGTCTGGGATGCTGGCAGGGCTCTCTGTACTGAGCAGGGAAAAAAATACTATGTCTCTTCTGAAGGCTATGTTAACATCTGACCAAGAGGTCAGACACTCACAAAAACAAAGCACAGCCCTGAGATCAGTTTAAAAAGGGTCATTTGGGAAGCTAGAGAAGCAACTTCTTTTTTTTTCTGAAGAGACCCAGCTTATTTTCATTTAGCTTCCTGGTCTTTTGGGCTGTGACCCTATTTGTCACAATGTCAAGTCCATGTGATGCTGGGAGCATCTCTTCCCAGAAATTATGTTGGGATTTGTTGTGAGTTGACTTTTGCTTGAAGTTTGGTGACTGTCAGCTTGGACTGCTGCACAGGGATGCTCACTGAGTCCTGGCTCTCACTCAGGATTACTTTGGTACTGCTAACACAGACTTCTTCCCTCAAAGGAAAGGGGTTTCTTGAAAGGTCATAAAGCCCTGGTTTGGGGGCAGTGATTCCTTCCTGCAGTCCTTAGAGACCACTTTCTGTACTGAGTAAGTTCTTTGTCTGGTATGAATTCCTTTGTCTCATTCTTGTGTCTCACTACAGGCTCAGCTCTTTGTTTCCTGCACAGCTGTATCTTGAAGTTTTTTAACAGCTAATGTGAAATACTTTTACTTGTGCCATACTTTGGGAAAATGTAGACATAATTCTGGCTACTGATTCCAGTTTTCCTGCTTTCTGGACTCCAGGGTCAGTGGTGAAGCTTTGCCTCCACAAGCTGTAGTACCTGCAGTTCAGTGGCTTTGGGGAGCAACCCAACAAGCCTGCTCTGCTTTTTAGCTGAACCCCATTACAAAAGGCACTAATTCAAATTTGGGAATGGTTTGCTCTAGGATGAATCCTATCCCTCCATCAGCAAGCTCTCTGTCCTGCTTCTACCTTAGAAATTCCTACAGAAACTCTACTTTTGGTCAAGAGGTTTTTTAAGGAAATAGTAATAATTAGTAAAAATAAGAATTCTTTAGTTTCCAGTCCTGCAAAGATCAATTTTCAGGATTTGGGCCTTAACCCTCCAAGGTGTTCTGAGTGTGGATAAGACAATTAGCCTGATGATGTTTGCTTTTGGTGGGGAAATGTTTGAAGGGAAACTGAGGCACGCTAAAGGAAACAAGCTTGGCTGAAACATTGTGATCAGATAGGAGCAGCCTAATAGATCTGGGCAATAGAATCAGCTCTCTGAATATCTTGCTTAGCTTTTTTTTTTTTCCCCCCACCCCTTTTTTGGCTGTGGCACCTTCACTAATAAGTTTAGCAAGACCATAGGCTTGCTTAGGTCCCTTCAGAGTAATCTCCAGACCTCTTGTGCCTCCTGCACCACAGCTTAAAAATGCACCAAGCAATCTCATAGCTTTGCTCCACTTTCCTTTTGAACTGTAACTTGGAAATAATGACAATAGAAATAAGCAAAGTGTGTGTCTCTAGGAATACTTCAGTGTTTGTCAGAGAGTTTCAAACTCATAAGCCATGGAAATAGCCTGAGCACAAATGATTCTTCTGTAGCCAAAATCTTGACCAACTTGTAAGTTTACTCTCTTTTCCTGATGTATTGCTGAGATATGCAGAATAGGTTCCTTGGGTTGGTTTTCTTTTTTTTTTTTTTTTTCCTGTGAATAATTCTTCACATGGCTTCCAGTTAATCTTGAAAAGGAACTTGGTCTGATCTTGAGAGAGAAATGTAGAAAGGAGAACTTGACAGCCCCACCCTCTTACCCCACATTTCTGTGTTCATGCTTACTCTGCTCTTTCCAATCAGCCTCAGTTCCCTCTTGGAGACATAAAACAATACCAGGGTGACATTTCAAACTGCAGACACTGAAACCAAAGGCCTTTTTAGTGTCTCAGTTGTGCCTCCTTTGCCCACTTGAAAAAGGTTTTTTTGAATGTAAGAAGCTTACTTAACCCAGGGTTTAAAGCTATTTTTATCTAGCATGAAATGTGCACGGAGAGAAGGCATTCAGAGATAGCCAGCACTGCTTGTTTCTCCTCAAGCTCCCCTTTATGCTTTGGAGAGGCAAAACTATTTTCTGGAAAACCTGGATAATACTCAGGTATCCTACACACCCACACTGGTTTTGGCAAAGTCTCTGAGGGACAAAGAGGCAAATTAATTTGCAAAAGCCCACTAGTGTAACCAGCTCAAATCAGCTGTAATTCCATTGCTTGGGAGAGCACTAATTACTGGGATTCTGGATCTTGCTGATTGCCATCAAATAGATGTGGAGATGTCTCCTTCCCAGATTGCTGCTCCCACACTGTTTGCAGTAATAAAGAAGAAACCACCTGTGTTCACCTCACAGATGAGCCACCAGAGTTGCCACTCTTCTAAATTATCAGTGTCAAATCTTTTTAAAACAGATCCATAGCCCAAGTTCCCAGCATGTTAGAGAGTCCTTTACATCTCAGTCCCTTGGTGGTAACTGGAAGTGGTGATGTGTAGGTACCAACTTGTAGAAGTGAGCTTTGCAGAACCAAAATCCTGGGGCAAAGTTGACTGATAACAACTTTCTAGGCTTTACCAGAGCAGCCAGGTCAATGTTATGAAGATTTCACTCCACCTTAAATGGAGAAGCATGTGTCTTGCTATTGTGAGCTTTTAATCACCCCAATTACAGTGCTTTTCCCATCCTGACAGCTGGCACACACTGGAGGCCCTTGTTAAGGCTTGCACGAGAGGTGGGTTTTGTTTTATTTTATTGTGGTTTATTTTTTCAGGCAAGTAAATGACCCCAGCACCAAGTACAGCCCCAACACCACCCAGCAATTTGCTCAGCTGGAGAGTTTGCTGATTTCACACAGCAGATGTTTAATGCAGGACTCACTCTAATTTGCACAGTAACTTCCCTTCCAGGCTGAGCAGTGACACAAAGCATGCTGAATCCAGAGGGTTATTTAAAAAAAAAAAAACAACACTACAGCAGAGTTTGCTTGGTTAAAAAAAAGCTGTGCTGCTGGTAGCTGGAGGTTTGGCAACACAGGCTGTTTGGCTTTTGAGTCAAAAGTGGGTAAACTGTGGTAATAAAATAAAAATGCATGTGAGTCTATAGAAGAAAACATGGTCTGTAATCCACATAAAGAGCCAACAATCTCAATTTTGAGTTCTCAGCCTCCCTCTCTTCCAGCTTCTCTTGAATGCTCACACTGTGCTCACTTCTCAAGCAAAATTCTGCATGGTTTTTGGTTAACAGAGGTGAAACCTTTTCCCTTCCTGGAAGTGTGAAAAGTTCTGGCATGTTCACTGAAATTGGTACTTCCCAAGCACAATGAGACAAAATCCAGTCCCAGCTGCACTGGGAGTTTTCACAGCAATTATAATTTGCCTCTTTAGCACTGATATCCCAGAGGCAGAGCCTGTTGCTCACACACAAATAGAGTGTCAAAGCCTGAAGAAGGGCTGTGGGTTTTGCCCTCCACGAGGCCTGTCATGACTTGTGATGAGTCAAAGATTTAGTAAGCAGCCAAAGGCCAGAGAGGAAGTTTGGCATCTGGTTTTCTCTTAGTGGTGATGCCCATTTATGCAGCTCTCTGGTTGACCATCCAGTATCCCAGAACTGTGGGGCTGGTTAGGCTGAAGAATTGCTTTTTTTTTTTAAAAAAAAAAAAAATATAATACCCTGGAGAGAGATGTGTCATGGCAGTGGTTTTATACCCATCTCCCATCCCCTCCTTCTTGCTGCTGCTGTGGAAGTTTGAAAGTTGGAGAATAAAAGTTGCTATGGGATCTTTTTCTCCTTTGTAAGAGTGCAGAGCCCCAGGCTTGCTTTTGTAGGTGAGCCCAGCAAAACTGCCTGCAGGATTATGTGCCTGGGAGTTAAAGGTCCTTTTTGGGATTTTCAGTCTGCTTTAGCAAGCAAAAGAGTGCTGGTTGTTCTCAGCATCTTAGAGAAACAAATAATCTCAGTATGTTGTGAGGCAGGAGGTGGAAGTGTTTATTTATTTCCCCCCCCCTCCTTCCAGGATTCAGCCCTGCAGTCCAAAGGTAGCTTCAAACTTTCCCTGATTTCCCCCTGGGAAGGTGTAAATCCCAGGTTTGCTGTGCCAGATCACTCCATGAGACCCTGAAAAGCCAGGCCCAGCTTTGATGGCTCCTTGTGTCCAGCTTCTCTGTCCCTCTCCAAAGTAAGAAGGGGGCTTAACGTGTATGGGAAAGGGGCTTTGAAAATAAGACTTTAAAAAAAGACACTCTTTAGTTGTGCTGATTAATTGCACTAATGCTTAACCCCAAGTTTGTGATGCAGGCATCTTCCTGGTGATACTGCAGGCAGCTACAAGGGGTCTGCTCTGAGTGTATGGAGACACCAGAAAGGACACAAACCCTTGCTTGGTGCTTCGGATTTGCCTTTATTCAGAAAGACTCAGGATTGCTATGGCAACCCCTATCACAGACTGTAAAGGATCCATGCTAAAACCAAAAAAAAGCTCACACTTTAAGGACTTTTTTCTCTTCCTCTTTCTTGTTTTCTCCATCCCAGACATCACTTCAGAGCAGATGGGCCTATAGCAGCTTTATCAGGGACCCTTTGTGTACTGGGAGCCCTTTTGTTCCCCAGCTTTGTGAGGCTGAGCAAATGCAGCTGCTCCTGGAGTCAGTGAGAATATCAGGTGTTTGTTTTCCTGTTACTCAGATCAGCAAGATCCTTGCAATGAAATCACCCAGTCCAGTGATTCTTTTCAGTTCCAGAACATCTTGGTGGGGTGAGGTCTGTAACTGCTGCTCTTACATTGCTCCTTTTGGATTCTCCCTTGCCAAAGCCAGAAGAATTTTGGTGCTTTTTCTGTGCATCCAGATTTTAGGGTCTGGGGAGATAGATGAGCTCTGTTAAATCTTGAAGTGGTATAAGAGATTATTGCCTCATCTCTTCCTTGCATCCTGCTCCAAAGGTTCTGTGAGCTGCTCACAGAATTTATCTGGCTATTTCTTGGCCTGTGGTGGTTTTGTCTCTCTTGCTGGGTTTCTGTTTCCAGTGGCATTATCCCACGTTTAGTTTCTCTGTCCTTTTGCAAATACCATGTTTACACAAAGCCCTGTCCCCTCAGATTAGCTTTGTGGTGAGCAGGAGATTGGGGGAATTCCTTTCCTTAGCAGCAGTGTAGGGCTCAGCGGGATCTCTCATCATGTTTTATTCTCTGAATGCACTTCAGAGCCATCTTCCTCTCAAACAAATGTGAAAAGCAATTCTGTTCGACCCACTGACCTTCAGATCCTTGTCCTTGGAAGACAGGAGGAATTCCTTCACAGCTAATACTGTCTCTGCTTCTGAAAAAAAACCAAAAAAAACCAAAAAAACCCACAACTTTTTCACTGGCTCTGAGTCACACTGCCTCATAGCAGCAGCTCCATGGTTACACAACCCATCCTTCTGCTACCTGCTTAGAATATACCACAAGATTATCAGCTGACAGAAACTGAAGGACCTTTGTAGGTATCAACCTGAATTTCCCTCAGTTATCTCCACTGTTTCTGATCATTTGCTGAAACAACTCCCTCTGTGTCCATCCAAGGTTCTGTACAAATGGATGTGGTGTGGTGCCACGTTTGCACTTCCATCCTTTGGCTGAAAGGGGAACCAGCAGCATGGATGGGGGAGATTTCCTGGATGAAAACTGGAAATAGGGAAATTCAGACAAAAATACTTTTTCAGTTCTCTAAAGAAGGTGCCTCAGAGAGCTTCCAGACAAACCTGGAATCTCTGATTGTCTCTTCCCTGATAATATGAAGAGGGAGATCTTGTTTTTATATTGAAACAGAGCAAATCAGCATGGGCAAAAGTGAATAGCAACAATCTGAGGAACTGCTACACATTAAAATAAAGGTGATGTGAGGAGCTATATTATTGTCTGACTGAGCTTTAAAGAACAGAATGTACAGTATTTAATCTGACATGATTGTGGCTTATGAATAACAAGGTTGGTTTGGTAGGAAGATCTTTTTGTTTTGATACCAGGTCTGGACAGCTGCAGTCTCTCAAGTGGTATTTCTAACAGTGAATAAATTGCAGTGCATATGAACTGCAGCATGAAGACTCTCCCACAGAAATAGTTCCAGGTGATTACCCCTTCTTTATCTCAAGCATCCAACACAGCAAATATTTGCAGGGCACATCAATCTAACAGTAATTACAGCAGCAGTCCTATCACTTCTGAATGAAAATGCACATGAGAACTAGATGTACAAAACCCCAAAATATTTCCTGGGCATAAGCCTAAGCAGAATAATTTAACCACATCAAAGTATTTCATGTTTTTTACATGCTGACACATGAAAATCAACAGGTTCTCAGTGAAAGCAAAGGTTTTGCAGTCACATTCCTGGTAGCAGGAATATTTTGTCATTGATTTTTCACCCATTTTCCCAAGGAGCTCTCTAGAGGTGTCATGTTCCAGACTGAGGAGCATGTTCAAAGGGTTAAAAGTCTCATTTCCACATGTTCTTCCCATGGCTCTAGGAACAGAACTGCCCTGAACTGGCATCAGGGGTTTAATAATACTCTGGGTCTGAACAGAAGTGTGAGGGGGGGGGATGGGATGTGGTTCCAATTTCATGACTCCTGCCAATGTCAGCTCTGGCATATATATAATTAGCCTGCTTGATTAGCATCACAGAATGAAAATATGAATGGGGAACTGTTCTAATCTGCCAGCTTCTGGGCTGGGGAGGGGATGGGCAGTGAAGCCTTGCAGATACAACACTTGGTAAGGAACTTTTGCTAGCTAGAGGCTTAGCATGACTTCTTTTTCCCCTGTTTCTGGCAAAGCTCCAGCTTCCTTCCTGAAGTCATGGTCTCTCTCCAGGACACAAAGCAGCTTGTACAGTCCTCTTTTCATTGCTTGTATCCAAAGGCATGGAGAAACCACTGCTCTGCTCCTTGACCAGCTGTGGAGTCACAGATATATGTGCCCTGAGCCTTTGTGTTAAGTACAGCAGCCCTCCAGAATAAATAACTGCAAGAGTTCTTGCTGAGTAACACAGTTCACACACAGAAAGAAGGAAGCACTAGCTGCTTTTTTTTCCACCTTTTGTTTTTTTTTTTATGTCTGCAAATAAAATAATCAAGAAAGTGGAAGTAGGAATGAGTAGCTGGAGAATCCTACAGGGCAGATGTCTGATAACAAATCTATTCAGTTTAGCTCTCCCCCATGGAAAATCAAGGAATATAAGAACTCATTATTACCAGTGCCCCAAGCAGGAGCTTAGCAGCTAGCAGTAGCAACAGCTCAGGTTATTAGTGTATTTATAACAGTCTTTTAAGTCTGCCACATGGAAGGATTTGTGAGTCAGCAAATATAGCAAATAGGTCTGCAAGAGATGGGCCAGCACAGAAAGGAAAATTGCCAGGAATTATTCAACCCTGAACATGCCCGAGTCTGCCTCTATTTCCTTTAGCAAGAACTATTGTTCTGGGAGTGAGAGGTTTGTTATTTTTACTTTCTTTGAAAGCTAAATGCACTGAAGGCAGAGAGAAGTGTTGGTTGGTGACAGATTATAACAAAGCAGGTCAGCCAGCCCATGTTGGCACGAGCTCAGAGACAAACTGTGCCCAAGGATGTTCTCCCAAATCACCCGTCTTGCAAAGGCTGCTCCCCAGGTTACCCTCTTAACCTACATTTGGAAATACACTGTGCTGCACAGGTGCATTTTGCAGGAGGTTTGAGGAACTGATTGACTTTCAAATAGGTTTAGAGCTGGAAATTGCAATTTTAGGGCTCATAGGAAGGAAAGTCCTTAATGTTGTTCCAACTGGAGGTTCCTTGCAGGACTGAGACCTCAGAGAGCCCAAAAACAAAATATGAAAAGAGTGTCTGGCTGTCAGTTGTTTAGCATTTAGTACCTTTTTAAAAATTATTATTATGTTTATATAATAAATATAATATATAATATTAATTATTTATTATTTATAGAACGTGGAAGACCTCAAGGAGATGTAATTTTTGGCATTTAAACTTTAAGGAATACTAAATCAGGTTTACTTCTGTGAGTAGCCAGCAAGCAGCAGCTGAATGCCAAGCATAAAAAGGGAATTTTAACAAAATGGGTGCACAACTCATACCAAAAGTTGGTTGGGACAGGATGCTTAATTCACATGAGAATCTTGAAAACCTTTTGCTAAACACAGATCTTAATCATTGTGCTCACTGATGGTCCCATTCTGCTTTTTTTAGCCCTAGTAATCCAGGTAACCTGGACAAAATCCAACTTGGCTAATTATGTTCTCCTGACCTAAATTATTCTTAGCATTTCAAATGGATACTATTCTTGGTCTGATATCCTAAAAGAGCAAGTGCTGTTACCTGCATTCCTAAAGAATTTCTGTGTTCTGAGGCATCTATGTATCCCTGGATATCCAGTGTGCTTTGGGTATATGATGGTATATTTATAAACTTGAAAATCCCATTGGAGGGATAAAATGGGAGAGGAATTAGTAAACTTAATTTACACTTTACAGCATGGACTTAAAACTATTTTTGTTGATAAAGGATCTAATACAGAGAGGTGTTAGGTTAAATCAGGTATTTTGGCATCCATACATGCTCTGGGATGTGGTCACTGTGAGCAATATAATAGGCAATCCTAGAATTTCAGGGTTTTTTGGCATTTATCACTCATAATTCTACTAAACACTCAATAATAAGTATTTTAACTGAACACTTTCAACTTGCTCTCCCCAGTTCCAGCTGGTCAGGCAGTACCTGAAACACAGCAGTGATTCCTGTGCCTCCAGGAAAACCTGAACAGACAAATTTACAGAGCACTGCCTAAAACTTACAGACAGATGAACCCTGCTTGGTTTAGGGGGAGGGCAGGGTTCAGTTTTCTTCTTGTTTTCTTTTTATGAACACTCCAAGATGAGGCAATGGCCTGAGGAAACTGCAAAAGGATGCAGCAGAGCCAGTGGACCACCCTGGGGATATCAGCTGAATCAACACTGGTTCTATTTACCAGATTTCCATGTCTTGATTTCAGTCTGAGTGTGAAATACACACTCACTTTCACTGTTGTGTGTTCAGTTTGGGGTTTTTATGGAAAAACATTTGACTGAACTTCACTGTTCAGCCAGTGCTGGGACCTTCCCTGCCCTTTTTCACCTACTGGGATTTGTTGGATCTTTAGGCTCCCTTCAGCAGTCAGGCAAGCAGAGGAAAAGAGCAAGGTGGGTTCAAAACTTCAGGGACAAGAACAGGAAATAAAGAAATGTGTCTAGGAAAGGATCAGAAGGGAAATGAGTCTCCAAACCCCAGATTTGAAGAAGGAGGGGACAGGAAGGAGGAGGATGGCTGGAGAGGAAGAGAAAAGCTGCTGCTGTAAGAGGATGTGGCAGTAGGGTATGAAAAAGTTCTGCAGCAGAAAGTGGAAAGGTCACTTGGTAAAAGAAAAGAGAGAAGAGGATGGAAACATGAGGAGAATGGACAAGGCCTGGGAGTGGAAACAGGAAAGAGCATCGAGTCACTGCCAAAAGGAAGCCAGGAAAAATCTGATCTCAGTGCTGCATCCATGCTGACATTCCCGCTCTCACCTCTTTCAATGCAGCACCTAAAAAAACACCTAACATTCCCAGGAAAAAGTCACTGTCTCCTGTCAGGTCACAGCCCTGAAGCTGTTGTCCTTTGTTAGTGCAGTAAAACCCATGAGCTCCACGTTGTTCTGTGCCTGGATACCAGCACAGCTGCTGTTTCAAACAAACTCAGGCACACAAAATGGGCCAGATCATTCCCCCAGTGCATTAAAACTGGATGAACTTGACCCAAAATCTTTTAAAATCACATTTGTCACTAGCAAAAGTGAGTTATGAATGCTGGTGCCAGCCAAGGCCACCAGTTCCTCGAAATAACAGCATCCCATCCCTAAAACCACTTGCAGGAAGCACAGGAATGGCTGCAGTCAATACTTTAATGTCTTGATTAAAGCAGCATCCCTGGCAGTGTCTGAACTCAGAGCAGAGCCCACAGTGATGTTTTCCAGAGACATTATGAGAGTTAAAAAACCATTACAGGATGGCTTCCAATTGGCTTCCAAAGTGACTTCGTTACTGGTTTCAGTAAATTAACCAGATTAATTTTATTTTTTTTTAAATCTCCTTGTACTTCAATGGCAAGGAAAGCAGAAACCCCCCTTGCAAATTAATCTCCCTTGAACTCTGTTTCTTGGCATTATATTTTTTTGCTCTTTTTCACTTTTGTTTCTGGGCCATGTTCATGCTTCAGTCTTGGGAAGCTTTAGAGATAGAAGACCTTTGGTCTCCCAGGAAACATTGCATAAAGCCCTTTTCTCTGTGTAAGCACAGACTTGACACAGGCAGGAGTTTCTGAGAGGAACTGAGAAAAGAAGAGAGACTTTCTTGAATGGGAAGTGCATGCTGAATAATGGAGCAAAAATATGGTCAAAGCCCACAGTGTTTCTGCCACTGCTGAGTGTGGTGTAGAATAGAACTTCCACAGTGCCATGTTCAGAAGTGCTTAGGGGTAATAACCACTAATAATGATTATTAGGCAATAGCCCAATGACACTGCCTTCCTCCAGCTTTTTTTCTGTGATGAACTAGAAGCATGTCACACTATTAAACTTCATAGCACCATAGATAACTACAGGGAGAGTGGTTAATGGAATCTCTCAGAGATTCTTCAATGAACCTCAGAGTAATAATAATATTTCTATATGGTGAGGCTTTGTTTATGCTGGAATAGGGTTTAGCCACAGCAAATTGTCTGAACAGAACAGAATATGGCAAGATTTTGTGCTGAAGGGCTCTGCCTGGTCATTCTGGAGATATCCAAGGTTATATGCTAGGTCACTGCCAGTTAGAGCCAAAGAGGTTCTCATCATCATGAGCCATATCCTTCCTGTTGTCCTTACAGGTACATCTGTCTGTATCCCTGCTTTTATCTAGGATTGTGTCCTTACCTTCTCCTTCCATGTCTATCACTCTTCAATGATGTGAAATCCCACACTCAGGTCAGAAAAAACAAGAGCTGGTGTGCTGAGGAGCTGATACATCTGCAGATTTCAAGTTTTTCTTTAGGGCCAGATATAGAGATGAGGGAAACCCAAGTGAGACAAATGAATTCCAGAAAGATCCAGTGAAAACTCAAAGGTGGGTGTTTGCTTCATGGTTTGTGTCTCCAGAGAAGCTTCTCAGCCCTACTGATAAGCAGCAAAAGTCACTCTCTGCCTTTGGATGTTGCCAAGAAGAAATCCTTGTTGAGAGAAACAAAACCTACACCTTCTTCTTACATCCAATCTTGAGACACAGTGGACACAGAAAGCAGACAGAGGCAAAAGATTTTCTTCTCCTGCCCACAAAGGTCAAAACTTTTTCACTGGAGGGAAAGTTTCCCTCCCAGCCATTGCTTTCCCACTGACAAAAAGAATGGTTCCTTAAAATAGGGGGATTTATCTGTCTAGCTCCAAAACCGACACCTGAAATTTGATCATTTGCTTCCATTTTTAATTCCTTTTATTTTTTGCACATCTTCCAGCCTTCTGTGTGATTAGTCAATAAAATCAACATATGTTGGAGTTCATATAGAAGAGAGATGTGAGCCAATACAAGCAGTAAGTGCCCTCTTACACAGTTGCCATAGAGACAGCACTTTAAAAGAATTGTTTTCCTTATTCCTTATCACTGATCTAGAATTAAAATAACACCTTTTCCATTCACTTTGAATACTTTTTGCTTCTGTTGCACAGAGACAAGCTGCTAATTGCTGGTCATATCCTTGGCTTTGAGCTCAATGAGCTGCTGAATACCCAGAGTGCAGATTGAGGCCCAGCAGCTCTGGGGCTGAGCAGAATTCAGATCTCAGAGCTTTCCACTTTGTTCCTTAAACCCTGTTCACACAGTTTCCTGTTTAGGTGCAGAAAAGGGGCTAAAGAGCTCTCGGTGCTTCCTGCTGCCTGCTCAGCACAGTCATTTCTGCCAGGGTATTTCTGGGGAAGGCACTTGAGTTGATTTTTCACATGCTTATCAGTTCAGATGGCTCGTTTATAAGAGCTGCTTCAAAGCCTGATTTCAAACGGTGAAAAGATGGTCAGATAAAATAGGTTCTTTGGATTGTAAAAGCATGAGCAGAGCAGAGTTAGTTGTGTGTCAGAGAAGCACAAAGCACCCTGAAGGCAGTCAATTACCCAGAAGGCAGTCAATGCCCCAGAAAAGCTCTGTAAAGATGGTAGAAGAGACCCAAATCAAAGTTCTGCAGACTTTGCTGTTCCTTTGCTATATTCTCTGCACATCCCTGGGTTTTCAAAAAGGCTTCTACAACTTAAGTGTTGTTTTAGTGAGGTGGGAGGTGAAGTGATGGATTCTGGATGCTGTTGCACTGAGGGTTTGGGGGATAAATGAACCCCAGTAGCTCACAGATGAAGTAGCTGCAGACTCATTGCACAGCACTGGAAACCTTTGCAGCTGAGGATTGATAATTTCTCTTTGCTCTTTGGGTAATTAAAGTGTTCCAGTGACCAAGGTTAATAGATTCACTGAAAGGTCAGCAAGACATAATCAGCATATAAGAAGTGACAGTTCTGATTGAGGCTGCTTTTGGTTTTCCAGTTGGTTTGACTGAAATCTTTCCCAAGGTGAAAAGTGCAAGGAGCAGCTCTAGCAAAGCCAGCAGGGAGACATCCAAGAAACAAAGTGTTTAAAATGTACAGGGAGGTCAATACCTTGAGGTGACTGAGGATTTATGTTATATATTATATAGAGATAATATTACAGGAGCCCTCAAAGGCTTGGCTGCCAAAACTGAGTGAAGGCAAACCCCCTGGTCCAGAGTTTATTCCTTCCTCTAAGGTGGATTATGTCCAGGAGATAAAAAAATGCCAACCAAAGTGATATCCATGCTACACCTTTTCCCCACCTTCATTATCCCCTCCCTCTACCCTGAATCTATTTTCTGCTTGATCTTGTCACTAATTGCACAATATTTCTCCAATTACTGCAGAACAGGGAAATCCATCTCTCAGAGCTGTTCTGACAACTCTTCCTGACCTAAATTTGGAAAGAATCCCCCTTGCATCTCTTTTCCTCCAGGGTGTTGTCTCCCAGGCACAAAGGGATGGAGCTGAGGGACTGGGTGCCAGCAGCCTGCCCTGTCTGCTTCCCAGCAATTCCTGGTCTCAAGGAAAGGACAGATGAACCACATAGGAAGCAGCATCCTGAATGATGCTGGAATTTGTAACCCAGGATATTAAAGCTGTGGAATCAGAGCTGATAACTTACATAGACAGGACCAGAAACTGGTGACATAAAATTCCCTTTTCTGCTCCAGGGATAAGAAAGCTTTGGATCCCAGAATCTTTAGGAATTAACTGAGATCCTGGATTCTCCCCTCATCTGAAAAATCAGTGCTGGTTTTGGGGTGTACTAAACCAGCAGCATGGCCCCAGCATCCAGCAATGTTGGTGAGGCAGGAGGTGGTGTCAGGGTTGGGTTGGCTTTTTCTTTAGTTATTTGTAGGCTGTATCTTTCTGATTCTGGTGATTTCCAAGTGCAGTAATAAGCACTTCTCCATCTTCAAAGTGCTTGCAGATCCTATCTCACTTAATCTCCTAAGGAAGGAAAATAAGAAAATGATCAGTAGCAGATAAGGAAATGATTTAACTTTGTAGGAGAGCTCAAAGCTTAAGTGGAATTAAAGACCTGATGTCAAGCTAAATCAAAGCAATGCAAATGAGCTGGAACTTGGATCTATCTGAGGTTTCTAGTAGGTAAAAGTAAACTTCCCCACTCTGCAAATGGAGTCTAGGTATGGAGGCCCTGTCCAGTGAAAGGGCAGGAGGGAGAAATGACACAAGTGCCTCAAAAGCTGAGATCCCTGGGGAGCAGGGCTCACGTTTGCATTGCCAAGAGCTGGTGCAGAGAAAACTGCTGTCTCCAGCCCCTCTGGAGACCATTTGAGTCCTCCCAGCAGGGCAGCAAGTCCATGGCTCTCCTTGGCCACTGCCCACCTTGCCCTGGCCAGCCCAGCCCTGCTGTGACTTGCCAGTGTCCCTGTCCTGGGAGTTAATGTCACATGAAGGAATAAATTAGAGCAAGGAGAGCCCAAATCCCAGAGAAGTGCCCAGTTTCCAAATGAGCACAGTGCCTCTCACAAAGATCCTGGCTGCTTTCCTTGCAGAGGAGGCCAGTTGGATGAAAATATTTCTTTTTGGATGGTAGTTACAGGAGAATGGGAGGACTGGGGTCCTAGAAAGTTGAAAACCTTTGCAAGGGCCAAGTGTTGGTTTGAATGCCCTCCTTTCTTTCAGATTTTTCAGCTGCTCCCTGTGTGCTTAGAAACACTTTCTGAAGAACCATTTTTGAAGTGGTGCAGCACAAGAAAAACATTCCTCCTTCAGAGAGCACTGCATACTAATTTACTGTTGGCAAGTTGTGGGGAAAAAGATTCACTGTGGTCTGCCTTCATGAGGATGGTTTTTTCCCTGTCCTTTATGAATATAATAATGTGTCAAATGAGGGTTAAAGTGCTCTGTTTCCTAAGCTCTTCTCTGGCTTTGATGCTATAGAAGATCTACCTAACTCTGCTTCCCTTTGGCTCAGATTTAAGAATGTCCCCAAACCATTCTGTAAAGCTGCTAATTAGGCAATGCTAAGCAGTGATGAGTGAAGGTGGCAGGCATTATAAACACCCCAAAATCCTACAGACTGGTGGGAACACTGGCACCAGCTGAACCATGGTTGGTTCCATCTCTGGCTGACCAGCAGATCCCAGCTAGACACCAGACTGGCTTTGGAAGCCTTATTCTGTCCCCAGCTCTTGGATAAAGTTTAAAATGTGAAACATTTGTTTGGATGAAGAACTTCATTAGGTCCAGAATTCCTTTAGAATACCTTGGGTCTTGAAAAAAAATACTCAATTTCCCCCCTGCAGCTCCTCAAGGCTCCCTCAATCCTTGTGACACCTCAAGGTCCTTTTAGAAAGATCTCAAATTACCATTGAACTGAGGCAAATAAAAGTCTTCTTAGAGGTGGATTAGAGCAGAACCTTTCTCCACAGCTCTTTCTCCATCAGGGAATTGTCTCCAAAATTTCCTCAAGGCTGTCCCTACACCTTGCCTGGGCAATAGAGACAGAAGGGAAGTCTAGACACAAGTGCAAATTGGCACTAATTTCTAAGCCAAGCTGGGTTGTGTGTTGTAATGAGGGTTCATTACACTGAATTATGTCTTTAATGACATCTTTCAATCATTTTACTCTTTTCAGGGGGTTAATTATGAAAGCATTCCTGAGTCATGATGCTTAAATAGGCAAATGCATCTACAGATGTTGTGCTTCACTTGAATTAGGGGATTATATATTAATCTTTTACAACCAAGAAAACATGTGGTAATAAGTCTTTAGTGTTGTTTGGGGTTTTTAAGAGCACAGGACAATCCAAATCTGTAAAATGCCTGCACCTTGCAAAGGCTTTAAACGTGTTGTGTCTCTCTGGGGGTTAGACCATAAACTATGTACTGATGCACCTTAAAAAGAGGAAAAAAAAAAAGTCAACTGTACTCCTAGACATCCACAGATCTTGAGATATTTACAGAAATTTTCTTTTTTATTTACTGTCAAATAGTGGTTTAGAGCAGGGCTGGCTGATAGGCAGAAAATTCAGTCATGTCCAGACCTGGCATACAGACAATAAAAGTGATGTTCCATGTGAAGCAGGGACTCAAACCCCTTTTTATGTGAGATGTTGAAATGATTCTAAAAAGCTGTCATAATCACAGTTTGCCTGACCTAGAGTTGAAGATCTATTTAAAAATGAATCAAACCATACCAAGCTCTGGAGGGATATCACTTGTGAAGTGGTGTTTGGTTCCTGTGCCATTCATTTTGCTATTGAATAAATAAAAGGTTGAATGAGGAAAGAGCAATAAGAGAGCAAAGTGCAGGTATCCAACTAATTCACTATATCCAATGCTTTTGGTAGCATGAATAGAACTGGAGTGTTGGAATTTTCTATTCTGTGCAAGCAGTGTCAGGAAACACAGAGGGCAAGGTGATATTCATTAGATGGATCTGATTCATGCATCATTTTCTTCAGATCCTGTAGCTTTGTTTGGGGTAGATTGTACACTGAAATAAAAGAGAATGACCCAGAAAGTTTTGTTGAAGTCTTAAGCAGACATTGCACAGGAGGCTGGGGAAAAGCTGCCTTGCAATTTTTCCCTTTTCTGGGTGAATTCCTTTAGCAAAAGCACAGTTTAGGACCTCAGAGGTCAAGCCTGGCAATGATTTCCAGTTCCCATACTGGAGCAAGTGGCTCTTCCCTTCAGTAAGACTTCCCCAGAGACCCAGGCTGTTGTCATAGTAAAAGGGGACCAAAAATCTTCCTCTGAAGTTCAGTGGGAGCCCTCTCTGGCCTTTGGCATGGCACACGTGGTGATAATAATTATTTATTTACATTTATTTACATATAATATTATTTAATTTAATTTTATTTATTTATTTACATATAATACCCACATATGTGCCCTGGAAGAGAAATCAACACAGAGCAGAACTGGAGTTTGAAGCTAGTTTTTGAAATTATATGTTTTGCCTTTTCTGAGTGGGAAGCAGGGATCAGCTGAGCCTGCTCAGGCTGTGGCCTTGGGTTTGCCTTGTTCCCAAGTACAATTACAAGGGAGTCTGTGGTAGCTGCACAGAAGCTGTTTTGGTTAAGAATTTCCTTTTCTTGGTATAAATCAGAGCCCAGCTCTGACTTGGTTGCAGAAATTCCCTTAAACCTGCAGAGGATGGAGCACTGCTCAGTTCTGTCCTTTTTCTTCTTGCATCTGTCAGTATTACCATCACCCCTCTGGATACTTTTGAAGGATCCAGCAAAAAAATACTCATTCACTGTCAGCCTTTTATTTTTTTTTAATGTTTTTTCTGCTTTTTCTCCCTGTGCTTAGTGTTTTTTCTCTCCTCATTTCATTTAAGCTCTGTTTCATGTTGAATGAAGTACCATCCCTTGAAAAGAGATAACACCTGGGGTTTTTTTTCTTTTCTTTTGTAGCATCCTCCTTCAAATAGAAAAAGGTTTTCTGCATTATATTCTGTGATTAACTTGTCTTTGAGTCAATCAGCCCAGTCTATTAATGCAGATACTTTTCTAGCTAAGATCATGCATTGGTTGGAACAAAATTCCTGTTTTAATCAAAGTAATATTAAAGGTAACTCAGATGGTTTAATAATTCTTAATATTTGGCAGTGGGAAATTTTCTAAGGGTGCCAATAGCCATGAAAGCTTTGGATGTGGATGGGGGTGCTTTGCATCCTGCAGTTACATACAAGCCACATTCTATTTACTTTTCCAAAAAGATTATTTTAAAATATCTGGGAAGACAATCTGAGGGATGGATGAGAGAAGTGGCTTTTATCCACCTCAGGCTCCTTTAGTCACTGGTTAGAAGGAGACATATGAGAGATACAGGAGGCTTAAGCACCTTCTCCAGAGCAAAGATCATTTTAGTGTTTCCTTGCTAATGTTTGAACCAGGGGGAATGAGGGAGCCACAACTTTCAGTAGGTGGTCAGAGTGGCCTTGTCAGTGAAGATGTGTGAAGGGGAAGGGTTTAGGATGCTCAGCATCCTGGTGTGAGTCTGCTCCAGCCCCTTTGACAGCTGAAGGGTGGGATGGGCTCTCCATCATTCTTAGGGAATGAATATTCATCTCCTTGGAGGCCAGAAATTCAAGCCACTATGTTCCTACAGAAAGTTCATGTTTCAGCAATCAAGTGGTTTTTTGTGTCCCCCCCCCCAAAAAGCATACAGAGTTTTGCTGTTGTTTTCAAGTGTAGCCAAGATTCCAGTTGTAAATTGCCTTAAAATCTTTGGCTGCAGCTCATTTCTCTTACAAATCCCCAAGGTCATGATTCACCAGCACAATAAATCCAGCTTAAGGGCTCCTTGTGTTGGGTCAGAAGAGCCCTGACCCAGAATCACATCACCCAGAGCACTGAGCCAGGGGAAGCATTCAAATGAAGTTTAAAAAAAAAAATACTGACAGGTTTACATTGGACCAGAAGTCTCAGTCCTAGATGAGGCATCTTCTGCAGCTACTGCTTCAACATTTTGACTCCATCAGAAACTTTGGGGACACTTTGTCTGGACACTTGTGTTCTGCCCTTCCCCAGGAATGCAGGGGTGTGCTGATGGCTGAGCCACATCAGAAGTGAACTCCTGGCAGATCAGCAGTTCAGAGGTCTGTAATTCAGACAAATTCTGCAATACCAGAACCAGGTCACAGCCCAGGAGTGTGGGAAAACACCTGAAAAAAAGAAAGGCACTGGGAGAAGATCAAGGTGGTTATTCTCCTGGTCTTTTCATCAGGGAAGTGGACAAAGCTGCCCAGGCAAATCACTGCAAAAAATCCTTCCTTAAGTACTGGATAGACTTAAGAGTTCAGTGAGATATCACCAAGTGAGAAAGCAGCTGTGAAACATTCCAGCTGCTCCTCCCCAACCCCTCGTGGAGATTTCTGAAAGGGGCCTCTGCCAAACATTTGCTGGTAGTCAGGGCTGAAATGGTTTAAATACCTTGTCATAGAAAGGAAAAGCTTTGGAAAACAAGGTGATTAATTTAATAAATTTCCTTAGCCGATACCTTCTGATTTTAAGGAAATAAATTATAGTTTCTGGTAAAACAAGTAGCAGTTCCTCACTGAATTCCCATTGAGAGAAAGAATTGATCCTGGATTGCAATTTGGGCTTTTCTGGATTTTATTTGCTTTCAGTAATTCAACAAAGCACCTTTTCCCTGTGAGACATGTTGTGCAATGCAGATCTCTTACCCAGCTCTATTTGGGCACTTTGGCTCAAGCAGTAAGTTCAACACAGAGGCCAGGTGATCATTTCCCTCTACCTGGAGCCATTTCCTTGTGGTTCCTTGACCTTGCTGCTGAATCCTCCCAATGACAGCAAATAACTCAGAGATCTGAGGTCACACTGACAAGAGCCAGAACAATCCTTCAGCCTCTTCCAGAAAAGAAGGAATTGCAGTAAACAAGGGAGAGGCTTCCCAGAAAGAGTCATTTCACAGTGAGCTCAGTCCATCAGGATGGGGATGGAAGCATTTTATTGTAGGATTCCTGGAGGTCATCCCCAGAGGAGAGGGAATGCTGACAAACCTGAAGGCTTTGAGTGGTGTATTTAGGGACAGAGTCCCTTCTGAACTGGGCTCTTATTCATCCTTTAGTACAGCTGCTTTGTCTTTAGAGCTGCTAACTCTAATTTCTGCTGAAAGGGAAAAATGGCAAATAATCCAGTAGTGATAATTCTCTTTGTTTTCTTGCACAGTTTATGCACAGAGCAGACAACACAGCACAGCCTCAAGGTCTTTCCCATTGCAACAACCCCCAGAACTCCAGAGATAGGACTTTCCCTTGCCTGCTTGGGACCACGCAGGGGGTTTTGTTCTGTTGCAAGGTAAAGTCTCCAGTCAGGTAGTTCTTACTGGTGACTCTTTAGTTAGAAAAAAAGGTCTCCCAAAGCAAACAGAAAGAAAGTCATAAGGAAAGATGGGAGTTCAGTGTCTTGGAGTCCATAAAAATCACAGAAGTGCTGGAATGGTTGGGTTCCTGGCACTAAAACAAAAAAGAGAGGCAGGGAAAAAAGAAAAAAAAGGCAATAGCTGGTGTGTAAAATAATCACAATCCAATTTTGTTTCTTCTGTAATCAAGAGAAATAGATAGGACTGTTACAGGAGGAAAGATTCCAGAAACATTCAGGTAGTTAAGATTCTAGGAGTGAGGCTCTTTTGTGTTCGGCCTTACATAAATTCAAAATAGGATGCAGCCCTTAGCTTGGGTAAATTATATTCTGAAAAACAAGACTCAGAGGCTGGTGAGGGCCAGAAGCACACAGAAGGGAAGCAACATCTCAAACTCAGACAATAGCTGAGTGGCAGCAGCAAAATCAGAAGTGGAGCCAGCTGCTTCCCACACTGATGTGCTGGGATCTCCCTCCCTCCTTCCTGGACTGATGGTTGTGAAATAAATCCTGGTGCTCAGCTATGAGACACACACACTGCTCACAGACTGAGCTCCAAGTCTGTTCCCAGCCCAAGTTTTCAGCTGGTTGTTGAACTGCAGGTTTTCTGTGAGATGTGTGGTGCCTGAATAGTGGATTTAAGCCTGCTAACAACTCAGATTGTTTTTCTTAGAGGTGTTTTCTGGACCCTTTAGAAGTAGTGCTTGGAATCCCAGGTATCTGCAAATTACAATTTGAAAGCCTTTTTTTTAATAAAATCCCTTCTACATTCTTGATCTTCAGTTTTTTGGGGGTATTTACATGAAATTCTAACAGCTGCCCCACCCCATTTCTTATCATCTGCTTTTGGCTGAAGTGAACAGAATACCTGAAGTTTTCCTGCTGAATGAAAATTATGGAGGTGAATTAAAGTGAACTTTGAACAGTTCCTACAACCCATCAGGAATCTGGAATCACAGCTGCATCCAAGCTGATTCTTCTTTGAAGCCCTAAGATACCAAGAAACCTTGGGGGTCTCCAGATGAGCCTCTGATCAACACTGGAAACATTTACCCTGGTACCTAGGAATGGATATTTTAGAACACTCCATGGAGATAATTGCCATGGCAATTCAACAATACCCAGTTTGTGAAACACATTCAGAAGAAAACCTCTAATTTGTCCAAAATGTCCTCTTCCCATTCCTGCCATGTGCTAGAAAAGGATATTGCATGTTGGGTTGAATTTCCAGCTACCAGCAGAATACTCAATTGTTGACAGCTGCATCTTCCTGTTGGAAATAAATGTAAACCAGACTAGGAAAGCTCAAGTAATCAATCTGAGGTCTTTTCCAAGTGAAAAAGAGAACAATTGCTGGATGTAGGGAGATAAAAGTTTTCCTATGGGACAAAAATGCCTTGGAATGTGCTGGTTTTGCAGAACTAGAACTTTCCCCAAGAATTTATCAATTCAATTTAGTATTGAAGTAAAAAAAATAAATGGAATTGTTTAAATTTTAGTTGTTATTTATCACTTTTTGAAGAAACAAGATTTCAAGTGTCAGTGTTAGGACATAATTTCCACAAGTGTTTTTTTAGATGTATACAAATATTATATGGAAACGTTGGGTTGTGTCAGTGTGAGGTTGTGGTTGGACTCACTGATCTTGAAGGTCTTTTCCAACCAAGCTGATTCTGTGAAATCCACACAAAATGGTTTGAATGTGTCAAAAACCATAATGGCTGCAGCACAGCCCCCAGCTCTTGTTGTAGCTCTTTTAGCAACCAAAAGAGGTTTGAACCATCCTCAGAGAGATCTGAGTAGGCACAAGGACATTGCAGGGTCAGTGGCAATGGTGTGGAACAGAATGATGCCATTTGGGGGTGTCCAGCTGAGGCTCAGGGATTGTCATATATCACACACCACAGCTGCACCTCTGTCACTTGTGTTTCAGGCAGATAGGCTGGAGGTGGGTATCCTACAGACATGGAAAAGGCACTAAAAAGGGTCAGAAAAAGGGTTTTTCCACATCTAACTTCTCTGATGCTGTTTCTTTTGAAAAGCACTGGAGGGGACTGCATTATTTCTACCTTTGTAGAAAAATTTTTATCTTAAAAAGATTCTTATTAAATATTCTCCTGCTGGGTTTGAGTTGCAGAGCTGAGGTTATCTGAGCGTTCCAGAGTGCTCTGAAAATAGAAAAGGAAAAATCCTTCAATGAGGGAGAAAACCTGTGCCTGTTCCTAAGTATTAATGTGGAATTTCCTGGAGTGCTGAACACACAGAGGATTGTGGCTGTTGAATTGGTTTGCTCACTAAAAATTTTCTAAAATAGTCTCCTTTACTCCCCTGATTTTCTGACAGCTCTCAGCTCCTTCTCTTTGCTGACCCAGGGGTAAATCAAAGGAAATCAAAACCAGGCAGGAAGGTGCCCCAGTCTGTACCATCATTTGTCCTCTAATGCTCTGGGATGTCCAGGTGGGGTGGGAGTGTAGGAACTCTGTCTGTCCTCTCCTTTCTCCCTGGCCAGCATGCAAATTGCTCTTCTTTAAAGCCTCTCTCCTAGGCCTTGCAAAGATTGATGAATTAGGAAAAAAGCCAAACAAACCACATTTCTTTTGCTGTCTCAAGTTATCCTGAAAAACTGCTTCATGGTACAGGATACTTTTCAAGGACCTACATCAAAAAAGAGATTTCAGCTACTAGAGAAATCCCAGCCCTGGAGCTGCCCCCTTCTCATTGTTCAGCTGCTTTTTCAGGCAGTCTGAAGCTGTCACACTGAAAGGAAGGTGTAAAAATGCAACCACTCTGCAGCAATGAAGCTGTCAAAGTCAGAGCACTATAACACATCCCTTTTACTGATCCTAAAGTACAAGATCTTGGCTTGGTGATCTGGCTGAGAAACACCATTTAAATGTAATGGATACCCAGCATGGTGCCCAGTCTCCTGCCATCTTTTCTGTAGCCATCACTGCTTGAAAACTCCTTCAGGACACCTGGCCCCGTGCTCCAGATTAATCTGATTATTTTGGGATAGCCCACTGGAGTGGGGAAGCTCTGCAGCATCACAGATGGATGCTCCATGCTCTGTGCAATTGATTTATTATGGTGGAAACCAAATGTGCCTCCTGGTGCTGGTGGAGGCAGAGGAAAGATAATGTTACTTCTGAATCAAATTAGCCTTTTTTTTTTTTTTTTTTGTGCTTAATTAAGAACACAATCTTGCTCGAGGCTGAAAAGCATTGGCTTCAGTTTACACAGACACATTTTATCTGCCTGTCCAAATTTCTTCCCCTTACAAATTACAGCATTATCTTTTGATCTGGTCCTGCAGCAATTGATGGCAAAGAGCCTGTTGATATCAGCTGAGCAGGAGCCCAGCAGATGCTGATGTTACCTGGACAGTGTTCTTTAACAGGTACAGCTCATTAATTTGTGGTGTTGAGACAAAAATGAAAACTATGAATGCACAATAAAGAGAAAAAAGCACTTCAGGTTTTGGGGTTTTTTCCTTTCCACTGAACAGGAACAGAGAGAAGGACAGGATGAGCTGCAACAAAAGGTCTTTATCATTTAATCAGTATTAATTGCTGCAAGGAACATCATCTTTCTTGCTGAAAGACTGGGAGGCTAGCACAGTTCCTTTATTACTATTTATAAGACATTTTCTTTGGTGATGCTCTTGCCACACAGCATTTGTACCTGTTGAAACATAACCTGGGCTGGAAAGGCTGGGAAAGGGAAATAAGTTGTTGCTCTTTAGAAGAGAATAGTGAGGTACAATTTCAATTATCAGGTAACCAACAGCTTGTATCAGACCACACAAGGACAGGAGACACAGGGAAGCTGTAGGTGCATGAGGAGACAGGGAAGAGTTCACCAGTTCTGTGCTGGAAAATACTGGAGGTCACTGGGAGAGCCTGGGTACCCTCAGATCTCTCAGGTATTTTCAGGGCTCCGTGGAGGTTTATCCTGAATTTATCTCATGCACCAACTCAGCATGTACAGCAGGCTGCTGAACTGGACCTCTCTGGGCCCTTAATGTTCAGTGATTTCTGAACTGGATCTGAACATTATGGATTTGTCTTTCTCCCTTCCATTGAAATCGAGGGCCAGGTCAGATCTGTGTGGATTTAAATATTGAATTTCAGGGCTACCTGTGATTTACATTGGTTTGTTGGGCTTGGAACATGACAAGTACTCTGTTAAATGAGAAAGTGGACTCTGTTCCTATTTCCAGCTCCTATATTCCTGGTTCAATCTAACCCACATTTCCCTCACAAAGAACCTTTCAAAAGCAAAGAATTCCAAAAATCACAGCTATGAATGGCCCAGGAACCTCCATTGTAAAGAAGTCCCCAAATGATCTATCACCATAGCAGATTTGTTTGCTAGCTTGGATTTCTTAGTCCAGCTATGGGTCAGTTTTCATACACACACACACAAAAAGACCTTTTGTTTTCCCAAATATGTGTGAATCTTATGGAATCCTTTTAGAAAAAAAGCATATCTTTAATTTCAAAGTGCAATAACACCAGAAACAGCTGCTTTGAAAACATCCTTGCCTCCAATGTGGTTGTCATTAGGAAAATGTATTCCCAAACTGAAATTAGGACCAGTTTTCAGGAAGAACTCATGTGTGTTCTTGGCTTGAAATCTGTTGGCATTGACAATGTAGTAAAATTTGAATTCAGAAGAATTATTTGTGTGCGTTTGAGCAGATAACTTGTAACTGGATAGTAATTCTGACAATGTGCTTGGAAATGCAGAGCTGAGCTCAGTTCAAATATTAAACCCTGCATAAAGGAACAATATAATTATTGCTGGATCAGACTCAGAGATCAGTTTTACAAGTTGCAACCAAATAAAGGAGAAAAATTGCAGCCTGGCACGGAAGTGTCACCAGGGAGCAACCTTGGGAACAGTAAAGCTTGGGAAGGATGTTTCCAGGGAAAGCTGTTTTGCTGTTGTGATTTACATTTCCAATGAAGCCAAACCCCAGGAGAATTTTGGCCTGTGTGGGGTGTTTGCAAGCTGGTGAACACAGAATGGAGACTTTCTCCACTAACCAGGTTTGAAAACTCACCAAAAAAACCCCAAACCAAGCCTTGCAGGATGAAAGGCTGTAAGCTGTGTGTTGATATTAGAGATAGCTGCATTAGTAGGACAATAATTAATGGGTAGTTGCCCTAACTGGACTGTTCTGGCCTTGATTTAAGATTTAATCTTCATAATTTTACATAAGATTCTGTAAGGAACAAACTCTTCCCCTTTGCTTGAGAGCTGCAGGGGGTTTGGTAACACCCATGCTTTCTGCAACCAGGGAGATTGACTTGCTGGGAGCACTTTCAGAGCTTGGATAGAAGACACAGAAACTTGAGCAAATGTTTCACTCCTTTTACTTCATCTTTTGAGTGTTGTCCCATCCTGCCTGGAATGAAAGCTCCTACTTTGTGATGTTCAAGAGCAGAACCAGCACCTCTCTGCCCAGCTCCCCAGGAATTCTTTGGAGTTGCTGCTCTGGTTTGTGCCTCTGGGTTAAGTGAAGGCTTTGTTTGTCCTTGCTGCTTATCCTGTTCAGAGACTTTCAGCTTCTGCTAAGCTGCTGAGAGGAAATTTCTGTGAGCTGCAAGCAGATTCAGAGGTGGTGGCAGACTTTGCCAGGAGGGCAGAAAAGGTGGCTGGGGGCAGTGGGGAGTTCTCTACCTTTTTTCTCAAATCTACCCTCATATTTCTATTGGAGCTCTTTCCCAGCACATCCCTCTGACTCTTTTTAAAGTTCTGATCCAACATGCACTAAATGAAAACTTTCTTGGTTTCTTGCCTGGTTTGGATTTAAGAGGATGAACTTGTGCTTGTTTAATTTCATTCCACATCAGTTCTTGAATTCTTTTCCCACTGGAAGGCTTCAGCTTTTCTGGCTGTGCTGAAAGTTGCATTTGGCATAAGTCATAAACACTGCTTCAGACAACTTAATCTATTCAAACTGGTGCTGAAAGGAAAAAGAAAAAAAAAAAAGAGCACTTTTGCCAACAAAGGCTTGTGTATCCTCATCTAAGGCTGAGAACCTTATGGCTATGAGAGAGAAGTTTTGTCTCTGGATCCAGCTGTAACCCTTCAGGACTATTTCAGCTGTTTGCTCAGTCCAGAGCTGAGCTGGCTCATTTGTGCCTTGTGACTGCAAATACATCTGAGTTCAGTGAGGATGCACTTTGAATCAGTTCTTGTACCTGAGACAGTGAAAATGCTTAAAGTTGAGAGATGAGATGAGGTCAAATCTTATCACCTGTGCACAGCAGACAGCAGCATTTCCCCTGCTTGTTGAGCCAAACAACTGGTGTTTCATTTAGGCATCTATTCCAGAAAGAGCATTCTTGGTTTGTGTAGTAGAAGAAATGGTGAATCAGGGATCAGGCAACTGTTTCTTCTAGAGAATAAAACTCTGGTTTGTCCTTTCAGTTTGTCTGTCTTCAGCCTCTGGTCACTGATACTTCTTCTGTCAAGCTACAAGATACCATTTCAGCCCCCAGCAAGACATCATCTTCTCTCTTTCCTCTCCAGGAGCAGAAGGCAGCATGGTTCACATTTATAAAGTCTGCTACCCCAGCACAGTGGGGTTTTGTTACTTAGATAAAACTATTAGTTGTACCTCTACATCCCAGGTCCAGAATTATTCTTGGAAAATACCATCCCATTCACTGCAGTGAAATCAGCCAGGGCAGAAATGTGCTTAATTTATGAGTGACTCCTCTGTGCACTCGTGTAATAATCCTCAGATAAACTGATCATGAGATTGTGCTGCTTAAAGCCAGTGTTTATCTTTCCAGGCACTTAAGGCACTAAGTAGCAGTATGAGAGGAAAATGAAATGTTGTCTGAGAGTGTTCAGGAGCAAACATCAAGAGGCTTGATGCAAAGAAGGAAGTGTAGCAGATTTATGGTTCCATCTGGCAGGTTCTGGCTTTTACATATGGAAATGCAGAGAATACATTTTGTGTTGTCCCTGATGTCAGGCAGATCATGATGGAGATGATCCAGCAGATCACTCCAGAAGTACATGTATAGTAACCCAGTGGCAGGGCAATTCTGGAAGCTTAAGGGCTCTCCAGAAAGTTTGCTTAAGTGTGTTAGAAGAAAGCTCGAGCTAGGTGCAAGGTCCTGAAAAACAGCTTAAAAGAGCAAAAATCTCTGACTTAAGGATTTTTTGTGATTCTGTCCAAAATGGTTTCTGTTAACCCTGTAATTCTGCTTGAGCTGAAGGTGTTTGGGGGGGGAAAAAAAATAGCAAAACATTTTCAAACAGATGATGACAGCCAAGAGGTGGTACAGTGAATACAGAGACATAGATCCAGACACTGAAACTCTTTCATTGCAAAATACACAAGAGTCACTTCTCATCTCCAGAAGAGTGTAGTGCTTCCTACTATTCTCACTTGTTATTTTCAAATGCCTTTAATAGCCTTGAGATTGCAGAATTATTTCTCAATTTAAAGCATTAACATCATTTTATGATGAGTTGTAATTCTTTTACTGAAAAAAAATGCTACTAGTAATACTTGCAGAAAACTTTAGGGGGGGGCTTTCTGCTCTCAAGTATTCTGACAGCTTTTTTTTAATTTTAGTTTGGAACTCAGCAAACTGGAAACATAGATTTTAAGTGCACTTTTGGTGCTCTTTGGTGTGATTGCACCCCCTTCTTCATTACATTCTAGTTGGCAGAAAGCTGAGAATTCAGATTTTGTCACAGAACTCTTGAAGTCTTTTCTGAGCCCTGAGTTCTCTACTAAGATTTCCCATAAGTTTCCTCAAATCCAACTTTTCCTGGTGTGTAGTAACCAAGAAATCAATGTGAGAAGGCAGCATTCACACCTTCCCATAGGGGTGATCTCACCACAGCTCCTTTGCTCTCAGAATCTCCAACCCCACTGAGGACGCCCCTGAGATCTCTTTGATTTCTGCTTGTGGGAAAACACTTCCTTCCCCCGAAACCTGACATCACCACTCACTTCAGTGGGATAAGATTCAACTCTTACTATTTTTAAATCGTGTCACTAATACACTTACTGGAGCCTTGCCCTGGCTGTAATAAAACCTGCTGGAGATTGCTGAAGGGTTCAGCTGCTGCTTTGAACAGCTGCAATGCTGTCATTTGCCAATAGGATGTATTACATCCTGATTACAGTTTCTGTTGAGTGAGAGGCCAAAATTACAAGGCAGAAATGTGGCTGATCATGATAAAGGAGACAAGTCCATTCATCTACTGCCCACAGTATTTAGTGTTTGCAGAACAGATGCTGGTTGTTCCCCTTCAGCTGCAGTTACATGGAAATCTCTTTTAAAGTAAATGAAACAAACCCAAAACCTTATTGGACCTTTCGATGGGAGAGAAAGGTGAAATATTTTAGAATCTTTCTCCTTTGTTTCCCAGCCCTGGCAAACTTTACACAAATCAATCAGTCACTGTAAAATGAGCAAAGTGAGTTAATCCAGGCCAGAAACAGATGTGTCTGAAAACTGAGGAGACCGAGTTTTTAGCAGATGATTGCCAGCAGAGGTGCAAATCACACTGGGAAAGACTCTAGGGACTGAGGCCTGAGTGGGCTGTGGATGGTTTTTTTACTGCACTCCTTCCCACCAAGCAATAACAGAGCTCATCATGCTGCAATTAAACCATCTTTTTAAAAAAAATAAATAATTTAAATTAAACTCTTTCAGTGCTTTGCCTCACTGGACCACAAAGCCAAGCCTGAGATGAGGACTGCACTAACACGTTGCCCTCATTATCCACCCCAGAGTGTGAAACTTTTGAAGGTCTCACTTCATAGCTCAGTGAAAAAGACATTCCACTTCCACAAGCTCATGGTTCCAACCTGGGAAAAATGGTGAGAGATCCCCCCATCCAGATCCCTGCTTTCAGCCCCCACTCAAGAACCTCAGGAGATGTGGTCCCAGGATTAAGAGGATGCTGGGCAAGCTGTTGTCAGGGATTGCATTAAACAATGTCCCCTTTTGTGTACCCTGTAATGCACTAAATATCTTGCATCCCCCCCCTTTTAGCCCTTCCCTGCAGCTCCTCTGGTGTCTGGTTGCTGAGTAACTGCACCATCTCAAGCTGGAGAGATCCCATCACCCCAGAGGGGCTGCAGGGCAGAGCTTCTTGACCACCAGGCAGTAATCTGGCATTAGGGACAATTTGGGAAACACAGAACATGTCAGCAGCTTCCATGGGCTGATCCCTGTGGCCTGGGTCTGCTCTTCCCTACTCTGCAGAGACCTCATGGACTCCTCAGGGTGAGGATTTGCTGTTCCTGGTGTAATTCAGAGCAGCTTTGCTGTTCCCCCATGCTCAAGCCACGACTTCAGCTCAAGGTACTGAGCCTTTTCCTCCTGTAGCCTCCTCACCATGTCCTGGGAGGTCACTGATTCCCCCCCTCCCTGACCTGGGTTTGCTAAAAAGAAGTCATCTGCTTGTGCTTGAGTCTCAGGATTAATCAGGGAGATTTGGGAGGCTGTTTTGCTCAGCTTTGCTGCTCCCTCCCTGCTGGAAGGGGCTGCTGCCTGGGATCAGCTGCACTGGGGATGTGGAGGAATAGAAATTCCTTTGGTGGTGCCAAATATAAAGCAGCCTTTAAACCATTTCAGTCTCTTCCTAGCCAGACACAGCCCCCAGCATGCTGTCACTCATGTTGTCTGTCCCTTGCTTTGTCAGAGCAGAGTGTCCCCAACCCTGAGTCCTGACAGATGACCAAGTCCCTGCTGAGCTGTGGCCTGGGGGACAGCAGCCCAAGAGCTTTGGTGCAGCAGAAGTTCTTAAAACCTGATGAAAGGTCTGATAAGGAAAAAAAAAAAAGAACCCATCAAGCTTTGAACATTAAAAAGGGTATAAGGGTATATACTAAGAGTATAGGCTAAGTGGGCACAAACCAGGGCACCTGATTTTATAAAAAAATACAAGAATGAAAGCAAAAATCCATGTCTTGTATGGTCATTAGCATCAATCCCAAGATGAAGGTTATCAGCATTGCTATGATAAGGTGAGGAGCACAGATGTTGAGGTTGACTCCCAGGTTGGGCTGTGGGGCCCTGTAACACATCAGCTGCTATTTCTGCTTCAATTTCATGGTAAAAGGCCCTTTTCTAAAGAATATTGTGTGTATGGTCTAGTTCATGCTAATCTTTCTGAAACACCCTGAGACCTCCTGATGAGAAGTATTACAAAAAAAAAAAATAAAATAAGGTATTGTTAATTCCTCTTTTGTCTCCACCACTTTGGATGCAAAATGCAGCCCATAATAGAGTAGTCCTGAGCATATCTGATCAGCCTATCAGTCATTTGCAGACATCCAGCTACACTGATGTGCTGCAAAGGATGATGCTGAGAAGGGCTGGCATCTAAAAAGAGATTTTTTTTTTTTTTCCATTTCTGTTGTGTTATTGTGACATGCTAAGCGTGAGATCCCCAATGCACCACACATAATCTATCTTTTGCTTTTATTCTTCATCTCCCAGGCTGTCTTTGCTCAGTTTTTCTCAACTGTTTCTTGCACTTGTAATTATTATCAAGGCAGGATAATGCATGCAAACACTGGGGGATAAATACTTGTCCAGCCAGGCTCCAGAGATAAGTTTTAGCCTGCAGAGCAGCTTAGGGGTTATACCAGGCATGTATAGCCCCTGTGACTAGCTGAGCTCCTCTTCTTACCAGCATGAGAAGGGGTTGACTTAATACCAATAAAGTCACTCTCTTGAGGAAAAAGAATTTGGTCATGCTGAACTACAATCAACATTTTCAAATCCCCATTATTCTTCCAGGAGTGATGAGTGGAGAGGGAGGGAAGCATCGAATTCCTGAAACACATTTTTGCCCCAAACACCCCCAGGCAGCCACCTGGGATGTACTCCCATCAGCTGGGCTTGGGGTCAGGGTTGGGTGTGTTCTCAAGACATTCTTTGTGACAAAGATAATCTGATATTTGACTGAGGGTTTGACAAGCACAGACTTGAGGAACTTGGCTGTTGTGTTGCAATGGTGTTAGAGGAACAGGGCTGTGCAAACACAAACTCCCTGGTGGGTTTTTCAGAATTAACCCAACTGTGCACCAATCCTTTTGTCCACCTCCTCTGGTTCCCCCCCCCCCCAAAACTGGAAAACTTCACTCTGAAAGTGTCATTCTTGCTCCCAGATCTGCTCCTGACCTCTCTGCATTTATTTGATGTGGGTGTGAAATTCTCTTTGACCTAATTACAATTCCCACCTGGCGTTCTGGCACTGGAAATTTAGCTGTAGAGCTGCTGAATATAAAGTGTGTCAGATGCACTGTGGTCACCTCTGTCTTTCAGGGTGGAGATGAGCACCCAAGGGCTGCAGGCACTGAGATCATTTTACATGTAAGCCAGTGTTTAATTCTCCTAATAGCCCCAAGACTGCAAAAGCTCAAAGCCTTACACCCAGGATTAAGTGACCTCCTAAATATAGGCTTGTTGTTGCAGGGAAGGTAAAAGAACACCAGAGCCTCTGAGAACTGTTCTTGAAAAACATTTATTTCTGTAATGGGTTTAGAGCACTGACTTCCAAGCCCCAGTACAACACAGTTTCCCCCTGCAGATAATTCTGGGGACCATTAACTTTGATGGGAAAAAAGCAAAAGGCATACAAAGAAGCCCCCCAAGCAACCAGTTTGGTACAAACCAAACTGTGCCCAGGTTCTCTCTGAGCCTTTGCTGTTTCATCCTGACAGGGACAGAGCTGCTGCCCTGCTCCATCCCTTGCTCTGCAGGATGGTTCACTGCCTGCAGGCCCCAAATAACTTAAGATGTTGTGTTTCACTGCAAAAAAAAAACCCCAAAAAAACAAAACAGGGGGGACACAGGCAGAGAAGGCTGCTAGGATTCAGTGGCTGCTATTTTTGCAGACATCATTTAAAAAAGAAAACTCTATGCATTTCAGTTCCACCTCCTGAGCCCCAGCATTAGGAAAGCCAAATACAAACCCCACAACCAATGTACACAAAATAGTGAGCAAGTGTCCAGACATTTCCAAGCCCCTCACTTTACTGTGCCATGATCCCTCCAAAAAAAAAAAAAACCACAACAAAACCTCCATGGTGGGATCTTGTTGGATCTTATTTTTTTGAAGAGGAAGGGGCAGAGATGCAGCATAGCAACTGTCAAGCAATGTTTAAGGCAAATTATTAAGAGTTGAAGATTTTTTGTTTGCTTGTTGGTTGGCTTTGTTTTTTTTTAAGCTCTCAGGTAACATCTCAGCTGGACATTTAACTTTTAGATGATTTAAGAAAAGTTTGAGTGAAGTCAAGTTGATCTGAGCTTAGAACAGCAGAAAATATTATTCCCAAGACTATCAGTGAGAACAAATTACCAAAAAAAAAAACCAAAAAAAAATAATCAGAACTCCCCCAAAACTTTTTCCTCTCAGAGACCAGGTTGAGCCCAACTAAAACACAGACATGCACAGATATGAAGAAGGACAGGATGGAAAGCAGCTACAGACACAGTGCTGGACAGGACCAAAGCAGAGCCAAACCTAAATTTCAGAGATGTGAGAATGTGAACAGAGGAATGAGTAGAAAAATGAAGGGGGGAAAAAAACCCCAGAACCCCAGAGAGGGATGTTGCAGGAGATGGAATGGAAAATAAAAGTCCATTGTATGGAAAGGAAGGGAGTTCTTAGGTGCACACACAGCAAGCAGGGGGGTTCAGTTGCCTCATCTCTCAGTTGTTGTGTTAGTTTGTTGTGCTTTCCTCCTCCCTTTGAGATCCAGGTGATGGTGCCAGGAGGTTTGTGCCTTTACTCAGTCTGTGCATCATAATTAGCCCCCCCTGCTTTCTTCAGCTCGTTCCTGATGTAATCCTCATCCAGCTCTTTGTGGTCACTGATCACAAATTCTTTGGCAAAGTTCTGCAAGAGAGAAAGAAAAAGCCTGTTTAAGAAAAAAAAAAAAAAAAAAAAAAAAAAGGATACTTGTCCAAGTACCTGCATAAAGAAGCATTACCCAGCTTCAGTAGGAGCTGGATACCCTCATGTGCTAGGGATGAGAAACAGAAAGCTGTGGACGAGACAGAAAACCAGTGAGGGCAAAATCCAAGGCTTAACCCAGAGAGATTTTATGTTTCTGCTTCTACAGTCACAGGATCCAAGCCCCAATCCTGCCCTGTGCAGTGACTCTTCTGAGTGATAAAAGCCCAGGGCAGTTTAGGTCAAGTTTCCTGAGTAGTATGAAAGCTAAAAAGCTCAGAATTGTTGTCCTTCTTTCTGCCCCAAACCCACAGCAGAACACTTGGCAAGTCACTAATCCTCTATATTCCTTGGTCCTTTTTAGGACCCTTGCTCCCAAAAGAAGGAGCAGAGCCCTCCCAGCCCCCCAGCTGATGGGAGGATGCTTCCATTAAAGGTGGAGCAACACACAGATGGTACCAGGAGCAAATAAGTCTGCTGAGTAGATTTACTCACTCCTCCTCTCAACTTCTTAATACACAACATGGCCCAAACAAAGACACTGTCCTAGACAGGCTGCTGGGGTTCTTAAGAGGCTCCACTACACTCTGTGCTCTAATGATCCAATGTGACCTTTAAGGCCCTGCTTTATTAATCCAATTGGGTACTGCAGGGCAGCAATCTAGCTGCCTGAATGCTTTTTTGCAACTTCTGGGAGCCAGGGCTCTGTCCTTTTGTGGGGGATGTCCCTCCTGCCCCATAGCAAGAGGGTGGCAGGCATGTGTGTGCACAGAGATTTGGGCCAAGATGCACATTTGGTTCTTGCTTGAGCACTTCCCTTCCTAACCACAGCTGAAAACACTGCATGTGGCTCTTCCTTCCCCCCTCCTGAGCCCACAGAGGTTTCAGACAGCATGAAAAACACAGCAAGCATCCATGGCACTCTGCAGGGCCAGGGACAACCCCCCTAAAAAAGGAAAATAATAATAATAAAATTAAAATTGCCTCTCTGCAATGTCTCAGGAAAGCTGCAATGCTTGGCTCCCCGGGCATTAAGTGCCCCAAAAACTGGTGGGAACTGCCTGGCAGGATGAGGCCATGCTTTGGGAGAGAAGAAGTCATCTTGTCCAGGTTTGCCCAGCACTGGAACAATCCCAGCAGAGCTGTGGAAGGGGGAGAGGGGGTTCTAATTGATTTCAGACTCTAAGCCATGGAAGAGCTCTTTATTTGGCAGCGTCTCAAGGGTCTCAGTTTGGGATCAGAGTTGGGTAAAAAGGGGGAGGAAAAGGATTGGGCTGGAAAGAGTCTCAGCACCTCTTTCATGGGGTGGAATAAATGGATGGGGGAGCAAAGCAGCTCCCTCCCCCAGCCCAGTCTGCCAGGCTGCAGCTGATCCTGTTTCACACTGTAGGAAATCCTCACTACTGAACAGTTGCTTAGGGGGAAAAAAGGGGACAAAAAAAAGCTGATAGCATCTATGAGAAGCCTGATCTGCTCTGCTTTAGGTTCTCAGCACCATTTTGCTCCCCACGTCCATGGTTGGCTTTTCTGGTGTGAGGGCAGACAGACCTCGGGCAGATACAGTCATGCTTACAGGTGTCCTACTCCCAGATCTCCTGTGAGAGATCTCTTGCTAAGACCAAACAAGTGAATTTCAAGTATTTGTTTCTTGCCTTTGTGATTTTTGAGCTGAGCATCTTCAATTTCTTTTTGCTGAGCTAACAGGTTTGAAAACATTTCCTCAATTCAGGAAGCAAATTATCCAGGACTACCTGACTTCAGTGCTGACTCTAGTGAGAATTCAGGCAGATCCTTAAAATAATTTCTGAGGGATTCCAGGAAAAGTGTGTGTGTTTTATAAACACAGGGAGGGTTTCCTTCAATGCCCAGTCTGTAGAATCCAGATGGCTCTGAATTTTAAACTGTAGGTGCACTCATTCATCAACAGAAGAGAAAAAAATCATATGTACCACAAAGAAACTATGACTATAAACTGTTTTCTATAAAGTGTTTCTAGAAGGTGAAACTATAAAGTGTTTTCTCAACTTGAGAGTTATCTGCATGATTCCTGGGTGATGATCTGTGGCCACCAGCCCCAATTTCATGTTAATGCCCCTGAGACATCCTGCAAGGTTTGAATGATTTCCTCCTAGCAGTTGGCCAGATGGGTCCCAGCCACTCTTCAATATCCTCTTAGCTGACTGGGCCACCCCTTGTGTCAGATTTGTACCCTCAGAGTGCAATCTGGGTCACTGCTATTAATAACTCTTTGCTTTATTCCTTTCTGCTGGCAGGTGCTGCTGAGGGCTTCTTTGGTTCTACACACCAGCTCTGACCCACCATGAGGTCTCACCAAGCTTGGCTCCAAGGGGAGAAGATGCTCTGAGTGAGTTTGCTGCCTGGAATTCCTGATTTCTGTACCTCCTCAATTCTTCCACAGCCTCTGAATTCTCTGTTTGAGCTCTTTGGGGTTGAGCTTTTGTTCAGGGTGTGAATCTAAGGTGGTTTAGAGACAGATGAAACTGCCTCTTCTGTCAGCAGGGCAGGAAGACAGGAGGGACTGTGGCTCTCAGATCAGGAGCTTGGGCATTCATGATCATCAGCAGAGGACAACGTAGCCAGAGTTCACTTTTCCTCCCCTCCACTGAAACAGCCAGAATGTAGAATTACTCTCAAGTGATTTAATTGTATCTGATGGTAGCTAGACCAGGCAATGGTCCTTATTCAGTGTGACTGTCATCTGCAATTACAAAAAACCCATCAGAGCAAACCAGCCCCTGCAAAGCACCAGGGGAGATCCTAGCTTCAAGTGGCTAACAGCAATGCCCACAGGCATCCAAATCAGTCAGATTTCTGCTCTGCCACCAGCTTTTCTTTCTGTCCTCAAGAGCCTGGGGTGGGGACAGTCCCTGCTTTCTCTTCTCTCACACATACCACTCTCTAATGCCTTTCAAGAGAACTGCAGAACAGTTCCAGCAGCCTAAGGCACAGAACAAACCCATCTGATGCTTTGGCCCTGGCTTTGCTGACGTGCCTCTTCAGTTCACATCCTCCACTTCCTTTTCTCTCCTCCTCCCCCCCTCCCCAAGCTTTCTGCAATGGCAGCAAGCCCTGTGAGTGAATTCTACCCTTTGTATTTACCCCAGAGTCACCAGCAGACTCCAGACAGCAAAAACAATGATGCCATTTATCTTTATCACTCTCACAACACAGCAGTGACCACAGTTCCTTTGCCTTGCCTCTCAAATTATTGAACACCACATAAAAAGTAAGGTTTACTCATGGTTCTTCAGTGTACCTACTCAACACCTGCTTCAACTCATGCCTGAGTAGCAGAGGGTCACAGTTTTGCAATCCAATCCCTTGTGTCAATCTCCAAGTGACACTATTAGAGGAAAAGGGTTCCAACCACGCAGGTCAGGTTGCAAAAACTGAGCCTGAATCTCTCCCTGGGAAGCATAAAATCTGCTCAGCGAGTTCAGTTCAGCCTTTCTCATCCAGACAACATTATGAGGGGGAAAAAAAAAAAAAGGGTGGAGTAGATTTTCTTCCTAAGCCAGGCCCTGAATGTTTAGCATATGGGGCTATAAAATGTCCCTAAGCTGGCCAAGGGAAAATCTGTCTGGTGCAGATACTGTACCAAAATGTCTGCAAGAGGCCCTTATAAATCCCAGCATGAGGAAGCCTGAAGCCAGAAGGAAAATCCTTGTATCACCTCCAGACACATGGGTTCTTAGCAGCCAGGGATGGTGCCAGGTGGTTGAGCAGCTTCTCACTGGTTTTATTTACATTGGGCTTTGCAGCTGCCTTCATTGATGTTCAAAATCCTCAGATGGGAGCCACTGCTCCCATCACTGCTCCTCTCATTGCCAGTGCAGATGCAATACAGAGCAGAAGACATCTCCTACATTTCTTTTCCAGTGTAGTATGAATCCTGGACTTGCAGTCATGGGGAAGAGAGGATATTTCCTATGGCTGCAGCAGAGGAAAGTTCTAACAGGGCTTCTCTGAGTGCAAGGAGAGCTAAAAAGTGACAGGTGCCTATAAAAACACAGTACCACCACCCTCCCATCTACTCTGGCCTGACCAAACCTGGTCCTGTGATCTGCTGGCAGAGTCCAAGCTATCAGCAAAACCCCTCTGTTCAACTTTACTCTTTGCCAATTTTTATATGGACCAATTCCAGTGGCTGGGACAAGCCAGCCCAAAACCTCTGGCAAACTTCTCTCAGCAATGGGAGCTGCATTTCAGCTGATCTGCAAATTCTTCCTATTTGTGCTGTTTGGAAAAGTCCCAGGTCTGTGTGTCAGATGTGGGGTAATGAGAAGCTGCTTAGTCTGGCCTGAAGAAGTTACTTATAAAGTTACCACCTTCTGTGGACTGTGACAGGGACTTCTTGTACATCTGAATCCATTTGGTATGGTTGTTACAGTAAACCAGAAAAGGAAAACCAGCCAATCCCCACCATTCTGTTTGCCTTCCCAGCAGCATCTCCTCACCCTCCTGGGAAAGACTGTCTCAAAGCCACCATGATGTGGCTCAGATTTTCTCTCTGTTTCTATTAAACCATTTTCTGTTTAGGCCACTAACATGACAAACCTACAGCACACACCTGGAGTTAAATTTGTTGTAACTACTCCAAGACCTGGGAGAGCATCCCCCTGAGATACCAGTATCAGTACAGAGAGGATTTCAGAGGAAAAGAGAAAGGTCAACAAAAAATGATCTGGCTGTGAGTTCCCAAGCAGCAACCCAATAAACTTGTTGGTGTCACTAAATCCAGGCAAATTCCTCACCAGAAATAATAATTAATAAAATGCCACAAATAGTTGTTCACAGAAACAGGGCTGTTTTATCCTGACTCTGATTTAGGCAAATAACAGAGCACATGATTTTGTGGGGGCAGGAGTGCTGACGAAAACAGGGAAGAGCCAAAATTCATGGAAAATCAGCAGCAAAGGCTGGGCAGTCCCTTTGCTGACAGCCCTGCAGGGAAATTCAGAAACATCAGAAAAAAGCCCCACACTGCTAATGAAGGGTTAAAATCTCCTGCTAGGAAATGAAGTCAGGGAGGGCAAGAAGTTCACAGAGAGGAAGCAACACTCAGAAAGAAACCAAGTCCTGTTTTCACTTCTTCAGCATTTGTATCAAACCCCAAAGATTTGGTTGCCACTCCCAGCCCCATGACCCTTGTACCTGGTAAAAAAAAAATCACCATAACATCATCCCTGTGCCTCTCCTCAAAGTGAACATGAGCCAAGATGTTCACTACAAGTCACTACTTACACCTCACAGCCACCAGCCAGCTTTCACCTTGCAGGGATTTTTGTGGCTGGATTGAACCTCATGCTGGTAGCCATTCCTGGCCATGACAAACAGCTTACAGGAGCCTTGATTTTGGGGCTTAAGTTGAGCTTCTGGAGTAAAGGAGGTGAAAGCAGCAGCCCCCAGAGCACAGTGAGTCTCTTGGATGGATTTTTTTATAAGGCTGAATGAGCCACAGCTTGTACATAGAAAGGAGGAAAAATGCAGAACCATCCTTGCTGCCAGGGATGAAAAAAATGAGTTTAAGACAAGCTTTGGATGATCTTCTTTGTAGCCAAGTAGAAAAGATGCCCAAAGCATAGCAAAACATGGGGTTTGCTTGCTAGGCAGTAGTCAAGCTGCCTGTCTTTCACTTTGAGAGTCTCAGCAGAAGAAAGATGTTCATTGGCATTTATTCAGCTCAAGTGTAGCTCATCAGTGCAATGTAGAGAAAATAAAGCAGAGCTCCCCTCTCACTGGAGCTTTGGTCTTAAGCAAAGAGCCCCAGTTAGCATTTGCAAAGATGAGAAGCTCCTGAGCACCCTTCAAGTTTTACTGAGGGCTTCTCAGGCTGAAGAGCTTTGTTCTGGAATCCCAGAGGTCAGAGAATCAAAGAGCCTCCTTGTGCCACACTTCTTGGAAGGAAAGCCATGTCACACAAGGCAAGAGCACCTATGGACCATGCACTCAACTAAAAACTGCAGAGCACCAAACTGCATCAGCAGCTGAAATTCTCTGCAGGGTTTGTAAAGAAAAAAAGAAATTGCACTTTAGAGTATTGTTTATTCCAAATGGTGAACTAACCCTGAGTCAGATTGGAAGTTTATCATTACAGCAAACAACCAACTGTAATTTTCCATCTATAACTCACATCTCTAATCTTCTCTGCAAAAAGCAGCAGTATTGGGGGACTGGCAATGTACTTGAAGGTCAGGAGTGCTCAGAGTGAAACAGCTCTGAAATAAATTCCCTTCACTAAATTTCAGTTGCACTTTCTTGCCCTCTCATTTTGAGTGATTATCTGCAAGGTTACACTCATAAAAAGAACAAAATAGTTCTGCTTTTAGCCCACTCCACTCTGGAGGACTCTGTTTAGCACATGTAGAATGATTCAAAAGAGCTATCCAGGTAATTTCTTATGGAGAGGAGATCATCACTGACATTACACTCAGAAATGCTTTGGAGTGGATTATACACAGGGTTGCTCAATAAAAGTGTATTCAGCACAGGCTGTATTGTTTTCATATTTTAGTACAGATATGAAAACTTTTAAGTCAGAGCCAAGAACAGTTAATGATCCACCAGGTTATTAACTCATACAGACTACTAATCAAAGATGAAGCAAGTGAAATTGCAAATTATACAGAGCAGACCTGAAGGACAGATCTTAGAACAGCACTCAGGAATGCCATTGAGCTCAACAGGAATAAATTGTCTAAACATTTTATTTTTTCCAAATCTTGGGGCTTAGTGATTCTTATCTGAGTCATTCATTAGTACTCTATAATTTCATCTTCAGCTACAATTACACAGGTTCAGCTGCTTCACATGAACAGAGATTTGTTTTCCAAGCTCTCAGGTGTCATTGTGGGAGTCTCTTTTCAGCATGGACCCCTCTGCATAGCTGTCATTTCAAGAGATTTAGCACCAGTGCTTATCTTCTGGAAGGATATGAATTGATTATATTCTTCATGCTTCTTATCTAAACTACAAATTAATTGAGAGGACCTTCTTTCTCATCCTCCTGGGAGATTTCTTTACACAGGCAAGAACACAGCTTCTCAAAGGGATTGTTTCAGCAGTCAGCCTGTTCTCAGAGCACAGCATGATCACTTCTCAGGTATTGGAGAGGTTTAGTTGAAAGAGTTAATCTTGCTTTCAATAAGAGGAAACAAACTAAAGTCAGCTTTTCTGCAGAAGTTCTTTGCAGCCTTCCACAATTCCCTTCTCTTGGGGCTGTTGGGTTTTTTCACTTCCTTGGAGTGAGCTTGGAGCCTGCCAGAGCCAGTCCAGCTCTGAGAGCCCTGGGAGGCCTTGACAGAGTTAAATAATAAGCTCAGCTGGGGCAGATAAATTCAAGTGAATCCCTTCCAGGTTGTATACTAAGCCCATTTCTCTTTTTTCCTGATACACCCAAGACCAAACAGAAGCCTATTCAAATCTAGTTAGCTATTAAGAGCTGTTAGTTAATTGGTACTGGTAGAGACTTCAGACTTCAGTTGATTAGGTCCACGAATTCATTGTGCAGAAACAAAAGGCCTCAAGAGAAGATTAAACAAGGGTGTGGGCTTTTCTGTTTAATTTTACCTGCTTAACTTAATACTGCCTTGTTCTCTACCATTCAACATTGCTTTATTTCCATATCAAGGAAGGAGATGGGAAGCATCTTAATGGTGACAAGGAGTGCATATACTCTCTCCTCATGAAAAAGTTAAGACAGCCTGAAGCTCAAAGGTGCTTCCTTATGCCTGAGTGCTCAAAAGGGCAGATGTTAAGCCTTCCCAGGAGGAAGACAGGCACAGGGAAACTGCCTTCTTTTTAAAGGATTAACCACTAACTTGAAGGATGACCCAACCCTTCCCCCTCTCTCCCCTCCTGCTGGTGTTTGTAGAGATAAAAGCAATGAGGACTGGTGGTTAGAAGCAGAAGGGAGAGGTTACCTGTACTACTTCTTTGACCAGAGTCTTGTCAGTCCCAGTTTTGGCTCTCTGCAGGCCACTGACATCCTCTCCAATCCAAGTGATGAGGGCAAACTTGACTCTCTTGCTCATGGCATCTCCTGTGGTGAATCGGACGAAGCCGAACAATCGGACATCATCTGGAGAGACAGAGAAAAAAAGGCTTAAATGGTTAAAAACACCAGCATTCCTGCCTTGTGCCATTTGCTGGGGGTGAGACTGTTGCTTTTGACTGAAAATACCAAGCCAAGGCACTGATCTTGTGTTACAAGAGCATCACTCTGGATGACCAGGAGCTCTGCTCATACACCCTTTGCTTGCGAGGCGTGCTTTGCCAGGGTTAGGTTCTGCTTCTTCCTGGGGTGCTTGGAGTCACTGGGATGAAACTGGCTGTGCCAGACACTCCACCCCAAGTTAGTGGGCTGCTAGTGAGTTTGGAAAGGGCTGAAACACAGTCAACAGAGCACAGAGCTAACCCTATTCAGCCAAATCATTCATCTGCAGGTCACTGGTCAAGCAGGGAAGAAAGCGATTTCCCTGTTTCTTGCAGGACAGCAGCATTGGGGTCACATTTTATAATATATACAATTTGCCATTGTGCAAATCTGATCCTTTCCCCTCCTTCCCATCATCAGCATTTCTGGCTTACTTGTTGTACAGCTTTACAAGGAGGAGGGGAGAAGAAGGAGCAGAAGAAAGATCTGCTATAACTTCCCCAGCTGTGCTTTTCTATCCCTTCCAAAGCCCTGTAGAGAAAGGTCTTGGATTTTAAAACTATTCTGATCTTTGTTTCCCAGATGGTTTCTCCTGTATCATGACAGACTGGAGGTTTTTAGTCTGGCCATATGTGTAAAAACCTTGTAAACTCCTTGTCTTGAAGAGTTTGTTCTTTCATTGCAGTGACTCAGCTGAGGCAGTTGGATGCCTTCGTGATCACAGACACTTAGAGAGAGTGTGATCCCATCCACTCACATCCCAGCCTCCTCAGAATTCCTGGGGCTGGAGCCTTCCTCCAGGACTGTGCAGAAAATCAGAGCAGATGGACAGTTGTGCAATCGTGAGATATACCTAATCATAGCTCCTTCATCTGTTACAGGTCACTGAAGAGCTTTTAAATGAAATTACTCAAAATAGAAGAACAAACTTCCTGTTTGTAAAGAATCATGTTAATCCTGGTTGTGACCAGTCCAACAGTTATTTGCTGTCTTGACAACTGCCAGGTGAATATACAGGCTCCAGGTGTAGTTATGTTTGTCAGCATCACCAGCCTTGGATCCATTTCAGCACATTCCATGAATGGTCAGGAAAGCCCCAGGAGCTCTGGAGCCAGGGGGGCAGCAGCTCTGAATTGCTCATCCCCAGAAAATAAGCTGCTAGAAATCAGTTTGAAAAAAAAAAAAAAAATAGGGATGTTGTTCCAAAGCTGACATCCCAAAGCTTCTTTAACACTTTGTTTTGCCAAAGCATGAGTAAAGAAAACTGCCCCTTGGTAAAAGACATTTTTAATTCTGAAAAAAACCCCCTCTCCTATGCTCCTTTATTTTGTTCTTTATGTACTTGTTTTGCCACAGGAAAAAACTGGAAAATGTATGTAGGGGTGTGTGTGAGCCAGTACAGTGTTCAACAACCTCCTCTGAAGAGTTCAAAATTTCAACAAGGAAGAAAAGAGATCTTATTCCAAAGAAAAATCCTGATGGAAGGAGAGTCAGAGTAATCTGTATTGACAGTGTAGGCAACCAAATCTCTCTCGGACACCCTGCAACTGGCAAGTACAAGAAATGCATGGAGAGACTCCTGTTTCTGACAGTAAATCCTCTTCCCCAGATTGATTAGAACCATAAATGAACCGACAGCCAGGAAATACCCAAGGTGAAGAGAGACAGTAAATCCCCTGATGTTACTATTAAGAGTTGTATGAAAAAAAACCTTGCTTTCCCAGATCTGGCAGTAAAGGAGGCCATGCTCCACTAAGAATCCTGCTCTGGTTCCTATGGGAACACAAAACTGAAGGCACTTTAATGACATCAAGTCCTGGCCCCTGCTATGCTGTAACAGTGTCACAGCCCTTCCAGTGGACCCATCACTTTCCACCTTGAGTATGTGGGTGTTTCATCCTTGCCCCTTTTATCAAAGATCCTGCAGACCTCTCTGAAGTATGTTCCTTAACCAAAAAGGTAATGCACAGATATCATGAATGTGAAGAATTCCAAGTTTCTCTGCAGTGCTTTTTTCACAGCAACGTAGAAAGGAGGTTGAAGGAATCTATCTGTCAGCATGAACTTTGGTTTGACCTGAACCCACAGATCATTGGCAGCAGCAGGATTTGCTTCTCAGCAGAATAGTTGGAGTGCTTTCCCATCCTGTCTGACAGCAGCCTGATCAGTGGCACTGAAGAGAGCCAAATTCAGTGATTCCATGTGGGCTTTCAACTCTTAGATCACCTATTACTCAGTGATTATGAGAAACCCTTCCCCATGTTCTTCCCAGTAAACTGAAGGAGCAGCTGAGGTTGGATGTGGGGCTCTGAGTCAGCAGCTTGGGCAGAGTTTACCTGGGGGGGGGGGTTTGAAAGGTTCCATCCAAGCTTTTTGCTTTCTCCTCCTGCCTCCCTCTGGAGGTTGTATCCCCACAGCAGCCAGGACAGGCTCTTCAATTGCCACTTTTGAATCCAGAAATATTTAATACAAACTACCAGGCTGTGAAGTGCAGCAGCTGAGAAGCATTTCAGCAGCTGCAGATGAACCCAAGAGGGAAAGTGAATTGGAGTCCTTATCAATTAACACAGCTCTTTTACTAAAGGGCAACAGGGACAGAAGATGTGGAGGTTCTTAGCACTTGTGAGCTGGCTGTGAGCCCCTCCAGCTGTAGGGCAAAATCCCTGAGCAACAGCAGTTGAGTTTCCCAATTAGACTGAAGCATGTTCAGAGTGATAACGGGATCAAAACTCCACTTCTTTTGTACTCCCAGCTTTCCTTTCACAGTTAATCTGTTCTACCCTGCCAGATCACCTCACTGCCCTGGAAATCATGAGTGCCATCAGTGCTGGCTCCCTTAGAAATCTCCAGGCATTATTATCCCTGTCAGGTGTTATTTTCACAGAAAACCTTACAGAGGTTTTAGGAATTTGTTGGGGAAGGGGAGAGGGGAGGTCTAACAAATCAGCAAGAGACAGTGACAGTGTATTTCCAAAGAAGAAGGAAACCCTCTGAAGGAGGAAATCCTGCTTAGCTCTACACAACCATCATCCTGGTCCCCAAGCCATGAATTTCAGGGGCAGAGAGAAGCAAATAATAGATCTGGTTAGAGCGGAAGCAGCTTTATTTGAGAAGATCTCCCAAGTTAGAAACAGCAGAAATTAATGTGAATTCCTATTAATATCATTACAATCTGTGATTCTATGACTATACTCCTTTAACTATGGTTATCCAGCATGACAATAGAGCTAAACAAACACTGAAAAGTGCAATGAATGCCTTAATGAGCATCACGGAGTATTTTTCTCCAAACCCCATAGCTATCAGTAGGCAGGATTTTCCAAATATACTGATTAAGCTGTCAACAAAGCTCCCTGCCAAGCTGCAGAGATTTTCTTGATGGTGCTCTCCTGTACTTCATCCACTCAAACCCCTTGGTTCAGCTGCACTAAAAAATTCCCCATTAGATTAAAATGCACTGACTCATCAGTAAAAGATAATAACTGCAGGAAAGAAATAACCTGACAAAAGTTTCACAGTTTTTAGGCTTAGGGCTCAGAACAGCCAAGCCAGAGCCATGCCAAGATAAGGGCACTGCTCCCAGCTTCACCTGCCTGCTAAATCAAGGTCATATCCAGCAAGGCAGCTGATGGAATGATCTGGTTTTGTGTTCTGTCCAGGGATGAATTACTGATAGTACATGAGAGGTTTCAGGGGGATTTATTTTGTTTGTTTCAATTGGCTTCATTTTAGATTAATTTGTCAATTTTCCACCTCTTTAGTCAGCCCTGTAGTCAGGTAGCTAGAAGTGCAGACAGAAAGTCTTCCCTGCCTCTTACAACACTGTTTTTCTCCCTCTTTAACCCTTCTATCTCCATTGCAATGCTGCCTTGCACCATGCAGCCATGGTCATTAAGTCATCTCAGATAAGGGTAAGATGTGTGACCTTGGGACCATAACCACAGGGCATGTTGTAGGGCACCAAACCTTCCCTGTGCAACCCAGGGGAGCTGACACAAGCACAGGGTACCCAGGACACAGGTTCATGAGGACAATGACCCATTCCTGACTTCTCCAGGTGGCTCTGGACCAGTGAAGCCACCAGCAGCCTTTCATTGCTGCTGCCCCAGTGCCAGTGGTCCTGCAGTGGTCTCTCTCCTGCCCTGGGTATATTTTGGCAGGCAGACTGGGAGGTGAAACAGGGGATCCAGCTAATCTTTGTTCCCTGCCAGAAGGAATGGTTGTGTTAGCCAGAAGGAAGGGCCAGGCAGGTCCTGAAACAAGGGGCATGCAAAAAATTCTAACAATCTTTTTTACCTCATCTTACAGAACCATGAGTGCTTTGTGTTGGAAGGGACCTTAAAGATCATCTTGTTATAACCCCCCTGCCATAGGTGAGGACATCTCCCAGACTAGACCAGGTTGCTCAAAGTCCCCACACTTTCAGGGATGGGATACCCACAATTTCTGTCTAGCACAGGGTGGTAAAATGCAACCCCACAGCCATGCTATTTTAATTAGGCATCACAAAGCCAACCTGAATGCAGAGTTACTGTTTCAGTCCAGAACTCCACTTGTTGCTCCCACAAAAAGGAATGAGAATACTCCCTAAGCACAGGAGGGGACAGGGAAACACTGCAAAGACAGAGTGGAATGCCCATAAGCCACCCTTGGCCCCAGGTCTTCCTTTAAATAGATACTAAGGGAAAGCAGGCTGGATAAACATTGAAGAGGAAAAACAAAAGCAGTAGGAGACTGATTTACAAAGCCCATTTTAGCAACTTAAGATGTAGCCAAATACAGATAAGCACCTATCTCATTATATGTCCTAGTTCATTTTTACAAATCTTTTCCTACAACCCAAGGTGCCAATGTCATCTTGGTGATCCCAGCTCCTTGCTTCTATATTTTATTTGCAGTCCAGGCCTTATAGGGCAATTGCCATAAGCCCCAAAGAGCTTGCATTTGTCTTGGGAGGCAATTCTATTTCTATTTTCTTCCTAATATCTTATGTCAAGCCAAAATGATTTTATAGGGCATTTATTTCAGACCAAAGATTTTCAGTTCTTCCTGGAGCTGAATGCACAGTCTAGTTTTGGTCTGATCTTTTCAGACACATGAATAACTATCCCATTTCATGCTGTCATTGCAATTATTTATCTGGAATGGAGCTTTCCAAATAAAAGGCTCATTATTTTTTTTTTTTCTGGTCAGAGATGCATTGAGAAACAACTGTTCACATGTGGCACAGGGACAATCACAGTCTTCCAACCTCTCTGTTGGCAGAATACACACTTTAAAAAAAAGTAAATTACAGACAGAAACCCATGTAATGCTCTTCTGCTTCCTAAGGCAGAAACTGAGGCAAAGTGTTCAGTGCAGTCAGGTATTACTGACACAAACAAAAGTTTAAGTGGATGTTTTTGGCTGGACTTTTATTTCAGTATCTCAGTTGTATGCCACTCAACTCTTCAGGGCAACAACATCACCAGCCCACTTGTAAGACTTTGAAATTTAAACCAAACCCCAAAAAAACACCAAGAACCTTCACATCCTTCTGTACAATAACCTTCAACTCTTATTTTTGCTTCTGGATTCAAATCCACCAGCTCAGCTGTTTGGGTTTTTTTTTTCAGTGTCCTGATGGCACATACTACTCAACACCAAATCACTGCTTCTGGATCCATGCCACCTGCAGAAGCAAGGGCTGGAACTGTGAAGGAAAACAGCTCAAAAGCCTTGAATCCAGTCCTTGTTCAATGCAGATGTAATTGGTGCTGTTAAGCCAACCCAAAACACTCCTTAGCCAGAAGACACAGGGGATGTCTGCACTCTGTGCTTAATGACCCTGACTCAATTAATGTCCCCCACTTTGCTCTCCAGACTCTTTGGGTCAGACAAAAGCCACCACAGCCAGGTATTTTGGGCATTACACAGGCCTGCAAGAGGAGGTGCCACCTTTTCATCGTATAAAGACTTTATTGTGCCAGAGGTTTAAACCAACCCCTTTGACTTCACTTTGGGATAAGCTGGCAGAGAGGCATCTGGGGCTGATCTTTGGAGGGCAGAGAAAACCACAGCCTGAGACTCAGGCAGTGCCACCAACCAAAGCAGAGGAACCATCCTGGGGCTTGACATGAACACTGACAAACAACAGCAGGACACTGGAGACTGCCACATACACTGAAGTCCAGGGTTCAAGCTGTGTTTGCAGTGGGACTCTGAACCAAATGGCCCTAGAGCAGCTTTTTTTACCATGTTTTCTTCCTGAAAGAGTGGCAATTGCCATCCCCAAAGAGTGAGATGGGAAAAGAAGGACAGTTTCATGGTGCAGTTCCTTAAACTTCCCTGCTAGTACACAAAACCTAGTCAAGAGCTTTAGGAAGGAAAAGCCTCCACCTCTTGGACCTGTGGGCACTGTGTGTCTGAAAGCAGAACAGTGGGAGGGATGAAACCCAGCCAAGGCAGAGGGACTGCTGGAGCTCAGGGTCCTGGGCTGTTGTGTGCTCCTTCAGCAGCAGCCCACGGAGTGATGCTGGGAGCTTTGCCGAGAGCTCTCTCTCCTAACATGCTCTTTTTGAACTGCTGCTTCCATTAAAAGAAGCTATTTTAGCTTCTTGCTTTTCCCTTTGTCCTCATCCACTCTCGTTCCCCGAGGAGGTTTGCAGGATCACTGATGGGTTGGGCCATGGTCTGTATGAAAAGGGTGATGTAGGGGGGGGGAGGAAGAAAAAGCAAAAATACAACCCTGCTACCAACCCTCCAGCCCTTCCTAACCTCTGTTGTTGCACAAGGCAGGATATCCACCACAGGCAAATGTCTTCCAAACTGGTACAAAAGACCTCCTTGGTCTTAGAGCCACATGAATTAGCACACACACTGACACTGCCTGCTCTGTAATTTCATGCCCTGAAGTGCAGCAATATGTGCTGCATGGTGAAGTTGCTTTTAATGAGAATGGTGATTAAAGAAAGCAGGGAACACAGAGCTTTGCCACTCAGGACGACTCTGAAATAGGTGGTGGAGAAAGCAGAACAGAGCAAGATTGGATGGAGGGGCTGGGTGAAACTTTGCATGCTGAGGTTTTCAATTCCACCTCCAGCTCTCACCTTCAACCACCAAATTATGCTTGGCTTCTACCAGAGGCAGCTGGAATACTTTGTGGCTTTCAGGGCAGTGTTTTTCACAGAACAGGAATTCAAAACAAGGAAGGAAGTTTACTCTGATGCCAGTGTTTTTAATCTTTTTATCACATTTTCTGAAGCTGTTAGTATTGACAGTAGCTCCTCTCTCCAGCAACATGTAGAAAGAGATAGGGAGGAATAATATTTACCAGCTCTTCCCATCCCTTTCAACTCTTTTTTTAAATTACTTAGTTTCAGTAGAAATATTCTACCCAGCTTCATAGTAACATTTGGCACCTTTCTTCCAGATGGGAAGGAAAGCTCTAACTTCACTGCTAGCCTGAATCTGTTTTTCTGCCTGTGTCTAGGGGTCCAGGTGCAGGGTTGCTGCACAGATGAAGGCACCAAAACTTCTCCCTCTTGCATCCCCAGCTGCTGCTCTTTAATTCCTGGGTGGAGGAAGATCCTTTCCAGCACTCAGCCAAGCACTGGTACCTGTAGTTCCCTACATCCTTAGGTAAGTTTGAGGATAACCTCTTAACTCTGGTCTGCCAAGGAGCATGAGAAGGAAGAGGGAAAAGGAGAAGCAAGTAGCTGTAAGCTAACAATAGGCCACAGCCTACCCCACAGATGCCCTTTTCTTAACTCTTTCCTTACCATGCTAAAATATGCAAAGATTCCTTTTTTGCTGTAAAAAGTTCAGTGTTGGGGGCAGCTTGGCACTTTGCTGGTATAAAACCAAGGTTCCTTAAACTCTGTTTTAATACCCTGAGTAGAAATAAGGGTTTGGCTCGTGCAAACAGTGGCAAGAAAACAAAACTGGCCATATTCCAAAGTGCAATATGTGCCTCTATCAGTTTTTTTTATGTGTGTCCTGCCCAGCCCCAGCAGTGACTGACTTCTCCCTGCCAAAATCCTCTGTCTGCTTAGCCACTGGATCAAAGGATTGCCTTTGCTGCAGAAGGGAAGATTGGAACTGTCCTTGAGCCACTCCAGCCAAAACATTAAAAATCAGTTCAGATAAAATAAGAGCTTTACTCCTTAAAAACAAAGAAAGAAAACAAATGGGAGAGGTTTCTCTACAAGCCCCAGATGTCTGGAGACAGTTATCTTGGCCACAAGAAGAGGCAGAGAACATGGCACTCAGATACTGAAGCTGTTGACCTTGCAAGAAACCCACCAACCCTTTGGATAATGTTGGAGTGAATTTGGGAAGTGCTGAGCCCTGGGCTTCCCTGTATGCCAGGGAATTATTATTTTTTTTTCTTATGTAGCCCATTAAGAAGAGTTGGGTGGGAAGGAGTTCTTGTGGTACAGGGTATCAGGTCTTCTGGCACCAACTACAAGAGGATCCTTTTCAGTTTTGATAATTTTCCCTCCAAAAGTCTCAGAAAGAGCTGGAAATGGACAGCTGTGTTAATCCTAGCAAGACCTCCCTGCAAATGCCATGCAGAGCAGTAAAAACTCTATCGATTTGGTGGATACTTTCCAAGGACTAAAATGTATTTTTTCCCCCTATGCTATTTATTGACTGATAAATATCAATCCTGTCCTGCTCTCCTTTAAGTTACTGGAAGTCTTCCCCTCCAAATCAGTAAAACACAGTCAAACCCTAGCACTTAAGAGACCACTTTGGACAGGATTTGGTGTTTCAGAAGCTCTGGGACTACAGTGTCTCCAGGGTCACCCCACCCTCAGAAGGGAGACTGCTCAAAACCACAAAAAACTGCTCAAAAACACAATTCCTTCCCAGTACAGACACAGAATTTTTAAAATACAGGTTAACCATCATCCTTGATTGCTGAGAAACTGGGTGAGTGAGGAAGACTTTTGTATAGATCAGTAAGAGTCACAAATGCTTCACATCTCATGGCACTTGGTGACACTTAAATAGCAGCCAAGAGAGGAGGAACAGCAATAAAATTCCCTCCTAGAAGTTACAACAAAAGTAACAATCAGATTAATTTAAATATTCCTCGGTCTATTTTCATTTTCCCCAGGTTTTGTTTCCCCTGTTGGTGTTGTACAACCAACAGCTCAAACAACAATCAGCTGCCACGTTTAAACCTAGAGCTGGAGCTGTTGTGGTTGTGCAATGCCACATCTCGGGGTGTTCCCAGTGCTGTATTGTTTGAGCTGATCTTTGCTATAACCACTCTCTTCTCCAGTTTCATGTTCTTATAAAATCCCAGGAAGCTTTTTAACTGCAGTCACTTTAGTGCTATGGATGCAATTCACAGAATAATTTTATTACAAACTGTTCTGTTTGCATCTTTTTAGCCACAAAAACCGAGTCTCTTTTTTCTTTTTCTTTTTTTTTTTTTTTTTTTTTTTTTTTTTTTCAGTGCTAAACAAGGAGACCGTTGCTAACCAAGCATTTTACTCGCTTACAACCGAAAAGCAAAGAAAAATTGTGCAAAAGAGGGGAAAAAAACATACCCAAAGAACCTAAAGCCTAAGGGTGAGACAAAGGACCAGCTGGACTCTGGACTTCAGTGAGCTGCAAACGCGATCATGCAGGACGGGGCAGACAGCACGGATTCCACTTCTCCCAAGTTTTCTCCCATCCTTTCCCCCCCTGCACCGGGCAGCAAGAAACCCGGGAAGGTACCAAAGCAATGGAGACGGAGCTTACCTGTACACTTCCTTTTGAAGGTTTCATAGTCTACTCCTTGGTCTCCAGGGACGATTGTAGAACCGTTGTATTTAAAAGTCACCCTTTGGGAGGGGGAAAAGAGAAGGGGAATAATAATAGGCTTAAAAGACACCCTTTGGGATGGGGGAAAAAGGGATAATAGACTTAAAAGACAGCCTTTGGGATGGGGGGAAGGGGAAGGGGGATATATTTACCAGTCAGGCTTTTGGGAAGGGGAATGAGGAGCTGGGGAAGAACACACTGTACCGAAGCATCCTTTGGGAAGGGGGGAGAGGTGCAAGGGAATGAGGTCTGCAAAAGTCACCTTTTCGGGAGGTGGGGGTGAGGGTGGGGAGGGAAAGAAGGGGGAATCCCACAGCACCAGTGCCCACCTACCAGTTGACCTCGGTGGCATCGTCCCTGACGAGGTTGTACGCCTCCCTGCACGCCTCCTTGTCGATTTTGGTGGCCATGGGGGCGACCGGCCTTGCCGGGGAGGGGGTCGGGGAAAGGGGGGGGGGAGCGCGGAGGGGCGCGGAGCTTGGTGGGCAACAGCCGCTGCTACCGCTCCTGCCACTGCCGCTGCTGCCACCGCACCGCGCAGCCCCGCGCAGCGCTGCGCCCGCCGCCCGCCTCCGCCCCGCCGCCGGCTGCCAATAGATCCGCGGCCTGCGCTGAGCCGGCCCCCGCCCGCCCCTCCCGGCCCTGCGCGGGGGTTTGGGGGTGATGCAATAGCTTGGATGTGTGTGTGTGTGTTAAGGGGGGGTGTGATAATGATGATGATGATGATGGTGATGCGGGGGAAAACTGTCTGGAGGATGCAAACACCCCCCCCCCGCGCAGGGGGGAGAGGGGCTCGTCCAGGTCTCGCCGCAGTGGATGCGTTTTTCGGCCGCTGATATTTTTTTCCAACCTCCCCTCTCCTCCCCTTCTCGCCCTCCCCTTCTCCCCCCCGATATTTTTCTAGCCCCTGACGGGCGGGAGGAGGAGGAAGGAGGGAGAAGCGATGCGCAAGATGGAGAAGCCGCTGCCTGCGCGGCGGGGCCGGGAGCCGGGCTGGGCCCACGGGAGGTAGCCGAGGAGGAGAGCAGGTAGGCGGGGAGAGGGGAAAGAAGGCGAAGGGGCCAGCTCCGGTTCCGGCTCCGGATGGGGGGTTCGGGGACCGGCGTGGGGATTGTGCCAGGGAAAGCGGCGGAACCGGAGCATCGCCCCGCAGAGCCGCGAGTGGGAGTGGGGCTCCGTGCCCGGCCCAATCCTTGTGATCCAACCCGGACCTCGAGGGGGGTCTGTGAGGGTGACTTTGTGTGCTGACAGCTCGTTGTTGCTTCAGGTGTGGGTGCGGAGCGGGGTGCTGGTGTGTTTTACCCCGTTGCGGATGGAGCGATCTCCCCCTGCCGGGCTGCGAATTAAAAATATAACATGGACCCAAAGCAATAAGGCGAGGGAGATGCTGTTTCTTTGGAGGCAAAAGGCTAAGAATTGTCTGTGAGATCGCACTTCAGTCCTGCAGAAATAAAAGGCAGGACTTTTGCTTTGCAGAACTCATCTGGAAATAAATGGCATCCTCTGGTGTTGTGCCCAAGGACCAGAGTTTTAAAAACTAGTCCTGGTGTGTTCTAAGCCTGGGGGGCTGGATAGCATCATTTTAATAAAAACTACATTCCACAGAAAGAAAAGAAAAAAAAAACACCACACATTTTGTTTCTTTTAAAGTTTGCAGGGGGGTGTTTGTTATTTATTTTACATGTTGTAAAATCTGAACAGTAAAAACCTCATTACCACTCACAGTTACTCAGTGTTTTCAGACATCTCAGGGAACATCACCAGAGCATGTGCTAATTGTAAGAGACATCATTAACTGCCCTGCAAAATGAAGCCCTGGTCCTGCATGCAGCTGCTTCCAGAGAGATTCCTGAATGACGTGAGGTTCCCTGTAGCATCAGGGCCCAAAACATGAGCGTGGTGCTGCAGTGCATCTCCAGGATGGAGATGAGGTCATAGGGAAGAGAAATATTCCTGAAGTCAGTACAAGTGTAGGACATGGCAGCTGGGTGAATCAAACTCAGTGTCTCTGTAGGCTCCATGCTCTAGATGATAATATAATCACACTTTAATAGGGCTGAATTTCTATCGATTTTCTTTTGGAGCTGCCTATAGGGACACTTTTTAGAAAGCCTTTCTGCTGATCATTATGTGCTCATAAACATTTTTTTTTCCATAGTCTGCATTTCTTATCTGTTGGCACTACCTTGCTGCTGTTTATACCTGCAACAGCTGCTGGCTGTCCTTGTCCCTTCACGCTTGCTCATCAGCTCTGGATGTTTCCTAGGGGAGAGGTGGGTGGCTGAAATGTCATTTCCCTTAGCAGGAGAAAACCTCAACCTTGTTTGGGCCTCTCTGACCCAGAGTTTGAATTATACTCATTAGGAATTTCAAGCTTCATACTTGTAAAGTACCAGATCAGAAATACTCATCTTCTTCATGGGATCAAACATTTCTTTGCTTCTTTTCCTTGTCTTTGACACATTTTAATGGATTTTTACTTTTAATGCATGGAGGAATAAATACTGTGCTCGGTTTCATCAGGCTGTAACTGGAGAGGGGAAAGTACCTACTTTTCTGGCTTTCTTGGGCTCTGGTTTGCTTTTTATAGGGGAGTTTTGAGTCCTCCACATTCTGCACATGGGTCTTGAGAACCCATGGATGGAAAGGAAGATGTCAGTGGCCTGGCAGAAGCATCTGTCCATCTCACAGAGGAAGTGCAGACATGAGATAGTGGAAGAGGACTTACAGACTTCCTCAAAAAAATATCTCCAGCAAGCATGAGGTCTTGGATAGCTGGTCTGACATTCAGCTGTCTAGAAGGAGCTGAGCAAACAGGTTGGCTCTGCACAGCCATGGCTGCCCAGGAGGCTTAGCTGTTCTCCTAAAATATATTGCTAGGTCCTTGCCTCTCTGGCTTCTCTTCTGGTCTTTCTCTATGGCTGTCCCCAATCCTGCTTTTCCACCTGTGTCTTATCTGTGCATGAGCACAGAAAATAATAGAGAGAATAATACCCTTTTTTTAGGAGGAGTGAATTTATAGATCACCAGTAGCATTAGGGTTGCCAGCAAAGCTTTTACTCAATCCAGGAACTGAGGGTCTTTATTCTATGTCCCTGTGGTCACAAGGGCTACAAGAGAAACCAAAAATGCTTCTCATCTTCAGACTCAATAATCAGTCAGATTAATAGAACCCCATCCTCATCTGTGGTGTCTCTGTGGTGGCTGAAGAACAGCCCCAGACAGCTGGATGCTACAGCCCCAGCTCTGGAGTTGTTATCTGCAGAGGAGGGCTGGGTCCGTGTGTCTCCACCTGTGTCTCATCTGTGCATGAGCACAGAAAATAATAGAGAGAATAATACCCTTTTTTTAGGAGGAGTGAATTTATAGATCACCAGTAGCATTAGGGTCGCCAGCAAAGTAAGTTTTCACTCAATCCAGGAATTGAGGGTCTTTATTCTGCGTCCCTGTGGTCACAAGGGCTACAAGAGAAACCAAAAATGCTTCTCATCTTCAGACTCAATAATCAGTCAGATTAATAGAACCCCATCCTCATCTCTGGTGTCTCTGGGGTGGCTGAAAAACAGCCCCAGCCAGCTGGATGCTACAGCTCCAGCTCTGGAGTTGTTATCTGCAGAGGAGGGCTGGGTGACAGCTGGGGTGGGTGAAGGTGTTAACACCCCAGGCAGCCCTGGCACAATTCTTGTTTAAAATGGGGCTGCTCCACGCTGCAGGCATCATCTTCTGCCAGTGACAACTGCCCTGTGCCACCCTGTGGGACATGTCCAAACTGGGCTGTCCTGGGTGGCAGCAGATGGAGCTTGGATGCACACAGAATCTTGCTGGCTTCAGCTGTCCTGGTGATAACCTCTGGAGTGCTGGATTAACAAAGGGCTTTGGCTTTTCTTTTAACTTGTAGTGAAGAGCAGTGCATTGAAAGTGGACATGAGGGGGTCTGCAGACAAAGTCTTTGTTTCTTACTCCAACCCTGAAGGAGGGGCAGTGCCAGCCCTCCCGTTCACCAAGGTGTTTTTTATTAACTTTCATTAACTTACTTAAGCCTCTTGGGCCCTAATTGATATGAAAAAGCCCGAGTGCAGCACACATTGCTCAAGAGGTGCCTGCTGCAGGCCAGGCAGTTTTGAGGTCAGGTAGATTCACATCCAGGTGAGCAAGACGAGCTGGTGAGCAGGCTCCTTGCCCTCCTTCTCACCACTTCACAAAATAACCCCCGTGTCCCCCTCCTTGTGATACCAACACCCTCTCCCCGAACCAGCCGGGCCCTTGGCTGCACCCCCACGGATGCTGCCGGGGTTTTGCGCTCAGGGGTTCGGACCGGACCCCCCCCCAATCCCAGGGACCCGGCAGCCATTTGGGGTCCCCGGCATCTCCGAAGCCCTTCCCCGCGGCACCTCCCTCGGCCCCGCCGCCTCTTGCCGCCCCGCCTCGGTCCCTCCCCGCTCCAGACACCCGGCATTTCCTGGCCCGGCGGGCCTCGAACCGAACCCAGCTCGGCGGGCGGTTCGCTGCGCTGTCTCCCCCCTCTGCCGGGGATTGAGAGCGGAGGTTGCGGAGCGATGTAACCGGCGGAGAAGGGGCGGGGGGGAGCGGAGGATGAGCCGCCGCGGAAGGGCCCCGCGGGGTGCGGACGCTGCGCGGTGCCTCCCCCGGTACCGCAGCGCAGCCGCGGGCAGCGAGAGGTTCGGTCCGCAAGTGCCCCACGGCGGCTCCAGCGCTTGGCGGTGAAAAGGAGATGATTGTACAGCTGGAGAGAGGACTGGCAGTGAGTAAATAACACCAGCGAGTAACTCGGGTTATACCCTCGCCTGCACCCAACTTGTTGACCCGAGCATCAACACGAGAAAACAGCAGGGAGGGGGGAAAAAACCCACCCAACCTCCCTCTGTGTTTTAGCTCCAAAGTTTTCAGGGCGTGTAGAGGTCTCCTGAATTGTGTTACTGACTGGGGACAATGTGGTTTGTAGCAGTCGGGAAGGATTGGGATGCTGCTAACAGCTTTGCTTTTGTTCTAGAAGGAGCACGGATCAGGCTGTCATGGAGGGAACCAGGCAAACCAGGATTTGTCGTCCACACAAGATAAGTGAATCGTCCAAGGTTTGTACGTTTTGTTTTGCCTACCAAAAATTTGAAAAAAAAAATAATAAAAAAAAAATCTGGAAATAACAAGGAGTGCAAAGGCTGTCCTATGGAGGGACTGTTCTGGAGGAATGTCAATATTCTTCAGACCTTCTTTTATTTTAAAATAAGCTCAAGCAGTGATCTACCTGCTCAAATGTTTTGGATAGAAGTTGCTACCTAGTGGGCTTAAAAAAATAATAATTATAAAAAAAAAAGGCAGCAGCAAATGGGCATCAGCTCATCATGACTCATAACTTAAAAAAGAAACCCACATCATCAATCACAGCTCAGTGTTTTCTCTACATCAAAAACTCTGTCATTAAATGCAAGGTGTTTATTCTGTGAATTTTTTCTGACCAAGCTATGTCATAAAATCCAAGGTAGTTACAGAAGCAAAGAATTTGTAGATTTAATCTTTGTTTTTTACAAGACAGGAGCCTCACTCCTGCAAGCTGTGATTATGGTAGTGAACTCAAGATGTTCAGAATCTCCATCTGCATATATACATTAATTTTGTGTGGGAATCCACAGAAATCCACCTTAGGTACTTCTACATGCAGATCACGGGGATAATGGCCAAAGATTGAGGAGATGTTACTATAGCTGTGATTATTATGTTCACTTTGTTCCATCCTGATGAAGGATGTTCTGTTCTAGTAGCAGCACTAGGTTACAGATGCTGCAGAACAAGTACCTGGTTCTACCAACAGCAACTAGGAAAAAATAAAACTTTTCAGTGCCTGTATCTGCCTTATCAAAATTGAATGAGACACATCTCATTTTCTCCTGCTTCAGTAAAGAGAAGTGGTACTGCATGAACATTCTGAAAGAAATTAGATCTTTGTATCCTAAATAAGTTAGAATGCTGCTCTAATACAATTGATAAAAGATAAATAGGACTACATTTGAAACACATCCCTCCCAATATAATCTTTCTCTGAGTGCTGAGCCTGTCTGCCATTCAATTGGTTTAGGCTGAATGTAATAATAATTCATCTTATTAAAAATTAATTAACTTGACAGGATTGTTTTATTTCCTTGCTTAGACAGCAGCTGTCACTATCTGTTAAACTTAGAATTACTAGATAATGCTAAAGCTGTTCTACAGAATATAAATAGCTCAAGAAAGATGTTCATGTTTAGTGTAAAATTAGTCTTGGTTTTGAAATGTGCAGCTCTCAGCTTCTGTTATTTGCTCACTAAACAAATGAACTTGCTAAGCTGCTGAAATATGTTAATGTATTCTGCATCCAGCTGATGCCATATATAATGATTTTATGCTTGATTTCTGAAGTAGCAGCAGATCTACATGGCAGCAAGGATTTTAGGAGTACAAGTTGTTAGGGGTATTTGTGTGCAGGATTATGCTGCTGACTCAACAGGCAGCTAAGTTAATGGGGATCTCTGGCAAATCTTATATTCTCCTTTAATCTTGTTATGCACGGTGGTGGTATTAGAGAATATTAGAAAGAAATGATCAGCCAGTTTACAGGGAATATGGTTTTGCTTTAATCCAATAACTGTCCCCTGTGAGTCAGATTCAGAAGAGGGTGCTGTGGTTACTGTCTGGTTATCTGCTGTCCTTTACTGCTGCCACAGATGTGTTGGGTTTTTTCTTTGCCATATTTATTTTTCTCCCACCTCCTCCGTTGCTCTGCTGAGGCTCTTGTATGATACCAGCGTTTCTCACCCTCAGACAAATGAAGATAAAACACCTCTGCAGTCCTTAGACCCCGTATGTTTTTCTGTTTCAGTTTTCTGGAAGTTTTATTCCTCAATGGAAGTTACTTTGTTTTCTCTGCATACCTAAGTCCCTTTTTAAGTTCAGAGATACAGCGAGGCATGGAGTATAAAGGCAAATCAAAAGAGTTTTGGCCTTGAAAACTCACAATTACTGAAGCCTCTTAAATTGCTTTAACTCTGTAGACTTGCATGTACAAAGTGACTCCAGCAGAAGGCTTTTTGGCAGCTGAGTCTCCATTGTTTAGGGAAGAGTTTAAGCAAAGCTAAAGAGAAACCACGGGGATATCAGGCACCGGGGAGCACATTTGGCTATTAATTTGGGTCTGCTCTTTGGCAGGCTGCCTGCCACTCTACCACCAACTGCTGGGAGGCAGATTTGGGAGGTCAGGCTCCCAAAAGTTGGTGTTAGCTCAGGACCATTGGCTGCCATCACGTCTGGACCAGTGGTGAGGAGTAACCCGGGGTGTAAAAAGTGCAATTAGCAATTTATGTACAGCTAGGGAGAGGGTTGTGAGCAGGGCAAAGAAGATTGGCTCTAGGACTTGAAACTTTTCCCACCTAGGTGGGTAGAGGTGTTGTCTCACTGTGATTTAACCAACCCATTAATGGCTTAGCCAGACAGCAATAATCATGTGCTTTCTGTTGGGGAAACCAGATGGAACTTCCAGGAGAAGCAACAGTTTGGTGAAGGAAAGGTTGAATGCCTGAGAGGCTTGAAGAGACTTCTGTGTGGCGCTTTTCAGTGCAGATGTGGCTTGGGAGAGCTCTTCAGGGTGTCACTTTTGGGGATGGAGGCAGAGGGTGTACAGCTGGGCAGGACCCAGAGTCCTACAGCAGAACTGGGCAGAGCTAACTTTGGTATGATCCAAAGATGTGCTTCCTTTCCACCTCTTTTCATTTCTCTTACATGTTCTTACAGGCTCTGCAACTCTGCCTATTAAATTAAAGCTATGTATTTGCATTTAACTTAACCTGGCTTTTATTAAGAGAGATCACAAGGTAAACTCACTGTACCATCAAGCATTCCATTCCTCTGGAAGGATGGTCCTAAAAGCTGCATCACTTGATGTACTGGGGTGAGCAGGCCCTTCAGTAGGTGTTCTGCAGGACATACAAAGGGTAACAGAATGTTTTCATTTTGTTTCTTCTTAAGACTTGTAACACCAGCCTATGAGAGAGGCAAACACTGGTTGCTGCAGAAGCTCTGTGGCACATGCAGAGCTGGTGGGTCTGGACCAGAGGGATCCAAGAAGGGCACTTACCTGACATGTTCTGAGGGTATTTTCACTTCTCTTTAAAAAAAAATATTTAGTTGTATCCATTAAAACAAGAACTACCTTGGTTTCTGGAAGCAAGCTGGATTCTTATGGGAAAAGTTATCCACATGTTTGGCTTTGCACATAAATAAACAGCTATTATTTTTGAATGCAGTGTGTGTGCCTGGAATAATATGGAAAGAAAGAGAGGGATTTTGCCCTAACAAGCTTAGAAATGCAGAGTTCTGAAAAGATTTAGGGGGAGGTAGCTGTCAAGTAAGCACCAACCCAAACAATACATGGGCTGAATGAAAATCTGGCACGCTGCTGCCTGTGTGTCTCCCACTCCAAATATTTAGCAAGTAGCTTAGTTGAGAAGAACTCTGTAAGGAGTCATTTGGGGGACGAGTATGGAAGGAAATGTCAGCAAGATGTCTCAAAGACAATGAGTGGAAGAGTTTCAGAAAATTATGCCTGTATAAATCATCAGGGAGGAGGTTTGGATGCAGCCTTGTGGAGGAAGTAGGAGTAAATCATATAAAAAAAGGGGAGTAGGAAGCAGTAAATGTCTGCAAAGGCATTTCAGCGTGAAGGTGAGAAGCTTGGGCTTGTACTTTGTTGCTTGCCAGCTGTCTCAAGTCAGAATTTATTATAAATGTGCAACACAAATAAGCTTTGTCTCTCCTGTACAGCAGCCTCGCGGGGCAACGCTTGGTGCGTGCCGAAATTTGTCGTGGTGGAGACAACCTCTGCCTGATGCTGCTCCTTTATTCCAGGTGTACAGGTGGGACGACCACTCCAGTCTCGTTCTTCAGAGCCTGAATGAGCAGAGGCACCGTGGCCTTTTCTGTGACATTGTCCTTGTGGTGGACGAGCAGAGAGTCCCTGCCCATCGCAACCTCCTGGCGGTTTGCAGCGATTACTTCAACTCCATGTTCACCATCGGGATGCGAGAAGCCCACCAGAAGGAGGTGGAACTTTTTGGAGCCTCTTACATCGGTCTCAAGGCCGTGGTGGATTTCCTTTATGGCAGTGAGCTGTCTTTAGATGGTGGCAATATTGACTACGTGCTGGAAACAGCTCACCTGCTGCAGATCTGGAAGGTGGTTGACTTCTGCTGCGAGTATCTGGAGAATGAAGTCAGTGAGGAGAATTATTTGTACCTGCAGGAGCTTGCCTCCATTTACAACCTGAAGCGCCTTGACTCCTACATTGATTCTTTCATCTTGCAGAACTTTGGCACTCTCTCTTTCACCCCGGACTTCCTGCAGAACATTTCCTTGCAGAAGTTGTGCCAATACCTGGACAGCAGCAATGTGCAGCAGGAGTGCGAGCACGACTTGCTGCAGGCTGCTCTGCAGTGGCTTACCCAGTACCCAGAAAGGGAGAACGAGGCTTACCAGGTCCTGGATAACATTCATTTTCCCTTGATACCTAAAAGTGATCTCCTCCATCGAGTCAAGCCTGCTGTCTGCTCTCTTCTTCCCAAAGAAGCAAACTGTGAGGGGTTTATAGAGGAGGCAGTGAACTATCACAACAACGTCACTGCTCAGCCGGTGCTGCAGAACAAGAGGACAGCCCTGAGGACCTCTGAGGAAAGGCTCCTCTTTGTGGGAGGGGAGGTTTCTGAACGGTGCCTGGAACTGAGTGATGATACCTGCTTCTTGGACATCAGAAAGGGGCAGTGGGTGGCAGAAACCCCTCTCCCAGCCAGGCGAAGTCACCACTGTGTTGCAGTCTTGGGAGGCTTCATCTTCATAGCCGGAGGCAGCTTTTCCAGAGACAATGGAGGGGATGCAGCTTCAAATCTCCTATATAGGTATGATCCCCGCTGTAACCAGTGGATAAAGGTGAGACTTAAGCTGTATTATTTCTCTGTTTAAAGTCCATAATGTTTAGAGTGTTTTCTTCTTCTTGGTGGAAGGACAGGGCTTGTTAGAATGGCAGCACTTGAAAATGGCAAATCATGTCACTCGAGTTGGAGATGTGGCTACATAAATCTTTTGTGGGAATTCTTAAGTTAAACATGCAGTGAAAGATTTTGGGGTATATTTGCAGCTTCACCAGGGAACTGGGCATCTCATCTGTGAAATTCCTGGTCAGCATCCACCTGCAACTCTTTAGATTATTTGGGGGAGTAATGTTAGAATGGACACAATTGCTTAGTTCCTCTTTCCCAAGCAGTAACACGTATGAATAAAGCAAAAGTGGGTTTGATGTAAAAAGAAACTGATGCCTGCAAAAGGTTTCCGTGCTACATGTCTTGTAGAACAAGTTATTCACTTCAGTCCTGCTGCAGAACCCTGCAGCCAGTGCAGGACCAGTAAAATAGTGCCTGTTCCCATAGTTTGAACTAATCTTCCTGTGTGGTTCAGTCGTGTTTCTGAGTGTTTCCAAGTTATTTTTCTTGCAGAGTTTTAGAAGGAGGCCCATGTAACACAAACCTTTATAGAGTGACCTCTTAGATCCTTTGTTGTCCCCCCTTCCCCCCCCTTTTTTCCTTTTTTTTTTTTTGAAAAGGAGTAAGTGTACCAGGCTACAGCAGAAAACCAAAAAATATTTAATTAATATATCAAACCTGGTAGGTTTCCTTTTCAAATCAATGTGAGGAAGCAAATCCTATCTGCTGCCACGAGTATACAATAAATCAGCTTGTTTACCTGATGTTTGAAGGTGTCAACATCTTGTGTTTTACTGACAGGTTGCCTCCATGAGACAGCGCCGTGTAGATTTCTACCTTGGAGCTATTACTGACATGCTGGTGGCTGTTGGTGGCAGGAATGAAAATGGGGCACTTTCTTCAGTTGAGACCTACAGTCCTCAGAAGGATTCCTGGTCCTATATTGCAGGCTTGCCAAGGTAATAGGGTTGGAAAGTTATCTCATGTCTGAAGAACAGAAGTAGAGGGAGCTTGTGTGGCTTTAGCTCGTGAATGGGGATCCCTGGAAGGGAGGCAGAGGGAGAGGTAACCAGTGTGGTATCACCAGGTAACAAACCATAGCAGCATTTGGGTTTTGAGCAGCTCTCTCCTCCAGGCAGTGTGCCTCATGCCAGCTTGATTGGTTTTAATGTTTGTCCTGAGGTCTGTTGGAAAGATGGGAGGGAGAGGTCTTGTAATGGCACTCTGCTATTCTTAAAATATTTTTCCTGAGGTTGCTTGGAATCCAGTCTTTTCAGAGGAATTGCTTAGATCTTGATCAAAGGCTTCTGTAATTCATTTGGTCTTACTTTGTCACCTTGTTGTGATGGTTTTCCATGTAAGATGTGTCCTCTCTGTTTGGCTGCTCGGGTTGGCTGTTGGAGGTGAACCATGTTTTCCTGTGTTGCAAAGAGATTACCCTGGCAAATGGCTCTCAGCATGAGTTAAAACTTGACTCCTCTGTTTTGGAGAAGCTGTAGTACTGCAGTTCTTTTGGTAAGAGCAGCAGAAGACATGACTTGTGTCTTGAGTCACTGGTTTGAGTGGTGACTGTGTAAGAATGGTTTGACAGCATTTCATCTGCAAACAGCATTTCAGGTTTGGTCATATTTCAGATTTGTGGAAATCACAGGAGCATTGGCTACACAAGCAGTATTTTCATCCTGCAACTTCAGCAGCTGTGCTTGCTTTCTTAGTGGCATCATAAATAGGATACTTGCAATTTGATTTGAGATTTCAGGCTTTTTTTCCCTTTTTCCCTTAGCTGCAGAGCTGCAGAACCAGAGGCAGCCAGTGAAGGCTCAGAAGCCTGTTGACCAATTCTATTTTGGGCAGGTGCTGCAATGTGAGTCTGATCCAGGCTAACAGCTGGGCTTGAGTGCTCTTCAGAGGCAGGATGCTTTTTTTGCTGGTTTATTTCTGCTCACAAAGGCAGATCTAGCAGTTGAGGCTAAACACCACAAACTTTCCTAGGAAGCTGAGTATGAGAGCATCTTCAGTTCCCAAGTCCTTCTGTTAAGTGGGTGACCTGTGAGAACCCAGCAACAGCTCATAGAAAACTGTAGCTGTTTGGTTTGGTTATTTTTGTTGTTTTTTTCTTTTAAACATTTCCAAGAGACACATAGATGTGACCTGATTGCCTTGTATGTTTTTAGAAAAACACCTTAAACAGGTGTGGATATTTTCACTCATAAATGATCCCAGGGAATACTATGATTGACTTAAGCCAACCACACAGTAACCTATCCAAAAAGGGGCATTTTGGCTGCGTGTTCTTACTGCTACCTGTGTGTTGGCTTTGGGAATTTTGCAGCTGCAGCACCTAAAAGTGAACTTTGATATGGGGGGATGTTAATTTTTTCTTAGATTGCCTAACTGATCCTCTTGGACCAGGCAAAAATTGTCCTTGAGGGCCAGAGCCCACTGACACTGACTTTGCTGGCTGCTAAACTGCAGGGTTAGTTCAGTGGCTAAGTTATTGCTGCATCCCCCCAAAATAATTCTGCATCCCCTCTTCCTGCCTTTCATGCCCTCATTCCGTGCTAAGTGTCCTTTGTGGCAGCTCAGGTGTTTCACTTGGTGAGCCAGAGAGTTTCACACTTTTCCATGTAGCTGCTCTCTTGCCTTTAGTTAGATCTTAGTGGACACTCAGCACCTTCAGGTTTTCTGTCTTTGCAGCCTTCTTTCTCCTTTCAGGGAACTCTTGTGCTGGGCAGGAGATTGGTTGCAGCAATTGTTTTTCTGTGCAGAAGGAATAAATTTGGAAGGATTTTATGTAGGTTGGAAAAGGCAAAAATCAGTGCAGAGGTGGACAGCAGAAAGAAACTGCAGGGACTGCAAACCCTGCTTGAGTCCTTTCCTGATGGACTTCAGACAGATTTGCTGACAGTAGAGGTAGGATGAGAGAGAATTTTGTGCTCTAATCAAGACTAGAAGCAAGCATGCTTGTACAGTTCCTTCTGAGTGCTCCCACCTTCCCTTCAACACACTTTTGATCTGATTTCTTTTCCCCACCACTTTCGTTCCTCAGGTTGATTTTAATTACTCTTTCTACCCAAGCAGCATCTTCCCCAGCCCTACTCCAGCAGCAGGTCTTTCCTCCTCATTTAGAAGAAATCCATAGCTTCAATTCTCTGCTTCTTGATTGCTTGATCAGGCAACATATCCCACCCTAGCTGCCTTGGTTCCTGCCTTTTCCTGCTGCTTTGCCTCCAAGGAGAACCCATGCAGGTTTTTTGGTCCTCTTGAGTGTGTGGCCACCAGAAGCAGGCTCCCTGTCTTTTTTTTTTTTTTTTTTTTTTTTTAATTTCTGAGGGTTGTGGCTTGCCATGTGGATGGAGATTTTCAGGGGAAAGGTGCTGGTTGTGTCCTTGAATACCTGTGCCTCTTGCCCATGGCCAACCCCTGCATCCATGCTGCTGTGCACAGGCACAGTCACACTCCTCCAAGGAAGAGCTTTGCAAGCTCTTTTTTATCTCTTCTTCCCCCTGCCCTAACATGGTCAAAACAACACATTCTTTGCCCTAACCACTTTCTTGGAAGGAACTGAGCTGTTTTGACTGAAATAATGCTGTCTTACTGGAGCAGAAAACACAGCATCTTGAGGCAGATGCTCAACAGGGAAAACTTCAGCCAAGCTATCTAAAGGGTGGACTTGGGCCAAGTCTGCTACAAGTGATTTTTGCTCGACTCCTTGTTGTGTCCTTGTGGGATCCCTTTCTCATTCTTCAGAGAGGTTCTAGAATGTTTTTTTTCACCATTTTCCCAGGCTCTTTGGGAGCAGTTGCTGCCATAGTTTCTAGCCCGGAAGGGAGCAGCAGTGGCTGAGAAGCTTGGCAGAGCTTGGTGCAAATGTGTTCTCATCCTGAATACACTGTGAAAAAGTCTTCTGCAGACATCAGTGAAATTAATTGAGTGGCCTTAGGTTAAAGTTTGGCAGAACAACTGAAAGCAGTTGTGTGAGGAGATGTGTTGGAACAGGTTAGTGAATGATGGGATCTGCTCTAACAGTGGTGTCATGAATGGTCTTGCAGGGTTGCAGCAGGTGGACGCCGAGGTTCAGAGCAACCACAGCTTGTCTGGACCTTGGCTGAAGTAGGGGATTCCCAGAGCTTTATTGGCTTAGGCCAAATGTTCTTCTGTTCAAGACAATAAATGGTAGGAGATCTGGCATTTATTGAATGATGTTCCTGTGTCAGAAACTGTAATTTTTGCAGCATGGTATGTAGGTAATTTGTTCAAAATCACAACTGGCTCTGGTGGATTTTCTGAAGTAGAACTTCTTTCTCCTTAATGCCTCTGTGGTTTTCTGGCCCCTCTTACAGATAATATTGCCAAAATGCTTGATGCTTTCTGTTGGCAGATGTGTGGACCTGCTGTATTGAAGTGTCCTGTTCTGTTGCATAGTTAGAAATGCCCCTGTTAAACCACAGGGCTTGCAGAAAGGATTCTTATTGATTGTTTTCAATTTGTGCATTATGCTTTGTGCAGTTTTCTAATAATGTGAAGCAGGGTATGTGCAGTTTTGGATGAGCTTTTCAGAAGTCAGGCAAAGTGAAACACCTTTGGCATGTCTCAATCGGTGACCTCCCTGTGCTGGAAAATAACAAACTGATGTCCAGATATGGTTCAGATATGATTTGCCTCTTTCAAATTACTCTTGCAGCAATTGCTGTTGATGTGCCCATTGATTGAGGCAAGAAGAAAAGCATTTGTGCTTTTTCTGCAGCTGGGTATGCTAGACTGGATGCATGTGCAGGAGAGAAAATGGCTATTGCTTGCTTGCCTGTAGAGAATTCCACTTTTCAGTTAGTGTGCAAAAACATTTAACCTGCAAAGGTCACTCCAGTTTGTCTTCACTTACAGTCTTAATTCTTTCTTTATTTTTTTTTTTCAAATGCTGACTGTAATGTGACTGCTGTCAGCAGTACAATAGTCCTGGGCAATGTCATTGCCTTCTTCTCCTCCTGACTCCTCCAAATTCTCCACTGCCTGACTCCTGCATGTCCTCCAGGTAGCTTGCTGGTTAGGGGTGGCTTTAAAATCTAATGCATTTTAAGAAAGGAGATGACTTCAAGTTGTCCATCCCACTTCCCTGAGCAGTTGGCTACTTTTTAAGATCCATTCCTGTTTATATAGACAAGCAAAGACTCCAGTGACCAGACTGAGTGCTGCTGGAGAGAGGTGATTCCTGTTCTTCTCCATAGGAGACCACAAACCAGGTAGAGCAGTGTCTGTGCCATGGCATTGCTGGCAGGATGGAGTGCTGGGAAGGATGGAGTGGTTGTGCTCAGGGTATTTCATGCCAAACATGAAGCCAACATGAGATCTGTGCTGCCAGGGTTAGGCAGGTTGTGAGCTGTGGAATTTTTGAGTTGCCTTTTTGGATGAAGTCTCATATCTATGCCTTAATCCTGTCTTTTTTTCCTTTTTCCTGAGTAGCTAAGAAGCAGTACAGTACTGAAGTCATCTCTTTTAAGGTCTCTGAGGATAGTGCCTCAGCTTCTGTAGTTGTAGTGTCCTGGCCACTCAGCATTCTTAGGCCAAGCATGTCAAAGATTTTTCTGTTTCTTGGAGCAGGAGCCTGTTAGTGGCTGATTCAGACACTGGTCAGAGATCAGAAGCTTCAGTAGGCATCTAGAATAATAAACAAATAATAAACATCTTCTAGGTTTTCCCAGAAGTAGTGTGCTTTCAGGGTAAACGTGGGTTTTCTTTTCTATTCCACCTTTTCCCTTGGCACAAAAGTCCTTGGTACTTGGGTGTGTGGAAGAAGTTCTGATACCATTTGTGTTGCTGAGACAAATGATTACAATAAAAAATAAAACCAGCTCAAGGTTCTGTCCACATGAAGTTGCCAGCATGTTCAGGCATGGTTCAAAAGCATTCCAGGCTAAAGTAATTCCAACATAAGTTTGTCTGCCATGGAGGTTGAGTTGTCCTGAGTCCTTGGATGGTAACAGCTTGTGAGTGAAGCATGATGAGTGTATTGTTCTGCAGCCCTATGGGTATTAAACTGTTTTTAGGCTCTTTGTAGCAGTGTGTGAGTCAGTTTGCTGTGGCTGGTGCTGCAGCTACACCTTTTGACACCCTTCATGCCTAAGGGAAAAAAAAAAAATCATGTGCAGGAAGGGTTTGTTCAAAGACACCAAGGCTTTCCCTTACCTTAGCGTTCCACATCTAAGAGCTCAAAAGGGTTTGGTCAGAAATATCCTAATATAAAGTTAAGAACAGCTTCAAGAATTGGGTTTGTAGTGGCTTTATTATAGCTGATCAAAAGGGTGTTCTCTCTGCCCTGTGTAAATGGTGTGCATGATACTGGTTTCTACCATCTCCTTTTGTCATATCCAACGTGGCCTGAAATATATGATTGACTGAGGTCTGTGGCCTTGTCCTGGGGTGACCAAAGAGGTTACCACCTGCAGAGCAGAAGTGGTAGAACAGATGGATAGCTGATGAAAAGGATGCTGCATGTATCATGAATGCAAACAAACTGGGCTGTGAACACCAGTGGGTAAGAAACGTGTTTCATGACCCTGAAGCTGTGGAAGGGGAAGGCAGCAGTAGTTTTCGTGTTGGTTTTTCTTGGTTAACACTACTGGGGAGAGGTACCATGATTATTCCCTCTTTCAGTCATAAAAACCTTGCTGAGATGTGGATTTTTTGTCACACTGATCCAAAACAAGCACTGGAGCAGGAAAATAGGAGTGAAGGCCATGCCAGCTAGAGCTGGATGGGTTCCTTCTGCTGTCTGAGACACTGTAGAGGATGCCTTAAAAGTGATTGTCCCACCTGCACTCTGCAGGGCAGGGTGAAGCAGGATGAACACAAATAGTTACTGGGTAACTAGCAGGATTAGGGATTCTTCAGTCTTTAGTTACTGTTTATTTCCTTGTTTAGCAGCAGCCCTTGGTGAATGCTTGTGGATCTTGATGAAAGCCCTAAGCACTAAGTCAGATTCTTTGTGTTTGCCTGCCCTAGGTTTACCTACGGCCACGCTGGGACTGTCTACAAGGAATTTGTGTACATTTCTGGGGGCCACGACTACCAAATTGGCCCCTACAGAAAAAACCTCCTCTGCTACGATTACCGCACGGACGTTTGGGAGGAGAAGAGGCCAATGATCACTGCCCGGGGGTGGCACAGCATGTGCACCTTACAGGACAACATCTACTCCATTGGTGGCAGTGATGACAACATAGAAACCATGGCTCGTTTTGACATCCTCAGCGTGGAGTCCTACAGCCCCCAGTGTAACCAGTGGACCAGAGTTGCCCCCCTCTTGCAAGCCAACAGTGAGTCCGGGGTGGCAGTTTGGGAAGGCAGGATTTACATCCTTGGAGGCTACAGCTGGGAAGAAACAGTCTTCTCCAAAACAGTCCAGGTTTATGATAAGGAAAAAAATAAGTGGTACAAAGGGACTGACTTGCCCAAAGCAATCGCAGGGGTGTCTGCCTGTGTCTGTGCATTGAAACCCAAAACAGAGGACAAAAAGAAGAAGACAAAAACAAAAAAGCATCAAGATCGGGGAAGATGACTGTGTCTGAATGAGCACCTTTTGTGGTGGACTCCCAAAGGACTTTGTATTTAATGGTTTTTATCTAGCCTTGACTCTTTTTCTGTTGTTTTTTCTAAATGGAGGGGCAAAGACACGTCTTGTAGCCTCAGCAAACGTAAGGCTGAATGTGTTTTTTGGATTAAGCTCGTGCTTAATGAAAAAACTACAAAAGAAACAAAAAAAACAACCCCAAACCTTCCTACTATATAAAGGGTAATATGGCAAGAGAGGTTAAGCTGCTCTCCTGAATGTTAAGGTTTAGTCTTTTACCTCTGTGGTTCATGGCATTTCCACACACTTCATAGTATCTTGACCTTTTTGAAGGAAGGTTTAATTTGTGTCTGAGATGATAATGTCAAGGGGGAGGAGGCAGAGTAGTAAGGGTCTGGTTTGAAGTTACAGAGCAGTTCAAAGGTGTTCAGAAGTAACTGCTCAGAAAAAAAAAAACAAAAAACCCAAAAGGGATCTTCAGTGCTGCAAATCTTGAATTTTTGTAATGTTAAATTTCATTCATGATGCATGCTCAAATGGTTAGAATCTGATTTCTGGCACCACAGGAGTGTTCAAAGAGGATATTACTTTGGGTGAGTGCAGGTCAGAGCAGTGTGAAGAGCAGAGGACTCCACTGTGCTCTTTAAGATGAAGAAGACCTGGCTGTGTGGCTGAAGAATGGGTGGCTTTGACTTGAGCTTGGATTGATGGCATGGAGAACTTGGAAGTCTGGGAAAGGTGATATGACTTCTGCATCCCTTGTCGTGCCATGTCTCATATCTAAACACAACAGCAACATTTTCATGGGCTTTAAAACATGCCCCAGAATAAGGGAAAAAAAAAATCAATCTGTTGAAGAACTGGAAAGATGTGAGGGTTTGGATGGAGACTTTTGCCCTGGACCTTCAAAGCACAAGGAGCTGACAGAGCTCAGGTTGGGGAAGAGATGGCAGGAGGATCCTTCAGGTGAACTTGAAGGAGGAAGATGTCACCTCCCCAGCCCTGCTTGCCTGTCAGGGTGGTTTCCACTTCGTTTAGCTCAAGCCTCGCCGTGGTCACGGGTGGTAGCCAGTGTGAGCAGGGATCCACACTGCAGTTGTCTGCTATCAGAGAGCTTATTAACCCTGGATGATTAATTGGGGTTCAGTAAACCTGAAGAATAGCAACTCATTTTTTTTTTTTACCTGAGCTAATATCTCACATTTTCCTCTTTTTAAATTTTTTTAGGTTTTTTTTTCAAAGTTCAAAATGTCTTTATGTGAGCATAGCCCTTTCTGATGGATTTGGCAGGGACTTGAAGCCACAGCTCATCAGGCATGAAACCAAACACTTTCCTCAGCCAGACAGGTTTGAAAGGCAGAAACCCCCAAACATGCCACGCTCAGGACTGTGTTTGGGATCCAGGCAGTGGGACTGAACTGACACTCATCTCTTAGATCCTCTGTGTCACCCTATCCTCTGCATACCAAGTCGAGAGATTTCTGACCCAAATGTTAGTCCACCCTCTACAAACACAGCTGATTCTGCTGCAGATATTAAAATTCCCCGACTGTCTGACCAGCTCTCAGGCATTCACCCCGGGGCCACTCTACAAATGCATCTCTGGTTTGCAAGAAGTTGATCACCAGCAATCTGATACAGCCACTCCAGTTCTTGTCATGATGCCAGGCCACAGCTTAATATTCCTCCTTCCCCCCCAAAAAAAAATATTTGTAGGAAGTTTTTCAAGTCAACTTTTATACTTTTTTATAAGGCATTTTGCTAACTCCTTTGCCATATATTCTGTTCTTGACTCTAGAAGCTCTTGCCCTGCAACTGTGACCCCCATTTGGTGGCTCTTTTAGTCTTTGTGTGGTTGGTGGGGCTGGGGTGCAGCTGTTGGAGCAGCACTGACATTCCCAGCATTGTCAGGCTGTGATTGTGACTATTGTACAGCCAGACATGCAAATAAACACTCTTTATTTTCAGCCATCAGTCATCTGCTGAGTGGATTTCAGGAGTTCTGCTGGGGAACTGTTGGTTTGTTTCTCCTATTTCTTCCTCAGTCTTTTTTTTTCTGGTTTTTTCACATCTCCTGTGTGCACCATAAGCACACATTGCAGATTTGGTGGGTTTATTTTTTGCCACTTGGTGCATATACAGCTGGTATCCTGCTTCCTCCCTTCTTTTCCTTTTCCTTTTTCTTTTTTTTTTTTCCTTTTTCTTTTCCTTTTTCTCTTTTTCTTTTTCTTTCTCTTTTTCTTTCTCTTTTCTTTCTCTTTTTTTTCTTTCTCTTTTTTTTCTTTCTCTTTTTTTCTTTCTCTTTTTTTTCTTTCTCTTTTTTTCTTTCTCTTTTTTTTCTTTCTCTTTTTTTTTTCTCTTTTTTTTTCTTTCTCTTTTTTTTTCTTTCTCTTTTTTTTCTTTCTCTTTTTTTTTCTTTCTCTTTTTCTTTCTCTTTTTCTTTTTTTTTTTCCAACTATTTACCTCAATAATTGGGAAATACTAAGAAAGCGTGTTTGCACTTCATTTGAAGCTCTTGTAAATTAAAGAACTCTTCAGTATATCACCAGAACATAATTGTATTGAAAGAGGTACCACTGAAAAAGGTTTTGGAGTGCAAGGAAGTTACAGGTTGCTTCTACAGTGCTAAGAAGGGATTTAAGAAAACTATTTGAAATTGAAACTCCTTGAGGTTGGTTTTTTTTTTAAAAAAAGCCTCAGGAGTTAGTCTTTCATTAGCATTAATGCATTTATTTTAAAGCCTTTGTACACTGCATGAGGTAATGGTTATTCTTTTTTATCCTAAAAAGAAATTAAAAAAAAAAACCCAACAATACAAGCACTTTGTTTATGACAAACTCATTAATGAGTTTGTTGGGGCTTTTTATATCTGAAATCCTTGCTATGTTGACTGGCAACTAAACTTTTTGGGATATTTTCATGTGTAAGTATAGAACAAACATTTCAAAGACTTGCTTTGTTTCTGTTAATGGGTTGCTTATTACTATATCCCCCCTTTTAATGTGTTTATGTATTACATTAATGTCTGGAACCAATAAATCCAGTTTAGAATATTGTATCCATCAGCATCTCACTTGTGTATTGATTTAATTGAGGTTTTTCTTTTGGGTAAGTTGGAACGATGTAATTTAAAAATTATTTTTAGGTGGCATTGATAATACTTGAAATGTTTTAATGGGTATTACCTAAATATAACAAAATGAAGTAGAAATATCACTTTATTGGCTATTCCACCCCTTCTGCATCCTGCTCCAAACCAGCCAGTCAGAAATAAGTCCTCATACTTTGATGGGATCCAGTTTCTGTAGTGGTTTCAAAGACAGCATTTAATGAGGAGTAAACAGAGTTACACCTTCAGAAAATTAAACTGAATTGTACAGGCAGAATATAACCTCAGTACCCATCAAATTAAACTTCATTTTCCCTCTTCCATTTCCAGTCCCTTCAAACAGAGGCTGGGGGTGAGTGTGGAACACCTCTCACCTTATTTGAGGTCACTGGGGTATCCTACCTGTAGCTGCCAGAAGCATTTTTCCATTATTAAAGGAGCAGGTGATGGAGCCCCATGGCAGGAATAAAAGCAGGGTCTGCCAGGACTGCCCCTTGATTTTGGGCTGTTTGTACCCAGACAGAGCTTCTCATCACTTGGGAAGTGTTAGGAGATAGCAGACAATGCTTGAAAATAACCAGCTGCCAAGTGCTGAGCTGCTTTTGTGAAACTGCTCTGCTGGAATTCTGCAGAAATGAAAGGGAGGACACCAGTGGGTTGATTATTTTTTTCAAGGTCCCATGAGCCCTCTCAGCCAGTCATCAAGATGGGTAGAAAAAAAAAAGGTGAATCTTCCTGGTCTGTGCTCTCAGGGAATCAGTGCAGTCCCTGCACTTCCCTGTGCCAATGCTTCATCTGTAAGCTTTGGAAAATGCTTTCTTGTCAGGAATTATTGTGCTTTGTTCCTGCCCTGGGGAAAGATAACTATCTCTCTACCTCACTTTTTAAAAAGGCTCCTCTTGCCAAATTCTGAGGAAAGCTCCAAAACTGTCACGAAACTGCTACCCAAACCCTCAGGTTTTCTCTTCCCAGACTTCCCTGCCTGTATCCTGGCATCAGCACATCAAGGAGCTGCTGCCTGCAACACTGACGTTAGATAACAGGAATCCCTGGAGATACCCTGAGGAAAAATTACACTGGGATGAGAGATGCAGCTGTTTTGAAGGCTTGAGGAAGAACCTGGAAACGTTTTTATTCTCAAGCTGAAATCTTAAATTGAGAAGAATTGGTCTAAGTGTCTGCTGAGTGTCTGCTCTGTAAAGCATGCTAATACAATAAACCTTCCAAAAATGTGCAGTATTACAAAGCAATGTGGTGAAATGTTTACAGGCTTCACAAGTAAAACTATTAAAGACAGGATAAAATGGAAGGTGTGAGGACAGTGACATCCTTTCTGCCCCTGTCAGTTTTCAGCACCTGTTAGGGTTTTAAATAGTATTGTAAATTGAATTACCTGTTTTCAGGTGGGAGGCACTGTGCTCATTTGTATTTTCAGCCATTTGAAGGGGGAACCTTTCCAGGAAAAACAGTCCAGGTTACTTAAGAAGTGTTGTGAGCAGAAGGGGATTTTTGCCTTCGAGCAGGTGAGCTCCGTATGGGTTTTCACTCCATTATTTACCTTGTAAATTAGACTCCTGAGGGGAGAGGGGGTTTCAGATGTTTAAATGGTTGTATGCAAAACCCCAGTACACGTCTCCCTTTTTTGTTCCTCTCTTTTAACATTAAAGCAGCCGTTTTCAGCTGCTAGGTGGCTGCCTTAGGACAGGAGAGCAACACTTGCTAGAAACCAAGGGGAGAGGCAGCAGGGTGTGTCAGCTAAAAAGAGAGAAACTGATACAGAAAATCATTTAGTGTCATGAGCAGGGATGAAGCTGTTGCACTTCATAAAATGAGAGTGAAATACCCCGATGGCAAAGTGATGGTTATGGCAGAGGGATGGATGAACTCTTCCCACTTCCAGTGAGCCCCATCCCTGAACAGCCAAAGGGATTTTGGAAATTTCTTTTTCTTCTGACTTTCACACCAACATTAGGCTTTTTCTCCTGCTTACTCCTCAGCCGAAGTCGACTTCCACAGGATCTAGGAGTTGAAGGAAAAAGATGAGGAGTTAATTAGCCATCAACCTCATAGATTCCTCCCTTGGTGTGTGTGTGAGGGCTGCATTTCAGTATTCAGTTACAGCTCAGCCCTCTCAAACCCCTAAAATTGGCTTAGTCACTTGGATTTTAATTTATTTTCCAATTAATACAACCGAACCCATTCCCCCTCATTCTTGGGGACAGACCCAGGGCAGCTCTGGCCCATCTCCACCCGGGATGAATCCTTTGCTTTCCATTTAAAATGTTTATTTTTTATCTCTAGCTTCCATTCTCCTTCACCCCACAGCCCGGTTCCTTTGCCCAGGTTTCTCAGCTCAACCACCCCGGTACCACCGGGACCTCCTCTCCTCATGGCGTCTCCTCCGCCCTGCACTAGGAGCAGTAGGGCGGGAGAAGAGCAGCATCCAAGCTTTTTCCTCCTTCTTCTCTCCAACTGCTCAGCTCCCTCAGCTCTAACCCCTCATAAAACAGTCCCGATGGATCCGAACCTTTTCCCCACCGCCGAACCTTCCCCTCAGGGTCGTCCCCCCCCCCACCCTCCCGTTCCCTCCTCTCCTCTCTCTGCGCATGCTCAGACTCCACTCCCGCCCCTCCCCTCCCCGCCGTGCGCAGGCGCAGTGCGCGCCGCCCGCCCGCCCGCCCCGGCTGCTGCGTGCGAGGGAGAAGATGGCGGCGGCGGGGGCAGCAGCGTGAGGCGCCGGGGAGACGCCGAGCTCCTCAGGGACGCGGGGAGCCATGGCTCTGAACAGCGCCCAGGTATCGCTTAGAACCCCGGCGCCGCTGAGCTTGGGGTGCTGCGGGGGAAATGTCGAAAGGGATTTTTTTTTTCTTTTTTTTTTTTTTTTTTTCGGCCGGGCCGCGAGGAGCGGCTGGTTGGTTGGAAGGGGTTGGGAAGCGTGGTAGCCGGGAGTAGGCCCAGGGTGATTCTGCAGCTTCATTGAATCTCCTCATGGGGGTGGAGGGGCCTCGCTCGCCGGGCGGGACGGAGCCTTCCAGCACTGCTGGTGGTCCCAGTGCCCCGGAAAAGGGCCTGGGTGTTCCCCGCACCCGTGTTACGGAGCCTCGGCGAGGTGGGGAGGAGGAGGCGGCCTTGGAGGGGCCCTTTGCGGGGCCAAGTGGGTGCTGTGCCCCCCCGCCTGTAACCCCGTCTGGAGGGTGGTTGGATGAGGCTCGATAGCAAGTGTGCTTTTTAAAATTATTACTCTTATTTTTAATTTTTTTTTTTTTTAAAGGTAGAGAGACAGCGGTTCTATAATGAGAAGAAAATAAGGAGATTTGTAAACTAATCCTCCCCCTCCCCCCCGCCCAAACATTCAATAAACCTGAATGCATTGGGGTGCAAAGGGCTGAGTGTTGCAAGATTATTATGCATGGGGATGCGTGTGCAGTTTCCCTGTCTCCTCCTAACTAAACGAGCCAGAAGATTTGTGCACTGAGTTTAAAAAAAAAAAACAAAACAAGCAAAAAAAAACCCAAAAAGCCCACCCTGCAGTTGTAGTTTTTACTGGAAGTTAAAAGCTCGGTTCCTCGTCTAATCCATTGTGTGTTGAGAACAAATAATTGAATGAATTAACTTCATTATATCTTTCCTGGAATGTTTTTCTCCCAAAAGCTTTAAAGCAAATCAGGCAACGTGTGTGGTGCACTGAGGTGTATGTGTGCAAGACTTTGTCTTTTGAAAATAATAAAGTTAAGAAAACTTTGGTCTTGTTAAAGATAATTTGTTAAGAAACCGTTTATTTTGGGTTGGATAATACTTTTCCCAAAATCCCAGTGGTTCAAACAAGGTGATGCTTTATTCTGGATTCCGGTTTTGGATTTTCTTGTTTCTTTTTTTTCCTTGAAGGGCAGTTAAAGTGCACATGTAATAAAGTTCTGCACTAATGGCACTGCCAATAATTTTTCCATAAAGTTCATAATCGGTGAAAAATGACATTTCTTGTCCAGCTTGATTTAAGTTTATCTGAGAGAGAGACAGGGACCTGATTTGGTTAATATAGGTGCTCTGAGGGTGTTTCATTGTTTCTGTGTAAAAAAAAACCAACAACTTAAAACGGTTTTACAGTTTTGTATCTTCTTAACTTTACTTTGGAAGTGGAGGAAACACACTTAGTATTGCACTTTTTTTTTTTTTTACTCCCTTAATGAATGGCACGTGTATCAAAAGGATTCAGAATCCCAACTCCGAAGCTGTTTTACTGGCTGCTTTCCTTCAGTACTAGACAGCAGTGCATGTGGCCTGTTCGTTAAAACTGGGTTTTAAACTGCAGCTTTTTTCTTCAGTTGGAGAAATAAAGGGCATTTTTGTGGCTGCATTTAATTTTAAGTTGATTACCCTGAAACAAAAAGAGCTCAGCTGGTGGTTTAGTTCATGGCAAAGGTAGCTGTAGTGTCAGTTCTCCTTTTAGCAGTAACTTTTACACTATTTAAAGTCAACCCTGTCTGTAGGTAAAGTCAGATATTTAGTTCTTATGATCATTGGATTTCTACATAGCTCAGAAGCTAATCTGTAAGATTTTGTTAACACTTTGTTTGTCTTTAAACCCAGTCTATTTTTTTGTTTTGCTTTACAACCCCGAATGTAAGCAGCTTATTTGAATATAGCCTGAGATTTATGTGAATACATATTCTACAGCTTTTCACTGCTGTAATTCCAAAGGAAGGTGTTTTGGAAAATCTTTTGGACTTTCATGGATGGAGAACCTGTTTCCTTTTTATTTTAGGATGGTGGTGTGTTTTGGTTTAGTAGAAAAATTTAAGAGTTTTGATAGAAGTTGTCCTGACCACAAAGCTAAATGACATTATTGGTCATTGTGTTCATGTCATAATGCAGGTTTAAATTTTTCTGTGTCAGTGAAATGGAAACATTTCTTGTCACACAGACAAAAAAAAGCTTTCAGGAACGTCATGCTCTTCTTATAGCCAAAAGCTAGCTGGTTTTTGTCAGTGGATTCATGTCATAGTGGGCAGAAATATTTCATCAGTCAGTAAGTTTGCACATTTTAACAAATGAATCATGAAACACGACCCTGTGTTTTCAAAGCAAAGTTAGTTTTGGATGGGCAGCCTAGTCAGCAGGCCATGTACATGGTAATACAGTTTGGATGTTGCTGGTCTTTGTACCTTTGTATCCCAAGCTGTGGTTTTGTAATAATTAAATGAGATATTCAAGTGGTGTGGTAGGTTTTCTGGGTGCCTTCTGTATATATTCAATATCTGTAAGATTTTATTTCTTTTTTTTTTTAAGGTGAGCTAGAAGTAAACATGTTTTATCACTACAGGTTTTGTTGTATGACCCTACAGATCTTGAGCTGATTTAGCACTGGATGTAGTGGACACTGGTGGTCATCCAAGGTCATCTGAAAATCTTTTAAAAAAAAAAAAGAAAAAAAAGAATTTTTTAAAAACTATTTTCCTGTTTGGAAAGAGTGTAGGAGCTGTACAAACAGTTGTTTTAGCTTCTTTTCCTATTGTTTTTCATAGAAAGAATTAATACAAATGCATCATCCATAAATCTTGTGAAAACAAGTTAAGCAGAAGAAAGGATACCATAGCAGAATGAATCATTTATGCTTGTTTTGTTCTTTCTCCATTCCTCTGGTGTCAGGTTATCTCGGTGCCATTTTAAACATATCCTGCTGCCCCCAAACCCAGCTGAAGTTCAAACCAGTAGAGTTTGTGTTCAGAAAAAGCTGAACAAGCTCCTAAGCTGCTCATCCTCACCCAAGCTTGTGTCTGGCCTGGCAACCAGAATAACTGGAACTCAGGACGTGGCATGCAATCTGACTCCCTGAAATACTGCACTGCAAACTACCTCTTTTATGGCTGCTTGGAGTGTTGCTCCCTGGCAGGGTGTAGTTTGATGTTCCCTTCAGCCAGTGCTGTTCTGGACAGAAAAAAAAAAAAAAAAAAAAAAAAAAAAAAAAAAAAAAAAAAAAAAAAAAAAGCAGCAGTCTGTAGGTATTTGTTCTGTGCTGTCTTTGCAGTGTATTGCCTGATGTTTGTGGATGACCTTGATTAGGAAATCGATCTGTCTCAAAAATGATCTTCAAAAAATGTTTGTTATGCAGCTGGATGAGTTTCTTGTGCTAGCTTGCTTGCTTCCATGCAGATAGGTCTAATGTTACAGTCTTCCTGTGGGCAGAAAGAAGTGTTTGGAGAGAGGACAATGTGGATCCTCTGGTTCCTTGAAGTACAACTACGAGGGGTACACAAAATACAAAGGTGTCTGGGCAAGGGCTGCCAGGGGGGGGATTTGGAGAGAAGTGCTTGAGTGCATCATCTCACTGAAGCTGCTGCTTCTCCCTTGTCCTGCTCAGTTACTATTCTGTGTTTTAAAGAGGTGAAGAAGCTGGATATGTCTTTTTTTATTTTGTTTTTGAGTCTCACTGAAGGTTGCTCAGAAAGGGCTGGCTGGGTCCTTTTGCCAGAGCTTCTGTCTCAAGAGCGGGAAGTTGGTCTTGGCTTTTCTGCTCTTGGGAATTGAGGCTGCAGCTGAGGCTGTGAGTTTAGGTAGCCAGAAAGAATCATTTGTCTTAATATAATGTGAATGGTGAATCCACACAGAGTACAGTGGTGAGCACAGGCTGGTTAACTTTAAAAAAGGAAGTCCAGGAAGGCTGGACCTTAAATTTAGAGCTACATGGTGGCATGTTAATAATGGAATAAGCCCCATGGTTTTTGTGAATCACTACTATTTATTCTGTGCATTCTAGTCTGTAGCACTGATTGGAGACTTTTTAGAATGGATACAGCCATTTACCTGTTAAGAAAAGCAGTTTTTGTAGGCAGTAGCTTAGACACACTGCTTTTTTCCATTCATGTAGCTGTTAAAATACTTGCAAAGTTAAGTGGGGTTTTGTTTATAGGTAAACTAAGCTGTCTGATTTCTGTTTGGTGATATACATGCAACATGCTGTGTCGTACAAAACAGCCAAATCTGTTGTAATAGAAGTTGCTGGCCTTGGGCCATTGGATTATAGTCATTTGTCACTCTAATGCCATTTCAGCAATGTAGATGTTCATTTCCAAAGAATTAAACATGCTAGGGCTGCGGTTTTTCTTTTTGATGGAAGTGTTTTATGTGTGATCATTAAACATACAACTGGGGATTATGAAACAATGGGTTATGCTCCATGGTGGAAAAAAGTGTGTGTGTGTACATGTGTATATATAAATATATTTATACACACAAACACTCTGTAATGGAGCAGGCTGATTAAAATTGAGATTCTAAACTCTATTTTTTATGCTATTCTAACTTATGCATTTTAGACTACGTGTTTGAAGTGTTCCCAATAATGGTGCTGTGTTGATTATTTTAAAAATACTGTAAAAGTTTTTTTCTTAGGCTAGTGCTCATGTTAATGTATTAATTAACACTCCAATGGAGTAAAACTTTCAAGTACATTAGTATTTTTTATTTTGTATTTGACTCTCTAATACCTAATTTAATTGCAAATGTTCTAAATGCATGTAAGAACTTTTCCTTCATGTTTGACAGCATAAGATTTATTGATCTACATGCTACAAGGTCTGTTTTTCTTCACCCGTAGTTAGGCAGGAGATAGCTGAAATCAGAGTAACCTGGAGTGTTTGTGTAAGGCTTATTTAAATAAAACACCTTATAGAGAAGTGTGTGCTTAATATAAAATTTTAAGAAAAGCTTCTTGAGATCCTGTGGTAGCCACAGACATCAGTGCCATACGAGCTGGCAGAAATGTGCAGGATTGCTTTTGGGAATTCTGCTGTTTGTGGTATTTCTGCCTGACTTCGTATCAGGTATGGAAGTTTTTAAAGAAGCTTTGTATGTTATTTGCATTGAAATTATAGGAGGAAAGGAAGGGTATGGATCAGCTTCCATTGAATGTAACATTAGCACAAACTGGAAAATCACTTAAGGGCTCTGTAACTTTTTGCTTTGTTAGCAAAGGAAATTCCCAAATTGGGGTTCAGCTTTGAGGTGGAGGAGAAAAATGTCCTCTCCATAAGAAACAGTAATGAGGAACGTATTGCTAAAGGTTGTGTGAAAAGGTACATTTAAAAAAACAAATAAAAAAGTAGATTTTCTTCAAAGAATTCTGTGCCTGAAAGACTTCTGTGTTGTGTTTGAACTAAACTGAACCTAGTAGCAGAACAGCAGTGCTGTATTCCCTCAGTGCAGCAGCCCTGTTTTTCCAGACAGAAGTTAGAGCCTGCTGTAGTGGTTCACAGGTTTCCTGCCTCCTTTTCCCCCATGATTGTTGCAGCCTGGCAATTGATACATACCAGTGTAACTTAAAATACAGAAGTTGTAGATCATTTATACAAAGAAATGAAGTCTTTTTGTGTGAAAATGTTTTGTTGGAGTGGGAATCCTTTGTAGGTAGTGTAGCAACGTGTAACTAATAGCAATTCTTAGAGTGTCAAGTTAATGGTTTGATTTTTATGAACACAACAGCTTTGCCACAGGCAGATACCTATCAGCATAAGCATATATAAATAAAATATACACAAGGTGACAAGAGTGACTTTAGGTGTCTTGGCTTCCATGGTGTGAGCCAATCAAGACTTCAAATGCTGCTCATGGTATCAAACCACAGATATTCTCACTTCTGGTTGTGAATCAGATCCTGTAGCACATGGCTCTCTTTTGAATGGGGGGAGTTTGAGTTTTAAAAGGGAAATGAATGCAAACCTTGGTGAGGTGGGAGTTAAAGAAATTACTCTGAGAGTAGGAAAGTGGAGATGAAGGCAAGATAGTTGTAATACTTTTAATTCTTGCTGCAAGCATTAGGATGGTTGAAAAGGGAAATGGAAAAAGCTTAGTTGCTTAGTTTAATGGCAGCAACAGGCAATTAGATTAATTGTATTCAAATAACTTTTTTTGGACCATCCTACTTAGGAGAGGATTTGATTAAAAATGATGCTATACCGGTACATAATATGGGATGGTCTTGTCATTTTAAATATGAGTAGGTATAATAAAAGGAGAGGGAAATAAAGTACAGAGAGTCATGGTCAGCACAAGTTATAGTTGAACTGCAAAAAGAATCAAGCTCTGTCGAGTTCTATTCTGCTCCAGTCTATCCATTAAATCATCTCTAATAATAGCTGTTACCAGAGATAGTAAGAAATAGTGCTGTCATGTCCCTAAAGTGTGGAAAACCTCACTTTCTCCTTCCTCTGCTGCCACTGGGATTCAAAACCAAAGCTGCTACTGTGTGAAAATTTCTCTGGAGTTCGTTAGTTAATTGATGTAAAGTTGGAAAAAATTCAGAGACAACTTACTTAGCCAATTCCCAGTACTCCTTTTCTTCTCAGTTAAAGACTGTGACCATAGGCTTTTGCCCCTAAGCAAGAGGTAGGAGCTTTCAGGAATCACAGATAGTGAAAGCACCCTAACAAAAAAAAAAAAGGTTTCATGCTGTTAGTGAACTTCCATAGTAAGTGAGAAGAGATAAATAAAATTATCATCCTGGCATCACAAGTGACAGAACTCTAAGTGCAGCAGAATTACAGGAGTGTAAAAGAAGAGTAGTCAGCTTTCCAAGCAGAAGAAATCAAAGTGTTGTGTTAGCTCATGTCAACAGGTTTGTGTTCTCAGTCTGGTGAACTTCACCTTTGTTCAAACTCAGCACTGAATTGTGTTGGTGCCTCTTGTTGCTGCGGGTCAGACAACTGTAAATACCACGTGCTGGCAGGCGGTGGTTAAGGTGTTGCCAGACACTCTTTGACTTTCCTTAATTTGTGTGGATAAAGGCAATGGGCACATATTACACTTAGTACTAATGATTGTCACGTAAAGGCCATTAGGGTTTTCTGCTTTGGTGTAACTGCATCCTTAAAATAGAGATTTCCCCAAGTTCTCATCAGCCTTCACCCCTGGAGTGATCTGTTAGTGCAGCTGTGCACAATTTTTTTTCCTTAGCTTTGTGCTGGATACCACAATTAGAAGTTGCAGTGGGCTACAGGGATCCCTCACTCCCAGAAGCAGTGCTTGGTTGTCTGCTGAGCTACGTGGTATGGTAACATGACTTGATAGTTGCTCTGAATTCTTTACAGGTTTCTCTAGCCAGAAATCCTAGGGCTTAGCTAAGAGCTAAAGTATTTTATAGCTCTTCAGTTTGCATGCCAAATTTTATGTTTATGTTTCAAATGTCTGTATGGCTGCATTAAAAAAAAAATCTCTTAATTAGTGAGCAACTGCTTCTTATATTATCTGTGAGAGTCAGTTTCTAGTATGGGAGTCCAACACATTCAGTGTGTTTACTGAGTAGCCAGAGGTTGCAATATTTAATAATGGAAGACATCAGTAATTTGAAATTTGGTTAAATTTCTATGTTCTGTGTTTTTTGAAAATAACAATTTTGAACCATGGTGTGAGTGATCGATCATGTTTACTGAATGCTTTTTTATTGATGAGATTTCATTATTGGCTTTAGGCACAAACAAGGCAGTGTACAGACACATCATAAACTTCTTGCAAAAGCTGCCTAAATTTGGTGATGTTTGAAAGTGGAAAGCTTTATAAAATCACAATATGCAGCCTGAAATATGAGGGTGTGGTTTCATCATTGCTGTTCAACATTTTCAATGCTGTAGATGAGATGGCAATTTCCTGGCATTTACCTGGGGCCCCCTAAAATGCTCTTGCTCCTTTGTACCAGAGGTAGATGAGGGCAAGGACAGAAGGTGCTGGAGCTGCTGATGTACTTGTGGAGGTGAGGGATGTGAACAGGGACACTGCAGACAGCACATGACTGCCTCTGTGCAGTGAGTAAGCTGAAGAGCCAGTGCTGCATTGTGTTGTCTCCTCTACCATCTATTTATGCTCCCATTCCTAGACTGCTGATGTGCAGTACAGGGAGGTGGTGACTCCAGCTGCTGCATAGATGGAGGAGGTACATGGGCTTTCTCTTGTGTACTCCCATCTCAGGATTGTGGGTTTATCACTAACAGCATGTCCAGGCATATTTGGATTTAGTTGCTTTTTTCCCTGCTCAGAAAGCAAGAAAATTTCAGTATCTTCAATATTGTAAATGTCTTGGGAAATATCTTGAGTTCTCTGGTTTGCATTCTGTTCTTTCATGTGTGCAAAAGAAATCTGAATGCTAACAGAAGGTCTTGTGTCAGGAGAGATGTGAAGTAGCACCACTATCAGTGTTTTCCTTTTGAAACGAGCTACCTAAAAATAATTAAGTACATGAATTTTTAAAACTAACAGCATTAGCATGCAGTAAACCCAGTGCCATGTTCATACCCAGTTTTTAATGCAACCATTTAAAAAATAGGGGTGTTTAATATGCTCACTATCTGTATTGTAGTTGCAGCAGTCTGTTAATCTATGCGTTCATTTTAACAGCTCTCTTGCATCTGCATAGAATTGTGGTGCAGATACTTAAACTATAAAACTATCTCAGGAGGAGGCAGCATATGTTGTGATGTCCCAGTTTTCATGTTAACTTCCACACTGCTTTGAAATGCAACTTTGCTGTCATGGGCAGCACCAGATCCTCTCAGGTTTCCACCTGCCATTTACCACACATCAGGAGATAGATGTCTGCATATACACTGAGAATCAAAACTAGAGATGGTGTCCTCAGTTTCTGTCTGCCAGGGGACCTAGAGCATACACCTTTATCACATGATGAAGTGGTGCAAAAGGCTTGAGTTCCTACAGGGAGAAAATAGAGGAAGAGCCTCTAAGTAGACTTACTCTCAAGCTTCAGCAATTACAGGACTTAAAATATTATTATGTGGTAGTAGTTGTATTTCGTTTCTGTGATCCCCTTAAGTCATTTAGCAATGATTGTGTCTTTTTGCAAGTTCTCTGGATTATTTTTGGCTGTTTCTCTGAGATTATAACCCATTTTTGGCAGGTCACAGCTTGCAGAGAGCAGAGTCTCATTCTTTCTTGCTTCTGGTCACTGGCATCTTTTGCTTTACACTCTTCCTCACCTCTCAACCCTCCTTCTCCCACGGTGGGGGAATAATGAAGACATCACCTGGATCATTTTCTCTCAGTTTGAGTATAATCATCTTGCCAGACTGGCACAGGAGAAGGATTGCTCATACAGCAAGAGGAAAAGGAGAGTAAAAACTGTGTGGCCTTGGTGGCTGGAGCAGGTGATGCTTGCTTTTAATAATCAGCCAGTTTTCCCCCCAGTGTCACTGTTAAACATGTAATGCCATGCCTGGTGGTTACCCCTGTATGAGCTCTGGGTATCATTTGCCTGTTTTTTAGTTCTTGATGGCTGATGTGGTTTTGATAGGACTTTGCACCACATTTGGATTAATAGTAAACTTTGGAGGTAAAATCTGACTCAGCTGGAGTGCTGACCGCTCAGCACATCTGAAATTCAGGGGTGAAGTGTGAAGTTAGGTCTTCAGAAGAGGCAAATCAATCCTGGGTAGGTGGGCTCGACTGCTTTCTGAAGGTTGCTAATCTATAGTCCTTGTCAGGATGGCTACAGAAGGTAATTTTTACCTCACTAATCTTAGCCATCTTAAATCCTGCCCTGAGTAATTGCTTGTGAAAAGCACTGTGTGGGTGACTTGTCTGGCTGTGGTGCTGGTAGGGAAAGGTTTTAGTTTTCCACAGCATTTAGCTAATGGTTATTCAGAGGCTATCCATTTTTTTTCCTGCTTTCCTTTATCTTCTGGTTAGTTTTTCAACTTGCTTGACAAACTGGAGCAGCAGTCTCCTTACTGCCCAGGGTGCAGTTTTCCCCAGGGATGGGTCTGTATTGATCCTGTGAGGTCTTAGTCCTCAGTGAAAGTGTGAGAAGTGGAAGTAAGCAAAGAAAATATTAAATATACACAAACAAGTTGGAATCAAAGGAAGGTACAAGCAGTCTCAATTTCTGTGCAGCTTTGCTTTTGATTACTTGATTTTAGAAGCATATTTCTTTAGTGTAATTTCCTTATCTGAAATAATAGGGTGCTCCTGACTCTCACATGCTGTGTCTGCAAGGTTTAGCACCTTTGCATACAGGGAAAGGGCGTCTGCTGTTCAAGCACATGGAGCAATTCACAGGAAAGGGAGTAGTATCAAAGGAGCTGAGATTTGTAGTGCTGCAACTGAATTAAAGAGCCTGCTGACTAACAGGAGAATTATGCAATTCCAGGATTTTGGGAGGTAATTCAGCTTTGGGAGAGGAGAGTGATATGGCCAAGCACAGACCAGTTCCTGCCACCTCTGTTTTTTTCTTGTGCTGTCTCTACCAATAACTTCAGATCCTGTGTTGTCTTTGCATCTTTTTTTCCTCACATTGGGCCCCATCAAAGTGATTGTAATCTCCTTCTTGAGCTACTTTAAGCAGTGCTTATAGTAAAATCTAATTTCTTAAAACTCAGAGTCTTGGTTCACTTATCCCTTACAGAGCTCTTCCTTTCATTTTTCTGTTTTTTATAACCTTGGCTGAGTCTAGATTTACTTGTTAAAATCATGGATTTGATGGACAGAAGCTGCCTGTGAGGTGAATACAGGTATAGTAAACCCAGAAGAAGGACTTAGCTCTGCTAGGACACTGCCAAGCTTGCTACTTGGAAGCCATTGCAGCAAAATGTGTCTTTGTTCTGGTAGCCCAGAGCATCCTGCTCTGCCAGGTAGGAATGTGCTGGCTCCTCAACTCTGTGTGCTCTCTGGATGGTGGAAAAGCTCTGGTGGATGTGCTGTTCTTCCACCTGCAGGAATTGAGAGAAGCTTGTTGAAACCAATCCTCAAAATCTTAATTGCTAGAACACCTGCTGAAATAAAGATTTGTAAACCTCAGAAAAATACTGATTTATACAGCATGTCTGGAATTTGGGTGGACTGGTGTGAGGGGTTCAAAGACAATTTCTTATTTATTATGGCCCAGGCAGTGTTCTCCAGATGCAGAACTGATTTTACTGCTGTGTTCTTCGAAGTTCTGCTGTAGCTATGTTGCACAAAAGATTGCAGCCTTAATGATTTTAGTCTGGCAGAGAAAAAAAAATGACTAACACCAAGTTTTTTTTCTGCTGGGAAGTATTAGATAAAATTAGTAAGATTGTTTTGCCTGCCCCACCTATAATAAAATAGTAGTTAAACTGGCTGTGTTCTTGAGTAACTTCATGTTCCAACTCCTCAGTGCTTATCAAGCTGTAGTAAATCAGAATAATGCAGGTCTTAATTATTCTTCATTATAGGAGGGTTTACAGTTTGCACAGCAGACTCAGTAACTAGTTCAGTGCAAGCAGAGCTTACAGAGCTTGCAGTAAATGTGTTTGCTCAATTATAAGCAGCCAGCTTGAAGCTGGTGTTTTCAAACTCTTTGAGGGTGTGAAGATAATAGAGGCTTAGCAATAGGTGTTTTACCAACCACTGTTCTTAAATTCAAACCTGAGAAAGGATGTATCTACCCCTTTTGTTGCTGAGGACTGCCCATGTGGAGAATTTAATAGGATAGTGGTTTTGTTTGGCCTTTATTTTCCTTTAACATAGCAAGAAAATAGGTTGAAAAATGTTCCTTCTCTGGATCACTGGCAGATGTTCTGTGGGCTTGTGGTGGCTGTTGGTGTAAAGGTGTCAGAAAATTCCATCTTTTGCTCTCCAGAGAGCTAAAATTTGATGTAATCAACTCTGACAATTTAGTTATCTTCCTTCTTGCTCTCTGTCTGAAACACATTGTCCAGGTATCCCTGCTGTAGTCCCAAAATGACTCCACTGCAGCTCTGGTTTTGTAACACATCAGTGTTATGTTCTTAACTTGGTACTAGTGGAAGGTCCAAGGCAGATATTTTTTTCTGTTTGAAAAACAGTAAAGCAGGAATACCTGATGCTTTCTCATAGGATTCAAATTAAAAGGTATATAAAATGTAGATATATTCCTCCTGTCAGTGGGCCAGTGCTTTAGGATCACATACAAGTGATACAGCTGCATGACTGTTATTTACAAAATAAAATATGGCTGCTATTGGTTTGGTTTTTTTATGTTTGTTTTTTTTTAATGTTTGTTTTGTGGGACAGAAGAAACAGACTAATTGCAGAAAACTTTACATGTGAAACAGCAGAGTATTTTTGCTGGGACAGTCCTGCTTGGGAGCCCAGAGATAAGAGACTTTCCATGGCTGAGGAGCATACACTGCACTCATAAATGCAGTAGTGTCTGTGGAAGGTGCTTGGGTTTTATTATTCCATTCTGGTTTTCCCCTCCTGCTAGCTCCAGTCAGCACTTTATAGATGGCTTCCTTGGGCTACTTGCAGTTTGTGGCAGCTGCTGTTTGTTTTAAATGGCCAAATGCCAACAAGCACCTCATTTTTGGTAATAGAATGAAGTGAGTACATAAACAGAATTTGTTTGGGTCTAAGAAATTGGCTTCTGTTTTGGCAGGTTTTTATATGGTTATTGTTCCATGTGTTGCTCTTGCTGAAGTCAGTTTTTGATGAAAATTCATAATAATGGAAGCACATGAGCTGCTCTACCTTTGTGAATTGTTGAATTACAATCTTCAGGATAAACTGGTTGGATCCACACTGTGTCCCTGTCATAGTATCAGGTTCTAGGGGCCAGTTGTTCATTAAACCTGTCCTGCCATGTGGCTACAACTGGAATTTCACCAACTTGTGCTTTCACACTAGTTAGCATTCTGGCTTTCTTCTCTCTTCAGAAGCAGCTTTTGAGAAGGATCATTCCTTTTTTCCATAATGGAATAAATCCCCTTCAGATTAATTCATGTAAAATGTGTGGAACAAGAAGTTTCTTCAGCTGTAAGAATTCTGTAATAGCATCCAAGAAAACCTGAATTGGGGAAAAAAAAAAAAAAAGGAAAATAGAGTTGTGCACTATATTTTTGAGCCTTTGATTGCTTAAATGGTAGGCAGGCAGAGTTGCACTGACTCATGGGTTTAGTTGACCTACATTTACCTGGCTCTTATCTTTCTCCAGGCACTATGTAGATTTGTTAATGTTCTAGTTTTAAGCTGCAGGCTAGTGATAAAGGACTGTAAGATGTACTAAGGGTTTACTCATGATTCGTTGCATTTTCAACTGTTAAAATATTTAATATGCAACTGTTCCACCTCGAAGTACAGGTTCATTTCCATACGTTTTTTATATATAAAAAGGGACTTTTATTTTTCCATAAAGATAGATCAGCATGGGATTTTTTCAGAAGTGGCTTTGTCTAGAGTACTACTGTTTAGGCTGTGATACAGCTGTAAATGTATGGCCAGTGGTCTTCTTAGCACCTGGTTATGGGTTATTGATGCTTGCAAACTCAGAATGTAAAAAAATCAACAAAAAAACCCCCACATCTCACCATTTTGTCAGTGTTTTTTTTGGTAAGCATTTTGCTGGTAAGTTTGTTGCGATATGGAAGTTCAGAAAACCTTGTATCAAATCAAGCAATCATCTCTGCACTGAGATTTGCTGGTTTTCAAGTCAAAAGGAAGGAGAACCTGAGGCAAGGCTCTCTTTCCCTACTCTTTCTGGGGGGGAAAAATGGACAAACCTTGACAAAAGTGTGAGAGAAGTAAAGGGTGAGGGAGAAATACCTTATTTGCTGCTGGGATGACTCATGTAAGAGTTTCTCTGCTAATAAAACCCAAGTGGAGTCATACCATATGCATGTGCCCTTTTTTCCTTGCCAGAAAACAGACTCCTGTCCAAATAGGTTATTTTTTTTTTTCCTCTACTCCAGCCCATCTTGATTGTCTGAAGAGTAAGTACACTTTGTAGAAGTTGCTTGGTGAGCAAGATTGTATAGTTTATGGTACACATAAATATTTCATCGTTTTAATTTATATGTGAACTAGTTTTAACTTGTTAGGCCTTCTGCTTGGATACAGTTGAATTATTCCTTGCCACCATTAAACAAAAGCTGTATTTTTAACTTGTTTGTGGAAAAGCAGTTGAAGTAGGAGTATTTGCAGCTTAAACTAATTTAACTGGAAGGTCAAAAGCTGTTGGTTATTAGATGAAAGTCACGTTAATGCTTCTTGAAAGCAGAAGTTGACACTTCATTTTCCTAGCTTTCCTGTAGCACAGGTGATGCCAAGATGATGATGCATCAGCAGTGCTATTTCTACCCATTTTTCTAGGCCAAGCAGCTGTGTAACACCTATTCCTCCAGGAGAGTGGTAGTGTTGCTAGATTGGAATACCAGTGGAGATTTCATTACAGGCAGTGGGGTAACATTAGCATTTGTTTTTGAAGTGCTGCTTAAGGAGAGCACAACAAAAAACCAGTTGATATGGGAAGAGTTTGCAGGTCGGGCATTTTAATCCTCTGGGGTCTTTGAAGAACTTTTTCTCCCCCCTCTTGGAATTAGTTCTGTTGCTGCTGCTTTTGTGAAGGTGCCACTTGGTTATGGTAATCAGAATTATTGTACAAATATAAGAGTGGGATATATGTGTGGCAGGAAAAAACCTTTTTCTGTGTAGATACAGGTGTTGAACTGGTTTTATTTAATCTGTGTTCTAATCTAGATGCAGTTAGTATCTCAGAGATATAAATGTGATGTCATTGATTAAATGTTTTGGTCAAAGTGATGTAAAATCTGCTGGAGTACCTTATATTGGTATAGTCATACTGAAATTCATTTAGAAACTTCTTTTTGGTTTTTTTGCAACTGCAAACACCAGTGACTGGCAATCAGGAAGGTTTGGGATGTTGCTCTGAGAGAGTTATTTAACATGAGTAATTTTTTTTGAGAAAACTAATGCTGGGAGGCAGGTACTTGATGCAGAGAAATTTGAGCCCTTGCAGTCAGTCAGACTGAACACTAAAATGGGTGACACCAGCTCACTAGGGAGTTTTGGAAGTGCAGGCTGCAAGTCCTTTCCATTCTACCAGCTTCAGTAGTCTCATTCATTCACTACTCTTAACTGTTATTGTAGAAAAAATGTACCATGAATGTGATATACTCCTAAAAATTCTCATCTGCAGAGCTTTTGCATAATATTCTAAATTTTAAGTTCTTTAAGAAGAAGGAAAAGCTCGAGGTCTTCTGGTGTCTTTGGCCACACAGGAAAAAATTCAGAACTAGAATTAGATCTAGTTCTTTCAAACATTTTCAGGAATTTAGTTGTCCTGGGAGGTTTTTTTTTTGGTACTTCCCAAAGCTGTACGAGGGAATGTGTGAAATGGAAACCCTAAACTTTAATTGCAAAATCTTGATAGGTGGAAATAAGGCAAATAAATTAAATCTCAAATAAGAAAGCTTAATTAAGAACTGGAGCAGCCATGCCACCAGCCACTTCATGTGAAGAGAGATACCATTTTAGAATTCATTAAAAGGATTTTGCAGTGTTGGTGGATGTTTAGTGACATTAGTTAAAATCCTGTTAATTTTAATGTGTTTAATAACACAGTGTTACATCTCTAGAAATGGCCAAACTAGCTTCCAGTTGTGAATTGCAAAATGGAATAGATCCATCAGTAGGTTTTGGATTTCCTACTTTGTTTTTGTGTTTCAAATGAGAGGTTTGGAAACACTGCCTCAAAAGGAGGAAGGTAGTAGAAAGAGATTGGTTGTTGTTGGGGTTTTCCCCCAAGAGTTCCATGCAGCCTCATCCTCTCTCCCAGAGCAGACGTATTTTCCATCTGTTTTTCTCAATACAGCTGCAAGCTGAAGATCTTTGAAATATATTTGCTACTTTTTTGACATTGCTGCTAATATATGGCAGAAATCAAACTCACCAGACTGAGGTATCTTGAGGGATCCTTGAATACACTTAATGCAATATTAAGGATTTTCCTGCAGAGTTAAACAATCTTGGGAGTAGCAGGAGAAACTCAGCATGAAATCTGTGCTCCTGAAAAAAAGTGAGAGGATTCCTTCCCAGGAGCTGGAACAGAAAAGTTCTATGTAGGTTGCAGAGATGGTTTGAGAACGAGAGGGAAATCAGATTTGACTCTGAATTAAGCCTCTTAGGGAGTATTTATATTTAAAAGTTAGTCTTGGGGTAGTGTTACAGTTGGACATTTTCAAAACTTTACTCCATTATTCACTGAATTTTTCTTCCAAATCCCATGTTGCTGTGAGACTGGACTCTTCTAAGCATCATTCCTGCTCTACCTTGTGAGTTACACAGCACTGACTACAACTGAGCATGATTTTCAGGCAGGTGCTCTTGTTTTTCTGCAGATATAAATAAAAAATATTATTGTAAAATATGTATTTGAACACTAAACAATACTATTGCTTGGAGAAAGCTTCATTTTTTACCTCAAGATGAATTTTATTTAGAGCTTGGAGTAATTAAACTTCAGCTTTTCACTGGTGATATTTGTTAATATTTTAGGTTTGCATATTGCTGCACATATTTCAGCTCATGTGTTGTCCATGGGAATACACATGGATTTTAAAATGGGAATTAAAATAATCTGAAATGGCTCTGGCAAAGCTTTACCATGGTGGTGAACCTCTGCTATGTGCTGTAGTATTTACAGAGTTTGGGTAAATGAATGCTTGCTCAGAAATTGTGTAAATAATTTAATTAAACTTCATTTTGATTATTCCAAGCATTAGATATTATTTCTCAGTTTGAAACCAAGCTAACTTTGAGGCTTGGGGAATAATTTAGAGTGTTCAAGTTAAGACCCCAAAAGCTCATGCTGATAATGAGATTATTTATTGCAAGGGTGTATTGCTCTCTTCCTTAAAAATCCTTAATACTGAGGCATTTCAGTTGCAGGAAAACCTTTTTCATTTGAGTGAGTGATTCAGAGTAAGTACTACAGTGATCTCCTTCTGAAACTTTTTCAATTCAATTCCTACACAGAAAATCTGTGTAGTGCCAGGCACACTGATTCACTGGGATGTGGGATGGATGGACAGCAGGCAGGGAATTTCTGCTGTATTTTAAGTTGCTTAAAATGCAGTGGCTTTCCCCCCCCCCCCATCCTATTTTTGCAGAGATTGCTATTCTTGTCAAATGATGTGATTTCTTGGTGCTTTTTCACTCCAGCACGTAGTTGTGCCTTAAAAAGGGAAGAAGGAGAGAGTGGTGTGTGTGCAGCTTGCTGAAATCTGTTTCTTGGGAGGCAGAGGAGAAGGTTGGCCAAGTTGGGTAGGTTTAGTTCACTTTGAAACAGTATTTTTCTCCATTTATTATGCAGAGATCTCTTAGCTGGTTACTTTGTGTTTGCAGGTGCAAAGCATTGCTAAATAAAGCCTCATAAAATCAGAGAGTTCTGGTTTCTTCAGGCCCAAATGGGATGGGTTCTTTTGCACTATAGGATTAGCTTTTGGGTTAGAAAGATTGTATTATTATTCACTTTGATAATTTTCTAGCAAAAATTAACATTTTCTTATGCTCAGAAGGAAGTGCCAGGTCTGTGATACCTGTTAAAACCTTGGTAAATGAAAAGGCTGTATTATTTTAAAGAGGATTTAAGGTTGGATTTCTATAACTTTTAATAGTCTGTAGTTCAGATCATTGTGTTTTGTCTTGATTTTGTTGCATGACTGTTTAAAAAATACCTCCTAAAACCATAATTTAGTTCTGATTCAGCAATTATTTTTCCTAGGTGGGTTTTTGGAATGTGAGAAATTGTAGCTTGTATGTTACTGGATTAAAAATGACTTGGTTATATTGAGAGCATAAACTAAGGTAAAGTCCTGTGCCATTCACTCAGCTAGTTTAGGGCTCCTGTTCCAGATGTGGGACTCTCTGAAAGGGTAGCTAGCACTTGGTTACCAGAAGGTTCTTAAAAGCATTCCCTGTTCCAGTGTGCTTCAGATGTTTGAATCACAGATATTCCAGATTGTTTTGACTGTTAGAATTGTTTGTTGACTAAACTAGATTATAGTAATATTTGTTTAAAAACACTAAAGGGCATTAAAGGGGCTAAACTCTTTCCACACACACAAGTGATACATGTATGAATTGCTTTTTGTGTAAGAAAACTGTGTTTTGTGGTTTTTTGGGGAATTCAGGCTAAACTTAAGCTTTGAAATTTATGCATGTAGCTGGCTGTGAGTTATGCAAACAGCAAGTATATGAGTTTTATTCAAATACACCACCTAAAATCTGCAAAAAACACTGTGATTCAGTTACTGTATCTGCACTTTGTGGCAACAGCTTCACTGGAGATAATTTTTTTCCAAATTTTGACAGTTTTTACGTGTGGTTCAACTCCTAGTCTAGTTAGTTGTATCCTGATAAAACCAAGCTAGGGATTTACCATGAGTTGATGCTGATGAAAAAGCTGGTGTCTGCCATGGTTTTCTGGTGGAAGGGGTGAAGGATAGCAAAAAATTGTCTTATCATCAGAATTTACTGTGGGGTTTTTTGTGGTCTTGTTAGGTATTTAGTTTTTTTCCATGAAAAGGTATCTAGAAGGGTACAGGAAGATAATGAAATAAAAAGACATTTCATCCCACGTTTGTTATGCAGAGTTTCAGGCACAGGGGTAGCAAAATGTAAGGGCATCTGTACCAAAGTTGATGATATTTATATCTTTTTCTACACATAGGCAGTTCTAAGTTCTGTGCTTGTGCCATTAGTTTGGTGTAACTTAAGTTTAGCAGAACTCTGGGAAGGTAATTCTTGGTTTTTTTTCTGTTGTGAAGTGTGGGTATCTCTGTTGCTTTAGAAGGTAAACCAGCTTGTGTCTAGGGTTCTAGGAACTGATGCAGCTTCTCCCCCTACATGTTGGTTTATATCTTGCCACAGGGTGAGCTGCAGTTTATGCAGTGATTGCATCCAGTGGGAGTTTGAAGGGAAATGCACTGTACACAGTTTTAGAGCCTGAAATACTTGGCTAAAGACTTGGGAAAGAATTATGATAAGAGTTGGGAGGCAAACTGATGAGATTCTGGCTCCCAGTGCACAGATCTTCTTGAATTCTAGTGTCTCAATAATAAAATTTACCACAAATGTTTGTAATTGTATTGCATATAAATTCTTCTTTAACAAAGATCCTTCCCTTTTTTATTTTTTAGTATATTTTTGGGGAGTTCAGCCCTGATGAATTTAATCAGTTCTTTGTGACTCCACGATGCTCCGTTGAGGTAAGGTCTACTTTATACTTCTTTTAGAAATAACATTTTCAAGGTAAATCTCCTTGTGTGTATTTGAATTAAAACAACACATTTCTTCTATCATTCTCTTAGCTTTCTAACATGTGAAGATGTTGAACAGGAGCCTTCTTTCCATGTATGTGGATGTTAATTCAGTTTTTAGAAATCAATGCATTATTCCACCTTCTGTTTGTCATATTTCAGAGAAAGGGAGTTACTGAGCCCTATTACCTCAGTTTTGATTGCTTTTTTATTTTTCAGAGGTGACTATAAAGGAAATTTTTTCAGCACTTCTTCTTGGTTTTAAGTAAGGTGGACTTTTGGGTCTTGTGAACCTTTTAAATCACAAGATTTCTTAGTATTTTTGACATGTGGAGCAGAGCATCAAAGCTGTGCTGACAGGGAAGGCTGAGTGTGAGGTCTAAGGAGTGAGAAATGGATCAATAATGAACTGATGACAGTGGCAGTGTGAAGCACAGAGTGGAAATGCTTGTCTTTGAGTTTTACCACACTACAGATAGTATTGTAGGCTCTTACTCTATGTACTTCTTGGTAAGGAGTGAAGAAACCATTTTCCTTTGTAGGGAATTATGCTATTGTCTTACTCTCCAGCCTTTAAAAAGACTTTTCCTCTAGGTCAGTTTCCATATTTTTCCTCCAAACATTTCTCTTCAAACATTTCAATCATACTTTGATCCTCCCCCATCCACATGAAGGAAACAAACACTCAAATGAAGAGGGGGAAATCCTTTTGTCATGTTTCACAAAAGAGATGACCATTGTTAATGCAACTCAGTTTCCTGTAACTTAATTTTCCTGACATAATTAGTGCAGTGAACACCAATAAACAATGAAATTCTGTGAAGGAAATAGGGTGGGGTGTAGGGGAATTTTAAATAATTTTAAATAACTTTTTAAATAGCTGCCTGCAGTTAGGGGTTGTTTAATATGCTCTGTTAGCTGGCAAGAAATGCATAATTGGTCTTCAGATAATCCATGTTTTCTGACTGTATTGGTGTTTTCCCACCATTAAATGCAGTAGCAGCAGTGAAGCACATCCTGTGTTGTGTCACCTGAAGTGTCCCACGTCAGCTGTTCTAACACTGTGGAAGTTGAAAATGTCATATTTTGACTTCTAGAAAGCTGTTCCTAAAGTATGTTGAGGCATGAACCTCCAGTGTTAGGACCAGTCTTACTCCATTTAGTAACTGTGTCAAGTGTACCAGGTACTGGGGAGCTGTCAAAAGAAAAAACTGTGTTGAATGATGTTCCCTTAAGTTTGTCCTTGATCTGGTTCACTTCAATGTTTTAATTATCAAGAGGATGAAATAAAAACTATGCTTATTAGTTTTATACTGTACAGTTATTTCAGAGAAAATGGTCTGAAAAAAATAGGATGAAATGTGAGAAGGACAAGACTGAGATTTTAATACTGCAGTGGTGGCTGACATACATTCTGTTGGGGCAGTACCAGTTCTGGTTGTTCCAGTGTCTGTTGGTGCTGGTGTCCTTCTGAATTCCCTTGCCTATAGATGGGATGGTGTGCTGAGGCAAGGGTCCAGTTAAAGCTAAAAGTTGTCTAAAATGCCTCTTTTTACATGGACTTTTTAACACATGTTCTGTCAGATACCTGTTGATTGGGATGGTTCAGATGACCCAGTTGTAGGAAGCAGGTCAGATTAACAATCTCAGCTTCACAAAGGTGCTGCTGATTCACCAGCTATGTAGGGGATGAATAGATGGACTATTTTTTTTCCATTTTTATTACTTTATATTGTATTTTCTTTAGCCCTATAAATCAGAGAAAAACAAGAATTGCAAATTTTATTATTAACTGTTGACTGTGAGTTTTTTAGCTCCAGCTATAAAATTGTATTGATTGTGTGTTCAGTATTAATATGGATAATAGGTTCTTAACAGCTTGGAGCCTGTTTCTGAGCAGTTGATTCTCATTTTTGACATGGAAAGTTGATGTATTTAGATGTGTTGTGATTATGTTTAGGCTGATGATCAAACCTTTTTGTTTTATTAGATGTGATTAATAATGCAGCTTTGAAATACTTCAAGGACAGCACCACAGCTGAACTGGGTCGAGAGTCCAAAGGTTTAGGTGTGCAAAACTTCCATCCTTTCACAGGTCATTTGGTCTGTCTTTGGTTTTTGTCTAAAAAGAGGGTTTGTTCCTTATCTTATAAACATGGTGAGTTACTGCTGATGAAGGAAGATCCTGATGCTGTGAGGTGAATTGCTTGAGAAGTTGATTAGCCTGTGGTGTGTAACCAAGATAATCTTTATCTTTTAGTAATTGTGGTAATCTGCAAGGACACTTTGTGGGATTTGATAAATATAGAAGCTTGAGTTCAAGACACAGACAATCAAATTTTGAAGTTATTTTTAAAGGATTCAGATGTTTCAAGTGAAACTGATACAAAATGCTGGTAGTTGCTTTGCCTTTAAATCAGTCTCATTTCTTTTTTGTGCAGCTCCCCCCATACAATGAAACAGTTTCATGTGGTATTAAGTCCACAGGTAAGTTTCACCATGGTAAGAAATCCTTTCTTTTTAAACTCAAAAGGTTGTGATGCTTTCCTTAGATTTACTACAACCTCACTTTAACTTCACCTGTAGAACTCCTTCAGCAGGTGCATATGGATATATTTGCCAGGCTGTTTTTTTAAACACCTTTATTGGTGAGATGTGTGAGAGTATTTGAAAATACAGTGCTGAATGTTGTTAGGGTGGACATGTGCACTCTTCCTCAGCTGTGCTACTACACAATCTTAATGTCTTGCTGAAATGTAGGCTGTAGTTGTAGAAGTGTGAGGGGCTGGAGCTTGCTGGAGAACTTGTACTGCAGAAATCAGTAACTGGCATGGGGTTCAGCTGACTCTCCTGGAAGAGCCTTAGCATGAGTGTTTTCTGACAGATGTAACCTGAAGACAGCTCTGCAAGTGGTGCTTTGTTCAGTGTTCCCTTTAATTCTTGTTTCTGCCTGGATCAGCTATTTTTCTGGAACATCTTTTTTTTTTTTCTTCTCCAGTTGGTGAAAGCTTGACTCTTGATATAAAAATGCATTACAGGGTTCCCATCACACATCTGCTGTGTCTCAACCCAGGCACCTTACAACCTGCCTTACCTCATAGTTACATAAAGTTGACAGCTAAGCAGGAGTAACCATGTGAACTACACCCTGAGTAGTTTAAACTGAACTTTCTCAGTATTTTAGGTGTTAGGAAAAGTAGTGTTTAAACTTTCTTTTTTTTTTTTTCCCTGAAAAGAGGCAGGAAGCTGAGACTTGCCTTGATCTATGTGAGAATTCTAAAAATGACATCCAGATTTCTTTCAAAATAGGGCAAGTGTCTGACTGGCTGTTTCTCAGAAGTACTGTAGAGGACCAAAATGCACATAGTAATGTTTAAGAACAATTTATGTGTAATGATTTTATCCTTCTATTTAAAAATAAATAAAGATGGCTAGTTATAAAGAAGGACACCAGGTCCTGTTTGAAAGCAGGCATGGAAAATTCCCAAAAATTCAGGAGTACAAGACCAGCTTTAGGTCTTGTAGTAGTTTTAAAGTAGGAGTTTGAAATATTCACTTAGAAGAACCATATAATGCAAATTATCTGTTGTTGGTGACCAGGGTGTCCAGTCATACATTTTTGTTTAACCATGGATTTAAGTTCTGTTCTTTAAGACTGAGCTATTAATGTTCACAAGCCATACAGAAAGTTGGTTTGTACAAATGTTTTTCAGATCATTCCTAGACCCTGAGAGAACCCCTCCCAGCCCTGAGATTAGGTAATGACAGCAAATTAGGTTTTGCTTGAAAAATGTCTTTTAACAAGCTTGCACTGTACTGTGCATGCATATTATCACTGTGATGGCTGCATAAGAAACTAAAATGAAATGCTGTGCTTATACAGAATATTTATATCATTATAATGAGATTACACACTGTGTTGGCATTCCCTCCTAGTCTCATTTTTTCCCTATACTTGTCTTCAGTATTAAACTTTATTACAGAATTAAAGCTGTTAATACTAGGAATAATCAAATCTAAGCTGAAGCTCTAATATACAGCATGCTGATCAGACTAATTAGTGTTATGTATTCACAGCTTTTGTTATTATACAAAGATTCTGTCCTTTGAGCATCTGCTGATACTTGCTTCAATATGTGTGCCATGCTGTTCATGACAGGCAGATCTGTTTCAGTCCATTCAGAAATAGCACTGTGAACTAGATTGAAGCAAAGATGCCCAGAAGCCAAATTAAAAGTCAAAACAAACAGAAAAAATTATCTTTCTTCCCCCTCAAAAATAAAAAAGGAACATGACACAATCTTATGGCAAATGATCTTCTGCCAAACTAACTAGACAGTGGCTACTGGGATTATTACTTTGTTCCTTCTGTAAGGTGCAAAGTTTAATTTCTCTGCTGTATATTCTGATTTGTATGTTAAATGCTAGAATCTCAGTTATGCTCTTGGCAAGATGTGAGCCTGCAATGGCCACCTTGCTGCTTCAGCTGGAAGTGCTGGAAGCTTTCTGGAGAGCAGAGGAGCAGGACAGGGTGTGCAGGAGTGAGAACTCTGACTTTTGCCAGTGCTAGATTTCACTCAGCCATGACAGGAAACTAATGCTTTTTTTCAAAGCAATTCTTTTGTAACTGGGATTTTGGGAAAGAGACAGAAGTCCCGGTTTATTTTGAATTGGTAGGGATTTGAACTGTACCCAGTAACTTGTTCTTACCGTGGCTGGAGGAACATTAGGTGTTAGCAGCTGTTGCTTGTGCTTTTTACTTGTTGTTTGTGCTTGAACTAACAAGTTGCTCCATAAATTGATGAATTAATGAGGAATAGTTCTCTTGTAGGCTTGTGTCCCCTATCCCTTAAAACCCATGCCCTGGATTTACAGGCAGATGAAGCTGTGGCTGGTTTCAAGCTGTGTGTCCTGGCAGGTCAATCCAGTGTCTGGCACTGGTGGCCAGTTGGTATTGCTGCTAACCAGTTAGATGATTCCTGAGATCTTCCAGCTCTTCCCTCTTCAGTGGATGTCAGGCAGCAGCTTTCCACCTGCCTCTAGGCTGCTGATTTTGTTTAAAAGAACCTTAAGCCCTCTTTTCTGGTCAGTGGTTGCAGAAGTAGCTGCTGAATGCTGCATTGACAGGCATAGTTGTTATAAAATGCTTTCTCATGGGTGTAGGGGAGAGGTGAAGAAAACTTGAAAATCAGGCTCTTGTTAGCATGGTTTTGAGAAATCAGATGCATATGGAGAGTTTTTATCTCTTAGAATTTTTTTTTTTAAGTTTTCTTTAGTCTGAGTGGCAGCAAGATGAAAAGGAGACATGAAATGTGTTTACTTCTCATTTAGTCAGGTGAATAGATCAAAGCAGAAAAGCAATTAACATCTGTATTCTATATCTTTGTTCATTAATTCATAATATGTTGGTATTGCATGTGTCAGTCAGACCTCAACACACATCGAATGCTTGTTACTCTTCATTTGAGATTAAAAATATGTATCCTGTAGATACTTGTTTCTTTGCATTTTGTTTTTTAAAGCTGAAATTTTCATCAGTGGACTTTTCTAGAAAGTATTGAGTATTTGAAGAGCTTCAAAACAGTTCTGTTGACATTTGGGCAGTTAGACAACTATTAAAATACTCTCCACTAAACTCAGTCCCATAGGATTATTTTCCATAGGTGTGCAATAACTTTTTTCCTTGGGAATTGTTTCTCGTTTTCTGTTCCGTTTGTTAAAAAAACAAACAAAAAACCAACAAACAAAACAGAGCCACAAAACCAACCCACAACAAACATCCCACAAGAAAAACACTCATTGACAATGAGTGTCTGCAGTATAGCTGAAAATATATGTTCCTTGATATGTCCTATATAATGTAAGTTGCACAGAATCTTTCAAGCTTGGTGGTGCATTGGCATTCCTTCATTCCTTTGAGAATTGTGTCTGGTGTTGTTTGTTTCTCTAGAAACACTCCTAAAATTTTGAAATGTGTTTTTAGCCCCCTCATCTTTGGGAAAACAGAAAATATTAATGTTAATATTTTTGAAACAGTGATATACATATCAAAGAAAGACCTACACATTTTTAAAGTAATAAAGTGTGAGCTTAATTTAGTAATTTTTCAGTTATTGATGGTTATGATCAATCTTTACACACCAGGGAAACCAAACCATGAAAACTCCAACAAACCCCAACTCCACATGCAGGATTTATTTTTAAGATTTAAACAGGTGAACACCTGGATTTTGTAATTGGCTATAGGAGTAGTGTGGAGTTAAATATTGCACCATATTTTATACACAATAATCCAGTAATTACCTTAGTGCAGAATATTGCTGAAGTCATAGGGTTTGAATTGTTATTCTTAATAGGTGAATTTAATAGGTGTTGTCTGCAGGAACTGGGTCAGGACTTGGAATAGAACAAACCCTGAGAAAACCTGAATCACACTTGTCTTGAGGAAAACTGTATTCCTCAGGATTAAGATACAGACTAAGAATCATTGTAGTTTGAGGGATTGTAGTTTGTTTTGTGAGTTGGAGGAGAACATTTGGAGTTTGATTTTGTAGCTTTTTAGTTAGAAGTCATTCTCTAACTGAGGTTTGTTTTGTCTCCTCCAGGGGAAGAGTATCAGAGAATCGAATTTGGTGTTAATGAAGTTATCGAGACACAGTCATCTGTACTAAATAACACCAACTACAGTATTTCAAGTACTCTGAATCCTCAGGCTCCAGAATTCATTCTCAGTTGTGCACCTGCTCAGAAACCCCCTGATGATTCTCTCAGTGAAACCAACTACAACTCCATCGACTGCCAGTTCACCGACCCCACCCTCGCTTTGGACAGCGGCTCCAACGCTGAAACCGATGGCTTGTCTGGGGGCCTGGGGCAAAGGGAAAGGAAAAAGAAGAAAAAAAGACCTCCTGGCTACTACAGTTACTTGGAAGATGGCAGCGATGGCCTCGCTCCCACAGAAGCTCTTGTAAATGGCCATGCAAACTCATCAGGACTCAACAGTATAAGCACGGAGGATACGGAACTGACGGGAGACATTCCCTCCCTGGCCACACCAAGGACTTGCAACAGCCCGGACAATTCTGTGGACTTCATTAATGAAGCTGTCTCTGATGATTCTGTTTCTAGCACACTAGACAATACCAGGACTGCAGGGCAGCCTGAGGTATGCCGTGTTCCTAATTCTGAACAGTTTTGCATCCCCTCAGAGACTGGCAGAGGTAGCCCTTTAAGGACAGCTGTTGTACAGTCTTATGCTGGTACTGATACTACTGAAAATCTTGGCGTAACTAATGGACAAACACTTGAATCCTCTGGGGAGGACACAGCTGCCAATGGGGTAGAATTGCACACTGTGGAAAGCACTGACTCAGACCAAGCTAAGGCTGAGGAAGCTTCACCTACTACTGAGGCAACAGTCCCTGTTGCAGGATCAGTCCCTGTTAATCAGCCTGCAAAATCGTGGGCTAGTCTTTTTCACAATTCCAAGCCCTCTGCTTCCACATCTGTGGTCTATGTTGAGACTAAGTATACCCCTCCTGCCACAGCTACTCTGGTCCCTGAAAAACAAGTTGAAGTCAAAGAGGGACCTGTTCCAGTTTCAGAGGATCCTGTAGCCATAAAGATTGCAGGTATAGTTAACACACACGAGTGGATGTTACACTGGAAGGGTATTAAAGCTGCTTGTAAACAGGAGTGTGCAGTATGGATAGAGAAGATTCCTCTGTTAATGCTCTTAATAAGTTAACTGGTCAAACACTGCTATGAAACTTGTAATTTTAATAAGCCCTGTACCCCTGAGTAAACATTCCAGTGAGACATTACTGTGTTATTATCTCAGATGCAGAAAAACTATTGCTGCTTGACAAACAGTATGTTCAGTGCCTGTGATTTTAGGCCTGGTTGCTTTCAGCTGTGTGCTGCTACAGCCAGTAGTAGGGAGAACAAGTTAGAAATGTTTGTGATGAAAATTGTGTTCTGTTACCCAGTATTCATACTCTTGTAATGTGCTACATTACAAGAAGGGAAAAGTATTAATATTTATGCCAAAATAACTGGGCCCTGGCAGTAGCTTAATTGTAACATCTGAATAGGCCCTGCTTCAAAAATTCTGCTATTTATTGGTTTGCTGTTTAAGAGGAATGTCTTTGAAATTTTGGAGAATTATCTTTAACCATTATCAATGATATTACTGTATCCAGAACCAGTGCAAGCTATAGCTTGTTCAAGATAACCTTAAGAAACTGTCCAGAGGGCACACCAGGGGAGGCAAAGGCTTTGACCCCTGTCATACTTGTTCTAATGGGAAATACTAGAATGTGCATGAGATCATCTTAACAGATAGAGCCAGGAAACATGAAGAAAAATACCCAGTTGGTTGCATTTTGTGTCACTGACTGATGACTGTTGGAACAAAAATAATTACTTTAAATCTGTGGCATAGTCTCTGTGTGAAAAGGCTTGTGCAGAATCCTGCTTTTTATGCTCCAGACTCACAAATACAACAATGTTTTGTGTGTAACAGCTTCAAGTCAAAGTTTTCTACTCTTAACCAGAAGCTGGCCTGGAGATTTCCATTTAGGATACCCATAAGTTTATGCCTTCCTCTCATTCCCTCGTACTCAGCAAAAATATTATTATTTAAAATTGTCTGTTGACAGGAAAGCTGCTGGAATAATTCTGTGTATTTTTCACTCAGCTATAACAAACACAGTTAACTAATACAGAAATGTGTAGAAGCAGGTGGTTATGGTTTTCATGAACCCATACATGTGGAGTATGTTGTACCCTTAAAATCTTAAGCTGTTGTTTAGTAATGAATTTGAACTTGAAACTCTTTTGGGACAAACTTAAAGCTTAGAACTGCTTGTCATAGTTTTTTTTTAAATCTTGCCCAAGTTGCTTCAGCTTTAACATAGCTTTCTAGACCTACTGTTTCTGTACTATTTTTTGCCACCAGGTGGGAGCAGAGCTTTTTATTTTGTTATTAATGTATTAAAATTGCAGTGTAACTTTTATGCACTTTTTCTTCTGCACATTCACTGTTAGCTCTGTGGCTTTGCAGAGGAATAATCTGAGTATGCATCCTTTTCCAGTGAGAAGGAATTGATCTTATTGCAGCTGATTTGGGTAGGAGTCACATTGCTGCAGTTCCTGTAGTGCAGATGCTGTTGATTTTGATATAAAAGGTTCACTTGAAGATCTGAATGCCATGTAATCAACACTTTGCTCTGTGGAAAGAGTTGAATTGTTTTATTGTCTGTTCTTTTTCTTTTCTTTTTTTTCCCCCTGATATTTTCTGTCCTGTTTGTTTGTAAAATACTGCTTTGTCCATACACCCTGACTCCAAAAAGTGTTACAAGAGTTCATTCTATGATTTCCAGACAGATCTGTTGCTCTCATTTGTACCTAGAATCATTTTGGTAGGAAAAGACCTTTTTAAATCATCCAGTCCAGCTGTGAACCCAAGTCCACCACTAAACCATGGCCCTAAGCACCAAGTCTACACCTCCTTGAAATAGCTCCAGGGATGGTGTCTCAGCCACTGCCCTGGGAAACCTGTTCAGTGCTTGACAAACCCTTGGAAGAAATATTTCCTAATGCAAATTTAACCCCCCCTGGCACAGCTTGAGGTCGTTTTCTTTTGTCCTGTTGCTTTTCAAGTGAAATTCCCAAATCTTCTGGCTTAATGCTGGAGCACTGAGACCTTTCTGTACAGCTTTTATTTAGAGCATGTGCTCAGGAAACAAGAAGGTAAGTAACTTATTCCAGGGACAAATTGCTGCCTTGTGCCTTAATTTCATCATTTGCTACAAGGGAGGTTGATGGTTCACAGGCACCTTGAAGACAGTTGGATGCTACTTGATTCACTTTGCAAGGTCTGTGTTTTCTTAGTCCTCAAGTGTAAATGAAAAGTAGACAAGGAGATGAAGATGAGGAATAGAAAATAAATAAATCCCAATATTCATGTTAATCGTGATGAGAAAAAAATACTGGAGTTAACTTAGCAAGTGGCTAATGTGTTTTAATAATTCATTTTATAGCAAGGTTCTAAATAGTCCATATTTAGTGAAAAATAGACTCTCAGGCTTCACTTCCCACGTATCAGAGTTACTACTTGGACTTAAAATGATTAGAAAATTACTGTGATTTGGGTTTTTTTTTTTGTATTGATAATTGTAATACCACCTCGTGAATGAACAAAATGTTTTCTGCTTACTAAAAGACTAAATGATATAATGATAAAATGTTTACTAAATGATATAATAATATTCTAGACATATTCTTAGGTCAAGGTTATGCTTCACATATCAGTATTCACCAAAGAGAACATGAATTATTCCTATCTGCTGTCATGTGCTTTACACCAGATTTTGGAATTTTAAGTTTTGCTGTGGTTTTCAGTGTCTTTTTCTTCTAACACTCTTGTGAAAATTCTTTTAGTTTATGGGTAAATTTTAGTTGTGAGGTGAAAATGTGGTATTGCAAGTAATTTCTGTACACTAAAATAATTCTTTCTGTTAAAAGAAACAAAACTCATTGCAAGTTCTCTAGACATTATTTAGAATGCAGATTTATGACCACAAGAGGATGCTAAAGGTCCTTCCTAGTCATAGGAAAGAATAGAGTTAACATAAAAAAGTTATTGGTAGACTTTAAAAATAGACACTTCATTTTTGTCCTAATTTTCACCAGTGCTGGTTATTAACAGAAAGATTGTATGTCTGCACCACACCTTTTACACTTGGCTGCATTAGCAATGTATCTTGAGCTATTTAAGCATTAGTAATTTAAAAAAAACACACTCCAGCACTCACAGAAAGGTTTTCATCTGCATCTGTGCTAAGTGCTAACATCCTCCTTTTCCTATGTTTTTGCTGTCTGCCCTTTTAAGTATCAGATTTTCTGTGTAATCAAGGACTGATTTAATTGTTGGTTTGCTGGTTTCGGTTTTATCTGTGTTTTTATTTGGTTGGAACTGGCAGGAAATATGATCGTATAGGTAAAGAGATAATTTGGAAGTAGAAGGACATAGATATTCTTTTTTTTTTTTACAATTCTTCCATTTCCTGTACCTAGTGTTTTGGCTTTGTGCCTCTGCTTTTCCATCCAGGTCCTGTTGTCTGTTCAGATAGTCCTTTAGTGAGCAGCTCACTCAGGTTTTTGCAGTGTAGCACATACAGGCTTTAGAGGCCTCGCTTTTATTATAAAAATAAATAAATAGCTTGGTAAACATTTGCTATGTTTATTTTCATGTTTTGTTTTGCATTATATACATCTTGTCCTTATTTTGTAAATTCAGAATATACCAGATTCAATATTTTCCCTTAAAGAGTTTTTATTTAGGTACCTAAATAACAGGTCAGGCTTCCTGGAAGAACTCCTTACTTATGTGCAGTGGTTTCTAAGTTTTCTACTTGTGCCATCACTGAAGGTTTTGAAAGGAGGGAAGCAGAAGGCATGATATTTTTTAAGTCTGTTATCATGTAGATGTTGGAAGTCTTGTACCAGTGAATAAAGTATCCTCTTTAGAAGACCATGTTAAGATCTGGCCTGTTTGCTCCAAGATATTTTTGTAGCTAGTGTATGTTGAAACTTGTAAAGTGGGACTGTTGCTGCATCAGTTTCATTTTCCTTCAAAGCAAAATAATTTAGGAAATACTTCATAGAATTCTTGGCATAGGTGGCTAATGGAATTTTATATCTATATATGTGTATATACATCTCAATGAAGCACCTGATTTTAGGAAAGGAAGAAAATAACCAGGTCTTCTCAGTTTTAAAATGATAATTTTTGGTACCATCATCCTCCTGACCCAAATTCCAGGGTGTCTTCAGTGGAAGAAATACATCTGATTTGAAGGATGAGCAAAAACTTTCTGGATGTTTCTGGAAACCTTGTAATATGTAATCTATCTATTGATACTTGTTTTGATGGCTGGTGTCTGCGTTTTATTGATGCTCACTTTACTGTCTCTTATTCTGCAGAAATACTGGAAAATGTAAGGCTAATACATAAACCAGTGTCTTTGCAACCCCGAGGGCTGATCAACAAAGGAAACTGGTGCTACATCAATGCTGTATCCTTACCTTGGAAAAAATTAATACACTTAAGTTAAAAATTGTATTTTGTATTTGTCAGAGTTTTTCTGGCTTCTTCTGGTAAGTATTTTATAAGTGTCTTTGTCTTTCCATGTCCTGCTACTGCAGATAAAATGTTTTAAGGGTAGCATCTAGAAATTCTGGGGTATTTTGGGTCACTGAATCTTGTCCAGAGTTCCCCTGAATCTAGTTTGCAGTTTCTCTCTGTAACCTTTTCTTAAAATATTTGAGAGCTGTAAATTTCTCATGACCAAAACCATTGTAATTTCTACTCATGCCACTTTATGCATTAATTTAAGTGGGTATTGCTCTTCTGTAACTCTTCTTACTCTTGGACATTGTTTTGGCTGTTAGGTAAGTGGATAATTTGGTTTTCTGTTGCTGTATCACTTGTGTAAATGCAGTGTTTAATCCTTTTACAATGGGATGGAAGATTAGCTCATTCTTAATATATTAGAATTGTGTTTCCCTGCAAAAATAACTTCTGCCTTGGGTAACAGAAATCTTCCTTCTTCAGTGCTGTTAGTTATTAATAATTTTTAATTGCTGTATATGTATCTCCTGTGTTAGCAATAGCTCACTGCAAATGACAACTATGATACCTTAACTGCTAGGGAAAACATATTATGACCAGTTTCAAGACTGATCATTGCAGAATCTTTTGACCTCTTTGAGACCATCAAATAATTTAAATCACTGCTTAAAAGCAGTGATTCTGCTTTAAAGATCAGTTTTTATCTTACAGAGCCAGTTCTTCACTCATCTGATTGTATGTAGTAGTTTCCTTTTTTGGGGTTTTTTTTGGTTTTTTTTTTCCCCCAGTCTTAAAATGTTGTACAGGATTTTGTAACTCAGGTTTTTCATACTCTAGGGATCAAGCTGACATAACTTTGGCTGTGGAGATCACTTCCCTGCCTCTCCAGTCTTCTTACACATTTCCTCTGTTCACTGTTCTCACCAAGCAACACTGGGTTTTTTATGGATTTTGATGTTTTTGAAGTTTTCTTTCAATGTACACTGTAGTTTTACTGGTTGCTCCAAACTGTTCTTTGCACTTCAAAATGTTTCACATCACAGCAGTTTGTTTTGGGTTTTTTTTTTGGTAGAGCTTGATTATGAGGCTGAATCATCACCTTTAACTGTTGCCTTCTCCCGTTCTTTTCAGAAAACATACAAGTTTTCACTTGTTTTGTTTAAGTCTTCCCTGTGAAAGTTCTTCTCCTGTGCTGGTCCTCCACTGAACATTTCCTTCCTCTTTAATTTTTGAGTTTTTGACATTGTTAAGATGTCAGTGAAATCACTGACTGTTACAAGATGCTGGGATTTTTTTAGTGTAACTTCTGTACATGATTGATGTAAGTCCAGCCGCCTCTTCCAGTTTATTCATTGCTCTACATAATAAAGCCTTACTTTGCATATAGTTTTAAATATAAATGAATATTTGGTTAATATGCAGATTACCTTTTCTGAGTGTTTCCTTAATGCCATGGCATAGACCCTGCAAGCCTTGGTTGCTTGCCCACCCATGTATCATTTAATGAAGTCCATTCCAATGTTTTCAAAATCGCAGCGGCCGTGTACCTCAACACCAATGATAGACAGTTTGTAAGTAGCTTCTTAAAAACAAATAATAAATAAAATCTCTCACCTGACTAAGCTCATTCAGAAACACCTAACAAATTACTGTTTGCTGGAGTTGTTGATAGTTGACCTGTATCCCGAAGTCTTTTTTTTTTTTTTGTGTGTGTGTTTTTTTGGGTGATATGTGGCTTTTATAATGAGCTTGGTATTTTACAGTTGCTTCACTAGTGCAGGAAGATGCTTCCTGTTGCTTGAGGAGTATCAGTTTTAAATAGTGCTTAATATGCATAAGTGAACTGTGAGAGCTGCAAGAACTAACCCAATACCTTGGTTTCATGAGCAATGATCAGGTTAATTTTTATGTCTGAACTTTACTTAGACTTCGTTATGATATTCTGTGATGATTTTTTTTTTTGGCAGTCAGTAATGACAATGATCTAATCTTATTTTTTGTCCTTCTAAGTCTTAACTTGCTGCTCATGTGTAGTTGTTCCTTCCGTTCTGTTGCAGTGTTCGTTTAATGAATGAGTTCATTAATATGCCTGTACCTCCTAAAGCAAAACAAGGTGAGTGGGAGTAGGGGGAGAGAAGCCTTAAAAACATGATAAGAAGGCTTTGGGGTAAGGATCTGCATTGTGTCATGTACTTAAGACCTTGAAATACTGGTGCTTGATCTCCTGCATGACTCTTCCAACTTTTGGGATTATCTTGATGTCTTAAGAAGTATCTGTTGCTTTTCTGTCAGTGTTACACTCTTCCCTATTGGTTATTCATATGGAGAAACCATACATTTTTCTTTCTTTTTAGTACATCAGTTGACAAATGGACTAAGAATAGTTTTTGTTGAAGGTTAATTTAATTTTTAAGATGTATTCTAAGAACATTTCATTTGATAGGCAGTGTCGTATCTCCACATGTTGCCAGTTGTTTGGTTTTATAGCTTGATCAATTGAGTCATTCTTCCTTAAATACTGAACACTCCCATTCATTTGGAACAAAATGGGGCCATGAAGTGTATGATCCTTGTTAGTACCTGTTTATGATCAGTTATGGGATGTAGTGAGGAACTGAACATCTTTTAGTGCAAATAAATTGTCTCGTGGGTTTCATACTTTTAATCTCTAAACCAAATCTCTTGTATTACAAACTTACAGAAACAAAAAACCAGTTTCAGGGTTGTGTTTATGTAACATCATCAGAAAATACCATGAGGAGCTGGTTTCCAAACAGTTCAGACATTTCTGTGGTTTGGTGCTTAAGTTTTGTTTCTGTAAAACATATTTTACTGTCTCATCCAACTTATTATACTTCTAGGGCATTTGATTGTATTGTGTGGTTTTCAAATACAGTTTCTGAGGCCTCATTTTGCCATCAGATTGAGCATTCTGTCCAACTCAATCTTGTTTGGGTTTTGGTTTTTTATTCCTGCAGTGAGGAAAGGTGATCTCTTAGGATTACATAGATCTAAAAGATGTAAGGAACTGCTCTTTGAATACAAAAAATTAAACAGAACCAGAGTTGTTCTTCTGTGATGGTTATGGACATTTGTGTTATTCTTCAGAATGCTGACTATAAAAAGAGAGTTCTAACTTTTCCAGACAATCTGTAAGTCTGTGCAGGGTGATGTAGAATGTTTTTGCTTTGTTTTTTTTTTTTAATTTATAGATAAGAAGAGTTGTATCTTACAAATTCTGAGCTTGAGTCACTAAACTTGTAATAAAAATCATTTCAAATTCCAAAATCTAGTGATGTGTGAAGAGAATGTTAAGGTATAATGTAGAAAACCTTCTCTATCTTGCTATTTATATGTACTTCTCTTTGCTTTGCAGCTTTAGGTGAGAAAATTGTGAGGGACATCAGACCAGGAGCTGCCTTTGAGCCTACTTACATTTACAGATTGCTGACAGTTATAAAGTCCAGTCTGTCAGAAAAGGTGGGACCTCCAAATCTTGGACTTCTGTGATTGCAACCACTGCCATTAAGCCAGTGTGAAGCCATACATCAGCTTTTGTGCCTCAAGTCCACTAAAACTGAGTAGCTGATGATTCAGTATAGTGAAGCCTTGGGATTTAAATGATGGGAAGATGTTAATTACAAGTTGGCAGTGTGATATGTCAGAAAAATGAAAAAAATACAGTTGGAACATCTCTTTTTGTAACAAACGTACCTATTATTCATGTTTAAGAAATAAGCAGGGTTTTTTCCTGCTTGGGATTTGGTTTGGAATGGTTGCAGGTCAGCAGAGACTTCAAAACACTATTTCAGGTTTAGTTTCAAAGTAAAGGAGAGTTAATAATTGACACCATCTCTTGATTTTACCTTGATAAGACAGAAACTTTTAATATTACTTCTAAAAGTAATAACAAAACATAATTGTCAACTCTCATCTTAAATCAAATTTGTATTGAGGAGAATGCAGGAATGTTTGTATCCAGCTCAAGCTTACATTTGTAGCAAGTTACCAATTAATGTGCAGGTTCCTTTATAACTGGTTAAAAATGAGGAGTTGTTATAGTAGAATTTAAACTTTATTTGACTTTACAGCTTAGGCTGAGTTCTGAGTAGTTGGTACATTAGCTCAAATATTAGGAGAAAACTTGATGTTCAGTGTCAAAATTTTCCTGTTAAACTAAAACCATGAAAATGCCATATAACTGAAAAAACCAACATATTTTATTCAGGGCAGGCAAGAGGATGCTGAAGAATACTTGGGATTTATCCTCAATGGACTACACGAAGAAATGCTGACCCTAAAGAAACTTCTCTCTCCACCTAATGAAAGTTAGTGTTGGGTTGCTTTTTTTGTGGTTTGTTTTTTTTTTTCTTTTTGTAGAAAACTTAAATTTCTTTCAAATATTCTCTTTTTTTTTGGTGGTGATTCTGTAATACAGAGAATGTTTGGAGTAGATGATTTAGGGGTACATGTCTTGGGGAACTCAGAGACATTAGCAAATAATATTTATAAATACCCAGAGAATAAAATGAGTCCATTCTGTCCAATTTACAAATGATCTGAAGTGCTACTGGGTATTCTGAAAAGCATTATTCTGTAAGTACTCTGAAAGACAGTAATAGTGTCATACCTGGTCCTCCTAAGCAAAGCATTTTATGTATTACAGATTTTTTCTGAGCTCAACTGAACATGATTTGATTATTTGTCAGGTGTTTCCTGGCATTTTGGCTCTTATCCTGTCAATTCAGAAATACATCAGTGAGGTTTTTTGTGTTTAAACCACTGTTGAGTAAGGCTATTTTAAATATCTAATATAAAAATCTAATTAATATTTAAATATCTAATATAAAACAGAACATATGAAATTGTTTTAGAATTTTTATTGACAAAGACTAAAATGTCATTTTATTTTAGTGGCTTCATGTTCAGGTTTCCTATTAAAAATGAAAAATAAACAGTCTTAGCAAAGTACAGAATTAAGATCATTAGTTAACCCATTTCTCTTTAGTAGGGTGATTTTTTTACTGGTGATTCCATGTGATCATTTTGTATTTTGTTCTTCAGCTGTGTGTGGTTTATAGCCTCCTGACTTTGGCACTTGGAAAGAAAATATTTGCTAAGCCTTGGGTTCCCTGTAAAATATCTGTGCAGGAAAGGAGTTGCATTCAATAATGGCATAATTGTGATTCCAGAATAACACTGGGCTTTCTAATTTTCTACACCATAAATTTACTACTAAAAATATCTCCAACTTTGCTGGAAAACTTCATCTGTTTCTATCCAGTCATCAGAGAGCTGTGTTCTGTTAATGTGTGTCCTGCTATGAGTGAGCCTTTCTAAATTCTGTCATCTACAAAAACATTTAATTCTCTGAAAATTATTTGTATTGGGGTTTTTTTGCCTGCATACATGTTTTATTTGTAAAAAAAAACAAAAGCCAACTGTTTTTTTTTTCCCTCTGTAATTTAAGAACTCCCAGTTTCCAATGGTCCTGAAGCTCAGACTGTTCATGAGGAAGAGGAGCAAGATGAGGAAGGGGAAGGCAGTGAGGATGAGTGGGAGCAAGTGGGGCCTCGCAACAAATCCTCAGTCACTCGACAGGCAGACTTTGTGCAGACTCCAATTACTGATATTTTTGGTGGTCACATAAGGTACAGTACTTTTTCATAACAGTTACTGAGCTTGTAGCCTGCTTTGCCTTTTCAAGTAACATATTCTCCTGCTTTGCTTTCTGTATGTTTTACCATTATTGGGTCATTGGATAGAAGGAAGTTTTAGACATTTTGCTTAAGCCAGGGGAGGTGAACATCTCTACCATGAAGTTTTTATTATGCAAGAGAGGGTTCAGAAGGTGGGACAGAATGATCAGAAGATCAGATGATTTTATGACTTACTGTAGAGTCTGAATCCTAAGTGTCTGAAAACAACAGACTGTTTGGAAAACAAAAACCCTGAGTTACATATAGAGGAGTTTGAAATATGTATGCTTTGTATATTGATATCTTACAATTCCAAACCACTGCAGAGCCACCTAATCCTTCTGACCTCTGAGGAGTCTTGACTCATCTTGTAAATAAGTAAACTAAGGTTTAGTGAGATCTAAGAGTTAAATCTGGTCAGTGAAGTGAAATACAAAATTGCAAACTCTTGGTTATCTAGACCCTTGTACTTCCAATCAGGCAGGAAAGTTTTGTGTAACAGCTAATAAATGTTATAGGCAAAAAAGGTTTGGGAAAATGTAAATTACTACAAGATGTTACAGGAATGAAAAGAATGGGGGACATCACTGATAGGCAGGTCTGATACCAGATGAAAGCAGAAAGTAGATATTGAGAGAGTATTTTTTGGAAAGGAAGCCTGATGACTTGTTTGGAGAAATGTATAATTTCAAATGAAAGCAAGGTAAACACTTGCTAAAAACGTATTCCAAAACAAAAATGCTAGACTGGAAGAATTATTTTTAAATTGGAGACAGACACTTAATTGCTGGTGTTTGACTCCCTGAGTTGCCAGGTATTCAGTCTAGAGGTGTGAATAACGTGGGCCAGTGCCTTCTGCCTGTGAAATGCACTGAAATGATTCTCTGGGGATTTGAGTCAGACAGCTGGCAAATAAGATGATATTTTCCATAGGAATTGGCAGACAGATTTTTCTATGTATTGGTGAAATTCTGCTTTAATGGCATTTCCATGTGCCCAAAAGTATTGTTCATCCCCTTAGTGTGTTTATCATGATCAGAATTGTTTAGATCTCTCCATGATTCCATTAGTTTTAAAATGAAGAATACTAAGAAGACTCTGTCTCTTTAGAAGTCCACATAAAATGGCATAAAGCAAAGGTAATACTGAAAAAAAAAAAAAAAAAAGGAAGAATTTGCCCTGAGCAACACAACCACAACTTCCAGTCCAACATCTGTTGTCTGCTGTCACCACACCCATTTTCTTTAGCTTCCAAACTAGGTCACACAATTTACTGCAGAAACAGTATCCCAGGTTGTGATGTTGGAAAGCTTCATCCTGTGAGGCTGAGGGTGGAGGTAGAAAAGGTTGAATACAGAATTGAATATAGAATTGACTGCAGAAGTCTGCTAAATGAAAGCATCAGAAAGTGGTAAAATCAAATGGAAAAAGCAGCTAGGAAAAAGTAGTTTGAATTGGCATCTTTTGGCTTGGGAAACTTGATGCTGCCCTCGGGGTTTTAATTGTCTATTTAATGCCTATTTAAGCATAATTGCTTAAAAATAACCAAACCATTTTATTATGCAATGTGAGACATAAATGCTCAGGTTTGAAGAAATAGTTCTGTCAGGATCTGGTTTGTTCGTGTGCAGAGGAGCCTTTTGACTCCCAGCTTGTGTGAATTTCAAATATTAGCTATGCAAGCTAGTTAGAAGTCTGCTAAATATTTCTGTAAGGAGCACCAGCATTTCCCCTTCAAACATACTGATATTTTGAAAGAAAATGCCTCAGTTACATTGTTGTAGTTTAGGCAGGGTAGTGATGGGTAGTTCCTGTTTTCCTGAAAAAATTCCTACTGTAGACTTCTTCCAGTGGTCAAGAATAATTATTTAAAATTATGCATTTTCCCTTGAGCAATAAAATTTTAATTTTTTTCTAATAAGAGATATTGATACAGAAAACAGTCCAGCAAAAGTTTTGCTGTGAAATTAATTCCTTTTTGAATGAAGTGTCTTGAAAAAAAATGTTGCAACTTAATGTCTAATAATTTTCTTCAATGTTTTTTCCTGAAAATCATCTTTCCAGAATATTATTGGTATTTTGGATTAAATCTTTAATACGTGGACTTGAAAGCAGTTGGAGTTAGCATTTTTCTCTTGGTTATTTCACTCAAAAGCAGTTACAGCTTGACAGGGGGTTGGGAAGTGCATCCAAAAGCAGGAAGGATTACACAGGGAAGGGTTTGTTTGATGAAACCCCACGGTGCTTGCCGTGTCTTGAAGGATTTGTCCTTCAATATAGCCAGGGAGGAAGTGTTAAACTGAAATAAAGATGCAGCTGTTTTTCATATGCTCTCTATATGGGTAAATTTATATCCTTTAGAGGAAAAAGACATCCTGGCTTTCCGTTGGTGCTTCAGGGCTTTTACCTCAATCAAAGGGGCTCTTTTAATAGGAGTTAAACCTGTACGTTAACATTTTGTGCATGACCTGGAGAGATTTCAGCATCACTGCCTGGATTGAGCTGGAAGTGGTTGCAGTCCTCGCGATGTAGAATTTCACAGCAGGTTGTCTTGAGCTGTGAGAAATACAAGATAATCATTCTGTGGAGCTGCTGGTGAATTCAGAGTGTGTCATGGCCCTGTGCTCAGCCCTGGTGAGGCCACAACTTGAGTCCTGTGTCCAGTTCTGGGCCCCTCAGCTCAGGAAGGAGATTGAGGTGCTGGAGCAGGTCCAGAGAAGAGCAAGGAGGCTGTGAAGGGATCCAGCAGAATTCCTGTGAGGAAGGGCTGAGGGAGCTGGGGGTGTTGAGGCTGGAGAAGAGGAGGCTCAGGGGAGACCTCATCACTCTCTCCAACTCCCTGAAAGGAGGTTGGAGCCAGGGGGGGGTTGGGCTCTTTTCCCAGGCAACTCTCAGCAAGACAAGAGGGCAGGGTCTCAAGTTGTGCCAGGGGAGGTTTAGGTTGGAGATGAGAAAGAATTTCTTTTGGAGAGGGTGATCAGGCATTGGAATGGGCTGCCCAGGGAAGTAGTGGATTCTCCGTGTCTGGAGATCTTTCCAAAGAGCCTGGATGTGGCACTGAGTGCCATGGGCTGGGAACCACGGGGGGAGTGGATCAAGGGTTGGACTCGATGATCTCTGAGGTCCCTTCCAACCCAGCCCATTCTATGATTCTATGATTGCAGCTAAATTAACTCTCTTACTATTTTCAAGCTTAGTAAGGCACTGTAACAAATGTAACAAAATAATTAAATTATTTCTTTTGCTTCATAAAGCCACGTTTTTGCAGCAGCTGGAGCTTTTTAATGTAAGTGCTGCTTTCAAAATAAATAGGAAAAAAAAAAATTCTTGAGCTGCGTTTGATGTTTTTGAAGTTTTCAGCATAGTTTAAGAAAAAGGGAAATCAGGAGGAGTCCACTCAGTGCAGTGGTGGTGTGGCTGAAGAGTGTAATGTCTCACTGCACCAATGATCACCAAGCCAGGCTTCTTAAGGGCTGCCACTGAATGCACTTCAAACAAAAATAAAACCCCAAAAAACAGGAAACATGCTCTCATGCCCTAAGTTGTTACTTCTGCCAGTTTTCCAAAAGACTCCAGTGTGTGTACAAAGGAGTACATGGACAAAGTCTGGGCACAGAAAAGGATGGGAGGAAAAGGAAATGCCAGTCCTCAAAGGAGCATATTTTATATTTCCTATGGCGAGATTTAGGCAAACAATTTAAAATCACTCTGAAATTGGTCTTAGTGAAGTGTCAAAAAAATCTGTCTGTTTGTATTAGAGAACCTGGAATCAGTTGTATTTTTCACAGGACATACAGCTAGGTAAGCATTAATGTTTTGCAGTTCTGAAGATCTGTTGGAAAACATAATTTCAAAACTCTTGAGTCTGGAGGTGAATATTTTAAAAAGTGTTATCAAGAATTCCAGTGGCTTTGCTTACCCAATAGCTGTTTCACTCCATGCATAAATGAAACACTTCAACTAAAATCCCATTCATTATGCTCTCAGGGGATGTGAAGCTCATTTAAATTGTGCTAATTCAGATTCATATTGTTGACACTTCTGCTTAACCTTTGTATGTGTGTGTATTGTTTGGGATTAATTATAAATGGAGTAGACTTCTGTGCCATTCTTCCTTGAAGCTTCTATACTGATGAAAAACACTCTGCTTTATTGCCTTTTATTTTGTTTCCACAGATCTGTTGTTTACCAACAGAGTTCTAAGGAGTCTGCTACACTGCAACCTTTCTTCACCTTGCAACTGGATATCCAGTCAGACAAGATCCGCACAGTCCAAGATGCATTGGAAAGTTTGGTGGCAAGAGAGTCTGTCCAGGGTTATACCACAAAAACTAAGCAAGAGGTGGGTCCTGTTGACCTGTGAAGAGTCCAACATGAAACTTTTTAACAGGCTTTTTATACAGCTCTTATTTTACAAAGTTACTTCAACACTGTTGTTCATGTTGACAAGAGAGGTACTGACCTTTTCAAAGTGTCCTGCAGGGGTAAGGTGTATTACACTGAAAGGAAGAGAGATAACTCTTAAACAAAACTCTTAAACAAAACTCTTAAACAAAACTCTTAAACAAAACTCTTAAACAAAACTCTTAAACAAAACTCTTAAACAAAACAAACTGTAAATAAGTTTTCTGAGTTGGTGTAGTAATTGGTTGGAGATTTTATTGGATATTAGATGAATGGGGTGAATTGGTTGGAGATTTTATTGCATATTAGATGAACAGGGTGAACTGTGGCAATGGTAGATACAATTATGAGTAAAATGGCTTTTAACTGATACTAACCTTCTGATTCATGGGTAATGAATAGCTGGAACTTGTCTGACTTGTATTTTTCAATGGATTATTCAAATGTAAAACATTTAAAAATGTTTTACAGAGGGGGAGCTCAGGTCTCCTGATAACGATGAATATATTAAAAAATAATTTTTAAAATTATTACTGTTTTCTGGTGTTCTAACCTGGATTGTATTATTTACAAGCTGTGGACATAAATAATAAAAAAGTATTACCTTCCAGTAATCTTTTAATCTTTGTTCCATGGATGTGTTAGGTGGAGATCAGTCGAAGAGTGACCCTTGAAGAACTCCCCCCTGTCCTTGTTTTACACCTCAAGCGGTTTGTGTATGAGAAAACTGGTGGATGCCAGAAGCTTATCAAGAATATTGAGTATCCTGTTGATCTGGAAATTAGTAAAGGTAAAGATTTTCTAACACAATAATGTGGTTTTTAAGGGTATTTGTCTTTCAGTTTTCCATTGTTGAATGGAAACTTAGTAATTTGGTATCTGGTATGCTGCTTTTCTCTTTTTTTCTTGGTTTTTTTTTCATAGGAAGAATATATTTGGGTTACTGGGTTTAGTCTTGCATCCATTATGCAAATAGCAATACTCTGAAAAATCTTTAGCACATCCTATACATTGGGTTGGCCAAATAAGAGCTTCTTGCAGATATAGTTTATATATAAGACTCCTGAGGACAAAAATGGGAAGTGATCCTGTTGAATTAGGGGGTGTATCCTTACACAACACTTTTGCCAAGTAATAGTAGATACTTTTATTTCAGATTTCATTCCCAGAAGTGGCAAATTATTGTAATGAACAGTGGCTGATGAAAGGAAACTGGGTGTTTTATAGAAAATGCAATCTGGAGGCAGACAAGCCATAGTACAGAGGTTAAACAGCAAAATTCTTTCTTTTAAGAAATGCCTGAAGAGATACTGATTGTACAGAGTGTGAGAGCTTGCATAAAAGCCAGGATCTGAAGCTTGCTGAAGCAAATGCATTTTGGTTTGATCTGACAAGCTGGATGTTAGCCAGCCAGTAGTTAAGTAAGAAAAAAGAAGTAAACTTGATGATTACCTTTGCCTCAAGTGAAATACATGCTTTTTCAGACAGTACCCTTTTTCTTTTATTTTTTATTTTACTTTATTTTATCTTAAGAATTACTTACAGGATGTTGATTTCTAGAAGTATCACAGTTTGCATTGGCTGGTGAAAGAGTAATTGCAGGATGACCTGGAATGTGAAGTTGATTCTGTGAGTGTCTGGCAGCAGGAATGAAAGGAAAATAATGAATGGATTCTCTTTTATATTTTATATCTATATATATTTTATCTTTTATATTTTTTAATCTTCCATAAAAGTTAGTGTTAAGCAAACTTCAAAATTCATCCCCTTGATTACCAGGTATCAGAACCATGACCCTTTTTAAAAGCTGCAGAAGATGCTTAAATTAAACTTCCTCCTTTATAGCACTGTTGATTTCTCTTCAAAATAACTGATTCCTTTGAAATTGAATTTCTGAACATGCTAACTGCTTTGCCTTTGTGACTTTTTTTCCCCTCTTCCAGAGCTACTATCTCCTGGTGTGAAAAGCAAAATTTTTAAAGGCCAAAGAACCTACCGGCTCTTTGCAGGTATTTATTTATCTTTATGCCTCTACTCCCTGTATTGCAGATTGAAATTCTGCACACAGAATTGCAGCAACACTGCAGGAATTTCAGGTTTTAGGGGAGGTTCTGTGTTTATAGAAAACATTTTCATTTGAGTTGCACGTGAACTGTTTTCTTGGTTTGTTTTTTGGCGGCTGTTTCTCTCAGCCTGGTGTAACCCTGCACGTTGGATTTCTCTTGACAGTTGTCTATCATCATGGAAACAGTGCAACTGGTGGCCACTACACTACGGATGTCTTCCAGATTGGTCTCAATGGTTGGTTACGTATTGATGACCAGGCAGTCAAAGTCATCAACCAGTACCAGGTGGTGAAGCCTTCTGCAGAGCGCACAGCCTACCTCCTGTACTACCGCCGAGTTGACCTGCTGTGAAACCTCTCCCTTTTATGCTGTGTGTGCAAGATACATGCTTTGTAGAACGCCAACTATCACTAACTTTTTTCCTCCTGTAAATGCTCTTCTGAGTGATTTTTTTTTTTTCCTTTTTTTTTCCTTTCCTTTTATTTTTTTTTAATTTTTTTTTTCCCTTGCGACTATGGGATAGCGTGATGAAAGGAAACTACCCTGGGTTTGTGCACATCGTAGTTTGTGTTGACTTTTGACTTTGCAGAATGAAGTCACTTGGTTGAAAAAGACTCAGTATCATGAATCACAATACACACACACACACACACACACTTACAAAAAACAAACAGAAAATTAATCTGGGTTAATGCTGAATCCTCAGATAGCAAAAGGGGTTTTGCATTTGATTCCCACTTTCTAATTGCGTAGTAGAAAACCCTGCACCAGCAACAGAACTTGTAGATTTCTGTGAAAATGTTTTATCTTTACTTAAGTAAAAAAATTAAAAAAAAAAAAAATATATAAAAAAAAAAATAAATAAGAAGTGCTCTCTGCTTCCCCAATAGTTTTTGATAAGTGGTAAAATATGAGCCGATGTCTATGAGATGGAAATGGTCCTATGTGCTTCAGAAAATGTCCAAGCATACAAAATGCAGAGTTGCTGGTTCCTGATAGGAAAAAGACACATTTTAATAATTGTGCGACGAGAAACTGCTTAAGTACACATTGCAGATCAAATATTTGGAGTTAAGATGTTAGTCTATATAGATGGGTGATTGTAACTTTATTGCTATTAAGAAATTTCAAACTGCATTTATGCTTCTGTGTACATGAAATTTAAAAAAAAAAAAAATATGGGCAAAATAATTAAGATTGATATTTCTTTAAGTCTGCTTTGTTTAATTTTGCTGTCTGCTCTCCTATAATGTTGAGTTCCTAATTGTACACAGTTTAGTGATATCTAGAAGTATAAAGTTGTCGCCCATCAATAAAAGTCACAAAGTTGGTTTAAGGCGTGTGTGTGGGTTTTGTTTTTCCTGAAATGTAAATTCTGTCCTTGGAAACAAAAAAAAACCTCCCACGTGGCAGTGTTACAAATCCCAGATAGCCTTCCCTGGTTGAAGGGCAGATGGTTTGGGCTTTTACAGCTTCTTGAAACTTCAGAAGTGTTCCTGTTCAGCACTTGAGGTGGAGCTCAGCTTGGGAAGGGAGAGCAGATCAGTCAGCCTGGAAGTCTAATCCATGGGGATGTGTCACCTCCAGGCCTGAATCCCTTCTGTGTCCTGCCTGAAACCCTGCACTGTTGGTTTTGAGGTAGATGGTGTTTTTTTGTTTGTCTTTCATTAAAATGCTCCCTTCCTTAGCCAGCTGGCCATTTCATTGACAAGTTTGTTGAAAAGACTTCCTTGATCAGCTTCCTGCTGCTGGAGGATGAAAAAACTCTTTGTTGTTTAATCCTTGATTTGATGCTAGTGGTGTTTTTATGTGCTTAGGGCACCACTGAAGAAGTGCAACTGCCTTCAGTTCCAGCACACACCCTTTGGGCTTCCTTCTTGTGTCTTCTGCCCAGTCAGCCACCAGTTTCTCCCTTCAGGGAAGATGAGGAGGTTGTTCATGGCTGCTTCCTGGCAGGAGTTGGTGGTGAGATGTTAAATCCTGGCTGCAGGGCAGTCAGTGTTTGGAAGCAAAATTCCTGTGAATTGGATGAGCAATAAGGTGTGCTGAAGAAAGCCCTGCTCATGTGCCTTCTGACTTGTCTGCTCTCTCATGGAATGGTGATTTTGGGGATTTTCCTGCTTGTGAATCACTCCTGGTGATGCTGTTCCCATTCCCATGTTGGGAATGAATGTGATACCCCAGGGCTGCAGCAGTGAGTAGGAGCTCCCAGCCCCATGGCTGGGGTGAGGCTGTTAGAGGTGATCTGCAGGTGAATGAGCTGGTTCATTCTTGAATTATTGTGCAGTGTTAACTTTTAATCACTCCCACAATCCTGATGCTGGGGAAAAAAACCTGATGGAATTGTGTCTGTTTCAGATATCCAAATGCACAGTTATTTTTCTCAGGGATAAGCAAAGTTGGGAGTATTCTCTGATCTGAAAGTTGTGACTTAAGACAACTGGTCTTGATTTTGGTGACATTCCACCAACTGAAGCAATTTTCTGTCCAAATCATGTTTTGATTTTGGCCACTCACAGGGATGAACCTCAGCTCCTGCTTGCTCTCTGGACATGGTGCCCCAAAGGCAGAATTCCAGGGGGCTGCTGAGGGGCTGGGACTTCTTGTCTTTCCCAGTAGAAAGCCACCCATGATGGGGATTACCCAAAGCCAGTCCTGCTGAGACATTTGTCTTCCTTTCAATTTGAAATCTGGGAAGGTTGCAGGAAGGGGGGGTAGAGAAAAGAAAGGATTCTGAAATTGCAGCTCTATACTGGTTATTATTCATGTCCTGTTCACTCTGGTTGAAACTTTCTGTGTTGCTGAAATCCTTTTGTTTTTTTGTCTCTTCCTATGGCTTTATTGAGTATTTATCTCTAGTGGTCTGAAATCAGGTTCTTTTAATCCAAGTTTAGAAGAATATTCCAGATAAAATTCCAGGTGATCAGTGATTAATACATTACTTGATATCAGGTCCTTGCAATCAACTTTGAATTTTACAGGAGAAAATGATGGGCTGGTGACTTTTCACCCACAACACTCAAGAATGTTTTGTGGCTAAGACACCAGGTATGTTTAGTAGAAACAAGTTGGACCCTGTTGTGCTGGTCTGCTCCTCTTAATTGTGGTGGATTTTCTAGCAAAAAGCTCCTACTAGTTAGTTTCCTTAACCAGTAGTTGGGTGAGCTTGTAATGGAGTTGCCTGCAAGTTACAAGTATAATAAAATAATTGCATATTTTATTTGAGGGGATGGTTGCTGCTTGCCAGCAGCCCTAAAAGGCCTTCCCAGCACTTGGGAATGTGCATGGAAAAGAATTCAACTTGTTGCTATCTGAAATCTTGCCTTTTGTTCTCTTTTTTTGGAAAAGAAAGATGTTTTTTCTCTGTCTTCCCATGAATAATGAGCTGAGTCTTCTCTGTTAGAGGGCACTCATTGCCTTCAGAAATGACCTGGAGCTGACACCTCTTTGTGATGAGTGGAGTCCAGCCTGGCAGAAATAGCTTAAAAAGAAGGACTAAAGTGAAGAAAAAAAAGAGGAGAGTAAAAAACCAAAAGGTTGAGAAAGAATTGGTGCACAATCAGTGAGGTTTTAAGTGTTCACTGTGCTTGTGCTTCTGCTGAGGTTTGCTTGGAGCTGCTGCACACGTGATAAATATTAAAGTGTTTAAATTGCAGTTTCATCACCTAATACAGTTTTACCCCATAGTGGCTTGATCCTAAGAACATCCCATTTTATATTTCTTGCTGTAGGGAGGGTTTTTTTGGTGTTAAGATGCATGGTTCTGTGTTCCTTTGCAGCTGTGGAACCTCCCAGTGCTTTCCCTGTGTGCTCTGCGTTTATCACCTGGTGTGAAAAAAAGAGAAAATGAATTTATCTCAGCACTCAAGTTCTGATATACAACTTCAACCTTTCCTGTGCATAAAAGACATAATAAAAATTGTCAGGATCAGGGAAGACTGTGGGAGGAGCTCCTGCTGCAAAAAGAAAATTGAAAAATATAGCTCAGTCTGCATCAGCACATTGAGTTCTGCATGAACACATGAGCTCTGCATGATGTGAGCAGGTTACAAGTGTTATTTACTATTTTAAAGAAATAGCAATGAGTAATGGCCAGTTCAAAAAGCAAGTGTTGAAATCCTCTCTTAGTACGAAATGGAAGTTGTTCAGATGCTCTTAATTCTTTTTTTATTTTTTTTTTTTCTCCCTAGGAATATTACAAATACACTTGTTGCTAAAATACGCCTTCTGCAGTGTATTGCTCAAAAAAGAAAAAAAAAAACCAAGAAGTGTGTGGCAATAATCTGATGTTAACACATAACCACAATTTTTATTTTCTGTATTGAACTCCTCCCAGTGTTGCAAAACCAGGATTTTGTAGCCTTTTGTTTGTTTGTGATTATGTAAAGGAAAGAAAACAAAGCAAGATAAACAACCCCACCACCCCCCTTTCCCCTACTTTATAAAATCTGATGGGCGTTTCTTGATGTTTAAACCAGGTTTTAAGAAATACTTTTTAAAAACACACATTTAGACCTAAACTTTTCAAAACTTTGGATGTGCCAGAGACTCTTAGGGGAAAAAAAAAAAATCTTACACCATAAATCAGATCAATGTTGAGGGATGGTTTGATGGGCTGGAAGAGAAAGATTATCTGAAGTACAAGGTATTTGAGGGTGGGGAGAGGTCGTGTGGTTTTTAATGAAGAAATTACTATTTTTTAATTTACTCTTTTCTACAATGTCCTCCCCAGAAGATGTCTCCCAAGGGGGGTTGCAGCAGAGGGCAGTGGTGCCACACGTCAGATTCCTGATGTTCCAGCACTAAATTTGCTGCCAAAATTCCTTCCCGGCCATCAGGGAACTCCCGGGTTGTCAGTGAAGGGGTTTTCATCTTCCTAAATCTGCTCTAAATCTCTCTTGTTTTGAATAGGAATGAAGAGAGTGCTTTTGACATGCAGTGGATGTTCTCAAGATGCTGGAGGATTCCTGACACTGTGAGGTTTATCCCTAATGAATAGTTTGGAAAAGAATTTCTCTTAGCAAATAAAGCAGACGTAATAGCTGGGGTTGATTCATCTTCTCTCTTCCAGGGTGAAATCTCTGAAGATGAGTGGTGGGTTAATATTTCTGAACTGTTTTCAGTCTGCAGGTCTGTACTGGTTCCTTTTATTTCAAAAATTATGTTTCAACATCTCCAGAGGTAGCCAGGAAATGTGGTGAGCTGCCCAAAAAGGTGAGAGGGGGTCAGCTGAGTTTGCTGTGGTCTGACCTTGCTGCTTGGGTGCTTATTTCCTTGCCTTTACTCTTCTCATTTTTCACCTGGGCACTGACAAACCAGTGCAGAGGCTTTGAGGAGTTTTGTGGGGAGCTGTTTCCTTGCATATTTAACAGCAGATGAAACATCTGGGGAACTGCTCTTTATTTTGGAAGAGAAGCCACAACTGAACCTGGGTGGTCACAGGCTGCCCCAAAACAGGAGAGAGACTAAGTAGGGGTTCAGAGTGCCAAATATTAATTATATTTGGGATGAAATCTTATAAATGCTGGGCTTTAGCTCCAGTGAGCCAGGATCCTGACACTTTAATTCATAGAATCATAGAATGGGCTGGGTTGGAAGGGAGCTCAGAGATCATCGAGTCCAACCCTTGATCCACTCCCCCCGTGGTTCCCAGCCCATGGCACTCAGTGCCACATCCAGGCTCTTTGGAAAGATCTCCAGACACGGAGAATCCACTACTTCCCTGGGCAGCCCATTCCAATGCCTGATCACCCTCTCCAGAAAGAAATTCTTTCTAATCTCCAACCTAAACCTCCCCTGGCACAACTTGAGACCCTGCCCTCTTGTCTTGCTGAGAGTTGCCTGGGAAAAGAGCCCAACCCCCCCCTGGCTCCAACCTCCTTTCAGGGAGTTGGAGAGAGTGATGAGGTCTCCCCTGAGCCATCCTCATCTCCAGCCTCAACACCCCCAGCTCCCTCAGCCTCACTTCATAGGATATGTGCTGAAGTCCCTTCACCAGCCCAGTTGTCTCCTTTGGACCTGCTCCAGCACCTCAATCTCCTTCCTGAGCTGAGGGGCCCAGAACTGGACACAGGACTCAAGCTGTGGCCTCCCCAGGGCTGAGCACAGGGGCAGAATCCCTTCCCTGGACCTGCTGGCCACGCTGTTCCTGAGCCAGGCCAGGATGCCATTGGCCTTCTTGGCCACCTGGGCACACTGCTGGCTCATGTTCAGCTTCCTGGCAATAATTCATTTGCTAGAGCAGCCAGCATGTGATGCCAGGGCAGTGTCATGCTGCAGTATCTAGGTACTGGAGCATCTTCACCTGAGGGTGGGCACAACAAGAGTTTTTTGGACCTCTCTACCCTGCCATCCAGCACAGATGAAGCCCAGACAGGAGGGAAAAATGTAAAACAAAGAGACTGAGGATGCTGTTTGCCCAGTTGGGAGCACAGCTGTCAGCAAGTAGCTCCCGGGCTGCTCATCTTTTCTGTGACACTTTCATTTCACACAATTCCAGCCAAGTTCTTGCATGTTTCCTATTGCCACCGGGCTTGCTCCATCCCTATTAATCCCCGTGCACTCTCCTTATCCTGGAGCAGGAGTCAAAACCAGATAGAATCCAGAGTTCGCCCCACAGCTTTGAGGCTCCTGCCCCTTTTTCCCCTCTGCCCCTGCTGCTCTTATTACTGAGCTGCTTATTTGAATAGGAAATAAAGGGGAATTATTTGGAAGCTGAAAATCAAGACATGCTGTCTGCCTGCTCAATTAGGAGGGAATAGTGAAATCTGTGTTCCTTTTTATTCATTGGCTATTCCATTTAAAAGCCTTCTCTCCTAATATATACTTATATATGCAGCCTGCTTTATGTGGCTTTTACCACACATGAAATGGAGACGTTATAATCAAGGGGGTAATAACCCTGAGTGATTAAAAGTCAATTTTGATTGTTTTGGCTTTGGTCAGATTGAGTGACCTGAAACTGCCAAGTTGAGACAAAATGGGAGGTATGAAAAGGCTCCTTCCAAGCTGTGCTCATCCCCAAGCTCAGCCATGCACCATGGATGACCTGTGTGTGTATATATATATTTATAAAATTAAAAAAAAAATCAATTCTTTGTAAAGCAGCCAGGTTGATGGAGAAGTCAGACAGCCCAAACCATCCCACAGAGAGGTTCATTTCCCAGAGGAATGTTTGTGGAGATTACAAAATGCTGAATTTCTTTGAGATCTGGAAATAATTTATCCCTTGGTACATGGGAATTAAAATGAGTTCAGTGAATTTTCTGGTAATTGGAGTGAAAAGCACCTTTTGAGGGCCATGAGTCAGGGCTGTGCAGCTGTGGGGTTTTTGGGGTGGCACGATGGCTCACCAGTGCTGCCCCTCATTATTGGGTGAAATGGGGAAACTGGGGGCTGCAGCATCTTCCAGCCTTCTGCAAATACAGCAAAGTCAGTGATCTGGGATGGATCAGATGAGAAAGGAAATAAGGAGGAAGCTACAGGGATTTTAGAGAGCAGAGCCTCCTGTTAACCCAGCCCTGTGTGGTCTTTGAGTTGCTCCTGGGAAGGAGCTGCCCAGATTGCAGCGTTTGCTCCCAGAGTAGAAGTGCCACGTCCACAGGATGGGCCATATGTTGTTGGTTCACATGTACAGGGATGGAACAAATAGAAACTCTTTGTAAATACAGCTGGGAGACTGTGGCCAGGCAGGAAAAGCAGCCAGAAAAGGTGTTGTGGCCCTACCTGGCTGCAGGACTGGGACTGACTGGTGAGGACTGGGACTGACTGGTGAGGACTGGCTCCCCCACATCCCAGCTATGACTTGGCTTAAAGTGCACAGCCCAGAAACAGTGATGAAGATCCACCCCAAGTGATGAGGATGTGTTTCTTCTTTAAAAAAAAAAGTCTCAGAAAAAAGGATGTAAGAGATTAAATCAGCAGAGACATCTTGGAGCTGACTTTGGAGGGGTGGTTTTACTGGTTTGCTGTTGGATAAGTTTGGTAAAAGTCATTCTGCTCTTGAGCACTGCTGGGGTTTAAACAAGCCCCTCAGCAGCAGAATAGCTTGTAAGCTTCCTTCTTGTAAACAGTCAATTAAATTGGTTGGTGTTTTGCTTCAAGAGATTAATATTAACTGTTTAGAAGAACAGAGGACTTTTTTTCCATACAAACTTCTAAGAGGGGACTAGAGAGTGGATATGGAAAAATCCTTGGCACTTCAGTTGGATATACCAAAGGTGGGTGCTCACCTGCCTCTCTGAGGGACACTGGGTCACCCCAGGTATGTGCCAGCAGATGTGCTGAGGGGTGGGATCCCTAAGGGATGGATGGTGATGCCAGGACCATCCCTAAGGGATGGATGGTGTTCCAGGACCATCCCTAAGGGATGGATGGTGTTCCAGGACCATCCCCAAGGAATGGATGGTGATGCCAGGACCATCCCTAAGGGATAGATGGTGTTCCAGGACCATCCCCAAGGGATAGATGGTGATGCCAGGACCATCCCCAGGGGGTGGATGGTGATGCCAGGACCATCTCTACGGGATGTATGGTGATGCCAGGACCATCCCTAAGGGATGGATGGTGATGCCAGGACCATCCCTAAGGGATGGATGGTGATGCCAGGACCATCTCCAAAGAGTGGATGGTGGTGCCAGGACCATCACCAAAGAGTGGATGGTGATGCCGGGACCATCCCCAAGGGATGGATGGTGATGCCAGAACCATCTGTAAGGGATAGATCGTGTGCCAGGACCATCCCCAAGGAATGGATGGTGATGCCAGGACCATCCCCAAGGGATGGATGGTGATGCGAGGACCATCCCCAAGGGATGGATGCTGACGGTCCCTCCAGCATCCCACTTCAGGCTGGCAGCTGCTGCAGCAGAAGTGCTGGAGTACACTCATGTTGTTACTCACTGTAGCCATTTATTTTTTCCTGTTTACTTGAAAAGAAAAAAAAAAAAACCAACAAAACCAAGAAGTTACTTTCAACTTGTCTTTTGCACAACCATTTCCTTTTGCAGTGAGTAAAGCAGTGTGTGTGGAACTGCAGGCACGGAGCTGGATGTGTAAGCAGAGCTGGGGCTTTTTGGGCATCTCAGCAGCAGAGGTGAGCCTTGCCCTTCTCCATTTTTTTTTCTCTTTTCCTCGTTCTCTGTGACTCCTGAAGTCACGCCGGAGGAGGAGCCGGGCTGAACTCCTGGCAGCAAAGTGCTGAGAGGCAGAAATCTCCCATTTCCATGCAAATCCCCAGATCTGGAATAAAAATGATTAAAAAAAAAAATTAAAAATAAAGGGGGTTCTATGGGGTGTCTGTCCCTGGGGGCTGCAGCCCAGTTCAGCCCCTCTGCCAGCGCTGGGGACCCTGCTTTGCTGTGGGACCCAGCGGGGCTCTCAGGACCAGGACCCACTGTGGGATATTTCTGTGGGGAGCAGAGAGTTGGCTGAGAGGAGACAGCTGGCTTGAGTCTTCACAGAAAACTCCCTGTCTCGAAATCCCCTTCCTTTGAAATCCCCTTCCTTTGAAATCCCCCTCCCTCCTCACCGGAGCCCCTCACCAAGGCGTCGTGGTACCCCCTTGCCAACCCACTGGGTTGGGAGCTCAGCACAGAGCCAGGGCAGCAATAAACCCTTTTTTATCTTCCTCTGGCTGCCCTCCCTCCTCCTCTCCCCCTTTTCCTCCCGGGTGTTGTGTTACAGCCTGTGGGAGGATGGTCCTCACTTGCTGAGCCCCAATGGTTATCTCCAACCACACTCCTCTGCTCCTTGCTCCTGCCTCCTTCTCTTGGTTCCTCCCTCTTTTTGGCTTGGTTTTCAGTTGATTTTTTTTTTTTTTTTATGTATTTATTTAATTATTTTTTTTATTCTTATTACCACAGGCCTGTTGCCAAACAGGATGATCCAGGGTTGTCCTCTTTGCCTGGAGAGCATAAATACCACTGGGGAGCTCTGTGAGACTGCAGTTGGTAGGAGCTGCTGAGCCGAGCCCTTGCATTCCTCCCACCACCTAAGGCTGATTTCATCCTTTTTTTTTTTTTTTTTTTTTTTTTTTTCCTTTCCTTCCCCTCCTCCTAGTTTGAATATTTCAGATCTATAATTTATTTTCCACGCACAGGCTTGGAGGAGCTGCTTTTTTCCTGGGGACTTGGAAATACTCGGCGAGGTAAGTGGAAGCTTTGGTCTCTGCTACTGCAATGGGATTTGAGGAGGGGGGGTGAGTGAGTTTGTGTGTGTGTTTGTGCCAGAAATGTCTCTAATAAGAAGGCACAAGTTCAGTAACTTCTCCAAAAAGTTGTCTGCGTGGTATAAAATAACCTAATATAGCTGGAGCTTCCATTATATTTGTGCTTTGCAGAGTTTAATGCAAGCTTAATAATGATGAATCTTGAATGAATGGGAGGAGTTTGCAAATCCAGGAGTGGATTTCTACACAAATTGAAAATGTCCAAGGGATGCTGGAGCAGTTCTGGATAACTGACTACCCATGGGCACACCTAAGCTGCTCCATTTTTCTGCTTCTTTGCTCAGAAGTCCTGTCTAAAAAGAATTCCAGTGTCTCCACATGTTGTGTCTGATTCCAGAGGGTTTTCCGTGTGCTTTTGCGTAGAAACTTCAGCTCTGTGGGAGTGGATTGGAATGGAAGATCCAGATGTTTTTCCCTGTGGCCTTAAAGATGCTGAATCTATGGGATGTTTGGTGCAGAGAATGTTCCACATGGTGTCAGGGAACTCAGGATCCTGCTTTCCTTTTGGGCACAGTTCTTCAACCCTCAAAATGCGTTTAATAAATGGCCTGGGGTTTGTTGCCTTGGGGATCCTGTGGCTTTAATTCTGGATTTCTTTGCAAAGGTTCAAAGCTGATGCCAGGCTAACTCTGCTTTGCTGTTTTAGATGCTCTGCTGGGTTCCCCAGCTACCTCTTGCTGCTTTGTCAGCTTGTTCCATGGATAACTCCACAGGTCCCGGGATGTTTTGGGGCACAAATATCATCTGTAACCAAGGAGCAGCATTACTCACACTTTACCAGTGGGGCAGTTAAAGATCAATAGCTGTGAGGAGTAAGGTGAAGTGAGGATATAACAAAGCAGAGTGGGCAGTGCTGCCTGCCAGCCTGCAAATGCTACCAACTCTTCTGCTTTCTGCGAAGCTCAGGCACCATCCATTGGCTGGGGAAATAGCTTTCTAAAAAGATTCTTTTTCAAAGCCTGGTGCTGCTTTTTAGCTTCTTCAGACCCCAGAAGGTGGCCTCCCTTTTGTCCCCAGTTTGGGCAGGCTCTCCAGCATCTGAAGGAGTTGGGTTCTGCTGACTCACTCCTTTCTGATGGCTCCCAGATGTTTACCTGGCACCAGCATCAAGGGCCTGATGTGCTGGAAGGGAGGCTGTGCTCCTCTTGGCCCCTTGAAAACAACAGAGGACACTTCCTCAGCTGACTGTCAGCTGATAATTCCCTCCAAATACTCTCAACCCCCAACTCAAAGGCAAGATGATCTCAATCTTCTCCAGTGAGGAGTTCCTGATGTTGCCCCGGAGCCACCACTCCGGCTCTGCAGGGCTCTCGGGCTGGCTGAGCTTCAACACATGTCCCAAGGTTTTGTTGCACCTGGACATGAGGATATTAAAAGAGGCAAATTGCTGGACATCTGAAATTGAGGAGAGCTTGCTGAAATGTGAGCATCTGTCTGCTGCTGTCAGTTATCCTCACCAGGGAGCTTTTTGCTCCCTATCACCTCGTTGATCACTTTCCTGCGGATGCTCAGCGCTCCCCACCTTGAGCCAAAGCAGAAGAAGGGACCCGAGTGAAGAGGATGGTAATGCCCAAGTGACCTCATTTTAGAGCAGGGCTCACAAATGGGATGATGCAGGAAAGAACTTCCCCAGGAAGAATGCTCCATCTGTTGCAAGGTTTTGGCTGGGTTGGGAAACCAGATGCGTTGGCTTCCCTGGGCAGCCCTGAGTGGGGCAGCTCCTCTGGGCTTTCAGATGTTACCAGCTGATTTATATATATATATATATATATATAATTTTTTTTCCAAGCTGCCCTTTCTGTAAGTTCAGTGTTTGCCTCAAATGGGTGGTGGATATGGGCTCCTATTTAGCAAAGGGGCAGGCAGCCAAATGCTGGGGTCTGCCTGCAGTGTATGTGAGCTGTCTGTTCCTGCCTGCTCTACCTACAGGGCAGCCTGCAGTTAAAATTGCTTCTGCTAAATGGCTGCATTGTACCCGGCCGTGGCAGAGCAGCTATTTTTAAGCTCTTCAGAAAGTGCCTCAAAGTAGGAATTGTTCCCCTGAATTTGGGTCAGACAGTCTACAGAAGCAACAGCTTTGTTTTGCCTCCCCCTACTCCTCTCTGGAGCTGGGTTAGAAGGTTGGGGTTGGGGGGTGTAGGAAATGCCAACAAAGCTGAGAAGAGGATGAGGTTTAAGTCTGCTGTCTCTCAGGTGTGCCTGGAGCTGAGGACAAGGTGTGTGTGTGTGTGATTTGCTCTGCAGAGCAGGAAATCAGAGTCATAAAATAGTTGGGGTTGGAAGAGACCTTAAAGCTCACCCAGTCCCAACCCCCCTTCCATGGGCAGGGACACCTCCCACCAGCCCAGGCTGCTCCAAGCCCCATCCAACCTGGACTTGGACACTGCCAGGGATGGGGCAGCTTCTCTGGGCAGCCTGAGCCAGAATTTCCTCCTAATGTCTGACCTATATAATGAGAAGCCATTAGCTAAAGTGAGCAAATTCCAGTCCTGCATTGTTCAGCAGAGGCTTCAGTGCTCTGCCTGGAGAGAGGCAGAGGGCAGCTGGTTTTCATCCACCCTAATACAGCACAAGAAGCCTCAGGGAGGGAATTTGTTTATTGTGTGGAGACAGCCAGCAAGTTTTCAGGGGTTCTCTATGGCCTCAGAGGGTGGTGAGTTTTTTGTTTGTTTGCTTTTTTTGTTTTTAATTTTTTTGGGGGGGGGTTGGACAGTGTTCACCTGTGCAAAGCTGAGCCACTGCCTTCCTGATGCTGATGGGTTTGGGACTTCATGCTCAGCTGCAGCTTTTCCAGCTGGGAGCTGGAAGGCACTGCCTTGGACCATGTCCAACTCATCCAGTTTCCCTGTGTCCAAATCCTGTGTCCCGGTGCTGAAATGTCTTGAATAATTCCTGATGCTGTGTAGGAATTCTTTCAGCACATCTTCTAGCAGTGCTCTCCAAACCAGATCCTCACCTCGTGTGTTGGAAATGGGGGTGGGGAAGATTTCTTCCAAAATTTAGCCCTAAGGAGAGAGATACTGCACTTGCACCTTCTGCACCAGATGGTTCTTGCCCCTGATGGATTGGTTCTGCTCTGGTGGGTCTTAGGTCCCACTTAAAGAGCACAAGATGCTGCAGAGCCACATGACAACACCTCTTTCCTTCCCAGGAATTGCTCATGATCTAAATAAAAGCAGCCAAGATGCACAAAGCTCATTTGATGGAGAAGCTGAGTTGCAAGGCATGGGAGTGAGATGAAGGGAGGAAGAGTTTGGAAATTTCAGGTTGAAAAGGAGCACCACAGAACAAGAGAGAGGATGGGGGGGTTAAATAAAACCGTTCCAAACTTGGCAAGGACCAAACTGAGAACATCTTCCTGGGCCCTGGGTGCTGACAGGTTCTGAGAGTGCATGGGAACACCTAATCTTCTGGCCAGAAGAGGCTCATCTCAGCTGCCATAATTCATATTTCTGGCCACCCTCCCACCCTCTGAGAACCCCCTGGGGGGTTACTGGGCAGCAGGGATCTGGGTCGGTCCCTGTTATGGTGGCATTTTGCACAAACAGCCTCTGGCACAGGGTCTGGCAGCTGCACTGCTGGAGCCTGTTGGCAGAGAGGGCCCTCTCCAAAATAGCCCTTGCTGGTGGCTGACCTCTCCAAGCTGCCTTGCTGGGAATCTGACTTTCCCTTTTTTTTTTTATTCGTATCCGTTCTCCTCTTTCCCAGCTGCTCTTTTGCTTCCAGTGTCTTCCCTTTGCAGCTGTGAAGGTTACTGGGAGCTGCTGGGCATTGCTGGGTGACACCTGGTGACACCAACCCTTGGTGTTGTTGGTGCTACCATGCCCAGGTGTTGCCTCCTGGTGTGATGAACTGGGTTCCCATCACTCCTGCTGGTGTCCAGCTCTTCCTCACCTCGGGGTGAATGATAATTTCTTGTACTGTGGGCAGCGCTCTCAAGCACCAAGAGTGGGTTTGGGAGGGGTAAGCACTGAGGGCTTCTCTAGCACTGCTCTGATTGCCTGTTTCTCCTCAGAATTCAGACCTGCTCTGAGCCCCAGGAGTCCCTACAAGGAGCTCAGCCTTCATCTTCACCTCCACCTCCACTTCTTCTGGCTGTAGAGGAGCCATGAGTCCTGCCCTGCCCTGGCTCCTTTCTCTTGGATGTGTACTGCTCCTGCCAAAGGCAGCTGAATGCTTTGTCTTGCCCAACTCGAGTCACCTGGAGAGCATTTTGAGTAAATATCAGGATGGGGAAGCTCACTCCAGATCCAAGAGAGCCATCCTGTTCTCAGACAGACAGGAGATACTGATGCTCCACAATAAACTGAGAGGTCAAGTGTACCCAGTGGCCTCTAATATGGAATACATGGTGAGTCCACCTCCTAATCCCTAACTTTATTTTTTTTATTTTTATTTTTAATTTGTTCTGCTTTTCCTCCCAGTGCAAGAGGTGTACCAAATTCAGTTTTCCTGGGGCCTTTTCATTCTGGACTGAATGATGCTTGAGATCATTGGACTGTTTGGGTTGGAAAGGGCCTCTAATGGGTCATCAAGTCCATCTGCTGCATAGTTTCAGACCTGGTTCCATTATTCATAAACTTGTGTCTGGCCCAGCCCTGAATGCATCTCTAGTGATGGCAATTCCATAGCCTGCCCCAGCAGGTTCTTCCATTACCTTAATGTCATAAAAGCATCAAATTTTCCCTAGTGTTTAACCCATGTTAAGCTTTCAGATGGTTGTGACTGGTGCTTTGGGATGGCACAGGCTGCTCAGGGAAACCTCTGATGGTTGCTTCTGCCCTTTTGTCATACACTGACCAACAGAGATGCTCTAGGTAAGCCAAACATCCATGATGCTGCTGAGAATCTGCTCAGCACCTGAGAGAACCAAGACTTGAGGAAGGTGGCTCCATCTGCAAAGAACTTCAGACCCTGGAATTAGCTGGAAAAAACTCCAGGTGTTTGTGGGCAGATGGGGGTCAGAGCTGTTGGCTTTTTGTCATTCAAGAAACCAAAATAAAAGTTTGGTCAATGTATTCTCCCACTTCAGAGGGAGAATCTTAAAGCCTGAGTATGAAATTTGCCTTTGCCATCAACAATTCAGATGAATAGTTTTTCTTCACCTGATGCCAGAGCCCCTACTCAGAGCTATTTTTGACATGCCACCAAAATATTGCAGGGCCAGAAAGTGATGTAGGTAAATAATATTTTATTATTATTATTATTATTATTTTGGTGCCTTTTCCCAATGTGCAAATATAATTATGACTGAAACTAGCCTGACTTCAACTGTGCTCTCCTGCTGACAGATTAAATGATTAATGATTTGTTAAGACCGTGTTTAAAAGGGTAAAAGAAATAGCACACTAGATGTAACAGAAATTGGTTTGCCAGCTGGGCTGGAATGAGTGCTGCAAATGGAAAATCCTGCCTTTTGTGGCTGTGGGGAAAAGGGAAAGAGGGAATGGGAGGACAGTGAGGAAGGACATGTGTCCATCAGCTGGTCCTCCTTAGATTGCCACCGCATCTTCAGTTGGTCAGGACTCTGGTGCCTTTTGAAGAACTGGTGCTTTGTATTTCTTTTCTAAGCTCCCACATTATCCTGCTGGGGAGGTCCTGCCAGAGAAGAGGTGACTTGATTGGTTTCCAGAAAGTAAACACAAAGCATGAGAAAGCCCAAGTGTGTTTTGGTTGGCTTGGAGGATCTGAGAGGGTTGGTGCTGCGGATGCTCCGCTGGCCGCCTGCTGGGGACGCTTCCAGCCTGGTTGCACTTTTCTGTTTGCCTTTGCTCTGTGTGCTTTTCTAGTGGGTTTTTTTCTGGGTGATTGAGGGCAAATGAAAGGGTCTTGTATGCTGTGAAGAAAGAAGCTGAGTATAAGATGGTGCTGCTTGGAAAGGCTATAAGCAGCCTTTCATGTATTGCTGTTTACCCAACGTGACTTGGAAATGCTGCCTACACTCTGGAGGTGAATTTCACTTTCATCCTTTGTTCTGCAGAGGACATTTCTCAGTTGGACTTGTTAAAGGGGACAGTCTGTGTATGGTACTGTAGATAAACATTTCTCTTTTCACTGATTGGTGGACAAGTGGGCACAACTTGGTCTTCTCCATCCACATCCAAGCGCTGCCTTGTGAAAATCTTTTCTCCCAGCTCCATCTCTGGCTCATTCAAGTGCTCTGCAGTGCAAGGGGAGCTAATATATTCCAGGAGAGGGATGGATTTCTCTACTCCAGGGTGAACTTTGGTCAGTGGAGGCTGTTAATAAGAAAGCAATAACTCAGCGTGTCCCATGGCTTAGCTGGAAATCAAAAGAGTGATATATAAATATATAGGTATATGGGATACAGGTAAAGTGAAGTGAAGAAATGAAGAGAAACAGGTTTTTTCTGGTGGGTTTGTACAGTTAAGTGTGAGCTAGAACAGCTACTCAGCATTAATGGAAAATGAGGGAGCAGTGTGCATCTTGCTGCATCTTCCCTGCAGAATTATCTTAACTTTATTACAACTTTCTAATCAACACTTCCACGGTGTGTTTGGGCTTTAAAACAGCAGCCATGGCAGGGGAGAGGTGCCAAGAGCCAAACAAACTCTTTTTTTTAATGAACCCAAAGTGAAAAGGACGTAATAGTTCCTAAGACATCTTGACCTTTACAGATGGCTTAGTCAGATGGCATTCGGCAGTGATGAAAGGCAGGAATCTTTGCTCTTGCCTCAAAGACAGCTGGATAAAATGAAATTGTTCTCAGTACAGATTGCTGGGAGGAAAATAGTTTGTTTTCATGTATAAGGTATCCATCCTTCCTCTAAATTGAGGGGGGGTGATTTGCCCTGTCGGGATGGGGTAGGATTTCTGCTTGGGTTAGCAAATTATATCCAAGATTCTGCCAGTACATGTCAGACCTGCACTTTTGTGCCATGACAGCAAAGGTGGGGGAAAAAAGGGGAGAAAAACCAAATCACTGCAATTTAGGTGTCTAGGGTTGGGTTTACAGACCAGTTAAGCTGAGTGAGTAGACTCCTTGTGGGGTGTATTCTTACCAAAGCTGAAGCTACAAATTGCAGTACAGTGTTTTACAGGTTTTACACTTTACAGATGTGCCATGTGTTTTATCTGTGCTTTGAAAGACCATTTCAGCTTTGCAGGAGTAAAGAGAGAAATTCCATGTGCTCCATCTTTTGGCATTGCAGACCTGAGGGCTTCCCAATCTCTCCTTGAGAAGGAAGCAGAGCATGGCCCCACACTGCTCCTCTGGCTTCAGTAGTCCTCCTCGATACTGCTTTGAATATTGGCTTTAAAAAAAAGCTTCCAAGCATAGCTGGGAAAAGTCTGAAATCTATTTTTTTTTTTTTTTAAATATGTTCATTGCTCTGAAATAATTCCAGCCTCCTGACCACATTTATGTCTGGGAAGCAAGAGGCAAAAAACTGCTGGAATTTCAATGGGATGGCTTTGTAATCTGATGCCCAGAGAAACCTCTCCATTCAAGCACAAAGCCATGCAAAGGAGCTCATCCCCACTTGCCTGTTGAGGATCTTCTGTCCCGGTTCATTTCTTTTCTCCTCAGGCACCAAAGGAAGATGGAACTCACACAGTTCCCAGCCCTTTCCATTTAATTGCTCCCAGTGTCCCTGGGTTAAATCAGGAGGTTTGGAGCCTTTGAATGATGCTCTGCTAGAAAGTCCCAGCAACACACAACATCTTGGGGGAGTTTCTGTGGCTTTCTGGGTTGGATGGGGAGGTGGATTGTGGCTGCTGACTGCCTGGTGCAGAAAGCAGGAGGCCACAAAAAAGTTGTGTATTTATTCAGGCCCCATTGCAATCGGCTGCCTGAGCAAAGAGGTTGGAAAATGGGTCGGATCCCAGGCACTTTCAAGGAGCTGGAGAAGGCTGAGATGGAAAATGGGTTTGCTGCCTCTGTCAGGGCTGTGTCCAGGGCTTTGCAGGCTGACATGGATTTGCTCGGCCACCAGTCAGCTCCAAGCCAAACTGGTGAGCTCAGAGCAGCCCTGGGATGTTGTTGGAATTTGGGTTGCTGAGCATGCTTAATGATAAGCTGTTCTCAGAGGTCTGGGCTCTTAGCTCAGTCAGATGAGCTCATGTTTGCCTTAGGAAGATAGTGTAGACACACCAAGTTCCAGGAGACATGGTGTTTTCCTTTCCTCTTAGCCAGGGACATGTGGTCCCTCCCCATCTCAGTTATAGCTGCCTGAGACTGTCTTCAGATTCTTACTCAGAAGGAGCATTTGATGTTTTTTCAGAGAGCCTAAATTCCCTCTGGGCCTTCAAATGGGTCCTATGATGTGTCAGAGAGCAAGAGTTGCTTTTCTTCTGGAGAATCCAAGACTTGGAAAGACCAGCTGGTCATGATGGTAAATGTCCAGAGAGGACATCATCTTGTGCTGGCACATGAATGGGCTGGAGACACATTACAAGACCTTTCTTCTCTTTGGTTTTATTTGTAGGAATGTGCTGTAATATTTTAATCCCAATGAATTATCCTCTAAGGACTGCTCTGAATAGGCCAGCTGTCAGGAATTACACAATGAATTCAGGGCACTCTTTGCTGGGTCCAGCAAGTCTGGCCTTTAAAACAAATACACTCCTGGGCAGTGGAGCCACTGCAGCCTGCTTTCCTCTTTGCCTTTGTGTGGGGTTTGAGCTCTCCTTTGGCTCACAGCTGAGTGACATTCAGTGAGGACTGATCTCACCCCAATATCCATCCCTCAGTGGGAACATAAATGGGATTTGTCATTTATAGAATCATCAGATCCTTTTGGATGGAAAAAAAAAAACAATCCTTTAAGACCAAGTCCAACCATTAAGCCAACACTGCCAAATCCACAACCAAACTGTGTCCTTAAATGCCACATCTTTTTAATACCTCCAAGGATGGTGACTCCATCATTTCCCTGGGCAGCCTGTTCCAGGGCCTGATAACCCTTTCAATAAAGAAATTGTTCCTATATCTAAATCTACCCCTGGAGCAATTTGAGGCCAGAAACTCTAAACTTCTACCCTGATTCTAAACTTCTACCCTGATATTATATTAACATCTCTGGGACTTTGCCACCTCTGGTAAATTTGGCTGGATCCTTCAGTGAACCCTGCAGTTTTTCTGGAAGGAGAAGAAATGGGAGCAGGAGTTTCAGCCCCATACCTGTAGCTCAAGGTGTTGGGCCAAAAATTCCCACCTGTGATGGTACTGAGGGCACAGAGTGTTGGAGCTGGAGTTGCCTTTGGTAGGAAAACCAGGACATGTCCTGGTAGTAAGGACCATGGATGGGAAATTGTGCTGGAGTGTGAGAAACCTTGCAGATCTCACAAGGAAGCACTGGGATCTCTGCCCTTGATGCCTTTGGGTTTTTTTTTTAAGACAGATTAGAAGGACACCTATGGAGAATGTCTTGTTGTTGGGTTCTCAAGGTCTGTCCCAGGTCTGCTTTCTGCTGACCTACCCAAAATATTCCATAAGCAGAGTGAGATCAAGCATGAGGAATAGTGCAGCATTACTGACCCTTTGCCATGCCACCAGAGGACATCTTGAGAAACTTTCTTTTAGGACAGAATACACCAGCAAAATGTGCTGGCTTCACCCAGAGCATCCAGGCACCAGGCAGGACCTGTCATTTAGTCTCTCTTTCTCCTCTGATTGCTTTTGGTTGGGTCTCTTGATCTAATAGCCTTGAAGGTGACAAACTGACCTGTTCTTTTCTCTCCTCACCCACTGCAGACCTGGGATGATGAGCTGGAAAAATCAGCCCATGCTTGGGCTCAGCAGTGCATCTGGGACCATGGACCCAGTGACCTCATCAGATCAATTGGGCAGAACTTGGCTGTTCACTGGGGCAGGTAAGAGTTGGGGTGCTACAAGCAATTTATGGACCTTCCTCTAGAGCCAGATGGAAAGCTTTACTTTGCTGATGCTCAACAGGGCACTGGGGAGCCAGGAGAAAAGGTGAGGAGCAAGATTTTGGTGTTGCTACACTGAAAAGGTCATGGGATGGCATCTGCAGCCACCTTCAGCATCCTGTTCCAAAGAAACCAACACTGTTAGGGGTTATTCCATGTCCTGGATCTCTGTGATGTTTCTGAGGTCACTCTTAGTCCTTGGGGACAATTGCTGCAGAAGGAGCCACAGCCCTTGATCCTAAATCTGCTGTTTCAGGGGGGTTCTGGCATCATCCTGAGAACCAGCTGGAAGCTGAAGTTTCCCAGGAACAATGTTTGGACTCTGCAAGTTCAGAACCCATTGCTGTAATCTTTTTAATTCTCTCTTGCTGTAATGCCCATAAAGATTCACCCAGCTCCTAATTTCTCTTGACTGACACCAGTTTGCAGGATTTAATTTTTTTTTCTTTAACCTCCCAGGGAAATTTTTAACCTGGAGCTGTTAATCCAGCTAGGAAAGCTGACTCTAGGGCTCCCAGATGGATTTGCCATGGTGAAACTTGTTTCTTTTGAAGCCCCTCTTGTTAAGCCTGTTTTAGGTTAAACTTGCTTTGTACAACCAACATTTTCTATGTGCTCAGGAGCCCCAAAGGGTGGGAATGCAGTTATGAGTGTTGTAAATCAGGTAGAACTTGGGTAAAACAATGGATATTTGCTTGTGTCAAATTAGCCTGATATAAAATTTGGACCTGTTTGTGTTGGCAGAATTATATCATGATTAGAAAGTAAAGTGGTTAATCCATCAGAGACAAAGTCCAAAGATTGGGCTGTTCTTGGCTCACCTTCAAGCATCAAAGATGGCCATGGGTTACTGGTGGAGGTAGCTCCAGTCTCCCTCCCTTTGCAGTCACTGAGAGGAAAAAGAAATCAGATTTATCTCAATTTTTGCTCAGGAACAGGCCATAACTTGATTGCCTCAATTTCCTATCCCATTTAAAAAAAAAAAAAAAAAGGATTCGGAAAGTATTCACTTAATGACATCACGAGATTATGAGATTAGAAGTAGTTTCAAAGCGTTAATGAATGCCTCTTAATGAAGAGCTGGCTGAGAGAACAAACTCCAGTTGGGAATGATATCATTTGTATTTTGTGTGAGCAATAAAAAGCAGTGGGTTTGAAGCTCTGCTTTGCTTCAGGACAGTTTGCAGCTTCCTCTGGTTGTTCCCTGCCCACCCAGCACACAAAATTCAGGTTTCTCCAGGTGGTGTCAACACCATTTGTGTTCCCCCAAAGAGCACAAAGTAGCATCAGTGCTGCAACCAACCCCAGGGTCAGGTGCAGAGGTTGCACCAAGGGCACGCAGCGCAAACTCTTGGAATAAAAGTTGGGATGTGTGTGAAGGACACCAACAACTCTGTGCTAAGGCTTGGTGGGGTGAGGGTGTGAAAAATCCCACTCATTTCAAAAGGTCTGGCAGGATCCACTGCTCACCTACTTCCAGATTTAGCAAATGGCCTGGTGGTAAAATAGGTACCTGATGGCTTTTGGTTGGAGATGGTTGGGAAACCTTAACTTGTGTTTGCTTTCAAAATACAACTTTCTGCCCAACTCCAAGGTTTTTTTTTTGTAGTCGTGTGGAAAAGTCAGGAGGACATTTCAGGTCAGCAGCACTTGAAGTGGATGTCAAACCTATAAATAATACAGGAAGTCAAACTGGGCTGTGAATCTTAGGGAAAAAAAAGGTCATCTTTAACGTTTTCAGTGAGTTGTGTTTTGGTTTTTTTTTTTTTCCTGTTGGCCAGACCCTGTTACCAAGTTCTTTAAGCAACACCTTCTCAGTGAATGGAACTTGCCCTGAGAAACCTTTATACAAAAACTAAACCAACACTTGTGTTATAAAAATCTGAGCTTACATTTTTGCAGGAGGGGGTTGGCTGGTTTATTTTTGTTTTTTTTTTTAAAGCTTCTAACCAGAACTCTGTGACTGAAGCTGCCTTTGCTCTTTCAGGTATCGGTCTCCAGCTTTCCATGTCCAATCTTGGTATGATGAAGTTAAAGATTACACATACCCATATCCTCATGAGTGCAACCCATGGTGTCCAGAGAGGTGCACTGGTTCTATGTGCACACATTACACCCAGGTCAGAGAGGCTGAAGAGCTTTGGGATCTCTACCCCTCCACACCTCCCCTCCATCTCCCCATGCACCCATGGTTGGGAACCCTGCTGATTTTTCCATCATTGCTCTTGCAGATAGTCTGGGCCACAACCAACAGGATTGGGTGTGCTGTGAACCTCTGCAAGAAGATGAATGTCTGGGGAGAAATCTGGGAGGATGCTGTCTACCTGGTCTGCAACTACTCACCTAAGTAAGGGGGGGGATGAGCTGGGCTGGTTCCAGCTTCCCCAAAACTTGGAGGTTGTTTAACCAAGCCCCAGGAGCTGGAGAAGAGAAAGAATCATAAAATCATAGAATTGGCTGGGTTGGAAGGGACCTCAGAGATCATCAAGTCCAACCCTTGATCCACTCCCCCCGTGGTTCCCAGCCCATGGCACTCAGTGCCACATCCAGGCTCTTTGGAAAGATCTCCAGACACGGAGAATCCACTACTTCCCTGGGCAGCCCATTCCAATGCCTGATCACCCTCTCCAGAAAGAAATTCTTTCTCATCTCCAACCTAAACCTCCCCTGGCACAACTTGAGACCCTGCCCTCTTGTCTTGCTGAGAGTTGCCTGGGAAAAGAGCCCAACCCCCCCCTGGCTCCAACCTCCTTTCAGGGAGTTGTAGAGAGTGATGAGGTCTCCCCTGAGCCTCCTCTTCTCCAGGCTGAACAGCCCCAGCTCCCTCAGCCTCTCCTCATAGGATCTGTGCTCGAGTCCCTTCACCAGCCTGGTTGCCTCCTTTGGACCTGCTCCAGGACCTCAATCTCCTTCCTGAGCTGAGGGGCCCAGAACTGGACACAGGACTCGAGGTGTGGCCTCACCAGGGCTGAGTACAGGGGCAGAATCCCTTCCCTGGACCTGCTGGCCACGCTGTTCCTGAGCCAGCCCAGGATGCCATTGGCCTTCTTGACCACCTGGGCACACTGCTGCCTCCTCTTCAGCTTCCTGGCAATCCAGACTCCCAGGTCCCTTTCTGCCTGGCTGCTCTCAGCCTCTCTGTCCCCAGCCTGTAGCGCTGCATGGGGTTGTTGTGGCCAAAGAGATTTCAGGCAGTTTGGTTGTGGCTTTAAATTTTCTCTTTAGACGGCAGCACGGGGCTGGGTCAAAGCTTCTGAGCCTGGAAAACTGAATGAGGGACCAGGCCAGAGCTTTGGTGTTCCTGCCATGGGTAGGAGGAGCAGGAGATGGCCATGATGAAGCTGGGGAGAGCTGCCAAGCCAGGCTTGTCACTCCCTGCTCCTGGGAGGGGATGAGGTGGTGGTACCCAGCCAGGTATCACGACACATTTCCACTTCCCTCCCCCTGCAAAATTCTGCTGGGTTGGCCCCACCTCTGCTCTATGCCAAGGCAGTCCTGCACTGGTCACTGCTGGGAGTGAAGTGAGCTGGCACTTGCTGTGAGCAGAGAAATCCCAGACCTGATGAGCTCCCCTTGGCTTAAAAAAAAAACAAAAAAGAATTAGTTAAATCCTGACTGACGCAGTGAACTCGATGCTTTGATTTAATTTCAAGATGAAAATCACATTTCTTGACTGTTACATCCAGGAGAAGTTTCCTCCCTGGCAATGGCAGTTGATATTTTCTGCTTTTAGTGGCTAATAGGAGAAACATTCCCACTCCAAGCCCTGGGTGATTTAAATCTTAGCAACAAAATGAAACAGGAAATCACTACAGGTGAAGGGAGTGGCTTGGAGAGCACCTGAGTTCTGGGGATCCCAGAGCAGAATCATGCAGAGAAAAAAAAAGATGCTCAGAGCTGGCAGCTCTCTGTAAATACATAGATTGTAGCAGAATCCAGGCAGAGCCCTGCAGGTGGGTTTTCTAAGCCCACTTGGCTGCTGAGAACATGATGCTTGTGGCTTGGTGGGGTTTAATACCCTGCCTCTCATCCAGGATCACCCTGTGTCCCATGGAACTCTCTGGGCTATTTGCACATCATCCATTCTGGGCTGCTGGATGGACAAATCCTTTCTTTCTTTATTCTCTTTTCTCTCTGGAATTGGTGCACATTGTCCTCACCCAGCCTTGCAGATGGGGAGAGCTGAAGAAGCAATGATCCAAGGGTTTGTAGCCATGGGATGAACTTATTCCTTCAAACTTCTCAGCCCTTAAGGTCTGCAGTGCAGAGGGCCAAAAAGGCCTTTTGTTTTTGGGTAGTTTCTTGAGGAAAATGCAGTAATCCATTGATTTACCTCTGTTGACATAAGATCGCAGTGTTTATTTAAGGAAAAACCCTAAAAATGTCATCTTTGGAGGTGAAATGAGGAGGAACATTCTTCTTCCAAGGCTTTCAGGGGGTGGTTGTTTAGTCTTTGCTTAGTTGCTCTGGGGCCAGGGTGGTGTTTCTGTGGCCTCAGAGGCAAAAGTGGGGACTTGAAGCTGTCCAGGATGGGTGAGGAGGGAATGCAAGATGCTGCTCTGCTTCCCAAAGGAGCTGGCACAAAGGTGTGTGTGTGTATTCCTGGTGTTTTTCTCTTTGGAAAAAGTTCCAGGTGGAAAATGGAGCAGCTTTTAAATGGTAAGAGCTCTGCATCAGCCTGCCCCATGTGTTGCAGGAGTCAGTGGGGGACCTGGGGCTCTGCTTGAACATGAGAGATGAAGGAAAGCATCAGGAAAATGGGAAGCAGCCCTGATCCCACCAAGCTGTCATGGGGGGATGACAGCCTCTATGGGGATGGATAGAGCTGGGGACAGGCAATCTTTGCCCTATTTACAGCACCATGATCCAAAGATGAGGACAGCAGAAACACCCTTTTCCCCTGGCACCTTAGTGCCAGGTGGTCTTGAGGGCTTGGATGGGTATTTAGGTGTCTGCTGGGTATTTATTGGGGTGTCTGCTGGGGAGCTAAGTGTCTAAGGGGTATTTCTTTGGGTGTCTGGTGGATATTGGGGTGTCTGGCTGATGGGGGTGTGTTGGTCCCATGGTTGTAGGGGCAACTGGATTGGAGAAGCCCCATACAAGACCGGACGCCCTTGCTCTGAGTGCCCACCCAGCTATGGAGGAGGCTGCCAGAACAACCTCTGCTACAAAGGTACAGGGAAGGGGGAGGGTGTCTGGGGCAACCTCCTGGGTGAGAGCTTTAATCAGAAGCTTTATGCACCTTTTAATCAGCAACCTTTAATATCTCAGCCTCGTGGCACGTGGTGGATGGGTGAAACAAACAAAAAAAACCCTAAAAATCCAGAGCTCGGATTCAGGGATTCTTTTTTTCCCTCGGTGAAAATGAGAAGGAGAGCTCAGATGGGGAGGGAAAAGCAGCTCTGAACTTCCATGGGTTTGGCTCAGGAGCTCTGGTGGGATTTTTAAAGGCTAGCAGGAGCCATCCCATCCTTGCAGGGTTTGTGTGGGAAGGGAATGTTCTCCGGTGCTTCCCAGAGGCGATGTGGGTGGGCAGAGCTTGGCTGCCTGCCCCACTCCTTCAGGGGCTGGGGATGGAGCTTTTCCCTCTCTCCCCACCTTGGTTTTCACGACTGCAAAACGAGTACAGTGATTCCTGTCTCTTGGAGGGGATGGTAGATGGTTTTCCCTCACATGGGGAGTTCTCTAAAAATCCATCCCTCACCCTGAAGCCTCCAGCCCGGCAGCAGTGTTATCCTCCAGCACCTGGGGGATCTTTTGGGGTCATGCATTGAGGGCATTCTATTTCTCCCAGGTGTTTTTCTTGATGCAGAAACTGGGCTCTAAGGAACAGGCAGCTTCCCAGGAGACTTTATTTTGCTGCTGTTGCATTTCTCATTTTTCAGCCTGGGTCCAGGGGAGGTCATGGCATTGCAGGTGGGCTGGAGAGGGGAGGGGATACCCTGGTGGTGGAAAACCCTCTTGAAGCCACCATCCATCATCCCTGTGTTTACACTGCTCCTCCTCCTCATTGCTGGGGAGAGCATTGCAGGGTTTTGGGGAGGACCAGCCAAGTAAAAATGACTTTTTCTGGCAACTTTTCCCTGCAAATGGGAAACTTTTCCCTGCTGCAACAGTGGGCAGCTTGTTCTCCATCAAAGGGTACAGCCAGGGATGAACCTGCCACGGATGCTAGAGCCAGGATCATGCTGTAGCAGGACCCAGGTTTTGCCAGAGGACTGGATGAAGCTGTGCTGAAGGGGGGATGGTTTGGAGAAGCAAACCCAGGGGGGATGAGAAGAAGTTTCAGCCACCTTCCCAAAATACTGGGGCTCTCTTTTTGCACGTGCCCTTCAGCAAATTTGTGTTGTCCTTCAGCAAGAAAGAGCTGAGTGGGAAACAGAAGAGATAGCATTTTTTTATTCCTCCTCAATTAGAGGGGGTCATTCTAAAACTTTATTTTGAGGTGCTCTAAATGCTGCTTTTTGTGCAGAGGAGCAGGAGAGGAGAAGTTTTCCCCTTCTGGTATCCCCTGTGGTGCCTTTCAGGGCCAGTTTTGAGTTTCCAACGATTTCAGAGCAGATCCTCCTCAAACCAAACCACCTCCCATCCAAAGATGAACTTGTCCCACTTCCCCACCAGTGCCTGTAATTATTTTTAATCCCTTCTTCCAACAAGATTACAGGTACCAAGATCCCATCATCGCTGAGACAGATGAGACAAATGAAGTGGAGATTTCACAGGAGCAAAAGCCAGTGAAGTTCTACCCTCCAGAACCCAGGGCCAACAAACCCATCAAGCCCAAGAAAATCACCCCAGAAACCTATATGAGTAAGAAAACCTCTTTTTTTCCAGTTCCTTATAAGTTTTGAAGGGTTTCTATGGGAAAAGGTGTGGAAATCCAGGAGAAGCCTCAGGGGAAAAATAACTGGATGTTTGAGTGGGGGGGGGGGAAAGGGAATCTGTGCAAAAATTCAGGGTTAATTATAGCAGAAGCAGAGCTTTCAAAAGCCACCTCTGCCTTGTACACCTCAGCCTTCAATTATTATTTGTTCTTTTGAAACATCTCAAGAAGGAGTGATGAACCCAATGGCCCCAGATCAGCAATCACTTAAATTCTACTATTATTTCTCATTCTCAATGTTCCACATTCAGCAGTTACCCCCTTTGCAGCATATATTTTTTATTTTTTGTTTTGTTTCCTTTTTATTTCTTGCTTGGGAAGGTCTCTGAAGTTATTTGTGGAGCTGGTAGTGCTTCCTCAGTTGTTTTTTTAATCACTGTTAATTAAAAAGGACTTATTATGAAAACAAGGTGAGGCAAGCCAACACATCCTTTTCAAGTTTATCTACCAGCATCTGGAGAGGCTGTAATTAAATGAAGAATGAGAGCTCTGGTTGCAGACCTCTGGCTGTAAATCAAAGCTTTCAGCTGTCAGATGTTTCTACCTTACAAATATTTCCAAAGACACCTGTCTCAGGTGAGCAGCTCCAGCAGCACAAACTCCTCCAGGCTGGGTTGCTCTGTGATAAAATCTTATTTTACTGCACCAAAGACCTCCTGGAAAGATGCATGGTGGGCTGCTCAGCTCTAGAGTTCAAGGGCAGGCTGTGGCTGACTCTTTCCTTTTTAAAGTATTTAGCTTTAATTTTACTTTTTTTTTTCTCTCCAGCACAAGTCATTACGTGTGAAACCAAGATGAGAGACAAATGCAGAGGCTCAACGTGCAACAGGTAAAAAGTTTTATTGATGCCACTTGGAGTGCTGCAGGGAAAAAAAGGGGCCTAAAAATTCACCATTTTTTGTGATCTCTTTTTTTTTCTTTTAAAAAAAATCCCTTCATTTCTCTTATTATAAAAACCTTCAAGCCTAGCAGTAAGGTGACTCAGTTAATTTTATTCAGCCATGATGACCCACAGTTTCAGGTGTCCAAAATAGTTTAATACATTTTGGCAGAGTCATTTTAGAGCCTTTTTCATGCATTCCACTGCTCTCCAAGCCAGACCAATAATTCATAGCTTGTCCCCTCCCAGCCAGTCCAGAACTTCTGGTTAAGGTTTCTGCTAAAGAACAGGACAGTTTATCACTTGGAGATAAACCAAATCCACAGAATCTAAATATTGGTCAGGCTTTTAAGGAGGGTGGGGAAACTGTTTTAAAAAAAGTAGCTATTTTGCAATCCTGTTTTTTTTTTTTTTTAAAATGGGAGAGTTACGTGAAATGAATGGAATGACCATTAAATGAAATGGAGTCAAAGTCTGTTTTTCTTGAATTGTTTTTTTGCCACCCTCAAAGATATATATCTTTACTAGGTATTTGTGCCCAGCTGGCTGCTTGTACAGTAAAGGAAAGATCTTTGGAACATTTTATTATGAGAGTGTAAGTACCTTTTAATAGCTCATGGATGTAATTTGTGGGGAGGCAGCAATAGTAACAGGAATGGGAAATGCCAACAATTCGACTGAAATTTGGCTTCTTGTGTGCTCCACTTATGGGGCTGTATAAATTGGTGCTAATAAAGATGAGCTCTATTTTCTGCATGGTAGTGAGGAAAAAACGAAGCCTTTTGGAAAAGCAAAGTGGCTCCAGAGAGGATTTTTTTCATGAATGCCCTTAATGTGCAATGAAACCCATGGAAAGGTACAGTGAGTCCACAGAATCATAGAATCATAGAATCATAGAACTGGCTGGGTTGGAAGGGACCTCAGAGATCATCGAGTCCAACCCTTGATCCACCGTTGCGGTTGCTAGACCATGGCACTGAGTGCCACATCCAGGCTCTTTTGAAATATCTCCAGACACGGAGAATCCACTACTTCCCTGGGCAGCCCATTCCAATGCCTGATCACCCTCTCCGTAAAGAAATTCTTTCTAATCTCCAACCTAAACTTCCCCTGACACAACTTGAGACCCTGCCCTCTTGTCTTGTTGAAAGTCATCTGGCAAAAGAGACCAACGTCCACCCGGTTACAACCTCCTTTCAGGGAGTTGTAGACAGCAATGAGGTCTCCCCTGAGCCTCCTCTTCTTCAGGCTGAACAGCCCCAGCTCTCTCAGCCTCTCCTCATAGGGTCTGTGCTCGAGTCCCTTCACCAGCCTGGTTGCCCTCTTTTGGACCTGCTCCAGGACCTCGATATCCTTCCTGAACTGGGGGGCCCAGAACTGGACACAGTACTTGAGTGAGAGATGGAGACCAAGCCACAGCTCTTGCAAAGGTTTCTTCAGCTGTCGTGCTGAACAGAAACTTTTATCCAAAAAAACCTTACTCTTAAATATTGTAGCTGAGTAATATTTTGAGCTGATTTGCTGGATTTTGAATTAGCAGGATAATTTCCAAGCAAAGCATGGCACTGCTTTTCCATCAAAACTCCTTTTTGGGGTGAAGAAAGGTTGAAGCTAAAAGGGTTTTTGTATAAGGGAATGTTTGCTTTCCCCATTCTCACTCCTGGGGCACAACTCCATCACCTGCCCTGCAGCTTCTGAGACTGGGGACAGCCAAGTGGTTTCAGCAGGAGTATTTTGGGTTTGAATATTTTATGGAGAACTAGAACTATTTTATACTGGGTGTTAATTTCCAGTGCTGCTTTTTTTCCTAAATTGTGTCTAAATGTAGGGGTTTGCTGCTTAAAAAAAGCTTGCCATGCAACCCAGCATTGCCTAAAATAATATTAATAATAATGAATGAGTAAGGGTAGGAGTTAAGAGTAAGAATAACAAATAAGAGCAAGAATAAGAATAAAGAATAAGAGCAAGAATAAGAATAAGAGTAAGAATAAGATTATGAATAAAGAATAGGAGTAAGAATAAGAATAAAAATGAGACTAAGAATAAGAGAGAATAAAGAATAAGAATAAGAGTCACAGTAAGAATAAGAGTAAAAGTAAGAGTAAAAGAATAAGAGTAAGAATAAGAGTAAAAGTAAGAATAAGAATAAGAATAAGTAAGAATAAGAGTAAGAGTAAAAGAATAAGAGAGTGAAAGTAAGATTAAGAGTAAGAATAAATAAGAATAAAAGAATAAAAGTAAGAGTAAAATAAGAGTAAAAGTAAGAATAAGAGTAAGAATAAGTAAGAATAAGAGTAAGAGTAAAAGAGTAAGAGTAAGAATAAGAGTAAGAATAAATAAGAATAAGAGTAAGAGTAAAAGAGTAAGAGTAAGAATGAGAGTAAGAGTAAAAGAGTAAGAGTAAAAGAATAAGAGTAAGAGTAAGAATAAGAATAAAAAATAAGGATAAAGAATAAAAAATAAAGAATAAAAGCTGTGTTGGGAGAGTAAGATTTAACGACCAGATTCCAGAAGAGTGTACTCAGCTTATTTTCCATCTGGCACTTGGGTGATGGTTTCATTTCTTCTTCATTTTTTCTGCCCAGCAGTAGGTCAGGGTTGCTGTGTGAGGGAACTTTATTTCATGTCTTCTTTGTGTTTGTCCTCAGTCATCAAGCATATGTCGTGCTGCCATTCATTATGGAATTCTGGACAATAAAGGAGGCCTGGTTGATATCACAAGGAAAGGGAGGACACCAGGTTTTGTAAAGTCTACCAGGAACGGCGTGGAATCTTTTAGGTACCATCTTCATGACAAAAATCTTATATTTACTTTAAATAGAAGCAGAGCTTCAGTCATCTTTGCTGCTCATATGTAGATGTAAGAGATTCAAGTCATTTGAGTCTGGTTTTCTTTTCAATCAATGCTTTTGTTTGCTTGTTTTGCAGGAAGAGTAAACCTTCAAATGCATTCATGGTTTCCAAAGTCACAAGTAAGTTTGAAAAGCTGAGAAGAAACCATTTTTTGGTGAGACTTTTATGGGATACTTGAAAACAAGATTCCTTCCAGTCCTCTTTTTCATTTTAAGTGGTCATGCCAAATGGTTCAGGGGCAAAACTGAACCCTACAGTGGTGATCCATCCCCTGCCATCAGTAATTCCACCACTGCCCACCTCATTTTCTAGGAGGAAGGTACAGAAAAAGGGATAATGGTTCAGAGCAGTGTCACAAGCTGCTGGTAGTAAAGTGATGGAAGATGAGCCATCCCTGGAGGAAGGTCTCAGTCTAATGTGAACACTGTAAAAAAAAAAAAAAAAGTAGGTAATAAAATAGGGGAATAATATGAAACATAATACATACAAAATTAATTTATGATGAGCATATAAATAAATACTGTGGAGCTATATTTTTAAGGCAGTTTCCACTTTCTGAGTATCTTTGAGTAATTCCTCCTCCATGCTGGTTTCATTTTGATCAGATACACTTGAGCCACATGCAAGGAAAACTCTTGGGCTCTGCTTATTTGGCTTCCACGCCTGAAGCTGTAGCAAAAATACACTTGTGGGTTGGCTGCTTTTCTCTTCTGAAAGCTGGGATGTTTTGAAGGCTGTGTTAGAGTGTGGCAGCAGGGCTGCTGCTGGAGAGATGCTCAGCCCTCTCCTGGGTACCCATGGCTGGGAAGGGAGTGAGCAGCATCCCTCCTGCTGTCCTCAGCAGGACATGGGGCTCCCCAGGTGCTCTACCTGACTGTCCCTTGTGTTTTCTGCAGCTGCCCCAGCTGCCAGGCCAAATAATTTGCCTTTCCCTGTTTATTTCCTCAGCACAGACACTGGATTGCTACACCACGGTAGCTGAGCTGTGCCACTTCAAGAAGCCAGTGAGCCACTGCCCAAGGTACCTGCCTGCCATGACCCCTTCTGCTCTGGGAATGGAAGATGCTGAGGTTCCCAGCTCTGAGGAATGGAGCTGATTTTACCAAATGACCTGGGGAAGGGGGGTTGGGGATGGTGTGTTTCCTTCTGCCCCATTGATTCCCTTGGATTTGTGATGGAAAATTCAGGTTAAGATTTTTGTACCACTTCCTTAACACGAGGCAAGCTGGCTCAGCCCACCCCAAAGTATGAGCATGCAACTTCATGCTCTGCCTTTCCTGGCTTTTCTGGCTGTGCTTTTCCTTTCCACCTTAAAACCTGTGCTAAAAAACTGCTTTGTGCAGGAGGAATTCATGGCAGGGGGGGCACAGGTTTGTGCAAAGAGTTATGTGCTCAGCGTGGTGCAAAAACCACAGGTCTTTCCCTTTGGAAATGTCATAAAAGATCCAATCCTGACCCAAACCCTCTGTTTGCAGAGCTGCAGTCACTACCAAATGTCATCTGAGGGGAACAAATAATTAAATTCCCCGTTGCCACCTGCAGACCAGATGCAGGCACTTGAAATCTCCCAAGAATGCAGTTTGCTTTCCTGTCGAGCCTTGATATAGAGAATAAATATGAATTTTATTTTTTTTTCCCTAGGATTTATTGTCCAGCCCACTGTAAAGATGAGCCATCCTACTGGGCACCAGTATTTGGCACAAATGTTTATGCAGATGTGAGTATCCTCATTTCCCTCACCACCCTCCCAATCATCAGCTCCATGTGGAGCCAGGACCCTACTCAGACATTAAAGGAAGCTCCCCAGGACCATTGCCATTGGGGATGGGGTAAATGGGGGTGAAGGAAGAATTAGCACCCAGGAAATTCAATTCAGGTTGGGGTTGATGTGCTTGGGATGGCCTCCCAGCCTCCAGCACTGATTTATTCCCATGGATTTCGGGATGTCACTTCCCCACTTTGTGCCTTAGGGTGTAGTGTTCATCTGCCTTGACAAAGTGGTTTGGGATCTTCCAGATGGGCACCAAAGGACTTTTGTTCTGTGCTGACATAGGAGGCAAAAAAAGACTTCTTTCCCCCTCCCCTCCTTGTTCTGGGAGCTGAACAGCATTTCTGAACAGTCAGGAGGCAGCACAGAGCCCTGGAAAGAGAGGATGTGAGTGAGTGGGGTTTATTGGTTTGGCTTCTAAACTCTGCTCTCTGAACAGAGACTTGATGTTAAAACTAGGCAAAGAGTCATATATATAAAAAAATCTCTTCATATTAAGCCTCTAAAAACTGTGTTTAAATTGTTTTCCATTTGCTGGTGCCCCTTTGTTTTCCTTTTATTCTTTTTCTTTCTTTTTCTTTTCTGTTCTTTTTCTTTCCTTTTTCTTTTTTTTTTTTTTTCTTTTTCTTTCTTTTTCTCTCTTTTTCTCTCTTTTTCTTTCTTTTTCTTTCTTTTTCTTTCCCTTTCTCCCCCTTTCCCTTTTCCCTAGTCCTATCCCCCTTTTCCCCCTTTTCCCCCTTTTTCCCCTTTTTCCACCTTTTCCCCCTTTTCCCCCTTCCCCCCTTTCTCCCCTTTCTCCCCTTTCTCCCCTTTCTCCCCTTTCTCCCCTTTCTCCCCTTTCTCCCCTTTCCCCCTTTCTCCCTTATTCTCCTTTTCCCCCCCTTTTCCCCCCTTTTCCCCCCTTTTCCCCCTTTTCCCCCTTTTCCCCCCTTTTCCCCCCTTTTCCCCCTTTTCCCCCCTTTCCCCCCTTTCCCCCCTTTCCCCCCTTTCCTCCCTTTTCCTCCCTTTTCCTCCCTTTTCCTCCCTTTTCCTCCCTTTTCCTCCCTTTTCCTCCCTTTACCCCTTTTTCCCCCTTTTCCCCCTTTTTCCCCCCTTTTCCCCCCTTTTCCCCCCTTTTCCCCCCTTTCCCCCCTTTCCCCCCTTTCCCCCCTTTCCCCCCTTTCCCCCCTTTTCCCCCTTTTCCCCCTTTTCCCCCTTTTCCCCCTTTTTTCCCCTTTTCCCCCCTTTCTCCCCTTATTCTCCTTTTCCCCCTTTTCCCCCCTTTTCCCCCCTTTTCCCCCATTTTCCCCCCTTTTCCCCCCTTTTCCCCCTTTTCCTTCTGGAGAAATCATACATTACTTTGGAGCAAGCAATATGAAACCAAATTTTAAACTTTCTTTTTTATTTTATTTATTTTATTTTATTTTATTTATTTTATTTTATTTTATTTGTTTACTCTGATTTTTTTTTTAAGGGTAGAACTACACAACCAAGTTAGGCAGGACGTGCAAATCCACGGGGCAAATCCATGCTGTGCCTGCCTCTGTGCTTGCTCCAGCCTGCAGGAAATGGGAAATATTTTTCTCATCTTTTACTGAGGATAAAACTCCCTGAAATTACCCCAGAGCCAGGGGGGTTGGATGAGGAGGGGTTTAGGTGAGGAGCAACTCTTGTTTTGGTGACGCAAAAGGATTGGTGGCCTTTAATCCATTGCAAACCAGATTTCCTACCATGCCCCCAGGGTGTTGTTTCATAAAGGAGGGAATGGGCTGTGATTTGGGAGGAAAATAAAATAGGAAAAAAAAAAAAATACATAATTTGTCCACTTCCTAGAGGGTTTGGTTAACCTCTGATTCTCTAACCTATTAATTCTATGAGTCCATGAAACCTTTTTGAGGGGCTCCTCTCTTGATAGTGTGGTGTGAGGGCTCACAGGGCTGTGCAGGATGCTCTCCAGGAGGAGATGCTGGGAATTAACCCAAGCCCCTGGCCAAGGAATGATTAAAGCAGAGAATAAGCTGGATGAGACAAGTGCCAGTCCTCTGAGAGGGCTCTTTGGCTTCAGATCTGAAGTCATCACCCTGGGGGCACTTGTGCCCCAACTGTGTCATCTTCAATAAGTTATCTAAAAAAACAACCACAACAACCCCATGCAGCGCTACAGGCTGGGGACAGAGTGGCTGGAGAGCAGCCAGGCAGAAAGGGACCTGGGAGTCTGGATCGACAAGAAGCTGAACATGAGCCAGCAGTGTGCCCAGGTGGCCAAGAAGGCCAATGGCATCCTGGCCTGTATCAAAAACAGCGTCACCAGCAGGTCCAGGGAGGTGATTCTTCCCCTGTACTCAGCACTGGTTAGGCCACACCTCGAGTACTGTGTCCAGTTCTGGGCCCCTCAGTTTAAGAAAGATGTAGAGGTCCTGGAACAGGTCCAAAGGAGGGCAACCAGGCTGGTGAAGGGACTCAAGCACAGGCCCTATGAGGAGAGGCTGAGAGAGCTGGGGGTGTTCAGCCTGAAGAAGAGGAGGCTCAGGGGAGACCTCATTGCTGTCTACAACTACCTGAAAGGAGGCTGTAGCGAGGTGGGAACTGGACTCTTCACAGATGACCTTCAACAAGACAAGAGGACACAGTCTTAAGTTGTGCCAGGGGAGGTTTAGGTTAGATATTAGAAAGAATTTCTTCACGGAGAGGGTGATCAGGCTATGGAATGGACTGCCCGGTGAGGTGGTAGATTCTCCGTCCCTGGAGACATTTAAAAAAAGACTGGATGTGGCACTCAGTGCCATGGTCTAGCAACTGCTCCGGTGGGTCAAGGGTTGGACTCGATGATCTCTGAGGTCCCTTCCAACCCGGCTAATTCTATGATTCTATGATTCTATGAAAAAAAAAAAAAGAAGGATCTGGCCTAATTTCCAGTTGCACTCCTTCCAAAGTGCCCTCTGGTCTTTCAGCACCTCCTCCAAAGCACCCATTTGCTAAATGGGTACCAAGGTACCAAGGTACCAGGTACCAAGTCAATGGTCCAAGCTGTAATGAACAAAATATTTGGCTACTGTGGCTGACTGGATCTGATTCATGGTGCTTTTAACCCACTCCTATTTCCATGATCTTGAGAATTTGTTTTGCCCTGAAAAACATGCAGAATTGGGAGTTTTTATGGGATGAGCCTGCTTATTTTTTTTTTCAGAGGGCATAGGCATCAGTATCCCAGTTTATGTGGAGGGATTTTTACCTGTTTTGAATGCTGCCTGATTGTTTTTCTTTTTTTTTTTTTTTTTTTTTTTTTTACTTATAATTATAAAATAAACCTGGATTGTGTGTTTAATAAGCTCTTGGGAGGTCCTGGTGAAAAGGAGCACAAATGGGAAATCATTCACAGTAAAATTAGTGAGACTATGGAGCAGGGCTGTAGAGGAGGAGCCTTAAAATCTGGGGTAAATCAACAAGAAAATATGCTGTGGGAAAAGTGCATGCTAAAATCCCAGGTTTTTCCACCTGAATCACTTTTTTTGGGGGGGCTGGGGAGAAGAAAATTTGTGTTCTCTTTCCCTGGTGATAAAATGGGGATGGAAATGAAAAAAATTCTATAAACACATGATTGTGCCTAGGAAATAAAACTCAGCTCTTGCCAAGTGTGGACAGGACCAGTTCTGGGGTGATGCTGAAGCCAGGGGTCTTTATCAAAGCTGTCAAAGAGCTTTTACATTTCCCAAGATGTTGTCATTTGTCACTCTGCCAGGCTCTTAGTGTGGAAATTTGTCCCCATCCCTGCTCAGTTTCCCTATGGAGCTAAGGGGAAAAACTCTTGGCTTTTGGGATGAATCTCCTACCCCAGTTGTGCCCCAGTTAGTGAGAGGATGGAGATCTCCTCTTTAGGGTCAGTGGTGCCTTTGGCAGTGCTGGGTGACAGCTGGAGTTGATGATTTAAAGGTCTTTTCCCCCAAAAATGATTGGATGATTCTATAACATAAGGATGCAGGTACTTATCACCAGAGCCAACCCAGATGGGTGTCTGAGCTCTCAGGAGATATTAACTTAATAATTAAATAGTCACACTAATGAGGAAATGATGGGTGGTTAAACCTAGAGGCACAGACTGAAATAAGACAGGAAAAAATATTATTTACAGTGTTTGCTTCATTTTGTCAAGAAAGGTTCTTGGAGAGCATCCCGAGGGGCTACGCCATGGAAAGCCCTTGTGTTGTCCACAAGGTTTTTGTGCCTTGGGATTGGAAGGGAAGGTTTTTATTCTTTTAAGGTCTCATCTTCCCAAAACTCTGCTATCAATTCATGAAAGCCAAGCCCAGCCTGAGATATAAGAAGGTGAGAAGGGGAGCTTTGGGGTGAGGCAGGAAAAAGCTTTGAGGAAGCAGTGGAAGAGTAAGTCCTGGAAAAAAAAAAAAACCCAACAAACCAACCAGGAATGCCTTGAAAAGCACAACTTTGAGGATGTCTCCCAGTGGAGAATGTTGCAAATTGATTCAAGACAGTTGAGTTCTGTGAGCCAATTTTAGATTTAGAGATTTCCCACCACATCCTAGGGTGAGTTCACAGCATCTCTCCCAAGCACAGCCTTCCCTTGGCCATATATAGAAGCAAACCACCAAAACTGGAACTCAGAACTCAGAGAGCTGCCAAGAGATAGGGTATCCAAAGGGATAAATATCCAGGGGACACGACTGACCTGCTATATATGGCTGCAGGAATGACCCAGCACGAGCTGTATTGTACCCAGGCAATGGGAACATCTGGCTTTGAAGTTGGTTTGGGGGATTTTTAGGGAGTTTATGGGCTTGGGTTTTTTCACCTGCTGCCATTCCCTGGGCAAAGCTGGTTTGGGGTTTTTGTTCTGTCACCTTGCTGCATGGAAATCTTCCAGAGGGCTGGTGGCCAAGTTTGTGCTACTCTTTTTTTTTTTTTTTTTTGGGATGCTTTGGGAGCTTTGCCACGAGTCATTTTAGTGTTCCTCCAGCTCTTCTGACTCTGCACATCTTGGAGAGCAGGGTAGTGGTGAGCTAGAGAAGCTTCAGTATTTTCAGAGGTGTTAATCTCCCTCCTTCCTCAATGTTGTTTTACCAGGTAATGCCTGTCCAAAAACTACACCACTCAATGGGTGCAGTCCTTCTGGTTTTCCTAGAAAGAAGGATTCAAGCTGTCCTGGATAATTGATGGTCATTTCCCTTCCTTCAGGAACAATTTCTGCTTTTCAGGCAACGGGGTGAATAAACTTCACTGCGGTGGCTGCTGACTGGTGAGGAGTTTCACCACAGCACTTGTGTTGGTGCAGACCCAAGAGGCACTGGCTGGAAAATTGTCCTCAAGTCAGCTTTGGCCCTAAATGATCTCCCAGGCACAGTTCCATGGCAGAAGGGAGTGGTGGAAAGGCTGCTTGTCTTTTGAGGTGGTGATGGATGCTCTTACAGGAGGGGTTTTTGTTATCACTGCAAGATCTGGTCCATGACATCTCTTATCCCTCCTTTAACCCTAAGAACAAAGAATTGGTTTGTAGCTTTTCCAACTCCACTTTTTAAAATTTGACTTTTTTAAACTTTGTTTTTGCTTTTTTTTTTCCTCTTTATTCCCTGGTTTTCCTTGATGCTGATGGAGACAGTAAATCTCAGGATATACAACACACAGACAATTTATGAACTGAAATCATTCTTTTCCAGAGCTCCAGTATCTGCAAAGCTGCAGTGCATGCAGGAGTCATTCCAGATGAAAGAGGTGGTTTTGTGGATGTGATGCCTGTGGAAAAGAAAAAAACCTACATTGGCTCCTTAAAGAACGGGGTCCAGTCTGAGAGGTGGGATTTATTTTTTTTTTGGCTTTCAACTTCCCTTTTATTCTTGACTGTGGATTTTATCCTATGTCCAAGTCAGCAGATATCAGGCAGAAAAGCTGGAGATCTGGGATTTAAGGATGTCACTGTGGATTTTGGGATGCAAACAAATAGAGCGTGTTGCCCTGCTCTTTCCTCTCTGAGTGTCTCAGAAAATAAGCATAGACTCAAAAAGAAAAGTCATAGGCATTAAATATGGTACTAAGCATAAATATTCTTTATAGTAGCTTTATCATTTCCCAGTCCTGTGATTGAAATTTGGTAGGTGGAATTTTGGTGACAAACCTCCTATTTGTATCAGTTTCATCTCTCTCTCTTGCTTTCATTTATCTTTTATATCACCAGACAACTTGTAGCTTGGATAGCAAACTCTGCCCTAACTAAGAATAAAATCTACTGCTAGTAGGGACCTGTAATATGAGCACCAGGAGGTGAGGGAAACCAAAAGGATGAGCATGAAAGTTTGGAAAATGTTATTTACACTCAGCAATAAGGAGCAACTTTGTGCTGTGAAGGGTCAAAAGATCAAAAAGCTTTACTCCTTATGCAGTAGGATGCTGAAAATAACCTTTGGTTAAGGTAGATTCCCAAACTGAGATGGGAAAACCTTGCCTTTAAGATTTACTGGGTCTTCACACTTGTTGGAATATTTTATTTTTTTTTGTGGGAATATAAAGTTTTGCCTTTTGCCTGGGGTTTTGCAGCCAAGCAAGGCTGAAGGAAGAAGGGCTGGGACTAGACACAACTCTTTGTCCCTACACAAACAGCCACCCAGAGTCACCTCTGACAACTGAAAATTAATATCCATATTTATTGTCATTTAACAGGAGCTGATTTGGCTTCTCCCATTGCCAGCAACAGGAGATGGGCCAGACAAGCCCTGGGAACCTGCCAGCCCATTTGACAACTGTTTTTAGGAAACAGTTGGGGCTGAATCCCTGCCTAAGGGAGCTCAGTGTTCCTTGGATAAGGAAGAGAACCTTTTGCTTCCCAGCTCCTTGTGTTGGCATTAACACTGTGGGTTTGGATGAAAGCATAAACCAAAAGTGATTTTTTTTTGTGTGTGTGTGCCTTTTTTTTTTTCCATCCTTTATCTTTCTTCTGCTCCTGGTAGGGTGGAATCAGCACAGACAAGTGCACCCTGAAGAAATCATAGAATTGGCTGGGCTGGGGGGACCTCAGAGATCATCGAGTCCAACCCTTGAACCACCGTTGCGGTTGCTAGACTGTGGGGGTACCAAGCTGTCTATAGCCCTTTGGGTCCTGTCTGGTTTATTACATGTGTTGTTTTTTGGTTTTTTTTTTTTTCCTTTTTTCTCCTGCAGCTTGAAGAATCCTTCAGATGGCAACGCTTTCCGGATTTTTGCTGTGAAGCAGTAAAGTTCCTGGGCAAGGTGCAAGTTTCTTCGGGAGAGCACTCTGTTGATCTCCAGAGACAGGAAAGCTCCTCTGATGGCATCACCTCTGACCGTATCCTCCTTGATGACTTCTTTCAGGGAATTAAGACAAAAAAAAAAAAAAAAAAAGAAAAAAAAAAAAAAGAAAAAAGAAAGAAAAAAAAAAGACACCAGGTCCTGACTCAGCTGTTCGCATCTCATCGCACCCGTTCAGCGTTGTATCTTTTTGTTTTTCATCTTGTTGTTTCTCTAGGGGCATTCAGCAGTGATAAACTGTTCTGACTTTCAAGTTATGTGGTGTGCTACACAGAAGGGTGGTGCCTCCCTGTACAGCAACGTGGGGATCTCTCAGCCTGGCCCTGGGTGGCATTTTTTTTTTTTAGGGGGTGAAGCATCCACTGCGATGGGTTTGAGGACGTGGCAACTGCTGAGCAGGTTCAGAAGTGAGCGACTGGCCAGGTGCTGGACCCTTGGAAATGAGAAACTCTTTGAAAAGTTGCATCTTTTGAGGAGAGGTTGGGCTTTGGTTGAGTGTTTTTGGGTATGTTTTGATGTTTTCTGTGCAAAAGAAAAGAAAATGTTGATATTTTTCCCATGCGTCAGCACTGCTGTGTAAGGCTGCTGGGGCTCCGTTGTGTGATGGTGTCACCTTTGGGGACAAGATGTCCTTGTTGGGTGAACATGAAGGTTTTTTGGGGGCTGGGGAAGAGGGTGACGTGGTGGCAGAGATCCTTGCTGTAGAAAATGAGGCCACCAGATAATCAAAAGAGCAGGTTTAGTGTTTGCTGGTCAAACACTGGCAGGTATTTTGCGAGTCAGGCAAGTTAGGAGAAATCAGTGACTTGAGGCTCCTGTGCTGGCACATCTCATCCTGTACTACACACCATTTCCAATAAAATTTCAGTTAAATGCAGTGTATTGTTTCATACAGCAGTGCTGGTTGTTTTATCTGTAGTAGTTGAGTAGTGATCAAGTTAACCTTATTTCTGGTAGGAATGGTTGGAGCCCTGGGAAGCGTGCTCACTTCGCCTTTGTGAAGCTCTTGGTGGTGTGTGAAGTTCTGAGACTTTGAGATAACAGCATAAATGTGGGGTAGATGAATTTCCCCTGGTGAATTTGTCACAACAGATCCCAGCTTGCAGTGTAAATGAGGATTTGTCATCCAGGGTGGTGTGTTTGGCAAACCCCATAGGTGTTGCAATGGTGTTGTTTAGGGATTTTGTTCTTGATGTCTCAACATGCATCCAAGTGCTTCTCAAAGCCAAGAGAAGAGCATAACCTGCTCCCCAAGGCAGGAAAGTATTCTCTGCTTCATATTGGAAATGAATTTTTAGAATTGGTCTAAACCCAAATCTGGTTGTCTTCTGATGTGCAAACCTCCAGTAACTTCATTACTCATGAGAAGGCAACATAAACATTAGCTCTTCAGTTCTTGGAAATGCATAATCCTTCTGCTCCACTTGGTTGTAGTATTTCTTATCAAATGGGGAAACATTTCCCTCCACTTGGCAGATGTCTGATAGTTGCTCTCATGCTCAGGCTGTGTTTGGTTTAAGTTAGACAGGTAGAAAAGCCATCCCTTCAAGCTGTTTCAAAATACAGACCAAAAAGGTTTTTGTGGTTAAGCTTTTCTTTAGTTCAGGAAACACCATGAAATCAGCAAGGTGATTACTTTTATCACTTGGTTTGTCTCACCAATGGGGTTTCTTTCTCTGTGAAATCTGAATTTGGGAAGAAACCTTTTGTAAACTGAGAAGCTGGAGCCACTTTGTGTTGTCTCCAAGAGTGCTGAACAGCAAACCTCCCTTTGGGGTGGATAGAAATGACCCCATGTCAGCCTTGTTTATAGAGTATCCTCTTCCAAAGTGTACAGTATTTGCTTTAGATAGGAAAATTGAACTCAATTTCTCTTATTAGGTTAAAAAAAGCTGGAAAATATCTTAGAAAAGCTTCTGGTTGGAAGCATTTGAGGTCTTGGTGGTGAGAGAAGGTTTCCCTGGTGCTGCCCACCATGAATAATTAAATATGGTCTGGTTCAAGCCCATTATATAATCCAGTATGAATCTAGGACCATTGGGAGCCAAATGGTAGCCAGAGTGCTATTTATTGAATTGGAAAGTATAAGAGATGCCATCAGGCATGTAAAATGCCTTGACCCTAAAGTAGGATCCCACCTCTCCTCTGTTATCCATGACCATTACACGTGCTATAAAAGGATGAAGGGGGTTATAGTGAGCACATAAATTTCCAAACAGCTTGAGTTGTATCTACCTGACGAAAAGGGGATGAGGGAAGACTTATTATTCCAACAGAAGTATCCTAAAATGCTTCATTCCACTTACAATTATGTATTTTTATCTGCAGCCAACTGGTTTGGATTTTTAGCAACTGACGTTAATTTAAGTCTGTATCTGTTTATTTTTGTATTTGTTGTACAAAAGAGGAATTGTGACTTTACTATACAAATATTATTCGAGGTCCTGGGTGCTATTAATTTAAACATACCTCCACCAGAATTAGGGGTGATCAGGTCCTCCGAGGCAGCCATGATGTATCAGTTACTTGCAATCCTCTGTGCTAGCTATCCATAAATAGGTGGGACAGTACCAGTTTTTAGCCACATATTTGCTGATTTTGTATCTGAAACCTAAACATTTCTCAGCCTAATCCATTTCAATGCAGCTTCAAGATTCAGCATGTCTTTAATTCCCCAAATCCATCCCTCCTTAAACCCCAGCTCAGCAGATTAGTAAGCATGGTGCCAACTTGGAGCACCATGGTGTAGCCTTAACTGGGGCATCTGGTTAAACCCTTGGCAAAATCAATGTTGCCTGGTGGTTCTTGTCCTAGAAACTTAGTTTTGAAGCTAAGACTCCCACCACAGAGCATCAATCAAATCTCCAAAAGACTCAAGCAGACTGAAAGCTGGAGCTGCTGCTGTGCTGTGGGGTCTGTGGGCTCCACTAATTTCTTCATTTTAAGATGTTCAGCCAACAGCTGATGGCAGAGTCTCCAGTTGGTCAGTTGTGCAGTCTAAATATTTAGGGCCAGTTCATAGAGTTGCTTTTTTTTTTTTCTATGAAAAATGATGTATTTTACTTCCTATGTACAAAAGTTTCTTGTAAATTTGTGTGTGTGTGTGTGTGCCTTTGCATGTTTTTCGTGGGGCTGTGTGGTTGTTTATAAACTATAATTTTTTTTCTAAATACAGAATTGTAAAATATCTTCCCCCTCCTTCCATTTTCTTTTGATTTCTGAATTATTTGTGAAATAAAACCTTTCCAGAATGAATGTATCCCTTGTCTTTAATGCTCAAGCTGAGCTGGGGTTGTATTTAGAAGAGCTATTTCAGATTACTCCTGGGGACCAAAGCAAGCTCTGGAGATCCTGAGTCTGATTGGGATGTGCAGAGTCTGTTTCACTAAAAAAAAAATATAAAAAAGTGTTATACCCAGGCATTAAAAGTCAGGTTTTACCCCACCAGGAAGGAGATATATTCTTTCCTGAAACATCCTGAGAGAATGGGGAAAATCAGAGTCTGCCTCTAAGTCAAATATAAGGGATGAGAGAGATCAGCAGCTTGGGAAAAGTTTTTAATGAAGAAGTGCTGCAAAATACAACTGAGATGAACTCCTCCCCATGTTGTTAAATGGACCCTGATTTTTTGAAGGGAAAAGGTTTGGTTTGGTTTGGTTTGGTTTGGTTTGGTTTGGTGGGTTTTTTAATTCCTCTTGAAACTTTCTCCAAGCTCCAACAAATCAAATCCACCAACAAATCAAACCAGGTTTTTTTCATGGGAATCCAACACCACCTTGAGTAAAGGAGCAAACATGACAAGGAGTTTTCTAACTGGGCCTGCAGACAGTGAGCATCATATGGCTTTTGACCAAAAATGTGGACTGAGCCATGGGAGGGAGTCCTGATTGATGAATTTCTATGTTTTCCATCACGTATACAACCAGATCAACATAAAATACAGATTTGCTTGCACCACCTCCAGGCTTCCCTGCTACAATTAGAGTTGAAACCCCCAAACCAAGGACTGACATCATAACATTGTTCCTGGGATGACAATGATTTCTGCAAAAGGAAAGTTTCATGGCTACCCAGTTCTCTGCAAGTACAAACTGCCCATCTGGATGTGTCCATCTCCAGTTTGTGCTTGTTCTCCCCCATTCTCCCTCCTGCAAAGCTGTCTCCCTTGCTGGAAACACTGGGGAAGATTTTCACCAGTGGAATTCCAAAGCCAGCAGAGAGGGGAGGGTGCTCAAACTAATTCTCCTGGTCACACTGAGCCTGTTGATTGCAACAGTTGTTTGGGCTCCTATTTGCTCATGCTACAAAATGCTCCAAAATACTACTACAAAATTTATGTCCTGGCTGGCTTAGGGAGGAGAAACAGCTTGAGTGCCAAAATTTAAGGTGGATATTCCTTTCCTATGTGTTAGCTGCCATCCCTTTGACATCCTCTTTGGTTTTTCTAGCTCTTTTTCTCCTCCTGCTTCAACCATGCTCCTGTACTTGTCTACAAAGTGTTGTTACCAGGGGTGCTGTGTGCATGCAAAGCTGCAGCCAAAGCTGTGCAAGTCAGGTAAGTGACATCTTGGAGGGAAACACAAAGAGGTAAGAGGAAACTTGAATTTCTTTAACTTTTTTTCCCAGCTGAGGATGGAATTCAGATTCAGACTTGAGTGAAAATGGCAGAAAAATGGAGGGCTGGATGTAAGTAGAGTGGAAAGGAAAGAGAAATCCAGGTGGGACTGGTGAGGGTGTCAGTCTACAAAAAGAGCAGATCTCATAACCTTTTTTTTCCCACTTGGCTGGTAATCCTCTGGGGTCAGCAGGATGCTGGGCTCTCCCTGCCTGCTATTTCAGGAGAAAAGTCTTGTTGCCTCTTGCTCCTGCTTCCTGCTCCTCATCCCGTGCTGAGCTCATCAGAGGCTATGTATAGCATGGGCATGCCTGGGGATGGGGTTTTTTCCCTTCCAAAAACCCCACATTCATTTATAGGATGCATCCAGGCCATGTTTTCCAAGCCCTTTTGCAAACGATGGGGTTGGTTCTCATTTATACTAAGGACCTACTTTAAGGCACTTAGAAGACATTTATGCCACTTGAGGGTGTGGACAGAGAAGCATAAAGAAGGCTCAGTATAAACAGAAAACCTCCCTTCTATCTTGTTGACAGTGGTTAAAATAGGGTTAGGGAGTTAAATCACCAGACAAGGTCTCCCTTGTGCTGTCCCCTTCTCTGCAGTGGTTGCTCCTCATGCTTTGCAGCATCTGAGCAGGCAAGGGTGATGCTCAGCTCCAGTATTCAGCTGCCACATCTCTAAGCCCATCACAGTGCTATTAATTGCCAAATGGAACATAAGGCTGTTTACACTGAGCTGAAAGCCAAGAGGTTCAGGTGGAATATTATAGCTAAAAGCTGAAGGAGAAAGGAGCTGAATAAATTCAGTGTTTCAGAATGCCCTGCAGGTAAGTGCTGCTTGGGGCTCCTCTGGGTAGGGGCTGGGGTGACCATGACCCTAAAAGAGGCCCTGTCAGCACACACACTGTCCTGAGAAGGGCTTGATGCTGAGCCTCAGGTTTCTATTTCAGCAGCTGCTTCAAGATTTGTTTCTGCACCTCTGACTTTTGCACTTGGGGAAGCAAAAATACCAGCTGTGAGCTGTGCCAAGGGGCCAGAGGAGAGAATTCCTTTTCTACCAGCTTAAGAAGCCTTGTGAGCTGGGGGAAAAGAAAAAAAAAAGAGTAAAACCTGATACAAATTCACCGTAGAAGGGTATTGGGAACCATCTTGCTTGATGTGCTTGTAATCAAAATATGGTTTGGATGAACGTGAGTGGGTTTTAAACTGGATCAGTAACTTTATCTGTCTGGAGAGCAACTCTCAGGGGTTCACAGCTAATATCTCTTCAGTTTAAATCTAATAATTGAATTAGTAATGTGTGTGGTGCACCTGAGAGCCAGAACAACCCTTGAGAAAGGAGGATCTGAGGATACCCAAGGAGAGGAGGAGAACTCTTGAAGTGTGCATGATAGGGGAGAGAGGATTTGTTCTTCATGGCCAGAAGGGCCTCACTGAGAAGAAAGGCAGTAGGAAACCTTGAGATTGGACATTAGGAAAAGCTCTGCCTGGAGCAGATACTCTGTGGTCTTTTCAGGCAATTTTTTTAGGAAAAGGTTGGGTGGCAGCTCCTAAGAGTGAGATAGCAACTGCTAATCCTGCTTGGAGTAGAGGATGGGCTAGAAAATGTCTTGGTGGATCTCCCAGCTGTAATTGTTGTGATTTTCAGGGCTAAGGGAAGCATGAAATCATCTGGGAAGGGCCATCATCTGTTTGGATGGTGCCCACACATGGACCAGAACTGACCCACAGGTTGTACAGATGATAACATTCCAGTAGAAGTGGCCTAGATAAAGGTGCACAGCATCATGGCAGCATGGACTGAGATAATAAAGATAACTCACTGCTCTCCTAACTGCTCTTCAGCTATTTTTTTTCCCCCTGTAGGTCTTCTGGCAGACAAATGAATCCCATGGGATCCTGAGGTGGGTTTGCAGATGGACCTGTGGGCCTCCTGAGGTAAAGAATTGGGAAGAAATCTAGAAAAATGCTGACCTGAAATGCTGCCCAAGGATGGTTTTGGGCATGGCTGTAGGGATGTCACCATGAAGATCCTGGAGACCATGGAAATGTTCTCATCTACAGAGCCATGAAAAAATCTCAGGCGTCTGAGGGCAGCAGGCCAGCTCAGCTGGGTGCTTTCTCCTTTCCAAATACATGAGTGAAGACAAAATGTCTTAAAATGCTGCAGAAAAACAGATGCACAGAGCAAACAAACCTTCCACTGGCCCATGCTTTTCTGGGCCAGAGCTTCTTTCTGAAGCTTTATAAAGAAAACGATGCTTTGGGTTGGATTCTTTTGTTTAGGGTTTTTTTTGTTGTTTTTTGTTTGTTTGTTTGTTTGATTGGGGGGTTTTTGTTTGTTTGTTTGTTTGTTTTTTGTAAATCCAAAGCACTCAACTGGAATTTGTTTGGCCACCAACCCTTTTAACAAGAGCCACAAACCTCTGAAAACCTTTGAGCTTCAAACTCTAGACAACGAAGAGGACTTTAAAAGCCATCTTGATGTTGTGGACAGCTCAGGATGCAGTCCCAGAAAATGCTCGTGATCCTCATTTGAGGAGAATCACTGGAAAAATGGTCAAGCCCTGGCTTCTTGGCTAGGTGGACATCATGGCAGGATGGTGAGCTTGGTGCTGAGGAGCTCCCTGGGGCTCCCATGCTGATGTATAGAATCATAGAATCATAGAATCATAGAATTGGCTGGGTTGGAAGGGACCTCAGAGATCATCCAGTCCAACCCTTTTACCACCGTTGCGGTTGCTAGACCATGGCACCGAGTGCCACATCCAGGCTCTTTTGAAATAGCTTCAGACACGGAGAATCCACTACTTCCCTGGGCAGCCCATTCCAATGCCTGATCACCCTCTCCGTAAAGAAATTCTTTCTAATATCTAACCTAAACTTCCCCTGGCACAACTTGAGACCCTGCCCTCTTGTCTTGTTGAAAGTCGTCTGGCAAAAGAGACCAATGTCCACCCGATTACAACCTCCTTTCAGGGAGTTGTAGACAGCGATGAGGTCTCCCCTGAGCCTCCTCTTCTCCAAGCTGAACAGTCCCAGCTCTCTCAGCCTCTCCTCATAGGGTCTGTGCTCGAGTCCCTTCACCAGCCTGGTTGCCCTCTTTGGACCTGCTCCAGGACCTCGATATCCTTCCTGAGCTGAGGGGCCCAGAACTGGACACAGGACTCAAGCTGTGGCCTCACCAGGGCTGAGTATAGGGGCAGTAGAAGAAACTTGTGTGAGGTCTCTGCTCTTCTCTTGGATAATCCAAGACTTCAGATAAAATTAATGCCAAATACCCAAAAAAGGGATTTTTTTCTGTGTGTGTGTGTGTGTGCTCCCTCACAGCCTCTTCCCGTAATCTGAACACAGAGTTTGGCTGTGACACTTGTGCCAGTAAAAGAGGTTTTTCCTTAGCCTTGAGATCCAGATTTAAAATTAGCTGTGTCTCAGCAGAGCCATCAGCACTGATCCCTGCCAGCCCCAGGGCTCCATGCTAGAGGTTGAGGACCATAAAAGAACCCAGTTTAGCCCAGTTTAAACTGTGACCAGCAAAGTTTGTTCAGGGAGGGCTCCCTGGCTTTTAACACCAGGAGCCTCCATTAGTTCCTCCGTTGAGAAAACCAGTCAAACTTTATAAAAATACTTCCTAAAGCAAATATTAGTGAGTCACAGATACTAAATATTAATAATTCAGACACTTGGACACAGAAATATCATCAGCAGCTCTAAGGCAGCACCTTTTTACCTGTAATATTACAGAATTGGGTAAGTGTTCCTCTGTCCTATTTTTTTTTAATATTTTTTTTTGTGTCTTCTGTGTGCCAACCTTTCACATCTGAGATGCAGTTTTGGAGCTACTCTGAGGTCTTGGACCAATGAAGAAAGTTGGTGTCCACATGAGGGAAGCAGCTGGGTTGGAAGGGACCCAAGCAGGGAGGTGTTGAGCAGGGGGTCAGTAGTTGGGTACTCCTGGGGAATCAGAGGCTTTGACTCCATATTTATAAATTGTACATAAATGAGGGATTTTTGTTTGGTTTTTTTCACTGCCAGACTGACCTCTTAAAAAAAAATATATTGCACAAAGAAAAATCAGCCCCAAAGAAGCCATATTTTATGTGAAGTTTATTCCACCACTTCATTCCTCAAAGCAAGTTTGTTGCATTAAGGAGCCCAATGGAGCAGGAGATACCCCTTGTTTTTCCAGTGAGGCAGTTTTAAATGAAAAGTGGTTTTCTTGGTGAAAATGCAAAAAAATACCAACAATTCTGAGTTTTAGAAAGTGAAAATGCAGTTGTGTCAATGATTTCTTTTCATGATTGCAAGCATGGCTTCTTAAAAGTTGTTGGCACTGAAAAGCACGCATCAGAAATTCTATTTAAGTTGGGTTTTTTTTTTTTCACCTGCTTGAGCTTTGCACAGGAAGCCAAGTTCTGGTTAAATTAGATGCTCTAAATGAGCCATGAAGAAAAAAAAAATGCAGATTTTTCTGACATGGTGATGTCTTGGTGAGGGTGTGTTTACAGGACAAGTGATTTCCACCATGGAAAAAGCAGGACAGGAGATGACATCAAACCATTCCTCTGGCTGTGAGTATCCACAGGGCTGTGGGATGGGGTCTAACACAAGCTCATCAAAGAGTTTTCTAATTAAAGGGTCCTGAGTGATCCTCACAATCTGCTGGGGGATATTGCATGGCATAAAAAGAGGCACTCAGGCACCCTAGTCTGCAAACCCCACTGTTCATGGATGCACCATGGATAAGAGCACTCACTGAATTACAACCACCTTGATGTTCATTTGCTTGTTTGTTTTATTGAGGTCTTTGTTAGGACCATTGATATGAGAAGTGCTTGTTGGGGTGATGTGGAGCAATGTTGGGGCATTGTGTCATTAGGTATTTGAATATTCTTGTCCTCTGGGGATGGTAATGCCTCTTCCTGAACAGAATCACCTCTCTTTAAGCCTCTTTAGTCTGCTGGCATTCTGGTGGATTGGTAACCAAATCAGTCAGGAGATGGCTGCAAACAGGATGCAACAAGAGCTTTTGGTGTCTTGACCTGTGTTATGGCAGGAGAAGGATTTATAGCACAGGAAAGGTGGTTCCTCCTCCAAATCCAGCATGGAGGCATTGCAAGAGATTATCTGTGAAGGGCAAGAAAAGCAAGGATGTTTCCAAGTCTGTCTTGACTTCAGGGAACAGGATATTGCTGTGATGATTCTGAGAGTTACTGTGTCCAGTTCTGGGCCCCTCAGCTCAGGAAGGAGATTGAGGTGCTGGAGCAGGTCCAAAGGAGGCAACTAAGCTGGTGAAGGAACTTAAGCAAATATCCTATGAAGAGAGGCTGAGAGAGCTGGGGGTGTTGAGGCTGGAGAAGAGGAGGCTCAGGGGAGACCTCATCACTCTCTCCAACTCCCTGAAAGGAGGTTGGAGCCAGGGGGGGGGTTGGGCTCTTTTCCCAGGCAACTCTCAGCAAGACAAGAGGGCAGGGTCTCAAGTTGTGCCAGGGGAGGTTTAGGTTGGAGATTAGAAAGAATTTCTTTCTGGAGAGGGTGATCAGGCATTGGAATGGGCTGCCCAGGGAAGTAGTGGATTCTCCGTGTCTGGAGATATTTCAAAAGAGCCTGGATGTGGCACTGAGTGCCATGGGCTGGGAACCACGGGGGGAGTGGATCAAGGGTTGGACTTGATGATCTCTGAGGTCCCTTCCAACCCAGTCGATTCTATGATTCTATGATTCTAAAATGTTCAGTTTATTCCTCACCTCAGCTGGGGCAGCTGGCCACAAAGTTTTGTCTGTAGCAGGGCTGAGAGTTGGTGTTCTGGGGACATAGGTATCCTTCCCTTTGGGTTGAGTAGTTAGCAACAAAACAGAGGGAATAAAATGAATTTTTAAGGAGAGAGGCTGCACTTTGATGAAATAATTATGAGGAAAGCAAGAAAGTCTCAAGAGAACGTGATGTAACTACTGAAGTTCTTGACTGTATCACCAGGATACAGCTCTGAAGGTCTTCATGGTGCCATGGGAAATGGGCCAGGAGGGGAAATCAGCCTCTGAGTAGTGCCTGTCAGCAGGAGCCCAGATTGCTCTGGATCATTGAGATCATTGGGTTCTGGACAGGATGGCCAGGAAGAAGAAAGGTTGCTTGTCTCCTTCTTAATGAACCCAATTATTCCTTCCAGAAGTAGGGGAAGGCAGCTGTGAAACATCTTTCCAATAACGTCAAAGTTGTTATTACATTGTTTGTAGCCCTCTTTGGCTGATTCAAGGTTTCCAGTGTTTGTGTCTCCTGACAATAAAAGCAAGAGCTGCTCACATCCTCATTCACCCAGAGGAACCAGGCTTAACCACGAGTTTTTTGAGCCAAAAAATCTGGGGCCATGTCCTGAGCCATAGAAAAGGCAGCCACGTTCTAAAGCTTACTGGGTTTTCTTTTATTGTGATTTTACTCATGTTGGATCCCTGTGCACAGCTTGATTCCTGGCTTTGGGAAGAAGGGAAAGAGGTGTTGCCTTGCTCAGAAAGCCATCTGCTAGCAATACACCCAAACCACCATGCTGGGCCCTCAAGATCCTTGCCTGCAGGATTTCCAGCTAAAACTTCCCATTAGTAGCCACTAAAGGATACAAACAATGAAGATTTCCATATTTGAGGGAGGGATTTAAAAGAGGTGTGGCTGAGGGAAATGGTTTCCTGGTGGTCTTGGCACTGTGCTAGGTTAGCAGTGGGACCTGATGAGCTTAAAGGTCTTTTCCAACCAAAATGATTCTCTGATCCTATTTGATGATTGCCCATTTCACTCCACCACTCTTGTCTTCTCCTTTACCCCCATCTTGTCCTCTTCCACAGAATATCCATTAGTAGTAATCTGAGATTTGTTTTTGCAATGAAGGTAAGAATGCCTGGGATGTCTCCAAACACTGTGTTGAGTCAGGACATTCTTTTGAACCCAGAGCAGGTAAACAAAACTCTGTCCTCTCCTTTATGAATTATCTTCTTTGAGAAAGAAACTGGGTTTTTTGGGGGGTTTTTTTGGGTCAATGGGCAGCAAAGCATGGAGCAGCTCTGTCTCAGAAGCACAGGTTGTCTGGAGAGTTTTTTGGTGCCTGCTTTACAGATGATGGGCTGATGTGTGGCCATTTTCTGATCAAAACTTTTTGGTTATTTTTTTTTGGTGGGAAAGCTGAATCTCTGACATCTGAAATTTGGGACATTTTAAGTAAGGAGTTGACTTCTCTCTGGAAAATTTTAATGCTCCCATGGGAAGATGAGCACATGCTCAGTCTAAATATTGAAGTCAATCACATAGTTCTTAAAACATTTCCTCCATGCTCTGTCAAGCTGCTGGGCAGTGACCACACGTTGGTTTTTTTGCTTTACAGTAAACCCCTCCAACCTACCCTGATTTCTGATATTGGATGGTTTGAGTTTGGGCAGTAGGAGAGAGATGTCTTGCTTTATGCTCTGAACCTTCCTATATTTGTGTACTTTTGATTTTGGTAGGAGCCTGTCCTTCCTAAACACAATTTCTCTGTTTTCAGAGAAACCTTCAACCTGTTGTGATGTCTTGGAGAATCTGTATAACTGGTTCTACTTACCTGGGAAATACATTTTGTAATCTGACTGTGACTTTTTAACCAAGGGAAGGAAAATCTAAAGAACAGTTTTATCTCAGAGATGTTTGGTTTTTTTTTTCCCTCATGGAAGAAAACTGATGTTCTGCTTTGGATTTGCAGTACTTGGATACATGGCTCAAAATGTTCTTACCCATAAATCATCCATGAGACTGGAACTTGTAAAAGCCTTCCTTATCCAGGGTTTTAGTGGGACACTCAGTTTTCCAGGCAATTGTGAACCCTCCCAGGTGGTATCTGAGTGCTGTGAACTGGCACAACTTTGCTGCAGCTGATGGACCTACTTGACCCATTTCCTGCAGGTGTTTCCAGCCTAAAAACCACCACACCTAAAAGAGTGAGATATATAAATTCATGCATGCTAAACCCAGCTCTGTATTCAGGGAGAGTTAAATAAAGAGCCATCTCATCAGTGTCCAAGGTTCAGGGCATGATTCTGGGGGGTTTGCAAGCTTTAGCCCTGATTTTTGCCATCGCTGATGGTGGTTTCCTGCTAGGGTTGGAAAGGCTGCATGGGTTCAGGCAGAGCAGCCCTTTCCCAGGGAAACACATCAGCCTGGAAACAGAAATAAACTTCACATGGCATTTCTTCCAACTTTCTTGCTCCTCTGAGCTCTACACTGTACCAAGAGACTGATGTCAGCAAACGTGACGCTCTCCCCTTATTAATTAATAATGTTCTTTCTAGAAGTTTGCCTGGTTTACAAAGAAGAGAAACCTGAGAACATGACTGGATTGAAGCACAGGGTAAATTCAGCTGTTCTGCAGCTGTGAAATGATAGAAAGCCCTTTGGTTCTGTCCCTTTAAAACAAAGCATCTTCACTTCTCCATGCAGCCTCTCAAGCATGGTCACAGCCTCTCCACACCAGCAGGAAAAATAAATATCCTCCCCATGCTTTCACTGGTGGAAACCCATCTGCCAGAGATGGTTTTTAGGCTTTGTACATCAATATATTTCTCATATTCTTAAGGCTCTTTGTGGGTAAGATGGTGTGAGTAAATGGTGTGTGAGTGTAAAATGGTGCTCTGTGTAAAATGCTGTGAGTAAAACAACTACAATGAGCTTCACGGTTGTAAGTAAAATGGGAACCAAGGTAAAGCTTGTTTAGGATTAATTTAACAGTGAACTTGTGGTTTTTTTTTTTACTTATCTCTTTTCTCAAGCTGAATTTCTCTGCAGAGTTTGCCAGAGAGGTTGAAGGATTTCCCACCAGCAGCTCTCCATCAGATGAACTCAAGTCTTCTTCTGGCCTTTAGGTTCCTCACTTTTCCTGATGTGCCCAACTGGAATTCCAGGTAGATGTCAGGAGAAACTCTCTTCACCTTTTCTGATGGAAAATTAATACCCACCTCATGATTCCTGGGCATATAAAGCTAAAAGACATTGCTGCTACTCCACTGTCCTTTGCCCTTTCTATCTATTGCAAGGTTTCTTGGAATCCACTCTATTTTCTCTTCTGTTCTGCTCTCTGGAATGTGATACACTGGAAGATAGTAAACAACAAACCAGCAAAAGAGGATATGTTTTGTATTATTTTGTTTATAAGAACACTCTTGACTGGTAAATAGCTACACCCTTCATAAGTGTTTCCAATTTTCTCTTTGAAATATGAAACAAATAATGCTTTCCACAAGCAGCTCTTCTTTGTCAAGTATTTTTTCTTGTTTTAGGATACCAAATAATTTGAAAATCAAAATATTTCCAAAAAAGATGTTTTGGGTTTTTTTTTTTTAAGCCATGTAAAGTTCAATCTGTGACTACAAAGTCCTGACTGCTCGTGATGCTGAATGCTTCATGTTGAGCAAAATATCTTCCAGTATGGGAACTAATGTGTGATTTGTCAAAAGACACAGCAGCCTTATAAAGACAATTGCATGAGAGACTTCACTTGGTTTATTTCTTCTTAAATTCAGTAAAAAAGACCTCTTATAATAAACCAATAGCTTGAGGTGTTTAGGAAGGAGTGGTACCTTCTGAGTGATACCCTAAGACAGTCTTCTGATGGTCATTTCTCAGAAACAACTGACCAGACCATGGCATTTTACTTCCAACAGCATGAAATGATCCTCAAAATCTCTTATTTAGCAGCTCATGCCCTTTTCCTGGGAGAATTTGAGTCCATGCTTGATACTTTGTCCCTTTTCCTGAGCACAAAGGTGGAATTCTTGACTTCATCAAGAGAGAAATTGAAAAATTAGGTCCCAAGTTGAGGTGGCCCAATTTATTCCAGGTTAGGTTTTCATTCTCATGAAAGGCCTTTTTGGTCTTACTGTAGCTGGGATGGTTTCCTCTAAATGTGCTGTGTTCCTCTGTACTGTTCTACACTCCCAGAGTGTTATTTCAACCCAGTTTAAGGTCGCCTTGAGGGTGGCTGAGCTTGGCAGGACTTGGGACTTCTGGCCCCAGGACTTGCTGCTGATTTTGGGTTGCTGGCTGATTACACAAACCAGTTTATGGAATGAGTCTGAATAAAGCCTTCAGTCAAGTATTTAAGGTCGTTAGGATTTCAGGTTCTAAGGTTAAAGCACTTTACGGCAAAAGAGGCTGAGAGGAACTGGTGGTGTTAAGAGTAATGATTTGATTAGGGAGTGGGAAAGATGGCTGGGGAGAACCTGAGCTCAGCAATAAAATGAGCATGGTTGCTTTTTCTAATTGGAAACTGGTGTGAAAAGGTGCAGTTCAACAGCATGGCCAGCATTGCATTAGGCCAATTCAAATGATTGGTGCTTTTCCTGATTTTAGCCTTTCTGGAGAGATTTTTGCTTAGTTTTCAACTTGGCTGAGGCCAAATCCTCATCCAGCACAAAGAGGTTGGAAGGTGAGGGCTGGTGCTGGGACCTTTCCACTGGCTGGAGGTGTCCATGGAGGTGAAGTGACCATGCTGAGCTGCAGGGATGGTTTTCTCCTCCAACTCTGGATAATATTTTGGACCCTACCAGTCAATAAGAGTTCAATATAAGGATATCTACAAGCAGATAGAAATTTGGAAGAACAAGCAGGGTAGATAGCCTGGGCTGTATTGTTGGAGTTTGCTGAAACTGGGGCTGGAGAGAGGTGGAGGAAGGAGGGGGGGAAAGAGAAGCAGCCAAAATCCCACATGACCCCAGAGCCAACCTTCTCTGCCTTTCCAATATCTAATATTTTTTTTTCCCTTTGAAAACCAGGCTGAACTCCCAGCAGCAGCTCGTTGTCAACCCCTCAGTGTCTGAGTTAGAAAAAGAAAGGTTTTATCCCCAAAATGTATACTCAGAGCATCACTGGAAGTACCAAGTTGATGCTATTCTTTCTTCTTATCCCTCTCCAGGAGGAAGCCTCTTCTGGGAGCTGGATTTGTAGGCATGAATCCTACTGCTGAAGTGTTGATGACATGTAGTGACACTAAGAGTGACAACACCAAATATTTAATGTGCTTTTTGGGGGGAGGAAGTGAATAGCATACCCTGAGAAGCCATTTACCCAGGTTTGGATGTTCAGTTCTCAAGTATGGTTGTGATTCTACCAGTTCATTTGGGGAGGCTGCATCATGATACCATCTGTTGAGTCAGCAAATTTTCCATTTGCTTTACTCTATTTCTTCTTTAAAAGATTGAAACATTACATTGAAGCCCAGTGTAATACAAGTCCAGGTGATTTAGACTGAATTTTAACTCATAGTTTGTTGTTTTGTGTTGTTTTTTTTTTTAAATCAGTGTCGAGATGATTTAGATGGAATTTTAGTTCATGGTTTGTTGGTTTTGGTTGTTTTTTTTTAATGTACCACTGGCAAACACTGAGAAATAATTCCACTGGCCTCAGTAGAAATGTTGTAGTCTGAAAACTACAGAAAAATGGTGAAAACACCATTTTCCAGGTCGAAATCACCTTATGTTTGTGGAAGAGTTATGCCATTTAGCAAAGTTTATTTTCTCAAATGAGAAAGAAGCATCCAGAAATATCATGACTTCTCCAGAAAACAGGTTGCAGGAGGCCAAATAAAACGACAGCCTCCATTTGGCAGGGAGAGGAGATGATGCAATTGGCTGATCTTTCTTAAGAAATTAGTAGAAAGGTATAAATTTGATATTTAGCCTTTTTCTGCCAGAAATATCATGACGTACAGAGCAGAAAAAATAAACAGCTAAATACTTCAGCAAAAATGATCTGTGTCTATAGTCAGATAATGTTCAATTATCAGACTTAAGAGATGAAAAAGTAGACTAGAATAAATCTCCTTAATTTATTTTCCTTCTCTTTTCTACCACTTTCAAGTTTCCTTCAAATCCCTCCCATTTGCTATAATTTTTCTCTGGCAGAAATCTGGCCTGGTCTTCTGCAAACCTAGAGCACATGGGATGCTTTAAAAAAAATCCCAACCAGATAGCTTTCTCTTCATTCTTTTCTTGAAGATCCTGGAAATTAAAAGCTATTGGTGTAAACTCTTCTGCTGTGAAAAGGTGGAAACCAACCACGATATATTCCAGAAGAGCCAGAGCTGATGTGTGAAACTCAAAGTAAAAGTAAGACCAAAAAAACCCCCAAAATCCTGAAGCTTTGAGGGAATCCTGTGTCTCTAAAATATCTCTAAATATACCTCTGGGGGTTGGTTTTGGGTTTCCTTTTGTTTTCTTTTTTTATTATTTTTTTTTATTTTTTCTTAAATTCTTTCTTTTCCTTTTTCCTTTTTCCTTTTTTTTCCTTTTTCCTTTTTTTTCCTTTCTCCTCTTTCCTCTTTCCTCTTTCCCCTTTCCCCTTTCCCCTTTCCTCTCCCCTTTCCTTTCCTTTTCCTTTCCCCTTTCCTTTTTCCTTTCCCCTTTCCTTTTTCCTTTCCTTTTTCCTTTCCTTTTTCCTTTCCTTTTCCTTTCCTTTTCCTTTCCTTTTTCCTTTCCTTTTTCCTTTCCTTTTTCCTTTCCTTTTTCCTTTCCTTTTTCCTTTCCTTTTTCCTTTCCTTTTTCCTTTCCTTTTTCCTTTCCTTTTTCCTTTCCTTTTTCCTTTCCTTTTTCCTTTCCTTTTCCTTTCCTTTCCTTTCCTTTCCTTTCCTTTCCTTTCCTTTCCTTTCCTTTCCTTTCCTTTCCTTTCCTTTCCTTTCCTTTCCTTTCCTTTCCTTTCCTTTCCTTTCCTTTCCTTTCCTTTCCTTTCCTTTCTTTTTCTTTTTCTTTTTCTTTTCTTTTCTTTTTCTTTTTCTTTTTCTTTTTCTTTTTCTTTTTCTTTTTCTTTTTCTTTTTCTTTTCTTTTTCTTTTTCTTTTTCTTTTCTTTTTCTTTTTCTTTTTCTTTTTCTTTTCTTTTTCTTTTTCTTTTTCTTTTTCTTTTTTCCATTTTATTTCCTCATTACCCAAGATGGGATCTCATGTTTCAGAAGCCACCTGAAGACCAATCCTGAAGAGGTCAGCTCCTGACTGAGGTAAGGAAAGCCCATGCTATGGGAGGAACAAGGAAGCTAAACCAGTTTAAACTGGTGTTTAAGGCAGTGTTACTGGAGCTGGCTGTGCAAGAAGCATCAAGGGAGGCAGAGGGTTTGAAGGGAACCCACAAGCCCCTCCTGGTGCTGTCATCCCATCTGAAAAGTGGGATTTGGTGTCTCCAGGTGTCATTCTTGCTGCTCTCCCTCAACAGCCAAATCCAACAGCATCTCCATCGGAGATGTATGGATTTAAGGATGGTTATAAAACCATAAAATAAGGTTTTATGAACCTTTTGCAGAGCTGTGATTGACAAATCGTGTGCAGCTGAGCCAGCAAAGATAAAATCTGTCCAAGAAAACATCTTCCTGAGTGTGAGTACATCTGTTCTTGCTTCTACCTGTATTTTTGTATAGCAGCAAATCCATTCTGGGCTCGACCTCAGAGTGTAGTAGTTATATCTGTCATTAATCACCCTTCTGTCATTGCCTTGATTGGATAGCAGTTTTGTTTTGTTCTTCCCCTCTCTTTCATTGGTGTGATGCTTGCAAAATAGTTGGATGACACGTGGCAGAGTGTGTAATGTAGCTCAGGGTAAGGCCAAACAGGCAAGGAAGGGTTTGATGTGTCAGAGATCTTGGGAGTACAGTCCCTCACATGACATCTGGAAATGAAAACCAGAGGTGACCCTGAGAGTCACGTTATGCTAAGGGGAAGATTCTTTCTTTTAATTCCCCTTTTTGAGGGGAAAAGCAAACAGACCCAAAGCTTTGCTCTCTTGAGCTCTTTGTACCTGGTCCTCCTACCAGGGACTGATAGGAACAAGACTAAGCCCATTGTTCTGAAGATTTCTCCTGTTTTAAGCCTGGAGAACTGATCTGATTTCTTTCCCTTATTATTTCTTGACCCAACCATCCTCTGCACAAGATCTTATAATTTCCTCATACAATAATAACCACTTTTCCATGATATTACATTCCACCATCAGTGCATCCTGTTTGCCTTCCGTGCTGCAGCTGCACTTGGAGTTGAAAGCTCCAAGGATATTTTCTCCAATCTCCTAAATCTCCAGGATAGTTTGAAAGCTGCTTCCCCCCCCCCCTCACCTTTTGCAGCCCCTGGATGAGGGGGCAGGGATTGCCTGAGGAAACATTGCCCAAAGCCATCATACATCATGTAGTCAAACCTTGATTATTTGCATCCTATTTGGGGAAAAAAAGGAGCATTTCCTACACTGGGAAGAATTTTGCTTCTGCAAAGCAAAAACACAGCAGGGGACAAAAAACCCCAAAAATAATTAGCAGTTTTTGGGTGAGATCTGCAGCTCGTGCAAAGGAAGCTTTGGAGGCTGTTGAGGTCACCAGTGGTGCTTCAGGGGAGTTTCAGCTTGTGCCTTGGTGATATATTTTATCTTCATTCAGTCAGGAAGGGTGCAAATAGCACTCTAAGGTCACTGTGCTCCTGAAGAGTGTTGGCAGGATGTGCTGCAGCACATGTGGCTTCTAGTTTTGTATATTTCATAAAAAATAAACAACTTGCCAGACTGGGTCGTGCAATCACAGCTGAGTCACAAACCTTGGGCTTCCTGCATGCATTAACAGGAAACACAAATTCAGGTTTTTGCTCTTGACATTTCAGCTCTGTCAGGGCTGTCTCCTCCCCCTTCTGATCCACCAATTATCTTAAAGATGAGTTATCTTAAAGAAGAATAAAAGCCCCATTTAAATCAGAATCTGACCATGAAGTTTTGCTCGTGCTCGATGCGTTCGGACAACGTGTTCTGCACAGCAGGATCCAGAACTGGGTGTTGATGACCAAAAACTCAAGGTATAACTCATTGCTCATTCAGGTCAGTAACTACAGTCCCAAGGAACAGATATTTGTAATTATTTGGGGCTCAGCACAAAAGTTGCATTGAAATCAGTGTCCTCTGCAAACTGGACCATCTTCTTCTTGTGGTCGGAGCATCTTTGCATCTGTGCCAAACAGAAGTCTTTCTGTGGGTTGGATGAGAAGCTGGCATCTTGTTATTATATATTTGCTGTTGCCTTTATGATGTTTGATATAAAGGGGGTTAAAAAAAACCCCTAACAAAGTAACAATTTCATACAGGGTTTAAGCTCCAAGAAATGTTCAGGATATTTGTTGGAAATAAAGCCAATTTCTTCACGAGAATTTCTTCACAGTCCTCTTGGAGAGCTGCTGGTTGCTATTTTCTTGATAATGATCTTTATGTGCTCAGCTGTGAACACACATTTCCCATCTCCTGTTGCTGCTTTCCTTTGTTTAGACAAATTAAATTCCTGTTCATACACTGTGTTTTCTTAAGTCTTTTTTTTTTTTTTAATCTCCAGCTGTTTTCTTCTGTCTTCTTTGGAGTTTATTCTCCTCACCTTTCCCATCCCTGCCTGAAGACAAGAGTTGTGTAGGATGGAGTAACTGGGAAGCACTCTCTTTACTGCATCCCTGCATGAGGTTGGGTTTATCTCAAGCAATTTGAGTCCCACTGACTTGTTCAGACTGCAGATCCACCTTCCTCCTGGGTTCTTCCCACCTGAATACAGCCCCTGCCACCAGCTCCCTGAGCACACTCATTTTCTCCTTTTTAAGTACAATCCTCTTTTCTTTGTGCAATTTGAGGATTTTTGTTTCAGTCCATTGGGCCAGTTATTCCAAGAACATTTGGGATTTCATCTTGGCTGGGAAAGCTCTTGCAAAGCACAGTCTCAACCTTCACAAGTTTGCTCTTTGTTTCTTCACCCAAGTGTTAAGCACGAATGCTACCAAGAACATCTTCATGGCTCTACCCAAAGGACCTGCCTCTGAATTCATAAAATTGAAGAGGATGTTTTAATTAGTTTCACATCCATTTAGGGGCTTTGTCTCCACCATATTTACCTACATCAGCATGTCCAAATGTTATGTCGAGTTGCAGTAAGATTCCCAAGGAAATAAATCTCCAAAACTCTGTTTCTGCCCCACACTCACTGGTGTTCTGCTATGAAAATGATCTGACTCTTTGCTAAGGAATGTCAAAGTTCTTCATCTCCTTTGATAAAAACAGTGGCCTTAACACAGACCTTTTCTTCATGGTGTGTATTCTGCATTTCTCAGTGTGTCCCTTTTTCCAGCACTCCTTCCCCTTTAGTCAAGGCAAGGCTGTTATTGACTCCATGCTTCACATCTCAGTTGAACCCCTTTGCTTTTGTTAGGGGAGAGATGAAAACCTTCAGCAAAACAGGAAGCAATGACAAGCTGTGGGTTTATTGGATTATTACCCCTGGGGCATGAAGTGTGCATGAGATGATACTTTTAAAGCTGGAGCATCCAAAGGTCAATGGAAGTGTCAGGCTGACTTCTTGAAGTTCAGGCACTGGACCACAAGATTTATTGAAAGCCATGAATTATGGTGCCTTCTATTACAAGCATTTGGTGGAGATGTTTCTTTGTCTTCTTGTGCAAAATTTAATGGGCAGTTTTCTTTGGTTACTCAGGACCCTGCTGCCAGTCTGTGAATTTTGATGCAGAGAGACATATTGCAAAGCTGGGCTGTAAAGGCTTCAGTTTGTATTTCCTGGGTTGGAAATCTCTTTTCCTGAGCAGGAACATACTAAAATGTGAACAAGGTTTGAGTAAAATATACAGAGTGCTTCATATATAAGTATAAATATATATATATATTATTTAAGTATAAATATAAATATAAATATAAATATAAATATAAATATAAATATAGTGGTTCAGCCACATCATTCAGGACTCTGGATGAAGGGAATGAAGAGCCTGGTCCACAGATGAGTTACCCTCTATTCTGCTTCCCTAATTCCCTCTATTCCATGCCCTCCTAACATGGGACTCTATTCCCAGAAGCACATGGCATATCTGAATTCTGCTCTCTTTAGGCCAGGAGTTTCTTGAATAAACCACACAACCAAAAGACTCTCAATGTCTATTCCCCTTTTTCTAATTCCATTTTATTATATAAATGCCATCAAACTTGATAACAAGGGAACACAGTGTACCAAACATACAGAGAATAAATGAGAATGGAAAGAAAACAAGTTCCAATCTTTAGCAGAATTTGGACTTTTTCTCTTTTAAATAAAACCATCTGTATTTATATTTTAAAAGTTTGTGAGGGCCAAATGTTGACAAACTGTACTATTTCCTAATCTGTAACCTAGATGGTGACCCCTTTGTGCAGCCAGGGATGTTCTTAGACTTCAGATACAAAACATGGTGCAAGAAGCCAGGGAAGGAAATTACTTGCCAAAAATACATATATAAAATGATTTTACCTGGGTTGGAACTTCAGAAAAAAAAAATATCCTTCATTCATCCTCGTTGACATCAAGTAGAGTCAACTAAAATAAAAAAAATAGGTAGACTAAGGTACTGTAGATTTATAAACTGTTCCCACCAATCTCAGATATTTCCGGGGTATTTTCTTGATTTCAAGGACAAACTGGAGAGTGGAGCACGGGCTTTAATCTAGCCTAGAGTGTGCTTGGATCCTTAGTTCATAACTACATCCTCATTCTGTTTTAACTAAAGCTATGTTTATATACATACACAAGCAGAAAAATATGGTTTTAATTCCAGTAAAGAAACTAATAAATGCTAATAAAAGCATGAAGAACCAAAAGAAGAAAAAAAAGAACAAAAAAAAAGGAGGAAAAATAGAGCAGGTTCTCACTCAGTTCCATTCAACCCCAACCCCAAATGACCTCTTGGTTGTTACTCATAACTCAAAAAGCTGGGATGCCCATGTAGCAGGTTTCAAGTGACTGGGAAGCAGTGGTTTGTCCCAGCATCCAGTCCCCAACTGAGGAACCTCTTTCTGTGGGGTATTGGGAAGGCTGAGCTGTTGCATGGAGCATGAGCCCATGAGAGGTTCCTAAACATGCCCATCAGGTGGGACCTCTGACTTCAAAGATTCCTAAAACTTGTGGGTTTCTAAGGGCTGAAAATAATATGGGAATTAGTCACTGTCTCCCGTGCTCATAGGTTCCTCCCTGAGCATATAAAGACTTTTGATCTGACCCAGTCCATAAGTTCTTATGTTCTTGTAGTCTTTTAACCTCTATTTTAACCTGGGTTAGCCCATTGGGGTTGACCAAACTGAAATAAAAAGGTTGCTTTTTTTTCTTTCCAGTGTAGAAATAACATCAGGCATCTTTATTCAAACAAAATCCTGTTGAAGTGGCTGCAGTTAAGCTGAGGAAGGGCATGGGATCTGGTCTTTCTTTTGAAGTTCTTGCCTCTACAGTGAATCAGATTGTCTTGCTTGAAAAACCAAACAAAACAAAACGAACCCATTTCCCTTCTCTTGCCATAAATCAGCATGCTCTGGCTCTTGTCTCTGTTCTGCTGCCAGTGTTATTCCCAGTCTTTTGTCAGAGTTATAGGACTTGATTATCTTCAGGCCTTGTGGTCCTTCAAAAGGTTTGCAGGAGACCAAGAAGGTCTTCAGGTTCCACATCTCCTTCCTGCACCTTCTCCAGCCAAATCTTTCTCTAGCATGAGCTGAGGATTTCTGTGCTGGAAAAATTTGCATTTTCTGTCTCCAGTTTTCTTAAATTTGGGGCTGAAGATGGAGCAGATGATGTTCCCTGGTGCCTGTGCCCCAACCCCCTCTTCTCCTCTTTCTTTTTTCTGCCCCATCCCCATGTTCATCTTACACTTCCCCCAGCCCCCATCTCTTCTCAGTGCTTAACACCCAGACTTGACATTTTACACATTTTAAGGGCTTCCTTTTGGCAGACCTACAACAGGCAATGTTTTCCTCATCGTGGCAGGAGACCCAGGATAGCTCACTCAGACTCTAAGTGCTATCAACATGATGCATAATAGATGAAAACTGGGGGTGAACCATAGCCAAAAAATTGAAACTTGTATATAACATTCTTCTTCTGTGAAAAGGGTGTTTTTCCCTTTCTTAGGCTTTTTTTTTGCTTTGTTTTTGTTTTTTCTTGCTGAAAGTTACCTATCTGAAAGCTTTAGAATCCAGAGGAGTTGCACAGTTTCAGCATCAGTTCAATAAATTAAATAAAGAAGGTGTGAGGCTTTGATGGGGGAGACAGCACAAGCAGAGCAGACCAAGGGGGACTCAACACCTTAGAGAGTGTGAATCATCATTGCTCCTGCAAAATCCATACTAAATGTGGGGACTGAGGAGCTCATGCAGAAAAAATGCTAAAGCAACAAAATTCATTTCCATAGCAGGCTCAGAGTTATATGAAATGGAAAAAAAATATCACAGGATATTCGAGGTTGGAGGGGATCTCTGCTCAAAGCAAGAGCAGATTGTTCAGGAATATTGTATTTTTTTTTTCCCCTGAATTGGAACTTCAGCTTTTCCTCTGAGGTGGGTGGGACAACAAGGAAAAAACTGTGTTTTCCTCCTTTCATCTTGCAGTCCTGTGTCTGTGCCAAAGGCAGTGAGAGCTCAGCTGGTTGGCAGACTTGATGCATTGCTGCCAAGGTGACAGCAAACCTGACACTTGGGTAATGTTGGAGAAAGAACAGTCAAAAGAGCCACCATGGCAAGAGCAGCATATTCTTGACTTCTGGATAATTTGTGTCCATCAAAGACCTCACTTCAAATTTGAGTTTCATTTGGTCCCCTAGGGGTAGAGCCCAGTGCTGATGCTGATGTGATGAAATGTTCTGTGGGCTTAAGAATCAGCAGGAACTGAGGAGCCCAGACAAAGAGATGGCCACTCATAACTTTGCTCTCTGAGCTGGAACAAAGTCTGAGATTGGCTTTAAAATCCCAATTTTTGGAGATATTCAAATTTTGACTGGACAAGACCACGAGCAACCTGCTATAACTTGGAATTTAGATCTGTTTTCAGCAGGGGCTTGGTCCTCCTTTGGACCCACTTTGCTCCTTATGTTGCAGCAGGTGCCTGGAGGTGCTTGCTGGCTCTGTGGTTCCACACCTCCTGAGTCCAAGATCTGCACTGATGCCAGAAGTCTGGGTTTTCAGAGGGTTTCTTTGCTTTTTTGGAAATGCTCAGCTTGCATTTGACCTGCCCTGCTCTCTCTGGAGGAAGGCAGCCTGGCTGGCAGGGCTGGGAGGGGTGGAAGAAGTGGGATGCAAACTCCCAACTTATTGTCTGGATTGACTCAAAGTGCCATCAGGTGTGAGGCTTGGAGAGAGATTTGTGGAGTTTGAGGCCTTGCCCAGACAGAGTTTGAGTTCAATCACTTTGAAGGCATCTCTGGCTAGACACAGCCATTGTGTTGGGGCCTGGAACAGGAATATCCTCCCCGTTTTCAATCAGAGCCACAGAAGTGTTTGGTTTTTCAGGTCATTTCATTTGTTTCTGGCTCACACCAATGATGAATAACTCTGTCTGCTCTGCTCAGCTCTTGCAAAGCTGTTTGCTCAAGCCCTGTAGGTGTTCAGGTCTACCTGAGATGATTTTTTTTTTAGCCTGGGTGGTCCAAACCCTGGGCTGGAAAATACATTATTTGTGAGCTTGGCATAGGAGGTATTTGTTTGAGCCTTTATTTTGTTCATTAGATAAAAGCTGAGCTGGAGAGTGCACATCTTAGTGATGGCTTTGAGAGGTTTTCTTTGGAGACAGATGAAGATTGAGAGTGTTACAAATGCACTGGTAATTCTGCCATGATAATATTGCATCAGTAAAATCCACTCCTTTGGCAGTACCAGCTCAGGAGCCCAGCTGGGTAGGGCTGCGACCAAAGCTCCTCCACCAGAGATCCTCCACCACCTCACCTCTCACTGCTGGGTCTCTTTTTTAGTCTTTACATCCCAACAACAGCCACTGTTGGGGCTGTGGTGAGCTGACAGCCCAGGCTGACTCCCAGCAAAAAAATACAGATGGTTATAGCTGTGCCAACCCATGAGCCAGCAGTGCCATCCTCCAGGCATCATTGTGATCACCCCATTGCAGAGGTGAAGGATGTATCCCCCTTCTTAGCAACACAGCTGAGGGGGATTTTGGCCTCCTGCTTGCTGTGAAGCTGCCTTCATCAGGAAAGAGGGGTTAGGGAGCAAAGCATGGGCTTTATTAAAGGTCTGGAGAGGCCAAAAAAATCCTAGCTTGGGCTTGGCAAGAGATGGTGTTGCAGCACATTCCTCCAGCATTGGAGCTCTGGGTTGGGGCTCTACAGCCAGATGGTGCTGGCAAGGTAACAGAAGTGGAGTTTGTGTTTTTTGGTGGGGGAATAAAGGTGAATACCACCAACTGTAACCTCAGGCTGGGGGAATTTTAGGAGGACAAAAATTCTGAATTTGGCCAGAAATTAATATCCCACTCCATGCAAGAAATACCGAGTTGTATTTCCAATAAAGCCAAGGGCCTAATCATTACCTCTCATCTGAAAAGAAAACCTCTCTCAGGCAGTGTGTCCCATCACTCTTGGATGGTTTTGCTCTTGGGTACAGGTGCTTCAACTCTGTTACTGAATCTGCAGGGTGGAAGGAGTCCAAGGAGCATCATTCCCCAGCAAGACTTGGCAGATGTCAGAGAAATGAATCATAGAATCATAGAATCATAGAATGGGCTGGGTTGGAAGGGACCTCAGAGATCATCTAGTCCAACCCTTGACCCACTGGAGCAGTTGCTAGACCATGGCACTGAGTGCCACATCCAGTCTTTTTTTAAATGTCTCCAGGGATGGAGAATCTACCACCTCACCGGGCAGTCCATTCCATAGCCTAATCACCCTCTCCGTGAAGAAATTCTTTCTAATATCTAACCTAAACCTCCCCTGGCACAACTTAAGACTGTGTCCTCTTGTCTTGTTGAAGGTCGTCTGTGAAAAGAGTCCAGTTCCCACCTCGCTACAGCCTCCTTTCAGGGAGTTGTAGAGAGCAATGAGGTCTCCCCTGAACCTCCTCTTCTTCAGGCTGAACAGCCCCAGCTCTCTCAGCCTCTCCTCATAGGGCCTGTGCTCGAGTCCCTTCACCAGCCTGGTTGCCCTCCTTTGGACCTGTTCCAGGACCTCTACATCCTTCTTAAACTGAGGGGCCCAGAACTGGACACAGTACTCGAGGTGTGGCCTCACCAGTGCTGAGTACAGAGGAAGAATCACCTCCCTGGACCTGCTGGTGACGCTGTTTCTGATACAGGCCAGGATTCCCCAGGACAAGAGTGTCAAGGTATTTCCCAGGCTTTTATTTTGTTGCTGGAAAGCTTACATGTGTCCTGTACTGGGGTTATTAACAGGCTCCCAGTTTGAGGGGAAGATGTGGCCAGTTTGCACTGTAATTAGCTCTTGCTAATTAAAATGAGGGGTAAAAATCCTAAAGGGTGAGCCATAGAATCATTAAAGTTGGAAAAGACCTCTGAGATCATCAAGTCCAAAGGTCAAATAGTCCATGTAGAAGGATGGGTGGTAGGAGAAGAGAAGTCAATGCCAAGCCCTCTGCTGCAGGTCTGTCACCAACCTGTCCCCCATGGCTATTTCTGTGTAGGTTTGAGCAGTTTATTGCAGTAAGATGGTGCTTCTGGTTCCTCCTTATCAGCCCAACTCCAGCTTCATAAAATTGTCTTAGCTTTGTAAAGCCAGCATGCTTCCCATGAGCCTTCAAACATATTTTTTTTTTCAGCTGGTTGTTACAAGGTTGTGGTTTGCTTTTTTGTGGACTTGTTGGAAAAGCTGAGTTGGAAGGTGCTGCTTGTCCTATCACCTCCTTAAACTGACCAAAATAGTATGGGAGAATCTTGGGTAGGATTTGCTTGGGATTTGGCAAGTGTGCCACAAGCACATGATAGAATTTCTTTTTTTTTAAGTGCTTTTGAGCCACTACATATTCCCGAATGCAGCATCCTACCCAGGGTATGGAGGAGAACTGTATTGACCATGAGTTAAGAACCTAAAAATGTGCTATTGAATTCTCAACTGCTCTTCAGTTACCATAAACAGTAATTAAAATAGTTATTGGGCTATCCAGTGCCATGAGGAACATTACATACTCTTGTTTTCCACAGGCAAAGAGCCAGGCTCGGGCCAGAGTCAGTCTTGCTGCCTTTTATTTCAGGCAAAAGGGAAATCACAGCCCTGAAAGGAGCTTCCCCAAGGCATCCATCCCCCAAAATTGGGCTGACTCCTGCTCCAGGCAAGAGCAGTACCTGCACCTTGGTCCTTGAGACACACACCTGGGGCCTGGTTCATTCCCTGCCCAAGGGAAGCAATAACTTGTGTTTATTTAAACTTTTCTCCCCTGTCACTGGTGTGGGGCTCTTCCCCTGCAAACTTCCTCCTGGATGATCCAGCTCAGGTTTGCTGAAGTGATTTCAGGTGCTTTGGGTTGAGAAGGTTGAGAAACTGTTTTGGGAGATGAAAGCTGAAGTTATTATTTCTCCTTCCTCTACTTTGGATTTTCTGAGCCTCCTGTTTTCACCTTTAAGGGTGACAAAAGCAGCACCAACCCCAAAATGAATGGTTTAAAAGTACTGTGTTTTTAAAACTAATAAATTTAGTGGTCTTACTAGACAGTGTCTTCTCCTTACAGAATTACTAGCTTCACTTCTTTCAAGCTTGCATTTGAAAGCAAAGAAAAGGAAAGAATCAGAACAGCAGATGCCAGCTAAATTATTCCCAGAACCTGGGAATATGCCAGAGATCCAGAACTGTAGAGAAACAAGATAAACCAGGTGCCTCAAGTTGCCAAAGAGTGGGTGTGAGTCCACCTGTGCCTGGTTAGGGCAGGACCCCTATTACCAGGGGGCCAATAAAGGTGGGACACACACCCACAGAGAGAGGCTCACTCTGGTGTGAGGCAATGGAGAGGCCAGCAGCTTGTCGAGCCTCAGGAGCAAGAAAGGCTCCTCCCGCTACACAGAACTACCTGGGAAGGTCACGAGAAGTGATGCCAGTGGGATTCTTTTGGATCCTTTTTTCTCCAGCAGGCTTGTTCCCTTATCTGTTTGCCACCACATTTTGGGTTATATGACTGCAAAGACTGAGGATGGGCTGGACTGAAAAGACCTTGCTCTGACTGAGATACCTGAAGGATATTTTGGACCTTGAGTCATTTGAAAATCGGGATACAAAGTGCTGATCTACCTCACACCTTCTACTTGGGTTTCCTCTGGAGCAGATTAAGTGCTTGTAGAAGTGAAGAACAGTCCCAAACCCTGTGAAATCCAGCCTCGAGCAAATCCAGGGATCTTGGAGGGAAACTGAGGCACTGGGAGGGTATGGACAGTGATGCTAGCAGAGAAAAAGCCAAGCTCAACCCCCTATTCTAGCTGCGGGTCTGCAGCTCTTAGTGCTGCATCAGCTGGGGGATGCAGGAATGAGATTTACAGGAGAAGGGACTGCAGTGAGGAGGTTCCTGTACACAGATTAGATAGGGAGGTTTGCTTAAAATCAGCTGTCAGGCAGTGGAGGTTCATAATTTCCATCCTGAGTGAGTCTGAGAGCTCAGCTCCTAGAAATCTCAGCTCCACGTTCAACACTCTCTTCAGCAGAGGAGGTTCAGTTATTCATTTGAACAGATTTCTGGAGGGAGGCTGGGTGAAAAAAAGCCATTAAAAAAAAAAAAAAAAAAGGCAAAAGTACACAAAAGGAAAAGAAACTGCAGCCAAGACATCAGTGATAAAGTGGAGCAGAAAGTCAGCTGGAGCCTTGGACTGCAGCAGGGGACATTGTGTGCTGGAATCAGGAGTGGCTCCAGAGAGGTCAAGATTTGCTGCCCTGCTGGTTCAAATGCCAGAGCATTTGTGTCACCAAGGGGGAGAAAATCCCTCATGTCCCTCTGGAGAGGCAGTGATGGGCTGTGACGTGCAGCTAGCAAGGTATAATGTAATAATGTCTGTAAAAGAAGATACACAGACCTTACACTTGGCTGCTTGGTACTTGAGAGTTTTTTTCCTTTCTGAGTGAGTCTGCTGTTTGTGCACCTGAACTTTTCTTCTGTGTTTCACCCTCATTTTTCCCCCTTTATTTCCTAGGGCAAAACAAAACTTGCTATCTCCCTGGCTGGTGATGCCAGCTTCTTCCTAGGACCTGGCAGAGGGTAACCTTTTGTACCCAGCAAGGGATCATGGAGATGTTTGTCTCTCCTCTACCCAGGTTTTTCCACTGCCAGGGGAAGAAGGGTCACTAAAAAACTGCTTTGGTGTTTCCTACATGCAGCAGGATGGATTGATGAAGACTGGGAAGCCTTTGCCTGTGTATCCAGCCTGAGAAGACATCACTGCAGCTGAGAGGTAGCATCTGGTTCTGTTTCAGGGGAGACCTTTGGGATCAGATTTTGGGTCTTGGGGTCACACAGCTCCTGAGCCACCAAAACTACACTCTATGAGCTTCCTCAGGGTGGGGGTAGGTGCAAAGAATTTACTATTCATCTATAAATTCCAATTTTTTTCTCTACTTATTGGACCATTCATTAATCCTAACAGCCACCTGGACTGCCCCGTGGCAGCAGGGTCTGGTTTATCCTGGAGCTATGCAGCAGAATTTAATTTCATAAATCACATGTTCATAACAGCTGCTTTAAGAGCTTTGGGGTTGTCTAACTCAAACGTGGGTCATTTTTTTTTCAGCCAGAGAATGAACTCAGTCACAATGTTTTTATGCTGGTGGAGGCTTCTGTATGGCTCCTTGGCTTATTAACCTGATTTTGATGTGAAGATTGGCTGACAGAAAGGGAAAATCTTCTGTTTGCTCAGAAGATGCTACCTTACAATGCTAAGGGGAAAATTGCTGGGAAAACATCAGGCTGGGAGCTACAAATCAGTGTCAGGAAGCACACTCAACCAAAACCAGATTTCATTCATAGTCTTTTGGGCAACAGGGGCAAACAGAGGGTAACCCCAAAAAGATGCACAGGATGAGACAATCCCAGGAAGGATGGATGGAGGAAAGGGTCAGAAAACTATGGGCACATCAGCTCTTTCCAGCAGTGAATGCTGAGCCTTAGCAAAACCCTAAAATTAATTTTTCAGAGTGTGATTGGTGTCTAGCCAAGGAACTTTGCCTTGCTAAAACTTTTCCACTATAACTGGCAGGGATGGGACTGCTCATGAAAGATTGCACAACTCTGTCTCTCAGTGAGCCAAGGAAAAGGCAAAGAGCATCTCAGAGAGATTACAACCAGCATTTAGATGAAACAATTTAAGTGTATAGAACCTTGCCATGAGCTTCTCCATGTAACTGGTGCAAGGTCTGTGGGTAGCTACTTATTCTCTCCAGAATTACCAGAAAATATAAATTGCTATTTTAGAAATTGCTCTTCTATTTTTTTTTTTCTTCTATGGATAGGTGAATCCTTCCTGCACTACTTTTTCTTGATGAGTTCTTGAGCTCCTCTCTGCTGGCCCTGGTTTTAGCTGCTTTGTGGTGCAGAGAAACTGAGCTGAGATAAAGCTCTGGCCTCGTGAGATTTGGAAGGATCACAACTCCCAGCTCCTTGGCACAATATTACAACCAAAAGGAATATTTCCATAAGTTTTAGAGAGTAAATGAATGACTTAATTTTGATGATGTTTACCAGTATTCACTAAGCACAGCAAAACTGAGGTAGAGAGCCCAAATTTTGGTATCTCCCCCCCCCCCTTTTTTTTTTTTTTTTTTTTTTTTTGGTATCTCCCCATCTGCTTTTCATCTTTTCACAGAAAGACAACAATAGCCTTTTGGGAGAGGAAGAGAGAGAAACTCAGAGCAAGAAGATAATTACTGTCTAGAGGTCAGAAAAATGTCTTAAAGTAGTAAGTAAAACGCAGAGATGCATTGGTTGAGTCAAAGAGATCTTGGTGGGAGAGGATGAATTTTCTTTCATGTTATGGAACAAAATTTTCCCCCAAAGTTTAAACTTGTGATGCTTTCTCCTGTAACTCACTTTCTGTCAGAGGTTTTTATGTTTTTTCAGATTATGTAGTTGTCAACAATGAATTTATAGATAGTCCTATGGGCTTTTTAGTGCTTGGACTTGTCTCAAGTAAAGAGAAACAAAAGGAAAGATTTTTATACAAAAGGTTAGAGAAATATGCAGCTGAAGAGCAGTTGATTTAAGTTCAGACATGTAATGCTCTCCAGAAGTTACCTACCATTAATTTTAAGCTGATCTTGTTGATTATATACTTTCTTATGATGCATTTTGTGCCTCATTTCCAGGCAGATTTATAACCCTTACACAATGCCAGATGAGTGACTCCACATGCTTCATGTCAACAAGTCCTTTTTCTTTCTTTTTTTTCCTGAAACTCCTGCTGGTTAAAATTAAGTCCTATTGCAGTTAAAGTGCATTTGCTCTTGTAACTTTTAAACTTCCCTTGCCCATCCCAGAAAATATGGTGAAAATGGCCAAGAGGGTTTTGATTCTATAGGGGCACCTCAGTAAGCAAGAGGTGGTATCCCTAAAAATTCCAACATGGGACCTGAGGTTTTCTTTTATATGAATGTTTTGTGTTGACTGCCTGAGTTTTGGTATGGTTAAAGGTCAAGGTGAAACCTATCTCACCTAGAAGGTGGCCTTTCCAAAACCATCTCACCTACAGAAACAGAGGAGAGAACAATGTGACTTTTTACAGGCTAACAGATGGGAAAATATCTACAAATGCAGAGTAGCCAACAATAACCTAGCACAGATCATGAGCTGTTGGAAAGAAAAATACCTTTACCCTAGGCTTTGAAAAAATGCCATGGCTTGGAGACAAGGGTAGATTTTGCCCAAATATTCTGGCTGATGCTTTTCCTGTAGGATGGTCCCATCCTTGCCACCCAGAAGTCTTCCACATGGCAAACCCAGGAGCAGTGAGGAAAACACCACATTCACTCAGATTTATTTCTGAATAAACACAAGTGTATTTAGGGGCATTTTCAAAACTCTCAAGAAGTTACAAAGCCTGACTAAGGCTTTTAGGACAGGGTTACCCTTTGGCATATCTATAAGGACGGGGCATGGAGAAACAGAAGGAACTTGCCCAGGATATCACATCACAGCTTGGTGTAACCACAAGGTCACTGTACATTTTACACACACTCTTGCACCTGACTCACACAGGATGTGGTTTTGGTGTTTTTTTCTTCTTTTTTTTTTTTTTTTTTTTTTTTTTTTTTGCCAGCTTGCCCATGGATGTGGAAATTTAGGCTATTTATCCCTCCAGGGGAATAAGCATCTCTGAGGGGTGTTGCAAGGATGGTGGCTGTACCCACAGCAGAAGGAAATGAGTAGCTGGAGCAGGAGGAGGAAGGGATGATGATGCCTTCATCATCTGGGCAAGACACCCAGCAGGGATGTGTTCCTGCCTGGGAGCAGAATAATCCACTTCTCACCCAAGGGGAGAGACAGGCATATTGCTGAGACCTGCTGGGATAATTAATCCCCTGATGGGCTCCATCAGCCCTCCAGAAGATGGCTGGAAGGAGACTGCCTTGAGTCCAGCAAGACTTTACCTGATGTGGTCAGTGAGGCAGAATATGGTCCTGGAATGGAAAAACACCAGGTTTATCCTGGGGGATGCTTTTAGATTCCAAGGCAGGTGTGTGCTTGGGAGGTAGGAGCAGTGGAGGGATGTTGTAAATGGGTTGGTAGGTGCCTCAGATACCCAACACATCTGAAGCCAGTAGCTCTGGTCCATGATGCCCATGGAGTCCCTCACCATCCTGCCTTGCTGCAGACCTGGTGTTTTCAGGGATTCCCAGTTTTCAGGGAGCTGTTTCAGGAGCAGAGATTTATGCTGTGTTTGACAAGAGGAAAATCCATGTCAGCAGCTACAGTTGGCAGCAGGGAGGTGCTGGCCATTCAGCTCCTGGTTTTCCATGGTTTGGGTTGTGTCTGGGGATCAAGCACCCAGGAACTCAAGGAATAATCCCTGCTGAAGGACAGAACATCTTGTTAGAACGTTGCCTTTCTGTTAAACTGACAGTGACTTCTGTAAGGCTGTTGCCTGCCCATTCATGAGGCAGAACTAAGCAGAAATTCCTCCTGTGCAGCAGATTTCTTTCCATGACCTGAAAAAGCAGCACATGGAGCAGTGTGAGGCTTTTCTTTAGGCACCACTGATTTATCTCACACCCAATGTTCACTGCCAGAAACAGCCTGTATCTTCTGTTTCTTATTTCTCCAAACTTGGCCTTCCTGAAATGCTCTTTATAGCAGCCAAAATGCTGCTGTCCATCCTCTCCCTACCTTGCACCAGACCCAGGAGACTGAAATTAGGGCCAAGTGTTGTCTCCTGTGATCTCCTGTTGTATTTATGTGTGAGAGTTTGGGTTGTTGTCCTCAGGGTTTATTTGCTGTGTTGGCTGCTGGAGTGGCTGAAGAGAGGCTGTGAGGACCTTCTGCCACTCACCTATTAACATGGAAAAAAAGAAAAGAAAAAAAAAGAGAGAAAAAAGAACAAAAAACCCCCAAATGAGATGATTTTCAAGCTTTGGGAATATCTTTGGGAAAACCAGGCTGTGGGTCACATATTACTGACCTGATTGCTAACTCCTGGTGTTGTCTCTCTGCAAGTCCTTGCTGGTTCCCCCCCCTCTCCTTTGCTCCCTCATTCCTCTTCATTAGAATGAGCATGGGATTTGTCAAAAGCTTTCCCTCCAAAGGGTGTCAAATGCAGTGAAAGTGCTTTTGACACAACTTGAAAACAAAAGGTTCTTTGTGTTCATCTTTGCTTTTCAACAAAGCTCCAGCCTCTTCCACAGCAGGAGGAGATGTTTTCAGTTCATTACCCTAACAGCTGTAACTCCTTCTATCCTCTCCTTTCCTTCAAACCATCTCTCAAGAAGTCAGGTTCCCCCCAACTCTTATGGATCAGCTCTTATCTCATGTGTGGATCTTATCTGTCTTGTTCAATTTCTTGTGTTTTGATTTATTTTTCCCCCCAACCCAGCTTTAAGCTGTTAACCCTTCAGGGTTTAGAAGAGGGCTACATTTTGGCAGCCTCTCTGATATCATGGATTTAATCAGGGTTAGATCACCACGAGCAAAAGCAGTGATGGTTTCTGCTCAGTGCAAGATCCCACTTAGAAAGAACTGTGGCTTTTAATCGTTTGATTTTAAAGGAGGGAATGGTTTTAGAAAAATCTGGTGTGCCCTCAGCCCTCTGCTCTGCAGCAGCCCATCCCCATCAGATGTTTTCTTGGTGTTATTCCCCAACCAACTAGAAATAACTAAATATTGAGACCCTTGTGCTTTGTCCCTCAGCCAAGAAGTGTCTCCAGAACACTGCAAATCCAGTGTTGAATTGACAGTGTCCTGCACTGAACAAGGATGAGATTCATAACCTACTTCTTTTCTTACTGATTTCATTGAATCCGTCACAACTTTCCTGCCAGAGGCTTTAGAAGAGTTGTTATGATGGCATCATCTGAAGTGTGCAGAGGAAGTGGTAAAATACACATGCAAAACATATGTAAGTGGAAGAAAATGAAGAATTAGGGCAATAGGCAGGTACTTGTGGAATAAAGGTCCTTGCAGTGTCAGTGTCCCTGCAGAGATAGGGGTTTTGTTATGGTGAGAATAACTCTGGGGATGTTTTTCAATGCTCCAGAACATTTATAATTTGTGAAAAACCTTGGCATCTTTCATCTTTGCTGTTAGTTATGGTTATGGTGAAACTGTTATTCAAGTAATGGAAGTAAAGGAGGTGGTGATTTCTAGTCCAGCTAAGATAAATGTGAATTTATTTCTTGCAGCAGTGTTCCTGGAAAAGTGGCAGAAATGACAGAAGTGAAGATGATCTTGCCTATTATTATGTGCTGAAAGCCCCATTTCTTTCTTGCAACGTCACTGCTGTTTGAAGACTGCTTTCCCACAGCAATCCCTAGCAATATTTGATGATTTCCAACTGCAGGAATATATAAAATAACCAAGAATTGTTACACTTGATAGTGCCTCCTGGCTGGTGGTCTGGCAGCTGCTCAGATGATGCACAGGAACCCTTGGAGGAAAACATGTGGGAGACATTTCAAAGCCTTTCTTAGAAGTGGATGTATGTGTGATTCAGGTCACTTCTTTTCTTCAACCACGACAAATAAATGTTACCAGGCTGAGGAAGAATAATCCTGGGGAAGGGCAATGGCAGCTTCTTCAAAGAGGGATTACAGCTGAAACCTGGAAGCTACATAATCTCAGCCCTGCCCTTGGAAGAGGGGAAATGTTCTCAGAGAGAGGGATGTGACATAAAAAGAAATCCCACAGTGTTTCCTGCCCTCGTGCCAAGTTTTGGGGTTTTTTTTAAATTTTTTTTCATGGGGGAAGATTTACCCCTTTCTTTGGGGAGGGCTGTGCAGCCCCAAAAGGAAGCACTGGACCCCTGAGTCATGTCAGATGAGATTCTGTAGCCTTAGTTTGGTATCAGGGAGTTTTGTCTAAGATCAGAGTCATTAATGAGTAATTAATCTCATGTTTGTGTTTCTCAAAAAGCCAATGGAGACTGTAAGCAGTGATTGTGTGAGTAAGGGCAGGAGGAGATACCTTGTGGTGTCTGCTGCAAGATCCATTTCTCTGGAAACAATGACTAATCCAGCTTTTTCAGTCAAGGGTTTGGTGTTCATCCAGGCTGGATGCATGAATCAGTACTGAGAATCACCAAACCCCAGCTACTTATTTTTTTACTCCTAATCCTCTCCAGTTGAGCTTCTGGACTGGAAGGACCTGATTTGTTCCCTCTGGGATCCTTTGCACAACTGGAGCTGCTGGGAAAGGATCGAGGGAGACGAAACCCAAGGTTATTTGCTGAGCTGCACAGGGTTCTCCTTCACCTGAAGCCATGGCAAGTGTCACCTGAAGTCACTTTTCAGTCTGATGCAGCCTCTGCTCATCTGCTGTGGTTGTTCTGTGACCCTAAATCAGGGGTGAGTGTTGCTACTCTTCTGCTTTCCATGCACTGACCTCCAGATGGTTTGCAAGACCCCATAGCATCACACCCCAACATTTCCTCTGCCTGCAGAAAGGATGCTGCAATTCCAGGAAATCACCTCTCATGTCTGGGATCCAAGCAGTGGAATCAAAAGGAAGTGCCAGGCTTTAGCAAAGAGGACAAAGTGTTGTTCACACAATAACAATCCCATTTTGTCAGTGATTACAGGGACAGTTGTGTTTCTTAGACCTAACCTTGCTTTCATGGCCTACCTAGCTGGAAGAATCTCCAAATTACCCAGAAAAAGAAAAATGACAAGAATTGGGTTAGGTTTGCCATATTTCCAGTGGGGCAAAGAGAGGAGATCAAAGCCCTGGGCTGCAGGAGAGTGGACACCATTTTGGGAGCTGCTTCTGAAAGACACTTGCTACCAAAGCCAGAGATTTTCCCTTGGTTATTGATGCCAATTCAAGTTTCATCATCTTTTCCTAAATTCTATTTTTCAGTGTGGCCCCCAAATCTATCAAAGACTTAATTTTCCAGTGGTTTCTCAGTATAAAAAAAGGGACACCATTTCCACACAGACTGTTGTTCCCAGGGTAAATATGTTTTTAGGCAGGGAGCAATGTAAATCCTACAGATTTGCAGAGAAGCTGCAAAACCTTCTGGCAGCATCTAAGGCAACATAAATGCTCTGTTTCCATCTCTTCTATTTATGGAAAACCAAAGGCCATTTATCTCCTAGATTCCCAGGAGATTTTTCTATAGCTTAGTCAGGAACTAGGAATTACTGCTTGGTAGGAGTTATTTTAGGGAAAGTGCAGAGGATGGGGAGAGGCTGTGCCTCAACAGACAGCCATAGTGTCTCTGGCTTCCAAAAAGGACCAGAGTGATGCCCTCTCCTGGTCTCTAAAAAAAATTCTAATTTACCTGGCTGCAGAAATAAGGCTTTAAATTAAATTTTTTTTTGAGTGGAAGTGATCTTAGGCTTTGTCTCCCTCATCTCTGGCTCCTGAAAGAATGGCACCCATACCCCCCTCAACCTGCTGGCTCTGGAGAGTGGTGGACATTGATCATAGACAATTCCAGACTTGGGAAAAGGAGGAGACACAAATGGGGATACCTGGAGCCAGAAGGGAGAGCAAAGAGACAGAAACCCTCCCAGCCATGGTAAGTGCTCAGGTCTCCCCAGTTTTGGCAAGGACAGGCACAACTTTTTTCTTGTCTTCTTTTTTTTTTTTTTCCCCCATAGACATTCTGTCATTGCAAAGAATTCCTTGAAAAATTCCAAACTAAAATCTTATTTATTCATTTATTTATTTAATTAAAAAAGGAACATTTGAGTTCTCCTGGCTGGACCCAGAGAAATTCCTTGTGGTTGAAATGGGGAGACTTGAGCTCTGTGCTGGCTGAAGGCCCCAATTTGAGGAGTTTGCAGGGATGCATCCCTTGCTCTGAGACTTTTGGGGGAGCCTCTTGCAAGGGGTTGCCCAGGTGGCTTTCCAAACACAGGTGCCACACAGCTTGGGTGCCCCCTGCCATCTCCCCCCCCCCTCATATCTTCAGTGCAGCCCCAATCACTTTGCTGAGTGCTCCACATCAGCTGCTTTCCTGAGGTTTCCCCATCCCTAGTGACACCTTGGGAAGCTCTGAGTCCCCTTTTGGTTTGTGTTTACAGAGCCATCAACACCTTTCTCTTTATTTCTGCCACTAGCACCTCATCTGGGTTGGTAGGAAGCCTTCTGGTTCTGAAGTGCTTTGGCAAAAGTAGAGGACAAAGTGGAGTTATTTCTGGGTTTAATGAAAAAACATTTCTGGTTAAAATGAAAAAAAAAACCCTAACAAAACCATCAAAACCCTGAAAGTGAGATTATTCCTTTATTTTCTTGTTTTTCTAGAAGATGATGCTACAGGACTTGTAAACCACTCTTGGAATATCATCCCAGGAAGACTGAAGGAAATGAAGAAGCCAGTAACTAGGTATGCTAAATTTTTCCTTTAATTTTCTTTTTTTTTTTTTTTTCTGCTCCATCAGATGATTTCATTCTATCAGGGAAACAGTGACTGAATTGTGGAGGTCTTAGGGTTTGGGTTTTTTTAGCAGTTATTGCTGTGCTGGCACTGCAAGTTTAATCAGCATCTTCAAGACATCATATTGCCAGGCTCATTTTTTTTTTAATTTTTATTTTTATCTGACCTTTTCTCAATCCAGTGAAGCTGTTCCAGTTTTAGGGAATCTGAAGCCTTTGGGACAATTGTTTTGTTCAGAACAAGTCAAATTATTTGGGCTAGATCATTCTGTCCATAACACCATGAGGATCAGAAGGGATTCACCAAGAGCAAAGGATTTCTGCTCACAGCCCAGATGATATTTGACTGATCAGGGAGTGTGGAATTCCTTATGCAAGGGAACAGCCACAGATCATTTCTTTGGGAAATTAGATGTGCAAATGGGATGTCCTTTGCATCCCTGGAGGTCTTGCTGTTTTAGAGATGTTTGTAAATGCAAGCAGATAAATTGAAGTCTGCCTCCTGCATCCATCAGGACAAGAAGTAGAAATCATCTCCCTAAATAATATTACTGATGTAATAATATATAATATATATTAGAATATAAGATATAATAATATAATATATATAATATTTAATTATATATGTATATATATATAATATATATATATAAAACTATTAATGTCATTATAAAGTCACACTTGTTTAAGGTTTTTTTATTGAATCAGGGACTTTCCTTCCAGCTCTCCCTTCCACAGTATTTCTTGGATCCATTGAACTATTCCCACGTGTTACAGGAGGTTGGAAACCTTATCTCAGGCAGTTGGTTTTCTGTGGTGGTTCTCCTTGTTGCTTTAGGTCATTTCCTGCCCTTAGGAAGTGCAGGGTCAAGTTAATCAGCCCTCACTGTCATGAAAACTAAGTTTTGGGTTCCTAAAAAAGAGCAAAAGTTGCTGGTTTGGTAACAAAAGTACTGGGAGAGAACTTTTTGTGCCAATGGTGGCTCCAGCAAGGTGAAGCAGAGAGGGGAAGAGGTGTGTTTGGCTTTGAGTTTTCCTCACTAAGGCAGGAACCCAAGGCTTGCATGCTGGGATAAAACCCCACACAGGTCCTAAATGTGCAGAAAGCCACTTTTAACGTGAAACTCTTGGCCTTTTCCAGTTGCTCCAAGCACTGGTAACACTCTGTTGTGGTTCCCCAAGCCCAGAGACACAAGAAATCCTGGCAATAAAAATGCTTCCTCCAATAACACCTTGAAGGTGTTGCCTAATGGCTTTGGAGATCCCATGAAAGCAGCTGCTTCCCCCCATTCCAGAGGACACATTGCTCTTCTTAGGTCAGTTTTAGCAGATGGAAACCACAAAATAAGTAAAAAAGCAAATCAGGGCTAAAATCTGATGTTTCCACCTCCACATGTAGGAAACAATAACAGCTACAGTAGTGCTGGCATGAAAGGGACTGAACTCAGCTTGATCATCTTGGGAAAGGAATAAACACATGTCTTAGGAGAGCTGTAGGTCATGTTGTTCTTCCTGCACACTGACTGTGGTTCTCTTGTTCCTGTCTCCTGCCATCCCCCAGAGGAGGCAAAACCACATGAAGGATGCTCTGAGCTGCATGGCTCAGAAGTTTGCTGAGCTCCTAGAGTTGTAAGAAAAGGCAGGCAGTGCTCCAAAAAAGCTCCTTAACCCAAAGAAGCACCTCTGCTAAGTGGTTATTCCTGGTGGAGAAACACCCAAGCTGGCCCTGCTGGTAACTCCATCATCCCATGTCATGGACTCTTCATCTCCATCATCCCACGACTCTCCAGCCATGGGGCATGGACCAACCAAGGAGGAAAAATCTCCTACACAGCACACAAGGTATGAAACTGCAATGAAACCACCTCCAGCTGCTCTCCATGTCAGCAGGAGCAGAACAACCCTTAGACATCCCCCATCCAAACCTTAGACATCCCCCAGGACATGCTCAACAACCCCACAGGACCTTCCAGAATGAGATGTGGTGATCTCCAAGCACAATAAGGCCAATAAAAAGTTTTCAGGGAGCTTAGGTTGGTTTTTGTGGGGGTTTTTTGTGTTTTTTTTCCCCTTTCTTATAAAGATGAGTGTCTAACCACGGAGCAATGTCAGCATTCCAGTTGCAGTTATTCCATATTTGATATCCATATCTGCAAAAGGGGAGGTGTGGAGCTGAGTTTTCATTCTGCCCCCGTGCTAGCAGGGATGTAAGAGCTCAGATTTCAGCCTTCATTTTCATAGCTGAAAGGAAATATTCAAAGCCAGCTTTGCTCCTAGGATCATACTGACATATGCTGGACCTTTCAGAAGGAACCTCACCTACTGGGAATGCTCACTCCTTTCCAAATATCCTTTTTTTTGGTTTTTTTTTTTTTTGCTATCCCTGGAAGAAACTGGGGAATAAATCTGGCCTCATATTTTCATTCCTGGAAGACAAACGTATTGGAGAAACACCTTCCTTCCTTCTAAAAGGACTGTGGGAGAAACCATGAATTATGGTGTATCCCAGGGCTGGCAAGAAGATGTCAGAAGTGGCCACTTTGATGGAGACAGAGCTCACAGGCTCCTTTTTACCCCTGCTGAAGCCAGAGATACTGTGTGTGATGTGACCATGGTTTTGGTGCTCAACAAAGCTCCTTTCACAGTGATTTAGATTTCAGGAAAAGCAAAGCAAGAAATTCCTTTTCCTTTTTGTCTGTTTTTCAGGGTGGAACTGAGTGCCTGAATGTCCTGCCTAACTTTATGGTTGATTTGTTCCCTAGGTGTGTGGGTTTCCATTCACTTTTTCTGTGGAAATCTGTCCAAAAAGATGCCCAGGCTAACTTTCTGAACCCTACCTCTTTAGGGGGTACCAACTCCTCACCATAACCTGGGTGTGCTCCTTGTTTTAACCAAAACCAAATCAGAAATCTGTTCCCATGTAGATGTTTTCTTGCCTCTGTTTTATCCTCATGTTGTGTTTTTACAGGCTTAGAAGGTCTTAGGAGCAAGGAACTGATAGGGATGAGGATGTTAATGATTGGGCTAAAGTCCTCCCTGATAAAAATCTGTTCCATCAGCACTGGATTTGTCAGGAAAGTAGAAATAAAAGCAAATGGAAAGCAGGTGGGACATCCCATTGGCTTTGTGCCCAAGTATTACAAATGAAAAAGGGGACATCAGCCATGTGTTCTTCTTCAGAGAGGAGGAGGAGGACATCAGGAAGTCTCCTAATCCTTGCTAGGATGCCAAGTGATGGAAACTTGAAAGCTTGCCAGAGAGAACTGGGATCAAAAAGGGATTTGCAGTCAGGTTTTTGAGGGGAATAAAAGTACCTATCCTGTGAAAACAAAGTCCTGTAGCTCAGTGACAGATATTGAGTTGAGTTCTTAAAATAGTCTCTTAGTCAGTTTATGATGGTGGTTTCTGAGTTCTTTGAAGTGGGTTTTGTTTTTTGTTGAAGCTCCATTAGATAGCATGAGACAATTCACTCTGATCTTAGAAATCACCATAGAAGCCCAGACTGAGAAGCAGGAAGGGATAACTCAGAAGAGGGGTTTCTAACCACTCTGCACATCATATTTAAAAAAAAAAAAAAAAAAAAGAAAGAGCAAAAAAATATTCTTAATCCATCTGGAAAATGAAGAAGAATACAAGAAGATCCCAACAGCTTGTACTTATAAGAATGTGCTTTGAAGAACACATTGTGCTTTCATGCTGAAGGATTTTACTTTCACTGCAAAATATTTTGAAATGGAGCTTTTCTGCAAGGCTGTTTCTCCAGAAAGTGGTTTTCTCTGTGGTTCAGAAGGACTGGATAAGGTTTCAGGTGTTACCTCCCTCCTTAGGGCTTGGGACAATGAGCTGGATCTCATAAACATGGAGGGATGCCTCTTAACCAGACAAGGTTGCCCAAAGCCTCATATTACCTGGTTTTGAACCCTTCCAGGGAGATTTTTCTTTTCCTACCTCACCCTTAGCTGGGGTTGGAACCAGAGCACTGAGTTTGGGTGAATCTCTGCTCTGATGCAGAAAGGAAATTCCCATAAGCAGCAAACCCACAGTTGTGAGGCACATCAACTACAGCTCAAAAATACTTTAATTATTCTCCTCCTTCTCTGTCTTTTATGCTTACCAGACCACCCAAAAGAGAGGAGATAACTGGGTCTTCAGCAGCAGCATCTGGCTTGGTAGAACAGTATCAGAGTAAGAAATGGTACCCTGACTTCTGGAGAAAAGAGCAATAAGAATTCTCTGAAGAATCTCTCTAAACCTGGCCATTTCTTTTTGCTGGAGATTGAGTTACCTTCCCTTATAGGAGGAATGTTTTTGGAATCCTCCTCAGCTCTCCTGTAATAAATCACAGTTGGCCAAAGGAAAGGAACGTGGGGCTCTTTGTCATCTTGCTTTGCTTCTCCTCCACCACTGAGGGAAGGAAATGCCCCAAGAAGAAGGATTTATACCAAACCTGCTTCTGACATGGTTGGCAAGTCCTTGACACATCAGCTGGATAAATCACTGCCCTGTCTCTGGGCACAACCCCAAAGCTCTCTTGTTTCTAATTGCAGATTGACAGCAACTTTATTATCAGACAGCCCAGAAAACAAGAAGAGAGACTCAGAGATGGATCCCAGGGAGGGCAGCAGGGGGTGGGGGAAGAAACCCCCAGCTCCTGTTATGACCCCAAGCTGTATTTTATCCCAACAGTTGCCAACAACCACTCAAGACAACATTTTTTGGCTGGTGTTGTGGCTTTGTGGGCATCACAAGCTCCATCCCTCAGTGTGGGCAAACAACAATGCAAAGTGGTACCCAGGGCTCTTGAATTCTCCCCGTGGGGATGGGATTTGGGCTGCAGGACAGCAAAGGGACCTCAGGGAAGAGATGGCTGAGGGTGAAGAATGAGACTTCAAAGAAGTTCTGGAAAGGCTCTGACTCCAATCATCCCCCTTTTTTGAGCAGCTTTTCAATGAGATTTGCTGCTGTGGGCAAAATGGCTTGCAAGTGCTTGGCTGATCCAGCAGCTGGAACTGGTCATCTCCAGCATCTAACAGGCTCTGCTGTGATGATTTTTTTCTTTTTTTTTTTAATATATATTTTTTTTGCAGTCACTCCTTGTTTTTCCCCAGGAAACTCTGAAGACCTTTTATGAAGGATAACTAATTTTTTTTTTGCCTACTCATCAATGTGTACAGCTAGATGAATTCAGTTTATACAAGTAGGTCTGGATCAGATAGTATGTGGGCAAAAAGAGAGAGAAAAATAGGCTGAAAGCCCGACTGCAGCCATGCCCACAGACTTTATGAAGTTTAATTTCCTAGGGAAAGTAGTTTTACAGTACCCATTGCTCCAGCCCAGCTCACTTCTTTAAGGGCTGAGAAGCAACAGTGCTGAGAAATGTGATATAACTACAAATAAACTTGCAAGGAGGCAGAAGTAGAGATGTTTTTCAGGAAAAAAGGCACCTCCCCAGCACTGACCATCACTAATGTGGTAGAAATACCTTTATTTGGGGACCTGACAGGATGCTCTTTGGTGTCCTTGAGCTAAAAAATGGTGAATATTTAGTTCTTTCTGCTGGGTAGATTTATTTCAGCTGCCTCTGTTTAAACCCTCAGGATTATCAGATTTTTCTGAGTATCTTGGCATGAAGGTTTTGTGTTTTGAGTGGCATTTATCCATGAGAATAATGAATATTGCCCTTTTTCTGTAGTATTCAGGTGAAGTCTGAGTGGAGCCATACTGCAGAGCTGACCAACTACAACATAAAATAAAAAAGGTGTGGTTATTTTAGGGAAGTTTTTCTCATTTTCAGTCTCCATCTCTCCTTACTGAGGCTGAGAATTGAGAAGAATTTTATGGGTTCAGCAAAAGCATCTCCCCAGTTTAGAGGATGCTCATTCTTTGGTCTCCTTTAATAATATTTGAAGGAATTTCATCAGACCATGAAACTCAGGATGTCAAATTAGAGCCTTAGACAAATAATCCAGGTTTGGGGGATCTTGTTATGTGAAGTGGATTCTTTGGCACTGAGCACTTCTGTTATGGATGGAGGAGCAGCAGAATCACATTAGGAGAGGATATTGTTACAACACTTGCAGTATCAACAATGCTACTTGGAAAGAAATAATGCATTCCAGATGGTTATTAAGAATGTCTGTCCTTTTCAGAAGGGATTTTTTTGTTATTTACTTGATTTATTCGGATAAAATTTGGGGTAATTTAGAAGACTTCTGTTTAACAGTGAGTAAGCATGAAGATAAGGTTATTTACAGAGCAGGCAGTCTGAAAGGCTACTTCCATTTAATTCAATTAGAGTGATGTTCATATGGGGTTTATTTCTTCCAGCTCAAGTATTGCAGCTAATTTTGCTTTATAAAACAGAAAGAGTGGAGTTCCTGCACATATCAAAACCCTGGGTTATGTCCAGGGCTTTTACACATCCCTGGTGATGGGACCAGAGAGTTCCCTGTGTAAGTACTGGGGTATTACAAAATAAAATAGATGTGATTTTAAGGAGCTTGAATTAAACAAAAAACCACAAAAATCACCTCTCTATGTGCTATATATCACACCAGTGATATATATATATCTGTATACTACCAGACCAGTGCAGGTCAGGCAGCAAACTGGAGCTGATACAACAACTGAACTGGTTGAAACAAACCCAAGAAGGTAGCTCAGGTCTGGCTTTGCTGAACACATTTGAGGGCAATCCAGATGCTGTGGGGTCAAGCTGCAGCTACTGTGAGCTTACAGGGCTTGGTTTCTGCAGGCTCTGAACCACCTTGTCCTTTGTCCTGATCATCTGAGAACACCTTTGGGCTGGGTAAGTTCTGACCTGGGATCACCTTCCTATCACTGATGTCCTCCTGTAGCAGATGAGAAACAAGAGTGGGCAACTCAAGGCTGATGCCAACCCTGGATATTGCCAATGAGCAGGGGAAATATCACCTGAGCAGCCTTGCAGCAGAGAATTTTTAATCCCACTCTGGCAGGGATTTCAACTCATGGTTTCATTCTTGTTCCCAGTGTGAACAAAAGCTGTCATGATGTCCTTGGCTTTTTAATGTCTGTTCTTCTTAAGGCTTGCTGTATATGGGCTTTCTCCCAGCTTCTGCTTAAGCCATTGCTTTGAATCAAGAATTCACAGCCCCCCAAGGGTGCTGGGAAACATAAGTGGGGACACCAGTGGGGTTTGGCCACGCTCCCTCCACTGATAGAACCCAATGCACAGCCCTGGGCTCTGCAGCTCTGTCCTCACCATTCCCAGCACCATCCATCTGTCTCTCCAACCACCAGATTTTCTCCCTTTTGTGAGATTTTCCACCAGGCATTAGCTTTTGAAGGCATTTTGAAGACTTTTGAAGACATCCCCCAGAGCTGGGGGCTGCTGAGCATCAAGCAGTGAAAGAGCTCAGGGATGGTTTTGTTAGTCCTGGATGAGCAGATTCCTGTTTCATGTTGGAAATGGAGCTGCAGCCAGCTGGTTAACAAAATATTATGCTCAGGATAACTACCTGAGCCACCTTGCCAAGCCAAGGAGTCATAGCAGGGTTCCAGAAAAGCCAATATTAAATCCAGAGACATCAACATTAGTGAAGTGGGACTAAATTATCTCCAGCTGGCTCTGGCCTCAGGCACAGAAATAAGCAGCTCCCTTAAAATGAAGAAAAGATGAAGGGTGGATGAATGAGGACCATAACAAAGCTTGTAGCTCAGGTCACATCCCTTTTCCTATCCTACCAACTCCATTCAATTGACCATTTCTCAGCTCCTATCCATTCCCACCACTTATTCCCCCAACTTTCCTTGGCAGTGAGGACAGAGAGTGTCAGCTGCTTCCAGGAGCATCTTGGTGTAGATGCCATCCTTTGAAGCTTGTGTCATTCTTGATTCAGTGAGCTGGTTTTTAACTCTTAATGACATGCTAAGCACAACTTGAACTTGCTACCAAGTGCTTCTGACCAGCACTGTTGAGGGCAAGTCCTAAAACACACGTGGCAAGTGACAGTCAAACATTGGCCATTGCTCTGTGCTAAATGTATGTGAGAACAGCAAAAAATGAGCAAATTAAAAAGCAGCCTGAGCTTAACCTGGGTATTCAGAACTCTTAATTTTTGTGGTCAGTTCTTAGGATGAAAGTGGTGCTAGAAGGAGAAGGGATTTCAGGCACGAGCTCTGTCCTGTTTACAGCTGTGGCACCAACTCTGCTCACACATACACAAGCCTGGTATTAATTTCAATTAACAATTAATTTCAATTAACTAGTCATTTCAATTAACATCTGGAAATTCTCTGCAAAGTCCTACTTGCCATCTGACTCTATGTATAAAAGTAACCACACTGAAAATACTTCTATTTACTGCTGCTTCATGTACCAGTGGGGACCTCTTCCTTTTACTTTTAAGCTTCTTGAACCCAAGAGGTCCAACCAGGTGCGGTGCTGGAGGGGGAAAAGAGGTAAGAGAGGTTTTACTTTTGAATGATGACATGAGGAAAGCTTGGAAAATCTGCCTGAGTGTGCACAGAGGCAGAGAAAGATATTTCCAAAAGCACTGAACCTGTGCAGCACGTGGAGATGGGCATGGAAAATATAAATCCAGTTGGATGGGCTCCTGGGGTGAGTAATTATCCCTAGGGGAGGAGAGCAGGTGGATTAGTTCCTGGGCTGCATCTGCAAGAAGAAATTCAAGGAAAACATCTGTTTCACATCATCTTCTTTTCCAGGATACTCCTCCTGTTTGTCTCACTGATATTGCAACCTGGAGAGAAGTCATTTCTCTAAGCAGGCTGTGCAAACGTCATGTGTTCCTCTCTGGAAAGAAGTGGAGATGGCCAGGAGCAACAGGAGACAGTAAGCAACATCTGGAAACATCTCCTGATTCTCCTGCTTTATTTTCTGCCTTGTTCCAATCCCAAACCAATCTCTTTCCAGTGACTCCATCAGTTCCTATTGGAGGTGGGGAAAATAAAGCCAGGAGGCAGCTCTGCTCAAAGGGACTCCTAAAATCTCTGCTGCCATCTGGAGTTAAGAGGAAAATCTGAGCATCAGCTCAGCCTTACCCTGGTTGATCAAGTTGCCTGGGTTTTGTTAAACCATCCAAACCAAACCCATGTTCAGCAGAAATTCAGGGGATGTGTGGCTGAGGCTCAGTGTCCTCACGTGGGTGAAAATGAAGAGAAATGAGGTGGAAATGAAGCATTTTGCATGGTCTTCTGCACTTTTTCATGTGTTTTCTTCATGCCTTGGGTGGGTTTAATAGGGTTGGGTTATATCCAAAATGATGCTAAATGCAGAATAACCCTGCATGGTTTTGTTCTTTCATTACTGCAGATTTACATGGATTTAAAGAGAACTTTCTAGGTTTTTTTCCCCCAGTTTTAGTAATTTCTTACTGGTGGAAATCCAGCCAGCAGCCTGAATCTCATTGTCTATAGGTTATCCTGATGCATAGGGATCTGATTGCTGACAGAACATAGATATAGAATAATTTTTGAGGATGAGAACTTCATTCTTTATTTTATCCATCTTGTGGTCTGGGCTGAGTGAATGTTGCTTCCTCTGAAAGCCACTTCTGATTATTGCTTTTTTTTTGGGTTTTATTTTTAAAGCAGGGATTAGACTGAATTTCTGTAAAAAGATGAAATACACTTATACAGAAGCAATGTATGTCAGTGTCATCTTCTCTGCATACAGCAAATCTTGGTTAGCTTCCTAAGATCTTCAACTAAAATCATCTTCATTTATGCCAGTATACAACTGGAATAATTAAATTTGATGAAGAAATGCACTCAGCTCTCTCTAGGATGTCAGAAAGTTATGAATTGCACTCTAATTTTAATTTAATTTAATGTCTTTAATTTCATGGTTGGCATGAGGTGCTTAAGCAATATTAGAACTCTCTTTGCCTAATCTCATTTTGACAGATTAAAATACAAATATTTCCAGTGAAATAAGAATTTATTAAGGCAGGATATTGCCAAGGGAAATATGCTTTTTGGATATGCTTTTATCAACCAGGAAAAAAAGCAACAAAAGAATGTAATTAGTGTTGTATAGTCTTCTAGGGAGACAAAAGGGCTAAAAAACCATGTGCATAAAAAGAATATTGCATTTTCAGAGTGTAAATTGCTTACTGCTGCCAGGCATGTAAGTTAGAAAGTCCTCACTGGAAGCAAAGTGATGTGTTGGAGATGTCCTGGAGAAAGATAAAATGATAGAATAAGAGATTCCTAGACTGAATTATATCTTTTTTTTATGTGCACCTTCTACATGCACCAAGGGAATTGGAAAAGAGAAAGATTTGGGTGGTTTTTTTTGTTTGTTTCCTGCTATTCCCTGGTTCTCAGCACAGGCTGCAGCATTGTCAGGAATGTTTTCCAAAGCACAGTCTGCTGAAAATTGAAATTTGGTTTGCAACATGATTTTTCACCCCCTTGTTACTCTTAGGCAAAGGCAAATGATCATGCAGGGAGCAGGGTGAGAGAGGCTTTGGCATCAGGAAGTTTCCAGATGGTCAGTTTTGAGTTAGAGAAGTTGATGGAAGGTGCTGTGGGATGCTCCATGTCTCATTCTGCCTCAACCTTGGGGTCATATTCATTGATATAATAAAAATAACTAATCAAAAAAATCCCTTTTCAAATAGGTCTGTGAAGAACAGGGATGAGCTTCCTTCTTTGGCACACTTTTCTCAAGCCACCTCCCAAAGCCATCAGAGATTTTGGGTGAAAACTTCTATTAAAGTTGACAACCCTTGGTGTCTGCACCATGAGGTTCTGGCCAACAGCTTCTCTTGGGTACCTTTGGGCCTCTGAATGGGCCCAGGGCTCCCAGTTAGGAAGGATCTTGCTTTTCAGGATTGGCATAGGGCTCAGAGGAAAATGAAGAAACCTGGTTCAGATCCACAAAGTCATTTGGATAACATGAAGATTTCTGAGCACCTTGCCAGTTAGTGCATCCCTTTGGGTTAGTTTTAGGCTTGATCCTGATATTATTTTGATCAATGTACTCCTGGATCAGATGATGACCTACAGACCTCTCCTGATTTCAGTGCTGTTCCATTATTAAGGGTCAGGTTCAGCCTGGCCACTGGTTGCATAAATCAGAATATAGCATAAAAATATGTGCCAGATCTGTCCCTGAGCCTGTGACATTGATTACACATCAAGGTTCAGCAGATCTGCTAAAAACTCTGCTTTGAGGGCCTTCTGACCCTGTGGAAAAGAGAACAGTGTCATTTGCTGATGCACTCCAGCTTTATTTGTAATTCATCTGATGTCACGTACTCTTGAAGATACAGAACTAAATTAAAGGCAGATGTGCAAAATATAGCCTGGGTGATGGATAAAAGCAAAACATAATTTTCCTTGTGAGTGGCAAAGCCCACAGCCACAAATACCTCTCCAGTTTGGGAGCCTCAAAAAATGTGTTCACAAATATTATCCATCTCAGTGGTCTGCAGAGATTTATCAGGGGTTATAACTTCCTGAAAACTGAGAGGTTTGTATATGTATTTGTCACTCAGCAAACAGGCACTTTCTTTTACCAGAGCCACTGGTCTAAGAAGCAGCAATTATGAGTAAGGCAGCCTGGAAGAGACTGAAATGTTCAAAACTGGGTATTACGAGGAAAATATAGCTTGATCTTTACAAGGATTTCTCCAGTTTTAAGTCAGAAACAGCATCTTTCCAACACGTCAGTGTGTCTGCTTACTACTTTTTTTGTGGGAGAACCTTTTAGAATGGAAAATTGGTCTGATTTTGCCCCAAATACTTTTACAATGGAATCATAGGATCATAGAATACCAGATTGGAAAGGCCCTCAGGATCATCTGGTCCAACTTTTCTTGGCAAAAGCATGGTCTAGACAAGATAGCCCAGCACCCTGTTGTAGAGAAACATTGTCAGCCAGGTGCCTTGAGTTGCCAAAGAGTGGGTGTGAGTCCACCTGTGCCTGATTAGGACAGGCCCCTATTGGGCATGAGCAAGACCAGAGGGCCAATAAAGGTGGGACACACACCCACAGAAGGCACCTCAGCTCACTCTGGTGCGAGGCATGGAGTGGCCAGCAGCTCGTGGAGCCTCAGGAGCAAGAAAGGCTCTTCCTGCTACACTTCTACCCTGGAAGTGCTGTGTGGTGGCTGGAGTCCTGGAAGAGACCAGCAGCTCGTTGAGCTTCAGGAGCAAGAATGGCTCCTCCCGCTACACCCTGTCCAGTTGAATCTTAGAAGTGTCCAGTGCTGGGGAATAGCTTCTCATTTTGGACTAAAAAGTTTGAATATATCCAGCTACAGATGAACACAGTGATCCTGAAACTCCAGGAGCTGGGTGAGACACATCTGCTACTCATTGATGTCAATGAAGACCTCTGTGGGCAGAGATGTTGTTGGGTCACTGTGTTAGATCAGACTTCTTCATGGTCACTTCAGCATTTTTAAAAGATATGTCTATTAGAAATACAGGAAAAAAATTAAAAAAAAAAAAAAAAGAAGAAAGAAAAGAAGAAGAAGAAGAGATGAGATGAGAAGAGTGAAGAGGAGGAGAGAAGAGAAGAGATGAGAAGAGTGAAGAGGAGGAGAGAAGAGAAGAGATGAGATGAGAAGAGTGAAGAGGAGGAGAGAAGAGAAGAGATGAGATAAGAAGAGTGAAGAGGAGGAGAGAAGAGAAGAGAAGAGAGAAGAGAAGAGGAGAGGAGAGGTGATTCCTAGGGACTTCTGGGTTTTCTCATCTCTTGTTTAAATAACAGATGAAATTGGGGCTGCTCCTGTGCTTCAGTTCTGCAGATGAACCTATCTTTTCCTATTGATTTTCCCATTTTTCTTCTCAGCTTATCCCTTTGATATAATCCATTTAGACTTATAGATACTGTCCCCACACCCTTGTTAATTTTGATATGATAGCCAGTGTAGATAATTCATTATATTAAAAAATAATGTTAAAAAAAAATAAATCATTATTTCTTTAGATTTGTTCCAGTCTTACCTTTCCAGTTCCTTGCAGAAGTGGAAGGTGTTTTTCCAAGCACTCTACATGTGTTGGCTGAAGGTCTTTCCTAATACCAAGCTCCAACAAGGTCTCTGTATGTGCAAGAGCTGCAAGATCAGAACTCAGATGTGCAAATGCATAAAGGATTATTCCAGCTACTGCAGGTAAAGTGGACTTGACCTGTTGTGGGTTTTTATGTTTTTGTTTGTTTTTTTTAAGCAGTGTGTCTTCTATCCTTCCTGAGCTTTTCACAGTTACACTTCACTTACTTAGAAGACAATGCTGAAAGGAGTGATTTGGAGGAACTCCAGTTTTGTCTTGAACTGTCCATTTATCTGAAGATAGCAAAGCTATAAAACCTAGGGAATAAGAAGAGAAACCAAAAGTACCCAAAACCATGATTAATGATTTTCCTGGCAGGAGCCTTGCTTTCAGTGCCTCCATTTACTGTAACACAGATGACAATTCACATGATCACAGCCAAAGGTCTACTCATTCTTGACACTTCCCTGGAACTGAGCCAGGGAATAATTATTATAATTGTTATAATTGTTATATTTGTTGGATTATAACAATAACATAGTGTGAAGATACAGAGGAGAATGGCTGACAAAAAATGACACCAGGAAAAGGTGGATTTTGGTGGCATTTGAAACCTCGTAGTGGTAAAGCTGGAGTTGATTCCTCCCCTTGTCTTGAAATACAAAACAAAACCAAGGAAATAGGCAAATGGTTTTAGACCCAGAACTAAGAATTGGTAAGAGACCAAGCTCTAAGTCTTGAGTTACTTTTTGGCATGGCTTTGGTAGGAGAATACCTTAAAAAGGGGTGCTTTATATTCTAGAAAAGTCATAATAAAAGCGGGTCCTAAAATAGAAAGGATGACAGAAAAGACTCCTGGTGCTTTCAGTGTGAATTTGCACTCCCAACCTCCCACGTTGGTGCTGGGTCTTGAATAGAGTTTCTGTTTTCAGCTTGAGCTAATGACAGCTCTGCAGAAGTGTCAACACTGGGACCAAAAAAAAGTGGAGGGTCCAGGAAGGGGAACGCCGTTCACATGGAGGTGGGAGTCACAGCCAAGAGGGTTTTTCAAGGTTGGTGACTCCTGACTAATGGCATGTCATTTTTCAGCTGGAAAAGCCAAAAACTTGCCCACAGGCAGCTCCAGATGAATCCCATGCCTGCTCCAAGCTGGTGAGGTGATGCTGCTCCTCTCTCCTCCCCTGGTTCAAGCTGGGCTGTTTGCTTTAGTCAGAGGTCAACGTCACCTCTGGCAAACAAATCCAACCTCATACATGATGGGGTTGTGTGGCATGTTCACTATTTGCAGAGAAAATTTGTCTTAGGTGACTTGACCTTCCCCCCCAAAAAAATAAAAAATAGCAGGTTGAGCGTCACCAACGCTCCTCATGAGCTCTTTAAAAAGAGATTGGCATCAGCAGGGAATTCACCCCCATCCCTTGGAGAAATGGCTCAGTTGAGGTTGGATCACCCTCTGGACATGCTGGTTTTATTTTAGTGGCTGCAGAGATAGTGGTGTGGCCACTCTAGAGAGGAGACCTCAGTCTGAGATGGAGGAAATGAGAACAGAGTTGTTCTAGGAGGTGGCTGGGGATGGGGGTGGCCTGATGCAACCCCAGAGATCTCCCCCAGCTTGGTGTAAATCAGGGGAAAAACCTCATCCCAAGGGCAATGAAGTGGGTGAATGAGGAAAGGACTGGCAGGCAGGTTACTTCTTTGATTTTCTTCATATCTTTTCATCCTCCAAAAGGTGTTTCCCATTTTCTGGTTCATGCAAAAGATATTGAGGCTTTGGAGAAGTTTGGGCTGGATTGGTCTCAGGTTGAGTAGAGCTGAGCCCAAATTCTTGTGATTATTCAGGCCTGGATTTTCCCCCCCAAGCCCAGCCTAGGAAAGACTCAGGTGGAAAAGCAGCAGATGAACTCTTTGGAGGAAATCAATGGAAAGAAAGCATTTCCCTGCCCAACAGTTTCAGCTGGGAGGCACTAAAATAAGGTCATTGGAGCAAGTTAATTCTGGGGAGTGGGCTGGAGTTTCACAAATCTGTTAATGCTTTTGTGAGGTGATGCTGTCAGGTACCATTTGTTCTGTAATTCTCATCTTTTCAGGCAAAATTTATTGTTCCCCTCAATCTGTTCATTTTGCTACCTGGGACATAACTTTTCTCTTAGTTATAGAAGGTAAAATAAAGCTGATTCTGAGTTCTGAAACCTCAGCCACATGCACTGAACAGAAAGCAAGTTGCCAAGGGTCTCAAATATAAGTCAGAGATGGGACCCTGACTGATATTTGCAAACAAAAAACAAGAACCAAAATGTTTTGTTTCTGTCCTTTTGGTACTTTTTATTTTGTTCATTACTAAATATTTTAATTTCTCTCCCTTCTGTGACTTTCAGAGTTCAATTACAAATGAGAAATAATTTCCAAAAGCAAAAAATATTCTTCTCTCCAAGAAGTATTTAACAAAATTTGTTAAATTTTGTCCTTTTTTTTTTTCCTTTCTATAATTATTTCAAGTGTTGATCAGCTGATCTCTTTGAAGAAAAGTAACAAGACGTCCTCTGAAATATTGCCAAGGAATATTCACTGATAGAGGCATTTGTTGAAAAAAATCTGTCCTTTCAAAAGCATTGCAAGCATTTCCCCTTTCTGAGAACTCACTCCTGCTGGTGGAAAACAAAGTGGAGCAACTCAAGCTGGTGAATTCAGGCATCAAGTGTTTGCTCTGAAAGCTTTGCCAGCAAAGCACAGATTTGCAAAGGGCATCAGACTACAGGAGACCCCATCAAGGGGTAAAACCAATGAGGTTTTACTCAGATTTTACTCAGGTGTCCAAAGAAGGGGATTTATTCTTAAAATACTGGTGAGCTGGGGCTACATGAAGATATCTTTGTGACTCATTATTCCCAGCAGAGCTGAAATTCAGGTTGTTTCATTCTTAGGAAATTAAATGATGCTCCTGGAGCATCTCAGATTGGCCAAACTCACTGCAGCCAACAACAAAAGTTATAAGAACTCAGAAAGAACAAACCACCAGGTTAGCCTTTGGTCACCAGAAGAATGTGAAACGTTTCAGATTTATTCCCCAAATTCAATTTGGATTTCAGCTGTGCTGAAGAGTCAGTACAGCAGCAAAAGAACTGGGAATTTCAGGAATTAACCAACATTGAAGTCATGTTTTGTGACAGACAATCTGTAAGGAGCAGAATTCATCATTCAAACCTGATGAATGATTTTTTTTGTGTGTGTTTTCAAGGTTTTTTTGGCCTTTTGTTGTGTGGTTTTTTGTTTTTTTTGTTTTTTATTTATCTTCCTAAAACAATTTTTTCCAGCATAGTGCTTGGAGCTTGCTTAACTTTCTGTTTTCCTCAAAGGGTTGCTATGGAAGATTGAATCTAATGGATCTAAATACCAAATGAGTAAATGCTAAATGAATGTGTTTGGCAGCAGTGGAGCAGATAAGTTTGTCTGGAAAGAAAGGAGGAGAAAGTCCTGATCCTTATGTCTTCTGCTTTTCTCTTTCCTCCTTTATGCTGGGTGATGATATCCCATATCCATCATGTCAGGTCCATCATGTCCTGTCCATCACAAGGGCCTCCAAAAACTAAGAATGTCTTCGAATGACTTCAGATTTGGTGGGTTTGGACTCTAAGAGTCTGGAGGGCTTTGAGACACAGCTATTGGCAGATGGGTTTCCAGCAGGGGATGAAACCAGAGCTAAAAAAAACCCTGCCACCAAGATATGTTGTGGGGTTTGACACTTTTTTTTGAGGACAGGTTGTTTCTTGGTCATTAGCTTTAATGAGAATGGTTTTAGCTGGGGCTGTTTGGGAGCTGGAGCTAAGGCTGAAGCCATATATAAATTTCCCATCCTTGTTCCCAGAACCCTTGCACAGCCCTGGGAGAAACAAATGGTTCAGTTTTGATGTTGTTTTGATATAATTTACCTCTGTTGGGTTTCTATCTATTCAGAGAGTGGATGAGGCTGGAGCTGGTGGTGGTCCATATGGATATTGCCCAGCACCACAAGATGCTGAATGCTTAAACCTCATCAGCATCCTCCACCATCAATCCTGTGACCTTCAGCTCAGGCTGCAGTGACATTGTCACCCCTAACAGGTGCTTTTTAAACATACAGAGAGTTTAAAGCACAATAAATTAAATGATCTGATGCTTTCTGGAAACTTAGAAAAGCGTTGCCTGAGAAACTGTTTTTATTTTCCTAATGCTCCCTAGACAGACAAAATGTTTTTAGGAGATAACAACTGGAAATAAAACCAACCCCTTGCTATCCCTGGAAAGTCAGAGCACTGTAGAAATGTGATATTCATTGTGACAAGAAATACCTGGAAATGTCAAGAGAGGTTTTGCTGCTAACTCTGTATCAAAAATACTGTTCAGGGACCCACAGCATGGGAATCTGCACACTGGTTAAATAGACATCTGTTCTAGATGACTTTGTCATGTCTGCTGTTGTAATTATATGCTAATGATATGATTTCACACTGCTTGTAGTCTCAGCAGCTTGCTGGTTCTAATTATACATTGCCCAGAAAAAAGGCCTTAATGGTTTCTGTCTTGCCATGATTGCTCTAATCTGGACACCCTCCATCTAAGTTGGTACTTTTACAGATACCTTTGTTTCTTGTACCTGAGAACCACCTGAAAATGGATGGATTTATACTCCCTAATCCCTGCAAGGTCAAGAAAGAATATAATTACTGCTACATTTCAGATGGAGAAAAACTTCAAACCAGTGGTAAAGCTTTTCTTTTTTTTTTTTTTTTTTATGTGCTTCTAAGCATAAAAGAAGAAAACTTCTTTGCCAAAAATAGTTAGGGGCTTAAGTCTGCCTCCCCATTTTGCATAGCAACCAGTGTTTCCTTATGTTTTAGTGTCTCAAAGACCTCTGCCCATGTGCAGAATATTTTTACTTTAAAACCCAGGCTCCAGAGCTGGATGTGCAGCTGCCATAGCTTGCAAACATCTTCTCCCATCACTTACCTTGCCAGAGAAATGTTGTTTCTGGTGCCTTGCTCACAGGACTTTGTGTTCTCTCCTAATTAATCAAAGAGCTCTTATCTTTTCTGGAATTAAGCTTGTCTCAAAAGCGTTCCCAAAAGCATCTGAGTTTTATTTCTAGGAATAAGCTCAGTGTTTTATTGGGAGCATGTGTTTGTCAGGGGTAGCCCTCTGTCCTCTCTGTGGTCCATATGAGAAACCATGTTGATCCATTCATATTATTTTTATTACTTTGCTTGTTTTTCTCCTTTCTCCCCTTTTCTCTACACCCTCCAGCTATATCCAGCCTCTCTGAGGCAAAGGAGTAAATGGAAAACATTTATGTTTTATACATTCTGGGACAAGTGTCTCCTTCATTGCCATAATGAACAGTGCTGAGGAGATGGGAGGGCAAGCTCAGGACTTAGATTTCTCCAAGTGTTACTAAAACTCAGTCCTGGCCTTGAGCAAATCACAGTCAAGTTGTAGCTGTGACTCAGAAAGTGATGTAAGAAGGCAGGAAAGGGAGAAAGAAGAAACTGTTCAGCCCTCAGCAAACTTTTGGTGCTCTTCAAGGTTGCTTTGGTGTGGTTTGGAACAGGGCACTGACATCTGTTTGAAGTAGATGGAAATGTTGTGTAGGATGACTCCAACACCACCTTCCCTAACAAATCTGCCCTGATTATCAATAGGGCTGGGATGTTGAAATCTGCTCTTGAACTATGAAATATGAAATATGCTTTATAACCTTTACTCTTTCTCAGAATTAAAAATGTCCAAGAGCATCCCAACTTCTCAGCTTCCTTTGGAAATAAGCTTTAATTCTCAGGCTGAGAGACAGAACATTGAAGATCCTCTAAAGCCAATGATATCAGGACAGTGACATCTCCCAGCTGCTTTCTCTCTGGGATACAATTTCCCAAAAGAATAGTGAATACAGAGATGACTTTTTTAATGGTGAGAACCCCCCCCCCCAGAAAAAAACCCAACAAAACAAACTGTACACCTTTGATTGTAAAAACTGAGTATTCTCAGCTGCAACAGAACGAGGCAGGATTGTGCCCATAGCTCAGTTCAAAGAAAATGTGCCAGGTTAATAGGCATAATCAAGACTGAAGTTGAGTAAGAGGCAAGAACAAGTAATCAGATGCTAACTTAGCTGATGCTGGCATTACTGAAAGTCTGGGGGCATAGTCCAAGGATAAAAACATAATGTCTTATCTAACCAAGGAGTCATTTGTACACCAGTAGTTACAGCATGTTCTTAAAAAAAGGAAAGAAGGGGAAAAAAATAAATATATCTATAGCACATGAAATGATTTTATGCCCCAGAAATGATAAGGAAAAAAAGGTAAATGTTCCTGCACCCAGTCCTTCTGGGGGGGAAAAGCCTATCTGGACTTAGCCAACTGCAATGTTCACTGGAAGTCCCCAGGATATGGAAAAATCCATTAAAAAAAACCAAACTAATATAAAAGAAATTATAATGAGTATATCTAAGACATTTCAAAACTCCTTTTTGGTGTGTTTCTTGCTATTTGGAGGTTACTGGGATCCATGGGGCCGCCCAGCTCCTGGGTTCAGTGAGAGTTCAGGCAGTCTGGCAATCCTCTTCTTTTGGCCAAGGCTTCTTTTTTGGCAACACCTCTCCTGATTTCTCAAGACTTTTCCTTTCCTCCAGCTTCAGCAGGATGTTGAACTGGATCTCAGGGAACAGCTCATGGAAAGGAAAAGGCCTCTGACACAAAAGGACGTCACTGGAAAGGGAATTGTAATGTCAGGGAAGGCAACTGGAAGGTGAAACTTGGAATAAAACAACCACTTCAACCTGCAGTACAGCTCATGAACCTTAATGAGGAAAGAACTGTGAAAAACTCAGTAAATTATATAAAAAAAAACAAAACCAAAACAAAACAATCAACCAAACCAAACACAGCTCAGTCCTGTGGGGGAAAAACTGGAACTGTGATTCTGCAATATGGTTCTTTCCCAGAAAAAACAAGCATGGGTCAGGGTGAAATGAACCACCACACATCTGCCACCCAGCCTGCCAGGGCCCTTCCATTTCCCTTTTCCATTTTCATCATTTGCCACCCCTTGAAACCTTCTTCCTTAACAACAACTTCCATCCTTCCAGCTGAGCTCACTGGGAAACTCTGGGAGATTGGGGCTGCCTGGGGTCACGAGGGAGAAGACACAGGTGATGGGAACACTGAGTGGTGGATAGGACCCCTCTGCCTTGGAGGGGCTTCGTGTAGAGGGCTGTAAGGAAGGGTCATTTCTCTCTTCCAGTGGTGACTGAAGGTGTCATCTGGTGTGCAGAACTGTTGGTTTCTCATGGCAAAGCCTCAGGTCCTCAGTGCTGATCTACCTTGACCCAACGGTGATCTTCACCCAACGGGGACACTGATTTGTTGTCTTCACCAGCTTCCAGTGCCATCATTTGGCCTTTTCCCAATGGTAGCCAAAGAAGGTGGCACCTGCACAGGTGTTCCTTGGCATCACCACCACGTTGCCCTCCTGGCAGAGAGCTCCAACACCTCCCCACAGCCTTTTTCAAAATGTTTGCACGGGGATGGCCATAAAACGGGGCTGGATTGACCCCAAGATGCAATCCAAGTCGTTGGAGTCTGGGCCTTATCTACCTCACGTTATCAGGAGACAGGGAGCACAGATGCACCCCGGGAAGGGAGGGGACGGCGCCGGCGCGAGGGAACGGCTCCGTCCCTCCTGTCCTGGCATGGGGAGGGGACAGTGGGCAGAGCTGGGTCATGATTTGTTGATGTGAGGACCTGGGTGTCTCTCTTTGCAGAGGAAACCTTGGCCGTGATTGACAGCCGGGCCGGTTGGGTTTTGGTTTGGTTTTTTTTTTTTTTTTGCCTCTTCCCTTGCTGTTGACAGTAATAATGAAGCTTTGTCAGCCCATCATGGACATGGATATGCCTGATTATGTTGACTCCTTGGATTCCTCTTATACCATGCTGGAATTTGACAACCTTCGGGTGCTCCCCAATAACCCAGGTGAGCTTTCTGTTTGCTGCCTCCTCAATAACCCCCTCCACTGCCTTCTCCTAGGAAAGGCGGGTAGGAGGTGTGGGGCAAAGGGTGGAAGGGGTAATGTTTAAGCAGCTGACCTGTCAACTTCTGTTGCATCTGTGGTTGTGTTTGGGCTGAAACGGGACCCCTTCATTTGCTGGTCCTATTTTGAGTTGTATTTTTCCTTCTTGGGCTGAGCATCGTGTCCCGAAGAGCCCGCAAGGTATTGTAAATGCTGGGAGAGCTCCTCGTGGTGCCCCATGGGTTTGTCCCCCTGGGTGACTTATGAGTTAATACCAATAATTCTTCCTTAAAATGTGTGTTCCATTCCCTTATAAGACTTACCCATATTTAGATTGTGAAGAAATACCTAAATTATTTGCCTTATTTTATTTTTTTCTGGCTACCAACGTGGCCTTAAAGCCTTTACAGAGCACAAAGAACTTGGCCGTGAGGGGTGTGTGTTTATATGCAAAGACTTTTGCTTTGTTCACAGAAATACAGCCTGATATTTAAGTTCTGAGTGGTCGAAAGTAAAGTGAACTTGTCTGTGATCAGCTGCTCACTGTGCAAAAAATGAGGAGCATTTTAGTCATATAGCATGAAACCAATAATGTAACCAAATGGGATTCCAACCTCAGCAAAGCTCTTAGAGACTTCTGGCAGCTTTCATTAATTTGTTAAGAAACTCAGTGAAATTAAGATGGGATTTCCAGGGTCTCACATTTGCTCCTTAGCTGTCTCATCAGAAAAATTCAGCATTTCAGTCATACTATCATACAATATGGGATGATTGGATTGATCACTGTGGGACATGGAGGAGTATCAGGAGGCAAATGAAGTTTAAAGGCCCAAATAAATTTGAATTTAAAGTTGACTTCAAGAAAAGCTCTATCTTAATAGAAGATCTTCAATTTCTTTTTTAATTTTTTAATTATAATTTTTTTCACCAGCTCCAGACTGCATCTTATTTCTTATTCTTTCCAAATGATTTCCACCCTACTCCAGAAATGTTATTTAATGCAGATGTTTCTCTTGGTTGTTTGCTGCTGGACAACTTCTTTGCTTTCCAAGACTGGTATAAATTCCCTCAGAATTCAATAATATTTTGAAAATTAACTTCCAAACCCTCTGTTGTTTCCTACAGTGGAACTGACAGGTTGGGTTTTTTCTGAAGTTTATCTAGATTGGTATTGTGTTATTTGCCTAGCTGTTAATGAGTAACCACTTCTCTCAGGAACCTGCTGTTTTGAAATTAGCTTGTTTGTCTTGGGTAAGTGTCCTCTTCTACAGTTTGTAAAAATAACTTCAAAAAAAAAAAAAAAAGACCTGAAATGTCCATGCATGGAAAAATATTGCTAACCAGCAGAGTGCTCAAAATAAGAGTTCACGGGGGTACTCTGTAGGTTTAGACATATCTTAAATTGTTAGAATCAAGAAATAATCTCATTTAGATATTTTTAAAAATATACCAGCTTGTTTTAAGCCATATCTCTCTCATTATACAAGATTTGTCTGTATTATTTCCTCTGCTAAATCAAATGGCAGGTTTGCCCTCTCTAAAGACAGACAGGAAGGGATGCAATCTTTATTTGAATCGACTCAGGACTGTTTCTTACATGCCAAACAATTATAAAACTGACTGTTAAAGTATTTTAAAATAAGGCTGGAGAGTTGGGCAGAGAGAAACATGATGAAATTCAACAAGGGGAAGTGTAGAGTTTTGCATTTGGGGAAGAACAACAAGATGTCCCAGTATAGGTTGGGGGCTGACCTGCTGGAGAGCAGTGTAGGTGAAAGAGACCTGGGGGTCCTGGTTGACAAGAGGATGCCCATGAGCCAGCAATGTGCCCTTGTGGCCAAGAAGGCCAATGGCATCCTGGGGTGCATTAGAAAGGGTGTGGTTAGTAGGTCAAGAGAGGTTCTCCTCCCCCTCTATTCTGCATTGGTGAGGCCGCACCTGGAGTATTGTGTCCAGTTCTGGGCCCCTCAGTTCAAGAAGGACAGGGAAGTGCTTGAAAGAGTCCAGCCCAGAGCTACTAAGATGATTAAGGGAGTGGAACATCTCCCTTATGAGGAAAGGCTGAGGGAGCTGGGTCTCTTTAGTTTGGAGAAAAGGAGACTGAGGGGTGACCTCATCAATGTTTTCAAATATGTAAGGGGTGAGTGTCAGGGAGATGGAGTTAGGCTTTTCTCAGTGATGACCAGTGATAGGACAAGGGGTAATGGGTGTAAATTGGAGCACAGGAGGTTCAAGTTGAATATCTGGAACAATTTTTTTCCTGTAAGGGTGACAGAGCCCTGGAACAGGCTGCCCAGGGGGGTCGTGGAGTCTCCTTCACTGGAGACATTCAAAACCCGCCTGGACACGTTCCTATGTGATGTGCTCTAGGTGGCCCTGCTCTGGCAGGGGGGGTTGGACTAGATGATCTTTCGAGGTCCCTTCCAACCTCAAGGATTCTATGATTCTATGATTCTATGAAGGTCATGCTTTCTTGAAACCAACTGTTTCCTTCTTTGGACTCACCAAAATTTTGGGTGGATTAGCACTTGTGGTGCTAAGCTTTCTGCTTTGGAAAGCTGCTGAAGTTTTGAGATTTGCCTAGATAGGTGTTTTGAATTCTCTCCCTTGAAGGAGTCCACCATTTGCCAAGTATTTGGAGACTAGTTCAAAATAAAGAATAGAATCCATTATGGGAGAGGTGGAGGAGTATAAAGAATGACCTGTTTTTAATAGAAAGGACAGCAAAAGGATACCAGTGAAATCACTGCTAATCCTTTCTTTCTACAACATGTGCTGCAACTGCAGAAATTTTCCCATTTGGTACAATCTTGTTTCCTTTCCTTAGCATCACAGATCAGATTCTCACTTGTTTTTTGGTTTTTTTTTATGCTGTTAATATCCACTTCCTCAGGCTCTTGTCAGAGTTGACATTGTGCTGAAAATTATTGAAGTATCAGATGAATTCTTTAGCCAAGCATCGCTGGGCACTTGCTCCCACGGCTGTGCTCCTTTTCCTGTCTCAGCACCCAAACATCATCACCCTGATCCTTGGAACTTTGGCACCTGGTTGACAAAACACCTTCCCAGCCCAGTCTGACCCAATTCAGACCATGAAAAAGCCATCAAAGATCTTTTTTTTATGGTTCCTGACTGTCCTTCAGGCTGCACGTGAGGAGCTGTGGCCTTTTTTTTTTTTTTGGCTGGCCTCTTTGTCATTGGTACTGTAGGATTTGGAAACACAAAATCAAAGCTCTGTTTGGTTTTTTTTCTCAAAAACTCCCCCTCTATTTGCTCAAAGCTGAGGTAGAAAGCCACTGACCTGCACATGGCCAGGGCTTTGGTGTCAGCCCCCACCCAGCCCTATGTTTGTATGCAGAGGTTTTGCAACGCTGGCTTTGGCCACCAAGTCTGAATGTGTGTGCATGCCCTAAAACCCACAATTCTGACCTCTTTCTGTCTCAGCACGTGTAATTCAGGGATTTGTAAGCTGGAAAATGATGTGCACCAAGACTGGCTTGGGTTTCTGGCTAGACTAAAGAAAAAGCCATGAATGACAAGGTAATTCCCTTGTACAATAGACTTCTAGAAGAAGCCAATGATGGAACTGAAAAGAAAAGAAGCAAAGAAGTCTGCAGTGGACAGGAATCCTGCAAAGCTCCAGCTCTGAATGGAAACCAGAGCATCCTCACTGAGATCAGGCAGTTTGTAATTCCCAGTCTGAACTCTGCTTGAATATAACTCATAAAGGTGGTTGAAACTTCAGATTTTTCTAGCTATGAATGTCCAGAACAATCCTAGCAAGGGGTCTGGCCACAGCCATGGAGGTTCAGCTCAGCCTGGGATCCACACAATGTCAAGCAAAGAGACAATTGACCTTCTTATCTTTATTTTTTTTATGTAATTTTTTTAAAATGCACATTTGGTGTGTTTATGGTCATGTGTTCCTTAAAAACAAATAGGTGGAGCAACAGATGCATGAATATTTAGCAGGACATTTACTCTCAAGGGAATATTCTAGTACGTTTCATACTGAATTATCAAGAAAATCAAGCTAAGAATCAACATTAAAAAAAAAAAAAAAACCCTTACATGGATTTTAGCATCAGGTACATCTTAGTTCCTGTCATTATGACATAAGAAAGATTTTGATGCTCTCATTCTTTCTTCTTGTGTTGCTCCTATCCTACCTGCTGATTTATTCACCCAAACACTAGAAAGTGAAATATAGATCAAAAAGGAGTTTTTAAGGGGGTGAAAGGAACTCTGACCTTTGCATCTCTGAAGTACCAAAAACGTCTTACTCACCTTAGCTAAAAAACTTTCCAGTTTTTGAGAAACTAAATCTTTATTGGCTTTTTTTTTTTCTTCTTCTTTTTTTGGCTTTTGGTTACAATGTTCATGACCTAGCAAATATTTTCACTCTAAACTTTTGATGTGTTTTCCTACACAAAAATAGCTTTCTCTTTCTCTCTGTACACACACATGTTGTGTGTGGATTACCCAAAGATATTTTTATCCATTATGCATCAGAAAACCTTCTCTAAACTCTTCAGGTCAGATGCCAGTTCCTCCCCTTTGAGTAATTTGCTGTAAGATTTGTCACTGCTGAGTCCAACAGCAGCTAAGCTTTCCCTGCCACCACAGGATGCTCAGCAGAGCATTAGATGAGCTCCCCTGGAGCAAAGACCTTGCTCCCAGAGGTGTGATAAATCCATAAAAAATTCATAAAACCATCCTGCAGTGATTGCCTGGGTCAGGACAGACTCCACAAACATTCCTGCCCTCGGTGAGATGTAAACACTGTCATCTGCCTCTTCTCAAATGTCTCCTTTTTTTTTTTTTCTTCTTTCCCTTTTTTTTTCCTTTTCCCCTGCCCCAAGCTGTGCCTCAAATTAGGAGGGGTTAAGAGGGCAGTGAGTCTGGTGGTTAAGGCCAAGGGAGAAGTTTGAAGGGGAGTTTTCAGCAGTGTATACACAGGCCAGGCAGGGGCTGAGCTATTCCTGCCCCAAATGAGTGGGTGCAAGCAGAGGCCATGACAGGGGGCATTCATATGACCTAATTTTAGGTCCCTAATTTAGAAGGGACCCCTCTATTGCTTCCCAGGGGAAAGCAATGAGCCTCTTCAGAGGGTAATTTGGAGCTGGAACCAGATTTAGGACTAAAGTGACCATGTGGGAGCTGCTGTCTGTGTCTTCCAGCTGCAGAGGAGTTCTCAAGAGGAGCCTTTTGTCTCCAGCACCTCTGTCATCTGCATGATGTAGCTCATCATCCCTGCTTCTGCTGTTTCACCTCTGCTTTCTACTTATTGAGGTTAATGATGTTCTCTCCACTGTCCTCTCTGGCACCAGTTTTGAACCAAACTGTCCACATGTCTAACTGGGGAGGTGGCTCCCCATCCCTCATCTCACCTCCAGGTAAGGTTTCTCTGCATCTGTCAAGAAAAATAGGGGTAAGTGTTCAATTCTCATGAGCACGCTGGGTGATGCAGCTTGAAATCTGTTCCCTGAAGCAAAGGAAAAAAACCAGCAAGCTGAGGAGAACATGACCATCAATCTGGAAGCTTTAGCCAGCAACACACACATCTCATGCACCCACCCGTGCGTGGGGCTGGGTCAGCGCCTGCTTCAACTTAAAAAAAGAAAAAACCAAAACCCCACGCCTTGTTCTCAGATGATTTTGGTTTCCATCACAGAGAGCTCGAATGGTCTCTGTTCTCTGCCCACAGAGACCATCACAGCTGAAGCAGCAGCCCCCAACCTGCTCACCAATGGCATCTCTTCTCTCTGCTCCATCTGTGGGGACCGAGCCACCGGCAAACACTACGGAGCATCCAGCTGTGATGGCTGCAAAGGCTTCTTCAGGAGGAGTGTCCGCAAGAACCACGTCTATTCCTGCAGGTACCTCCCCCCTCTGCAATCATTAAATGCAATTTTTTTACTTGGATTTGAGATCAGGTTGCACCACGGGGTCCCTATCCCAAATGTTTGGATTTCCATGCCTTGAATTCTGGTGGGGATGCTGCTGGTTTGCTGCTTGCTGGAAGACAGGGAGCTAAGGAGTGAGCTGTGTCCTAGCTCATCTTTGGAGGTTGAAACTGTTTTGTGACACTGAGCATTTCATGAGTTCAGCATCACTGTTTTCCCCACAGGAAACCTGAGGTTTGCCTGGGGTGGGTACCGTAATCTTAACATGGCCCAGCAAAGGAAAGCCAAGGTGGCAAAGGACCAAAGCTCCAGAAGTTTCATCTCAAGCTCCATGTTTCTTGGTTTTCCCAGTCAAAAGCAACAATCATCCAAGAACCTGCCATCTCTGAAGCTTCCACCTCCCTCAGATTGTCTCCTTTTTTGTTTTGAAATCACTAAACTGTGTACACTGGCATATCACTGGTGATTTTACAGCCATTCTGAGAACCTGCTGTGGACCAGGGATGATTCACATCCACTTTGGCACACAGGTATTCACTTGAGAGAATTTTTTTATGAGGAGGAGGCTATAAATTATACAGCAGCTATCAGCTGACCTTAGAAAAATGGTTTATTTTTGCACAAGAGGAAGAGAGACAAAAAGTCCCTGAATACACTCAGCCCTTCATCTCTAATTAAAACCTGGAAGTTTTCTTTCTGTTCCAGAGCACTGAAGGGTGTTCCAAATTTTTTCAATGCCAGTCATCACATTTGTTCAAAATGCTCCTGGAGTTCTTATCACTTCAGGACACAGCAGCCATGAAAGGCACCTGGGGTGACAGCAGTGTCCACCCAACCGGTGCCCATCCCAGGAACTGTGGGATCCCCACGGGAGGAGGCAACAGCTACTGCTGATTTCTTTGAAATTTTGGCTCCCAGTTCCCTGGGAGCAGAGTTGTTGCCCCTCCCCATGAATCTCTGTGATATTTGGCAGCCCAGGGAAGATCCACAGCATCGAAGCCAAGGAAATAGCAAATGTTTGCTTGTCTGCAGAGCCTTATTTGGTGAGCAGCACTGTCTCTGGCCCAACTTGGAGCTCTGCTGTTTAGCACAGACGTGAATTCCTTGGAAACTCTTTGGCCCTTTGTACCTTCGGCTTTTTGCCAGCCTGGGAAAGTGCCTCAGCTTTTACAACCTGATGCTGGTCCCAGAGCAACCCACGCCATCTCCTCTCTGTGGGACAGGTTCTTCTTCCATCACTTCACCCAGTGTGGCAAGAGCTGCCAGGTCTACGTGGGCCACTCCTTGAAAAGCATTTAGGTTCCTAAATCCTACATTGGAAGGGATAAGAATTAGGAGGCCATGTGCCTCAGAACTAGGACACAAAACCTCTCGTGGTCTATGGTGTCATTACTCTGCACAAAGCAGGGTTAACAAGCTGGATCCACCAAGCCCCAAAACCAAACACCCAACAGTGGTTGGAAAGTGGGCCGTGGAGCTCCTCCACTGGCAGGCATCAGCACAACTTGAGTCACAGTCAGACTTTCACAGCCAAAAGCATCACAATCCTCTCAGGGTGGGTGGTCTGAAATCACTTTGCTCCTCCTTGGCAGGAGCAGCAGTGCAGAAGATGTGGAGCTGGTTGAAGTCAACGTTGATTTAACCCATTTCTTTCAAACCTTTGGCAATGTGGAGCTCACGGAGGACTTGGGGCTGCTCAGGGTAGAGGGGGGTGCAGATGCCAAGCTGGTTGCTCTGTCTTATCTCCTGTCTCCTCACAGGTTCAGCCGACAGTGTGTGATAGACAAAGACAAGAGGAACCAGTGCAGGTACTGCAGGCTGAAGAAATGCTTCAGAGCTGGCATGAAGAAGGAAGGTGGGTGCAAAGAGACATTCCAAAACTGCCTCCTGCCCTCTCTGGCCCTGTTTCCATTGCAGAGCATGGAGGAGAGCAGTGGCAGCCCTGGCCCAGAGAGATTGATTCTCATGTGTCACAGGGAGATGCTTCTTGCTGTTGAAGCTGAAAGCCCCATTTGGTATCTTATCAGATGGGAATTTCCATTACAGCCATCCTGGGAGGTGGGTCTCTTCAGGATATTTTTATACTGGGAAAGGGATGGGCTTCCTCAGGGTTTATTTAACCTCTAATTATTTCACAATTCCCTTGCTACATACCTGCTCCTGTGATTCCTAATCCCCCCAGGGAGGCTCTGCCATCCTCAGTCTCATCAATGCCAAAAGCTGACTACTACAGAGGGACGTTTGGTGGGACTTGGTGCAACCCTTAGGGCAAGGTGCATCCCTAACAGCATTTCTTTTGGTGTGAGAGCTTCCAGATGCAGATGGTTCCTGTGCCCCCAGAGCTGGGACTTGAGTCAATCAAGCCCTTTGGCAGCACCATCCTCTTTGTGGGTGTAGCATGACTTTGGAGCAAGCATTAGGAGAGGCATTGAAGGACCAATCCACTTCTAGCTGGTGCCTTTTGCTGCTTTTTATGTTGGCTGTATTAAGAGGCAGGGGGAATGCATTTGGGTACCAGTCACCATCAGGATGTGCCTTTCCAATGGGCTAAACAAAATACCACATGTTACAGGGCTCAGTGTTAAACAGGAGAAAAAAACCCACTCCTGTTAACTGAGGCCTTAATTCCTAACAAGCAGTTTCCCTGAGGACCTGTCACAGCATTTCTGAGCTCTGATTATTCAGTGTTTGCATAGTGGTGGAACATGGGTGATGCTATTTGATTTACTCCAAGCCTTCTGGGCAGAGACTTTCTTTGTACTCTTGAGTACTTGAGACCATCTCACCACAGATCACAGATCCCCACGATGTGCAAGTATTTGGCTGATGGTTTCAGCACTCTTCACCTAGGTAAAGGGTGAGGGAGCTAGAAGGAAACTTGAGAGCTTCTCTCCACACCACCCCCCTTGCAGCAGTCACTGCAACCAGAGGGAAATCTGTCACTGATTTCTGGTAATTCATAAGATTTCACTGGTGAGGAAAAAAAAAACAACTTTCCAGCCTTCTGACCATGTATTTTCCTGGAGAACAAGAGTGTCTTGTAATCTGGCATAGGTTGTGGATGTAACAAAAATGCCTGTTGGTTAAATTTAGCAGAAACTGAAGAAATAGAATAGATAAGGGAAAAAAAGAGCCCTCAAAGTAGTTCAGGGCAAACCAAAGCCAGTTCTAGTTGGAGATGGAGCCAATGCCAATGTAGCAAGTCCCATAGCTTGAAATCTGGTTATCAGCTCCATTCTTTGAGTTGAAGAACAATTATTCTTGGTTTTCTGATGAATGTTATAAAACCTTGGTTCACCTCTTCATTATTGATCCCTTACTTGGGGATGGCTCCTGGCAACTTCCACATAGTCACATTCCTTGAAACATTTTTATGAGCCAAGAGTCAGGTTGTGTGCTCACAAACTGCTCATGTGTCTGGTAAGGAGGGTTTTTAAAGCACCTTGAGCAACTGCTTTGCAGAAATTACCTTAGCTAACCAGAGCTATATCCAAAGCCTGTGTGCAGGGCTGTGAAAGAAACTTTCTTGCACAATTGTGTGCACAAAAAGAACACAGTTATTTGCTTTAGGGTGGTTCTAGATTAATATTAAACAGCATTGCAAAGGGAACAAGAGAAGCCATCATTTGGGTCAAAGCAGTGTGAGAATGACACCAATATTAGTTATATTATAATAATAACAGTATTAAATAATTTTTTTCTTCCTTGCACTGGTCCACATTGGGAGACCACAGGTGTAACATCCACACTCTGTGTCCTATTGTCCCAGCACTGGCACACAAGAGTTTGAAGCTCTCTTGCTCTTGGCTCACCACTTCTCAGCCAGCCCATATAATAGCAGTCAGACTTTCCAGGATGTGATAATAGATTTCTTTATTAACAGGAGAGGGGAAGAAGCTGGAAATGATCCTTTTTCCAGCCTGCCTGTGACAATACACCTGGGGTGGGGTTGGCAGGGTTGTCACCCTCACGTATTACCCACTGCTGACATCCCACTGACCCACAGCTTGACTGCTGTGTGTGCAGGATCAGAAAAACTTGTTTTTCCCCACCACAGTTAACTGATAAACTGGTATTTTGGATCCAGAGTGATTTGTTTCCAATATTCCTGTGCTGTATGACATGATGTGACCTATTTGGTTTATATTTACCAGTGGTGTAGGTGTATGGCTGAGGGTCTGAGCATAGCTGGTCCTGGGAGCACAGTGTAGTTGGGCTATAGGTTCACTCTGGGCTTGGAGCAGCTGGGCAGAAGCTGTTGAGAAAAGCATCAGTAGAGTCCTTTAGATTGGATGTAGACTCTGAATTTGATCCTGCACTCAGAAGGACCAGGAATGTCCCCCCTGTGAGCCCCATGCCTCCAGCTTGTGCGTTGAGATGGGATCCAGGTTCCATTGGCACCAGCAAGAACAAGAAAGGGCCAAAAATTGGGTCTTGTAGGAACCCCAGTCCCCAGATTTCCTAGAAATTAGCTCATTCAGAAACACTCCTATCCCAATTACATTATTGGTATCAAGAATTCACTTTAATGACTACAAGTAAGAAATCATTGACATTGAGATGAAGGGAGAGGAAAAAGCATTCTTGAAGACAAACCCCAGATCAACTTCTGAAACACCACCATGATCAGGATTTTAGATTTTTTTTTTACAGGAGATTCACTACTTTATTCTTATTTTATGGTTAAGGCTGGTACTGTACTGCATGGTGGTCAGAGTGTTTTGGGGGCCTTCTGGCTGTTCTCTCTGATTTTCAATCCTTGCATAGGAGAAGGTTTGATTTCTGTTTTTTGCACAATCCTACCAGGCAGGTTTTTGGTCATTTCAGCATCAGTGACTGAAGAGTGCACCAGATGCTATTTTTAATATCTTACTGAGATCATGTTTAACTTTGACTAAATTATCAGGGTGTGATTTTTTTTATTTGAAGTGAGCCAGGTCATCTACTCACATGGACTGAGTATCTGAAAACCTGGAAATCTTTTGAAATATCAGCACTGTGCTGTCAGGATTCAGTTTGCTGGTGAAAAAAGAAGAAAGAAAAAAAAAAAAAAAAAAAAAAGGGGTTAATATTTAACATCTCATCCCCTTTAAGGTAATTTATGAATGTACCTGAATACCTTTAGTTTTACACAGAATTGTTGGATCACCTATGGCCACAACACAGTGGGGGGATTTGAGGGTGTTTTTGTTGTTTATTTTTGTTGAATTGGACAGGTTTATAGGACAGTTTATATGAGTGTTTCACAGGACCTTTATCTTGTTTCATACCTTTTGTTTACACATCTCTTCTGCCAGCTTTTAGAAAGCTGAGATTGCAGGTCAGTGCAAAGATGAGTGGAAAAGCTAAAGGATCTTCCCCACTTTGTGACAGTCATAAATCAGGCCTGTGAAATTGGGATTTATTTGCAAATAAAATATATCACACCTATAAAATTGGAGGTAACTTGGGAAAAAATAATTTGTGCAGATAAATTAATTAGGCAGCAGAAGGGAAGACAGAAACACAGAACTGGTTCATGCTGGCACCATGCTGGGGCACTTGCACCTCTTTCCTCCTGCTCTCCTCTTTCAACTGGAGTCTTTATGTCATTTCTTAATACATTTTTCAACTCCACTGGCATTAAATGAGGATGTTTTTAGTGGAATAATAATTAGAAATGGTCACTCCCATGCAAGCAGGGTTTTAACCTCCTAAATTGCCACGGAAAGTCATGGGTTAGCTGCTGTTCCCTTCCAATCAATGCCTGTGCCTGGAGTTATTGAACTCCCTGGAGGTTCCTCATCAGCAGCTCTGCACCTATGTGGCAAAGCAGCAAGGACAAAATGTTTGGGAAACAGGGGTTTGTTGCAATCCCACAAACACACCACTGTTTGCTCAAGAGCTGCCCTGCTCGCTCTGCATCCCGCCCGCTCGCCGGCATCCTTGATGTGCTCCTGGCAGAAGGGCTCAGGCTTCCTCTGGCTAACACAGCCCCTCCAACAGGCTCCTCGACGTCAGAGGGGGAATATTTTTGTTTTCCCACCCTCTTCCCACAGTCAGGACATGTCCTAGCAGTGGATAGTTCCCAGGAGACCCTCTGGATCATGGGGCTCATTCCCGCTGACGTCTCCTCGCGCGAGGCTGCCGGGACCCTTCCCGGCATTTATTGGCTTTGGGAACTGGAACAGTGAGCAGAGAACAGGCTTAGAGACATCAAATGAGTGAGCAAAGCTTTTGCCAGGCATCTACTGGAAATAGCAGTCCCTGGGGGACGGTGGGATCCTGCCCTGGGATTTTACTCCTCCCAGCAAATTTGTTGAGTTTTATCGAGTGCAAAGCTAAGATCCGAGTACCCTCAGTTCCACCACACCCCCTCGAGCCTCCCCATGAGTGACCAAACCCTTCCCTTCCCTTTTACAAGCACAATAAATATAGCAATATAATTACCACACAGTAATAGATTAATTGTGTGGCAGGTAAAACATTAACTCCCTTCTGTATCTGATTCCATCACATCTTGGGGACTTGCAGCGATAACACCCAAATCACCTTGAAAAAAAAATCAGTCTGTACCATCCATTTACACTTGAAGATTGAGCTTATCAAAGCATGAGGGAAGCACTGAAATATGTGCTATAAAAGGACTGGGGAGACACAACAGGCTGAAGGTTCCTAAAGGAGTCTGACAGCAGGGACTAGGACCAGGATTTTAGGTAGGACTTGCCTAAAATCTGTAATTTGGTTGGGAGGTAAAATTTGTACCTTTCCCTGTAAAGAGGCAAAAAGAGCCCCATCACATCCAGAGAACTAGGTGGGGGAGCAGCTGATATGAAATCAGATAGATATGAAACCCTATAGAAAGTTGGGTGAGGACTTTCCAAAGGTGTTAGCAATGACATGGATTCAGGCAGGCTGGTTCCTAATGCTGGATGCTCGTGCCCATGCATCAGGTGTTCCAAAAGAAAGCTGTGAAGAGTTAATCTATTCTGGAGATCAATCGTAGGTTAGGGTTCCTCTTATCATCTTCACCTTTAAACTGGTGGGGATCTGAGCAGCCTTTTCCATCACCCTTTCCTATGCTCTGGGGAATGTGTTCTGCTCTCTTTGGCCTCAAGTTGCACCAGGGGAGGTTTAGGTTGGATGTTGGGAAGGATGTCACCACTGAAAGGGTTATCAGACATTGGAATGGGCTGCCCAGGGTAGGGAAGAGTTGCCATCCCTGGAGGTACTTAAGATTTGGTGTAACCTCAGGAGCATCCTGCTCTACCCAGAGCTCAGGTGAGGTGTCCTCAGTGTAGACATGGCAAAAAGGGTATTAGAGGCCAGAAGCCCATCAGAGTGAGTACATTGCTTTGTGAAAAGGGTCGGCAGCAAATCCCCAAACTCCCCCCAAGCTGCATCAACCCCACTGGGACCAGCTAACATCCCCTAACTGGCCTAATGGCCTTGTCTCCCTCCATTGCTCCTGTGCTTGGTCCTCTCCCTCTCAGGTGGCCTTTTCCCCTACCCCAGTGCCTGCTTTGAATCACAGAATCACTGATAGGGACCCTAAAATTCATCTCATTCCACACCCTCTGCAGGGACACCTCCCACCAGCCCACGTTGCTCCAAGCCCCATCCAACCTGGACTTGGACACTGCCAGGGATGGGGCAGCCACAGCTTCTCTGAACACCTGGGCCAGGGTCTCACAGTGAAGAATTTTTCCCTGATATCTGATCTATACATCCCCTCTTTCAGTTTGAACCAATGACCCCTTGTCCTATCACTCCATGCCCTTATAAGAAGTCCTTCCCCAGCTTTCTTCTAAGCCAAAATTTAATCCTATTCCAGCATCCAGGAAGAATTGAGGGTCTTGCAGGCAGAGAGGAGTGTCTGGGGACCACAAATACCAGCAGCCATTGGCTGTGGCAGAAGTTCCCTGGTGTCACCAGCCCTGCTCTCTCTCATTGCAGCCGTGCAGAACGAGCGTGACCGGATCAGCATCCGCAGGAGCAGCTATGAGGACAATGGCTCACTCTCCATCAGTGTCCTCACCCAGGCTGAGGCCATGGCACAGCAGGTATCAGAGGAGGGAAAAACCCTCCAAACTTCCCTCAGCTCTTCCTCAGAGAGTTATGAACTCATTAAACCAAGCAAGGGTGGGTTTGGTTTTTTTTTCCATTGCACAAAGTCTCAGGGAAGAAAATGCTTTTGAGATATCAAAAAGCAGGGACTAAAAAATATGGGTGTGTTATTGAGGCAACATGACCTGGCAAAGGGCAGATTTGGTTGTGGGAATTGCAAAGCTGAAATTCCAACCCCTCTACCCCCAGCCTGACAGGTGCTGCACCCCTAAAATCTCATTGCATTTCCTGCACTCTGTCCTGCCCAGGACATAATGTTCCTATCACAGTCAATGATGTATTTTTTTGGTATTCCTTTACCAGGGAAAAAACCCTAAATAAATAATAAAATTGCTGGGCTTCAACTAGCATCCATTTCTTTCTTATTTTGTGTTCCACAATGAATTTCTCCCCGTATGCCCTTTAATTCTTATGCAAATATCCTTTCTCCACTGGAACATCTTCTCCAGATGTTGCATAGTACATGCAGCAATGCATCCACTTCCTTTTCAAAAAGTACTACTTTAACCTTTCCCTCCCTATTTAGACTGAAAAAGGGTGTTTTATATCCCAAACAGGTACAGGGGGGAGGAAGGCAGGATGCTTTCCATGCTTTTGGCTGGCTTTAGTGATTGATGGGAAGCTGAGCCCCAATGCTGCTGGCTGCTGCTAGCAAGGGGAATATTAATCAGATTTTTTTTTTCCTGAGCCAGCCTGGAGAGTGGGGAAGGAGGAGGAGGAGGGAGGGGTGTCTGTTGGGACCGAGCACCACCTCGTGGAAGCTTTTCCATGGGCAGTGTAAAAATAAATCTGCAAACACAACAGGGAGCACCTTCCCTATGCCCTGATGAGGTTAATTCCTTCAGATAATTTATTTATCATAAATCCTTGTTCTCAAGGATGAAGAAAAGCACAGGTCCCAGACCACCTGGACTGTTTCTCTTTCAGTATTCATCGTTGAGTCCAGTGCACAGTGCAGATATTGCAATGAAGAAGGTGGCAACCATCAACGATGTGTGTGAGTCCATGAAACAGCAGCTTCTGGTGCTGGTTGAGTGGGCAAAATACATCCCAGCATTTTGTGAGCTCCCACTTGATGACCAGGTAAAATGGAAATGCCTCTTCCCTGGGAACACACCACCTTTGATAGGAATTCCCAGCTGGACATTTCAGCAGGAAAATCTGACGTTAGCATTTAGCTCACCCCATGCAGAGCAATAAGCTAGCAGCAGAGGAAGAGTAATAGAGGATGAAGGATTGATTAATGTTAGCCCAGTAGCCAAAATCCCCTGAAGTGTAATAGAGTTGGTGACTTCAGGATGCACAAGGACCCACTCAAAAAGAGCTGGTTTTCCCTTTATTTATTTCCCTTTATACCTGAGAGCTGGATATAAAAGCCATTTATTTCCTAAGAACTCAAGTTACTCAAACCCCTCTTTCTCTTTCACTCAAAACCAAGTTTTTATTTAATTTTATTTAATTTTCCATGAATGTAGCCCTTCTGAAACATGATCATATACCTATAATTTCTGTCTCTTGGGTTTTCAAGCCTAATATGATTGCTTTCTCCTCTCCAGGTTGCCTTGCTCAGAGCCCACGCAGGGGAACATCTGCTCCTTGGGGTAGCCAAGAGATCCATACCCTACACTGATTTTCTGTTATTAGGTAAAAGTGGTGAAGTACCCTCCTGCTTTGAATTATTCACACACATGAGCCCTTGCTAAGTATCCTCTAATCCCCTCAGGACCTCTGGGCAGGGTCTGCACAATTGGCTCAAGACTAAGTGCTTGGGAAGGTCTGTAAAATGTGAGCAAATTCACTGGGACTTTTCCAACCATTCCCTTACTGCTGTGAAGTTGTGGATGAGATAAAAAAACCCAACAATATTTGAATGGCATCTCACACTGCATGGTTTTTTTTAACTGAGGTTGCCAGGACAAAGGCAAGGAGGGATTTGGGTACCAGGGCTTAAAAACTTAGCAAAAAGGGCTATTAAAAATGTTGGTGCAAAGAGGTGTTTCCTTTTCAGATAGTTCTCTGTCACCAAAAAACCAGGTGGGATTATTCGTGGAATAATGAGAATACTCATTTTGTAAACCACATATTAGAGAGGGAGGGAGAACTTCTTAGGATTTTAAAACATAAAAAAATAAAAAAAAAACCCACACCAAAAATAAAGATGCAACAGGAGGTGCAAGCAGATGCTGGGCATTGCAGAGGGTTAAAGCAAAGCAGAAGGTGGAACACACTTTTTGTATAGGGTGGGTGCATCCAGACGTGCAGCCATGATGATTAAGGACCAAAGAATGAGGTCCAGGGCTTGGTTCTCAACTGGGAATCCAAGTGTAAAGCTGCACACTGGAAATCTGCTGCACAAGGGCACTGGGATTATCTGGCAATGTAACTTGTAGGTGGAACCATGTCTGCAGAATAAGAGTGCAAATCTGAGAGGGAATTTCTCTTGTTTCCCCAGGGAATGACTTCATCATCCCAATGCACTGTCCAGAACTGGAAATTGCTCGTGTGGCCACCAGAATCTTGGATGAGTTGGTGAAGCCCTTGAGGGACATCCAGATTGATGACAATGAGTATGCTTGCCTTAAAGCCATCATCTTCTTTGACCCAGGTGAGCTTCCTTCTTCCTTCCTCCTTTCCAAACATGAGCCTTGAAAAGGAGTTGGGGGTTCTTCAATCACCAGAAAAAGCCCTTGGCAGCAGCCCTGGTTCCCCCTCTCTCTGCAATACTTGACACTGCAGCAAGGACATGTAATGGGTAACCTGTTCCTGAACACTTAGCACTTTAGTAGTAACTCCAGCCAGAGTGATGTGCAAGGTTCTGTAGACCCTAGAGAAGTTTTTTGCTTCTTCTGTAGCTTGGCTTCAGGACAGCCCATCAGTCTGAAATGAAGGAGATAAGGACATGGATATCTGGACTGAATTATGCATAAGTGAAGTGAGTCAATCCAGCCAGAGCAGCAGCATGGAGCATCCATCAGAGCTGAGAAAGCAGCATTAAAAACCACAGAGAGCTGGGCTGTTGGGAGTACCCAGAAATACCAAGGATTTTGTTAATGGATCCTGCTGGCAGCCAGTGGTGTCTGGGGCAGGGCTGATCCTCCCAGGGTGGGGAACTGGGAAACACCCAGAGGGAAATGAAAGCTTGTGTTGAACCTTTGCTGGGTTCTCATTCCATAAAGATGAGGAGTTCTGTCTCAGCCCAGGATTCCCAAAAAACACTCCTGTTTCTGTGAGCCTACAGAACCCCTTACTACAACCCTTGTGTCCCTTTGGTGTGTGTTGCCCTGCAGCTTGGAGAGAGATGGAGGAACAATTCCAAGGCCAGAACAATGGCCTTTTGTCTTCCACATCAATTAGCCCAGGGAAATCAGAGCAGCTTCCATTAGTTTTGGGGGTTTTTTTGCCACGTTTGCTGATTTGAAATCAAGATACAGGGGTTTTACAAACATCAGGAGCTTTGGCTTGCCAAAGAGCTTGCTGCAAACCTGAGTAAGGATCAAGTTGGTAAATTGAGTTTGACAAATTACCTTCTCAGCTGATCAGTATCTCAGGGAAGCTATAGATGTGTGTGACAGTGAGGTGCCATCATTTCATCTAAAAGGAAAAAGGGTGAAGCTCTACAGAGGGGAAATTTGTTCATGCTAAGGAGCAGGCATGTCTGTGGAGTTAAATAATTTGTTAACCACTTCATCTGGGCTCTTGGCATGATGGTCTCTAGAGTCTGGTGCTTCTGAATTCTTTGTACGGTGAAGGAAAAGGATCAGTGAGCCCAAAATCTCAATTTTAGACTGCAGGAGAGATAGGAGTGGGAAGGTGTAAATCCCAGCATTTTGCCCTACCAGGGTGCACACCTGCTTGAGGATTAAGCAGGACTGGACAAGAGATCCATGAAAAATGGGTCAACCACAGATCAAAGACAAGGTGTCAAGACAGGGGGTGTTATTTGCATCAGATAGGAACCAGATCTGCATTATTTAGTAGCAGTAGCTGGGACTCCTAGTTTTTAGGGGGAAATTCCAGGCACTTAGAAGACCAAATACAGCTCAGCTCCTAAATCCTCTCTACTAATGACACCAGCCAGAAGTATCCATCTCAAGCAAGCTCTTATTTTTCTTACTCACTCCCCTCAAATTCCCCTTCTGTCTCCCTGTTCCATATGAGCTAGGGAATGATAGCAGCCCAATGCTAATCTGTCAGAAAACTTGGAGACTCTGAGAGCGAACAGCCAGAGGATCAGCACCGGTTCACCCTTTCCCCTCCACAGAGCTTGAGGGGCAAAGTAACCTTTTTTTTTTTTTTGGCTTGTGGGCAAGGGATTAACTTCATTTTTACTTTTCCCAGACTGCAAAGGCCTGAGTGAGCCTGGGAAGGTGAAGAACATGCGTTTCCAGGTCCAGGTCAACCTAGAGGACTACATCAACGACCGGCAGTACGACTCCCGAGGCCGGTTCAGTGATATCCTCCTCCTCCTGCCCCCTCTTCAGAGCATCACCTGGCAGATGATAGAGCAAGTCCAGTTTGTGAAGCTCTTTGGTGTGGCCAGGATTGACAGCTTGCTTCAGGAGATGCTGCTGGGAGGTAGGAGCCCTGCTGAGAAAAGGCAGTGAGGTTGCATGGTTTCCACGTTGTTACAGGGTTTGTGGCCTTCTCTGGAGGGGGTGTGGTAGAGAGAACTTGGTCTTGGGAGGAGGGAGGGGAAAGCTCAGGTAGAATTGTAGCTTGGACATGGGTCCTTCTCATTCCAGTCCAATCCCCAAGTCATTTCTTTCTACTTTACCTCTGAAAATCTGGCCCAGGAATGATTTTATAGAAATGGGTACTCCCTGTGGTGCTTCGCACCAGGGGGGAACTTGAATTTGGGGCAACCTATCAAACTGATGCAGTTTGCAAGAAAACAATGTTTTGGGTTGTTTTTTTTGTTTTTTTTTTGTTAGCAATATGAAAAATTATAACTATATTGGCAACCCTGATAAGAGCAGGAATTGTCTGTTGGACATTAGCTGAAAGCCCAGCAAGCTGGAGATGTTGTCCCTAGACCGAGAAGGGTTGAGAGACAGAGGAGCAGAAAGGAAAGAAGGAAAGATGAGCCAGGACATTAACCCCTACCCACAGAGGTCTTCCATGTTCTCTGAAAAAAAAAACCAAACCCAAAGATTTGGCTCAGAGCATCTGGCTTCTTGGTAACTCTGCAAAGAGTGATGTCTTTTCCCCCTTCCACTGCAGGAACAACCATTGATCTCCAGTACCAGTCAGGACCTCCCAACCTCAACCTGGAACCTCTGCCAGGCCATGTCATGCCAAGCAACATGAGCTCTGTGATTCACACTGCTCCAGACCGTATGTATCCATTTTGAATATACTTAAGGGCCTTAATAGGAGCAACCCTCAATAAGAAGACCTTTAGGTTTATTTATGTGCTGAAGGATTATGCTTGAATCAGAGTTCACAGCCCTCCTTGCTGAATCCTTTATTATGCAGCCTTGAAACACGTTTCCAAAAGAGAAGCAGGAATTGTCATGTAACAGCATGATCTAGGGGGATTTTGAGATGCTTCTTTACAGCATGAGATTAAGAAACATAAGAAAAAAAGAAATCCAGCTTGCTGACAGCATGTTTCTGTGAATGTAGGCAGTTCTGGGAAATACCACAAAGCAGCACACGCAGTTATTAGTGGCAAGAGTTTCCAAGATGCAAATGCTTTGGTTGCTGTCAACCAGAACACAATATGACCTGGACACAAAACCATCTCCAACCACTCTGTAGGCAATGGCTACAGGTCAGGGATTTCTCTGCTGTAGTAGCAAGCTGACCATGTTATTCAGGAAAGAGAAGTAGAAGATGAGCTGCAATTTAGCAGCCACTAATGTGTAATCACAGCACACACAGTCTTCTTCTCCCAGCTGCAATAAGCTACCTCTTGTAGCATGTTTTGCAATTTCTCAGCAATATAAATGTTGACATTTAGTATTTTAGCCTCTTTATTATTATTATTTTTGCTTTGTTTTGGCTTGTTTGAGCCACCTTGAAGTGAGGGAGAGTAGAGAGATGCTGTGTTCTGTAAATGAAGCAGAGCTGAGAGTCCTCCAACAAGGAGAGGAAGGGTTGAAAACCAGTTGGGGGCATTTCCCAAGTGCAAACCACTGAGAGGAGCTAATCCATGCTTATCAGTCCTCATCACAAACCAGGAAGGAAGATTATGCCTAACCCTGCCTGAATTCAGGCTGGATCCCCAAGCCCCAAGCTCCTGCTCCTTGCTTCCTAGGCTGGTTTGCTGCATCTCTGGGGACATTGCTCTACTGAACAACTTTCAGGTCTGTGTTAATTCCCTTTCTTGTCTCTCTCTCTTCCACAGCATCTCCTGAAACATCCCTTCCATCTCCTTCTACAAGCACAGGCAGTGAAGACTATAAACTAGGCTCTAGCACAGGACCCAACGCCGTAGCACAGCTCTTGCCTCAGACAGTGATGCCCAAGCAGGAGATTTTATAGGGAGAGGTGGAAGGAGAAGCTGGGAGCAATGTAAATGAAACCTGGGCAGAAAGTGAAACAGGCCCCTTTCTTTTGCAGAGGCAAAGCACAGCAGCCCCCTGCCTGCAGCCACATCTGTTGGGCACCCCATTTCCCGGCCAAGTTGACCACCAGGTCCCACCAGACTTCAGCAGGAGCCTCACCAGGGGTCTTCCCACCACCAGCACCCTCCTGTCACAAGTGATTTATTTGGGTTAATGCTCTTTTCAGCAGCAGGACCAAGACTCAAAGCTCTTTGGGGCAGGGCTTCTGACTGCAATCACTCATCACCTCACTTGCCGTCATCGTGTCCCTTTTTAAAGCCTTTGGCCACCATCTTCATAAAACCAAAAGCCTTACCTGGTGATTGTATTTGAATTATCAGTCTATTCCCACTAAAAGTTTAGTGACACTCCCATTTCTCCTCCTGCCCATTAAGCTTTAGGAACAGCATCTCCATAATCAGCAGCCCAATGCTTTTTGATTCCACGTGGATGTGTCAAACCCCAAATAGCCCAGCATTTAATTGCCTGTCAGTTATTACTTGTCATCAGGAATGGTTATTTTTCCAAAATTTCCAGTATATCTAGGGTCCAGCTGGGAGCCAATGCATCATCTCCTTTGTGTGCATGCCTAAGGCAACTCCAGGACAGTAGCAAGGGGCTCTGCATCAGGTTGTGGCTGCTGGATCTGGTAAAACCCAGAGAAAAAAATATTAGAAAAAAAAAACCCAACACCTGTCAGGAAGCTCCAGGTGTTGATTTATCAAGTTACTGCTTTGTTTCTCCTGCAAACTTTTACTGGGGAGAAGCAAATGAGGGATTAATGCAAAACTTAACCAGCAGTAGGTAACCAACTAATAAATATGTTAAAAAACTTTAAAGTTATCCCAATAGATGACTATACAACCTCAGACTTTTCTTGAAGTGCAGTCAAGTGTGTTATGGTGTTGATTTTGCATAAATTGAACTTTATTAGAAAGCACTTATGGAAAACTTACCCTTATCTGCACTGAAGACCAATGAGTTCCCTTGAGGGGCACAAGAGGCCCTGGTGAGCAGCAGGACACAAGAGTCTTAGTTCTGCTGCATCACGTAAATCTCTCTTCCCCACGTGCATCCCCAAAGACAGCAAAAATGAGATGGTTGGTGGTGCCCAGGCCTGGCTTGGGGAGTTTTATTTCACTAATGGTTGGGAAGCATTTTGAGATCCTCAGATGGAGGATGCTATGCAAATGGAACCTTACTGATGGGAAGAGAAGTTGGGATGCGCATCTGAACCTCATAAAAAAGGGGATTACTTGGCATTTCAGCTCTTGGGGAGAGATTTTAGAGCACAAGAGAGATCTGGAAACCACTGAAGGTTGAATTTCACATTGGGGCACAGGGTTTTATTTTTCTACTGCCTGTGATGAACTTGTTCTGACATTGTATGCTGATAACTTAAGATTTGAAAAGGTTGTATCTGGAAACCAGGTCCCACTACAAGCATTCCTGCTGCATGACAGATGCAACTCTGCTTACCAAACATTGCTTCCAGTTCCTCCATCATGTAGATTCCATTATTTTTTCTATAAATTAAATGTACATTATATTCATTAATGTTAAAAAAAAAATAAATCTGTGGGGGAAATAAATTCCATATTATATTTCATATGGACAGTTTGCTGCTTTTTTTTTCTTTTATTCAAAACCAAGTTTTCAAGTTTCTCTACTGATTTCTCTGATTTAAACACCTTAGGGATTTATTTGCCATAAAAAAGAATCACTTACAGCTGTGAAGAGACATGTAATTAAAAATCTAAGAGCTTATCTGATAGAAGAAAATAAAATTGCCCAGGAACAAGAAGATATCAGCCTCAGCCTCCAGGATTTAGCTAATCTAGTGAAGGTTTACAGCAAGAATTTACTGTCTTGCCCGTGGTCTGATCGAGGGCTGGAGTAGATAGATTGCAAAAATCTTTCTGGCTTCCTTATAGCAAAAGCCCCTCCCAAAGCAAACAAATATTCTTATGCAAAAATACCTTGGAAGCAACTATTTGACTTGTTTTCTGCTTTATTGGAACCATGAATTTGTTAATGAGAGGTGTTCAAAAGCATAATTTAAAAAGATTTTGGCTGTCTGGCAAGATCCTAGAACTGCTTTGCCAGAACAACATGGACTTCAGGTAATAAAGTCTTAATTCTCTCATGGTTATTTCTTTCCTTGCCATGTATAGCATTTATTATCATTGAATCTAGATGTTACTTTAGGTTTATTCTGCACAATAGTAGTAAGAGAAAGTGCAGAAGTTTCACTGCTGTTATTAAGCAGCTGAGACTGTGATTGCTTTGCTGCCCACTGGCTCTTCTCCCATGTGTACTCCAAGGTGACCATAGAATCATAGAATCATAGAATAGGCTGGGTTGGAAGGGACCTCAGAGATCATCGAGTCCAACCCTTGATCAACTACCGCTACAGTCACTAGACTATGAGTGCCATATCGAGTCGCTTTTTAAATGTCTCCAGGGACGAAGAGTCCACCACCTCCCCAGGCAGCCCCTTCCAATGTCTGATCACCCTTTCCGTGAAAAAATTCTTTCTAATATCCAATCTGAACTTCCCCTGGCACAACTTGAGACCCTGCCCTCTTGTCTTACTGAGAGTTGCCTGGGAAAAGAGACCAACCCCCCCCTGGCTCCAACCTCCTTTCAGGGAGTTGTAGAGAGCAATGAGGTCTCCCCTGAGCCTCCTCTTCTTCAGGCTGAACAGCCCCAGCTTCCCCAGCCTCTCCTCATAGGATCTGTGTTCGAGTCCCTTCACCAGCTTGGTTGCCCTCCTTTGGACCTGTTCGAGGACCTCAATATCCTTCTTGAACTGAGGGGCCCAGAACTGAACACAGTACTCAAGGTGTGGCCTTACTAGGGCTGAGTATAGGGGCAGAATCACCTCCCTGGACCTGCTGGCCACGCTGTTCCTGATCCAGGCCAGGATGCCATTGGCCTTCTTGGCCACCTGGGCACACTGCTGGCTCATGTTCAGCTTCCTGTCAATCCAGACTCCCAGGTCCCTTTCTGCCTGGCTGCTCTCCAGCCACTCTGTCCCCAGCCTGGAGCTCCCCATGGGGTTGTTGTGGCCAAAGTGCAGGACCCAGCACTTGGCCTTGTTGAAGCTCATCCCATTGGAGTCAGCCCATCTCTCCAGTCTGTAAGGGGTGAGTGTCAGGGAGATGGAGTTAGGCTCTTCTCAGTGGTGACCAGTGATAGGACAAGGGGTAATGGGTGTAAATTGGAGCACAGGAGGTTCAAGTTGAATATCTGGAACAATTGTTTTCCTGTAAGGGTGACAGAGCCCTGGAACAGGCTGCCCAGGGGGGTCGTGGAGTCTCCTTCACTGGAGACATTCAAAACCCCCCTGGACACGTTCCTATGTGATGTACTCTAGGTGGCCCTGCTCTGGCAGGGGGGTTGGACTAGATGATCTTTTGAGGTCCCTTCCAACCCCTAGGATTCCTTGTGATTCTGTGTGTGTGTATGCCCACTGCTGTAACAGAGCCAGGAAACACTGCACAAGTTGAATTACAGGATTTCTCCAGAAAGAAATTTGGAACACACACACACACAAAAGGACTGAGGAAGTGACACAAGCAAAAATTAAAAAATAACCAATTAACATTCCCACATCCCTATTCAAGCACAAAGTACACAGCATGAATCCAACCATTACTCTGTTTAAAACCCATCCAGAACTGGTCAAGTTAATTTTAGTGTTATTAAAGAGATTCAAGAATCATTTTGCAGTCCAAATTCTGTATTTCTAAACCTCCCAGGCCACTTTACTTTCAGCAATAGCATTGAGCACACCCACACATGAAGGCAGTGCCAACAAAAAGAAGTGAGAAGAGTCAGAGAAACACAACACTCCCACGCAGGGTGGGCACAAAGAAGTCCACAAAAGAATTCTCTGTTGCCATTGCTGCAGTCCAAGACTTCAGAAACACTTCATGAAACAACCTGACAGAACTACTAGAAATGAAATGAGACACCAGAAAGGAGATAAATTAGCAGAACCCATCTGCAGAGTCTGTTTCATTTGGAGGGTAAACAAGCTCTTAAAAAAAATACATAAATAAAGCACAGCTTAACTCTTGTGACATACAAATAGAATCAAATCAGTAACCTGCTTAAAAATACAAGAAACAGGGGCACAAAAGTGCCTTATTATACCCAGGGTACCCATGAATTTGTACAAATGGGAAATAAACCTACTTCCCATCTCTTCATCCTTTCCCTCCTTTGTACACCTGGGTTCCTCCTCATCCTCACCCTTGCTGGGTCAGTTCTGCTGAACGTGGCCCAAACTGCTGCTCCCCAGGCCACATCATTTCTGTTCTCTGCATCTGAAGCTGCAGAACTTGTGGGAAAAAGCAACATTTGTGGAGAGAAGGTAAACCTGCATTTTACACGAGTACCTTCAATGTGCAAAGCCTGAGATACCCTATTTAGTTTTCAAAGAGGAAGAAGTATTCTTCCTGTGTGTTCAGACAAAAAAGTACTAATAAGACAAGAAGTACTAATAAGACAAGAAGTACTAATAAGACAAGAAGTACTAATAAGACAAGAAGTACTAATAAGACAAGAAGTACTAATAAGACAGGAAGTACTAATAAGACAGGAAGTACTAATAAGACAGAAGATGCAGAAAAGAAAATGCTCAAGAGCAGCTAAGCAGTTAGCAGAGCTTAAAACTCTTAATAAGCAGGGTAGAAGCTTTAATTTGGAGCAGTATCATTTGTTACTTGATATACAAATAAATCACAAGACCATTAGATGTATCTAAATATATGTGAATATGCACATTCATGTGCAAAAAAAAGTGGCACAGAGAGGAGCTGATTACTTTAAGACTTCAATGAATTACTTTATTTTTTTTTTACATTAAAAAATTACAACTTAACAAGGGTTTGAAAAGCCAAGTAAACCTGATTTCACACACGCACACACTTGCTAAGTCACAGGGTCCAACGGCTTGCAGTGATGTTTTCTGATTTTCATCAGGAGATTTTATTCAACATACACATTAAGAGCCTCATGACAAAGCCAGACACATTTCCCTCCCCCTCCCTCCCCCCCCCCTTCCCAATCTTTTTGATGTGCAACCAAATACACAAAGATTCCTGTGGAACTTCCACCTTTCCCCTCAGCTACACGAGATGTAGTTTTGTTCATCTGACCACAATTTTACTGGCTGTGTCCACCTAGAAATTCTCCAGTATTAACACATCATCTCCCCCCAAGCAAAGTGAAGATTATTACCTTGTATTGCACAGGTTTTGTTCGCAGGGCCAGAGAGAAGAAATGGATCCCTCAGGAATTTCCCCCACCCAATGGTATAAAACCTGATGAAGCTGGAATTAGGATGCCAGTTACAAAGAAATGGAGCAGCAGGTCACTGGAAAAAGGAAGTGTAGCTTCTGTAGCACATAAACTTGATAATGTAAGATTCTTCAGCATGTTGGAGCTGCTTGAGGTGGGAGAGATCATCAGTGCTACTGGCAAAGCAAAAGCAAGAACAGGACAATTTTAAGGCAAGTCCCAGAACAGGGAGCTATTTACTTTCTAGGCACGATTTCAAGCTATGCATCAAGGCTCCTGCTTTATCCTTTATATTGTCAGTAATTTATAGAATAGATTAACAAGAATACAAAAAAATAGTCTAAATGTACGTTTTAAAGAATTCACTTTTAGCTGAATTTTATTACTTGCAGGTTTATAAACATTTCTTTGCACTACTGTTGTTTGTCAAGCCTGCATAAAGCAGTTCTAGATCTATATTGCTTTCATTCCTTGAAAGTAATTTTGGTTGGGAAATGGTTAGATTCAAAAATAATTCCATCTATTGCAGATCTTTCTACGTTTAAGATCTCCTGTACTTGCCAAAGGCAACCTCCCTCATTCCTCTGATGTCTGTGTTTGAGGGATCACTAAGTTAACAGCTTTCCTTCTGTGAAAAGCCTATCCAACAACCAAAAAAAAAAGGGGCAGAGCAAGACCTTACAAAGACAACTGTTTTAAACTGACTCCAATCTGCAGTACACTCGTTTTTATCTCAGACAGGTGGATATTTTCACTGGTCCCACTTACCCCTGCACAAAGGACTAGAGACAGTCCTTAAACACCTCAGCTCAAGATCCCCTAGAAGCAAAAAATTAAGAATTGGAGATGCAGCTCTGAGGGCAGAATCTGTACCACAGCTGCCAGCTGAAAGGGTTGTTTACTGAAGATTTAGAGCTTACCTAAGTGCCAAATGGGATTAATACTGCCAAACACAAGACTTTTGTGAGCCTGGGAAGACATTTGGCAGGGGTGTAACAGTGCCTCTGACGTGTTAAGCTGTTGTGTGCACCAGTCCTTTGAATCACTTGCATATGAGGAATGTGTGCCTGAAGTGGGACACAAGAGTACAGCTCTGCTTATTAGGACAAGCTGCTATATAAATTAAAACTGAACAAACCACTATTCCCTGAAACCTGGATTTAGAAGGCTAGGTCTCATTTGAGATCAACTTTCACCAGAATGCTCCTCCTTATGATTGACAACTGCACCTAAGTATATATTTTTTTTTAATATAAAAACACACAGGTAATTCCCCAAACATTTACCAAATAAAAAGGGTTTAACAAAAATGGGTAATTAATCTCATCAAATAAATTACAGTAGCATGACAACATTTGGCTTCTTTAGTGTGACCACGTGCTTTTTTCCTTTATTATCTTGCTGTTAAGACCATTACAGATCCAGTTCATGTCTTGGAAAGTTAATGAGATGTCTGTGACGATAAACGTATAAAACTCTGCTTGCTACAAGCAAATGTCTGATATCAGTTTCACCTGGTCACAGATTATATGCAGACAGCCTCCTCTGGCCCCAAATAAATATTATATAGTATTCCTTGCAAGTTCCAGCATCATTAGACTCAAACAGAAAACTCGGGTCCTCCTTTCTTTGCTCGCAGCAGGAGTCGCCTGATCCGAAATCCTGCAAAAGGGTTGATCCAGAGGAGTGAAGGCTGACCCCCAAAAACTGATTTCATGCCTTCCCAACGTAGTCTCCTCTCCCACGTTGGCTTTTCACTCTTCAGTCTTTCAATCTCCTGTATAGAAAAGACATGCAGTGATGCACTTTTAAATCTGCAGCTCAGTGAAGTCTAGTAATTCCCCAAACTGACACCTCTTCTGATTCTTTTAAGGTGTAAGATGCTGAGAGTTTCTTCTGGGAATTTACTTAGCAAGGAAGAAGTAAGAATGGATGATGGAACCTCGTGGGTACAGGGAAGAAGTCTTAGAAGATAAAATGGGTACAAGAAGGCTGCTCTACCTCTACTTCTTCCCCACCTCAAACTAAAAGACAAAATGATCAAATAAGCTGATTTCAGGGCAAAGGATCTGCAGGCCATGTACACCAGAAATTCACTAATTAAACCAGACAAAAAGGCTTCCAGGAAAAGTCTTGTACTGCAATAACTGGAGCAGGACTTACTCTCCCAAATGCAATGCTTTGAATATTTTTTTTTTTTTGTATTTCCCACTAATCAAGGCTAAATATTTACCAATTGTTTTCTAAAGTTACAGAAGTACATTTCTAAAGAGCCTACCACGAGAAAATTCTGGACATTCACAAGATTCAAATTCCTTATGCTTCCAGTTAATTACCTGTTGCAAAACATCCTCTCAAGGTTTATCACTGTAGAATTAAGGGCAAGGGAGTCAAAGGTCCAAACTATGGCTATATAAATTATGATATATATATACATATATATCAGACCCTAATAAAGGGTATCAAAGTAGAGGAAAGAGTGAAGGTTTGATACAAGATAGCCAGGTTTAAGTGTAAACCTGAGAAAAGTTAACATTTCTCATTACATGGATCAGGAGTTTGTGACAGTAGAGAAGTGCAAGCCCAAACTGAAGTCAGAAGCTGGGAAATGCCTCTCATTGAAAAGCTCATTACAAAATTCATGTTGGAAAAGCAAATTATATTCTTACAACTTACAACAATTTAAGTTCTTACAACTGCAGAAACTAAAACTGATGAGCTAATTCAGATCTAGGGTTTTTTCCCAAAATTAGAGCCTCTCCTCGTGCAAGTAAATCATTATCTCATCACATCTTCCTAGAATAATTGTTATAACAGAAGTTAAAAAGTAGAGTTGCTAAAAGCAGAGGTCTTTACCGTTTCATCATTGCATATTGAGTGGATTTGGGTGCCAAACATGACTGCAGTGAAAGTGAGAAACAGAAAACCTTCAAGGCACAAGAAGATCATCAGGATCACAGTTACAGGTGGGGAGAAGTCACTGCATTCTGTGAAAAAAAAATATGTACTTAAGAAAAAAATAAATCTATAAAGTCTGTTCATACCAAGAGATCCTGTCTTCAACAAACAAATATCTGACATTTGAAACAACATTTCACAATTACAGCAAACTTCTAATTTCTAGCAGTGCAGCACCTTCACTTGCTGCCCAAAGAAATGAAGAATTTTAAGGAATTAACACTTTTTGGCTTCCTATAAAGCACATGGTGTTGTGTCATTACAATCCTGCCTCAGTATTTCAAGGGTATAAAATAAATGTTTGCATGAGATGATTTAAGTACTGGGAACTGCACACATAAAGATGAAAGGAAACTGAAGTTTCATGCATGATAAAAACTGTAAAAACCATCACCAGTGTCAGCTCTGACTTGCTAGTTAATCCAGGTGCTCCATTTTGTTGTGATTGCTCTATTTTTTTTTAATTCACCACACAAAATGATCAGGTTCTGAGTTACACTTACAGTCACACCTCTGGAGATCCCCCAATCAACTGATTAATGAAATTATTATTTAATAGAGAAGAAATGGTATAGTTATATAGGAAGCAGAACATTTCAAGTATGAAAAGGACTAAGATTTCATTTAACAGAATCTTCAGCAAAAAGCAGTCACATGGATGCCCCTGTTGCATCAGGTACCAAGAAGAAAATATGATCAACCATTTTCTGCCAAAAGCATGAGATCAGAAAGAGCTTTGGGACACTGGAGCACTAAGAATATTCCAAGAGGGACATCTTAGAAAATTTTATTTTCTACAGGACCTCACTTTAAAAAGACTGAAGTCCTGGAATATTTCATCCATGGGGCTGAAAGAAGTGGAACACTGTGACCTTCTCTTAATATCTGCTGATTTGTGTCAGTGAAAGTGAAGTATTTTCTTACCAGTCCACTGCCCTCGGACACAGGAGAAAAACTGAAACCCACAGAGGACGAGCGCATGAGCTGAAATTAGGGCTATGTACATCTGGAAAGAAGAGAAAGTGCTCACTTTTGACTGCTGCCAGGTAGCAAACCAGACATTCCATTCAGCCAAGCCTTCACCACTGCACACCCCTTTCCCATTTCTCTTCTTAAAGCAATACAAGGATGTAAAAACAAATTCTAATTAAGTTTGAGTCTATAAGTGTGGGCAGCGATGGAAGCCTAAGGATTAGCTCCCTAAATCACAGAACCATTTTACTAATTGTTACTACACAGCAAAATTAAACCAGTTTAAAATAACAGCACTTTAAAGATAATGAGAGGGACTAAAAATGCCTTCCTGCTTGGAGAATATTTGCACAGAAGGAAAAAAACCCCACCAACACAGAGCAATTTCAGCCTTAAGCCATTACTTACAACTAAGAATAATCAAAATTTTTATAATCAGTGGAGATCCATACTGAGCTCAAGCTGCTGTTGATCTTCACTTACCGTAAACAGAACAAAAAACCTCTGATTTTTCTCCCCCACACAATTATTCACCCAGGGGCAGTGGTGATCCATCTTCCGAATACATCGTTTGCAAATACTGAAGGAAAAGAAAGGAGATTTCTGTTGAGAAAGAAAACTTTGCATTTTCATGTAGAAAAAAAGGGTATCCAATGGTCATAAGATGATGTGCTGAAAACTTTCTTGACACAGACTGAACAGTGATTTTTATTTGCATGTTTTTAAAAGCTATTTGCCTGCTCACAACTCAGCTTTTGGTTGGTAAAAAACTGACTGTGTATATAAAATATTCTTCATGGAAGCAAAACAGTATTAATAGGAGAACCACTGCATATCCAAACACACAATCAGGAAAATCCTGTAATGTTTTAGACACTTATGGCACTGAATGTGCAAAGCTTTAGTTTAATTCAATATTAAAAAAAAAAAAACCAAACCTCCCTTCTGGGGAAGTTTTAGACAAATCAATTATTTCACATTAACAGACTTTCAGGTTGTAAAATTAGTTTGTGAATAAGAAAACAAAAAAAAAAGGAAAGAAATTCATGTCTTCAAGAGAGAAATTGTCACTTTCAAGGTTTCAACTGGCCATACAATTCTGTACTCATGCAATCAAAATCTCAACTAAATGTCACATCTTACTTCCTCAACATAGAACAAAAATATTTAAACTATAAGCAGCACACACATTCCTTGCCTGCTTGCTAATGTAATATTTAAACACTATTGTTCTTTACTAGTTCTGCACCTAGCTTAGTTTTTTTGCACAGTTTTCATTCAAGATTATTGCCAGAAAAATCAAATATTTCCATAATCCCATTTTGTAAGCACTAGGCCATACAGCATCAGAGGGTTCAGTTCTCTTATATTCAGGTCCATCTGCAGCCAAACCCAAAAAGGTTCCACAAGAGAAACAGAACAGTTGCAACATATGCTGAAGTTCTCCCATAAACCAATAACTTAAGTATTTATACTTGGTACTTCATCTTCCTAGCTTAGTACTTAGGACAGCCATCCACTCAGAGGGTTTCAGATTTTCCTTCAGAACAGCTGAAATATCAAGTGTTCTCATTTCTTCAGTTACAAAACCAAATAAGCCTAAAAAATGCAGGCCCTATTATTCAAACCCCTTTGTAATGCATGCTTGTCTATGTATGGTACCTATGAGTGCTGCAGTGACAAGGCATGAGGCAAAGCCAGATGATTGTCACTAGAGAGAAGAACAGGGGGTGTGTGGGGAGGGGAAAAAAATAAATAAATCAGTGCTCTGAGGCATAAAATAACTTTTAAATCACTGCATGTGCATGACGATAAGGTAATTCAGCAGAAGGCAGAACATACTCCCTCTGCAGTTTATAGGACAGAATCCCACACTCCTCACTGCTCCTCTGAAGCTCCCTTTGCCCTGAGTTTATCATAACCCAGCCCCTACATTCCCACTGCATCTGGTTTTCTGGACATTAATCCTCTGATGCAAATTACTTTTTAAACAGTGTCAGTTACACCTGAAAATCCCAACACCATAACTAAACACTACACCCATTCTCCAAGGCAGAAGAAACAGGGCTCATTCCCAGGAAGGCATTCAGAAGGCTCTCCAAAAGATTTTCATTTCACAGCCTGTAAATTCAGCCTGTAACACCAAATATACACTTTCACTCTAAAAAGAATATTAATGTGAAGTACTGAGTGCAATCCCATTGAGGCTCAATCAAGCCAAACACTGGAGGCTGGAGGTGAGCAGGACTTGTTTTTTCTCATTCAGTATTTCTCACAAGCCCCCACAGACCTCTTCAAGACATCAAATGTCTGGAACTCTGCTTTCATTTCTCATTTCACACCAGAATTCAACCAACACTTCCAGCCAACCAACTCAGAGCAATGCTCAGACACTGGTTCTGCCTTCTTCCTATCCCCATTACTTGAATTCTACTCCTTGCTCTGTCCAAGCACAGATGTTATTGCAGCAAGAACTTGGGAAGTTCACTCCATTAGCTGGGATGTTTCACTGTTCCTTGAACACTCACACCTTTCACAAGAAGAAGGAGCAGCTGTGGGCAATGGAAAGGTCTTCTCCAGGTTGGAATTGCTGCAGACTGCACTCAAGCAAAACTGCAGGTGGAATTAGTTTTCAGCATCAAAGCTAACATTCAGGAAGACACAGCTAATGGCTTAAGATAAATTGGTCTGGATAAGAGGAACTGACAGGGAGATTGATGCAAACATCTCAGCCACCTGATTCTGAATAACAGTTCCCCACAAATAAACACAGGCAGTTGGAAGAGGCTAGAAATAATGACAGCTGTGCTCTCCCAGTGAAAGAGAAATAGCATTTACTCAGGATAAGCCTCTTCCTTATGCTGAAAATGTTAACTGCTTAGTTAAACCTCAGTTTAATCTATTTCACTGGGGCTGGATATTTAGCTGTAATTTCTTTTTCTTTTTCCCATCACTAATGTGTATTATGAAAGTCTTTTTCTTCCTCAAAGAACTTCTGCTGCAGTGTTGCACAACAATTTTCATAACTCCATCATAAGAGTCTCTTCTGTTAATAATTTACTGCTCAAAGCATGCACTGCAGCTTTGAGTGGAAGTATTTCCCAACAGGAACCAACTTGAATTTCCATTTTCAAGTCTCTTCTATCAGCAAATTGCCACTTTGACTCTCTGGGACTTGACCATCCTTTTAATGTCCTTGGAGTGGGTTTGTAAGCCAATAAAAAGTAGCAGTATAATCAAACAAACCCTTTTTTCTCTTTGGTAAACTTTTGCAGTGCTAAATTTATGGCAGAGAATCAGACTCTGCTAAGTGGTCAATGCAGTGTGTGCTCAGCACTCAAAAATTTACAAAACCCCTCTGTTTAACTTAAGTTGAACAGCATGTACTGGATGAGTAACAAAGACAAGTAAACCATATATCCAACTCCTGATAAAACCATGGCAGCAGGCTTAAAAAAGGACAGCAGAGACTTTCAGGCCCTGGCTTTCAAATTCCCTTGTGCAGAATATCTCACTGTGTGTTTCACAAAGGCAGAGAAAAGTAAAACAACTCCCAAGAGATGCTAAAAAGCCATGTCCTTGAGCCAGTGGTTAGTGAAAACAAACCTGCTGAAAGTATCACAGTTTTCCTTCCTTGTAGACCATATACACTCTTGGTCTGCTTAAACAATAAACACCACTCAAATTCTTCTTATAAATAATGTATTAGTAACTGCAATGGTTGTGGATCAAGGGTTGGACTTGATGATCTCTGAGGTCCCTTCCAACCCAGTCAATTCTATGATTCTATGATTCTGTTTCAAGTCCCTACTTAGCTTATTTCTATTCTTCTTATGTAGAGTTCAACATGTCTTCATTTAGGGCTACTTCCAAATTAGTAAATCCCATCAGGATAGGATGTGGAAAACACTTTACAAAAATACCTGCAAAGCTTCTATTGAAGTCAGCCTAAATCTGAGATGCAAATAATTTTCAGAGCTCCATCCTCCAGCCAGCAGCAGCTCTGAGGTGTCCCTTTTACCACAAACTCAATGCCAGGACAACTGAACAGACTGCACAAAGCTGTTCTGGCTCCCCAGAGAGGAGCAGTTTTTATTCTGCCACACAAAAGCAGCTGCACTGCTTCCACCCTCAGCCCTTCTGAGCCAAGCCCTCCAGCTGTATTCATCTAACACTCTACCAGAGCTAAAAAAGCCAGCCAGGACCCAAAGCTCTGCACCTGAAGGCAGCTCTGCTACCTGCATCTGTGCAAGAGCTGCCCTACACCACAGCTGAACTCAAAAGATCATTTTATTCTTGACTATTTATACATGAAATTTTTCCCTTCCCACTCCAGACACAAAAACCCACTCACATCTGAGTGAAGAACAAGATTTGAGTGCCAAGGCAGAGTGTTTATAATGGAAATAGCTTCTCAGCCATAACTCTCACACAGACAAGTGACATACTCTGAGACATTTCATTTAGAAACCACCAATTTAAAGAATAATTTGAGTCCTGACAAGACTTCACCCTGTTCTTTTGATGGGCACACTAACTCAGAGCCTTAAATTTGATATGCCACACAATTCAAGACACATCTCTCCTCACACTTAGAGAGAACCACCAAAAATATTTACATATTTATGTAATTCTCAATTACACAGGCATACCTATTTTTCAACTCTTGCACAACAAACATAACAAACCCATAGTGCCTGAAAACTCAGGAGATTGAGAATTAAAAACTTGATATATTTACTAACTTTTCCATAGCACATTTAGTTCCAATTATCAGCACTTCTGTCCTTATTAAAAATAATCTTCAATAAGCAGAAGTGCATTTAACCAATTATGCATACAGCCTTGGGAAATAATCTGCCAATCCACATTTAAGTTCAAATGACACACTACAAAGATAAATTGACATGAATTAAAATGATAGTTTGGAACTAATATCTAGCTTCTTAATTTAAGGCTGCAGGGGTCATTTCATAAATCAGCTGCTACCAGAAATTTCCTGTCAGAAATTCTTCTCTTTGCTCTGCATTATCTACAGTAAAATAATTAGAGTGATGCACAGGAAAAAATATCCACAGCTCAAAGAGCATTTATTTAAGACACCACATTATGATTATGTTTTTAAAAATTCAAGTCTCTTGCTTCTTTCCCCTCATCCACATTCCTTTTGGGGCAGAGCATACTGTATTTAAAAAATACTCTGCAATGTATGAATCTGAATATTTGAGACCAAAAGAAACTGTGAGGGAGAAAAAACAACACAAATATCAGGAACCTTAATTCCAAAACTCAATATTGCACAACTGCTTTAAAGAAAACCATGGCATACCTGCAATGGTGTGCACGTTCAGGTTTGATACTACAGCACTTGGGACATTTGTAGATCACTTCTCCTGGCTTCAGTTGCAAATTATCCATGTATTCTTTAGTGGCATTTCCTTTGGGTACAGCTCCCTGAAATAATTTCAATTAAAAAAAAACCAAAAAAGCTGCTTAAATGGTGTGAGAGCATTTAAAAATGCATTTTGTAGATGTTGTACCAGTAATATCAGGATAATTGCTGAAATAAGCTCATTTATTCAAAGCCAGTCCATCATAAGCCAGAATCATTACCAAATGAATAAATTACCTCTGCTTGACCTTAAATGCAATTTCACTTAAGCAAGACCCATCCGTGGCCAAGCTTTAGCATAGTTCTGATAGAATCTACTGCCAGTAGCACACAGAAAATGGGGAGGAAGACATGTTTTTACATGCAAATACAAGCTCTGCAGGTACAATATCTGCTGAGAAATCACTCTGAACAAGCACTACCAAGAAATGAGCTTTCTTACAGCAGCTTGTGTTCATGGGGATGTTTAATTATTAGGCCAAGCCATCCACAAAAAATACATCAGCAACAACTGTTATTTCAACTCTCAAAACCCAAGGTTTAGCCACCTGCACCTCCCAGTTTTCTCAGAAACAAGAGTTTGCCTCTTTTTGCATCAATACTTCAGCACTTGGCTTGAACATTGAATCACTATTGGTTTTTTTATTCTACATCTGGCACCCAGCTACTGGGAGGGCTGGTGGAACTACATGGAAAACAGTTGAAGGAATTTATCCTGTAGAAAAAGAACCCATCAGGAAAAGAAATGATTTTTTGGTGATTAGTTCTCTGAGCTGTTCACCACAGAGCTGCCTTCAAGACAACAGGGAAGATGATGAATGGATAGGAACAGTAGCCAGGATTGCTTCTTCCAGTAAAATATTAACCCAGAGCCTCCCAAAATCAGAATCCATTTTGGGATTAGCAAGAAGAAAACAATGGAAGGTACCACTGTCACCTTGCTTATTTATGGAGCTGAAAGCTTGTCTGTGACAGGAAGAAACTGTGAAATAAACCAGGATGTGTAATGAAAGTGCAATGGTCTTTCTGTATCAGCTCCTCCAGACCAGCACTTGTTTCACACAGGGACAGCATTCACCAGCTCAGTCTGTAATTATTTCTCATTCAGAAAGACCCCACTGGCAACATCATCACTTTCCACAAACACCTTCAGGTAAAGGAGTTTTTGGGACAGAACTAAGAAACCTGCAGACACTTCAGGTTCAAGTGCAAAACATTTATCTACTTAGGCAGGAAGATTTTGTTGCCTATGGCCTGGAATAACAATCTTGAGTTTGTATTGCCTGAGAAAGAGCCCAAGCTCTGCCCCAGATGAGCTCTTTGGTGAAGTGGTGCTTCAAACTGGAGCCATATGACCTTTGCTGGAGTACTGAGAGCTTCTGAAACACTCCTGTTGTATTGCTGAAGTGTTCTTTGCAAGATGAAAATTCTCATCGTTAATACTTAGGTGTAAACACTCTGAATTACCTCAGAGAGAACTCCTAAAGCACAAATTCACCTTGTTTCAGTTAAATTTGTGCTTACAAAACACAACTCACATTCACCTATTCACCTGCCACTGAGGGCAGCAACCTCAGGCCATGCTATTAGCATTTTGCTGGTAAAAATTTGCTCTATTTCAAAAATATCTTTCCTAGTCTCAGATGTTCACCAGTCCCTTTCAGTGAAAAAATAAACCCTACTTTTATAATTATAGAAATAAATTTAGTTCACATATATTTGCAGGCAGATTATTCCTTTTTCCTTCAACCTTAGTTTCTATCACAGAGTTTTATCTTCCAATCTGGGAGTCACCAGGAAAGGAGTGGAAGAAAAAAGGTAGCAGTTAATTTCAATTCCTATCATGTTTTATCCATAATGAACAAAATTGGTCTAGAAAGACACACAGTTTTTCCAGGACATATTTTTAATGCAATCTATTCTTAAACCACAAACTTTCTTAGCTGTCACAGTCTGTAGAAGTTGCAACATTTCACCACTGGGTGTGGGCTCAACAGTAAATCAAAGACCTAGCAAACCATTAACTAGAACACCCTGCTGTGTTTTTTAAACACTCCCAGAACTTCTATATCCACTGTTGAGCATCTCAAAAATCTGGAGAAAACAGATGTTTTCCCCCCTCACCCTCTCTCCTCTGATTTATTCCCTAAAAAGAATACAAAACAACTAATCTGATCTCTTGCACTCTTGAAAAGTCCTAAGAAATGTGCATTTCCAGGACCTCTTACACCGTTCCTATGTGGGTTCAACTTAACTCTCCCTTTCCACTGACTCCAAATACCCAAACACAGAAAAGTGTGAATCATGAAGCACAGCAGTTCTTACTTTATGCCAGTATGTGACAGAGGTTTTTCAGCATGTCCACCTCTAAAAGCTCTTTGTGTGCCATAAATGAAGACACATTTCAAATTAATCACTAAGATGAAGCTACAACTTCTTAGAAGTTTTGAATATATGGCAAAAAAAAAAAGAAAAATTAGAACAAAAAAGGCCAAAGCTTTATTACCTTCTTCAGAACCTGAGTTGATGTTTCACAAATAAACTGTATTTCTCATGAGCCTCCCCTTTATAAATTAATTTTATTCTTTATAATTTTATATATTAATTTTATACCCCTCTTATAAATTAATTTTATACTGCCTGCTCCTAAAGTCAAAACTTATTTATGGTTTCATTAGCAGAACAACAAGAAAAATGCAGACACCACTGCTTCAAATTGAGGGTTCTGCATCCAACACCAGGGAAGAATCCAACACCAAGGAACATTCCCATACTTACTGGATCAGTGAGCATAGTTCTCAGATGTGATGACAAAGCCAGCACTGCCAAGCAGTTAAAGAGAACCCCGTTGATCACAGAGTACCAAAAGTCTTTGGAAGGCAGCAACATGACAAAAGTTACTACAAAGTCTGCATAGACAACCAGCAGCCATGTCATTATGGCACAGACCATGCCACAGCCATCCCGGATGAACCAAACCCTCTCTGCCATGTCAGCCTCTGAGGAAGAGGAATCGTAGCTGTCATTTTCAGCAAGAAGTGGGTGGTGCTCAACATCCCGGAACCTGTGGCCTGATGACTGCATGGTTTTCTGGCCTCACCCTGCAGGAAACAAAGGGATCACTGTAAGGCAGGAGTTCACTGGAAATACAGGTGCTTTGGGGGTTTTATTTCTGTGTGATAAAACATAATCAGGTTCAAAACACATTTTTTTTTGTTTGTTTACCAAAACCTCGACAATTTTTTGACTCTGTAAAGACAAAACATTTCTGTAAGCAAAAGACACTCATTTACAAAGTTTAATCCACAACTCTCTAAGACATTTACTGGGTTTTAGAATCTTTTAACTTTCTTTGTAATCATGCAACTTCAATGCTTGGCAAAGGGGTTTTAAAATGGTTTCATTTCCATCTTGCTGTGCCTGTAAACTATTAATACCCTTTTGTTAACAATGCAATCTCTTTCTTTTATCTTAAATGGCAAAATCTTCATTAAATTATAGCTCATGTTTCTCAAAAACCAGAAAATTATGTCACCAGACTGTTGACTTTTCACATTGCTCCAGCAACCTAGCAAAGAGCAGGAAGAAAAAAACAGACTGGAAATAAAGCTGTTCTACTACATTGGTCAAAACAACAGAGTAAGTTAAAAAACTGCTAAATTTGTTGACAGAAGTGATATTGTGTTGAAAAAACCCAAAAAACTGTTTCAAAGATAAACTGAAAAACTTACAAAATGGTTTCATATCAGACCAATCTTAAGGGGAAAAAAAAAACCCTGTTCTACTAGCATGGCAATGGATTACATGAAACAGATTTTCAAAGAACACATTAATTAATTTAATTTCATGAACACTCTTTTAGGGCTTTGTTGTTGTTCCCATGTAGAACACAAACAAGACTTGAAACCTTAATAGTTTTCATAAAACCAGAATAATTTCCCAGACATCTCTAAAAAGAAAAGACAGCAAATGGCAGAGCTGAAGTGCTATCAACAAACAGGAGACAAATTAAAGCTTAAACACTGTGCATTAAGAAGAGCCTGCTACTTCTGAAGTATTCTGTGTTCTAAAAATCATATTGATTCATGCTATTAAAGGCCATGTCTGAGATAACCTTGAAAGCATTATATTGATTGATGACAGGCAGGCAGAAGTCTCTGCTTTTTTCCCCTTATTAATGGCAGCTTACATGTGACTGGGAGGAATTAGGGCACTTGAGTTTACATCCTGAGACCCTGAGCACAGCATCACTGTGTTAGTTTAAAATGGTCCAAGTGACCATTACTAGGTAAAGAGACTCACACAGAGAGCTTCCAGATGAAGCTATGTATTTTTAAATCCTTTAAAAAAACCCTCTCAGTCCTAGCTACCAAGAATTAATTCAGATAAATGCATTCTGCCCAGTAAATCTTTCTAAGATGTGTTAATGAGGGATTCAGGCAGGAATAATCCATGAGATTAGAAATAAAAACAAGTGTAGGGAGATTATGGTGTAAAAATTCCAGAGAGTTTCACACAAGTCACTTTTCTTTACTAGAATGTGGCTATTAAGCTATGGGTGAGGGTAGCCACACACTAGAAAAAAACCAACAAACTTAGAAAATAATAAACTTAACCTCTCCTGAAAGCAATTCAAACTTAATCTGAATAACTAAAGGCCTTCTCTTTTTGACTGCTTGAAGTTATTGTAGTATTTCTGAAAATTTAGTTAAAATGACAATCCATGCCTATTAAATTCAACAGTATTTTAGGGGCTTCAACCACTCACTGTGGTCAAGGCTTGTTAAAAAAAAAAAATAAAAATGAAGCTTCATGAAGCCTACATAGTTAGCAGCTGGAACATGAAGATAACCTAACAAATCAGCTATTATCTCACCAAAAATAGGCACATAAAATTGTAAAGACGTGTTGTCTTGCTTTTTTTCTCTCTTTTTAGAAGCCCTACTCCCTCAAGACCTGCTGCTTTACAGTTGTTTTCATTTGTTGGAGAGAACTGAACGAACCAAAAACAAACTCCCAATTCTGAAGCTTCTTCCAGAACACAAATTTGGAATTCCAGCCATCTAAGGTACAATATCTCAGAAGAAAAATATGCAATTATTTTTCAACCAAGGGAGGTTTTCAGCTGCTCAAATCAACAAGTTAACTTAAACCAGAACAGGCATCAAGGCTCTGAAAAACAAAATAAATCAGTATTTGTGTATATCAAAAACTTGATTTTTAGATGAATTCTGCAAGCAACTCCTTTATCATGCACATGAAAGGGCATAATATTACAGTTTTCATTTTGGTTTATTAGAGATAACCAAGAAACTTGTTAGCACAACAAGGAAAAACTCACATACCTCACAAATACTGTGTTTGTTATTCTGACATCATGTCCCTCCTTTGGGCTATCCTGGGCTATTCACATAGTCATATCTGATGTAATCTGAAAAGATATCATTAACAAAATGTACTTTTACTTCATCAGGAAAATAGTGTTAAGCACAAGTAATATACATGGATAGAAGTATCTTGAAATACACTGCAGGTATGTACAACAAACAAGGTTCTGACCAAAAGGAAAAAAGTTTTAGATTAAGCCAAAGAACAACCCAAAAAACTCTAAACACTGCTTCAAATAACATTATACCTGTCTTGATCACTGTTTTTTTAAGTTGGATACACAGATTTTAGCATTCCATACTAATTAATCTGAAGATCTACTTCTTTGTCCTGTTTGCCACTCCTGTATGACTAAGAGAGAAGAATATAAAAAGAATAATAAAGTTATTTTATTGCTTTCAGAGCTTAGAGCAAGGTTTTTGGTAGCAGGTTATTAATAGCAAGTATGCAGTCTTAATATTGTTTTTATAACTGTAAAATGACATAGGAAAAAAATTGGTTTCACTGCAACTATTAGACCAAGCTATAGCAGGTTTAAATTAAAGAAGCTGCTTCTCCCAGAATCTGTACATAAAAGAAAATGGCTCACAACTATGCCAAGGAGAATATACACTTATAAAGTCCTCCTTGCTAGAAATTCAACCATATAAGTAAATAATGACCACCTGATATGACACATATAGCCATTTACTTGGAATGGAAAGCTTCTGAAACAAGCTTGTTATTAAAAAATTCCAAATGCAACCCTGCTGATGGGGTTATTCAGTATAAATCTTCACATTTTCCCAGTTCAAGGAGAATTATACCAATGCAGACTCCCCCTGAAACTGAGAAGGCTCATGTCTTATTTAAATGATCTCCCATAATCTACTGCAAGCCTAAAAGGTAATGCAATGCTTATTATGCACATGTAATTGCATGAAGCTCCTGATTGCCTTCTGTTTTCCTTCCTAAATAAGCTTTTATACTTTTGTTAAACAAGTTTTCACAATATTGTGAAATTCATAATCATTAAGTTGTCATGGGTATGGCATTTTGTAGAAACTAAGTAGAAACAACAGAAAAAGAAGACAGGTTGTGCATATCACAGTAATTTGCAGTGTCACCCACCCATTCTCTGAGCTGAAGATGACAAGCAATAGAACAGGCAGGCTCAGCTTCTGCAGGTGAAATATTCAAGACAGTGATCACTTGAAATTGTCAGCAGAGAATTAATTGACAAGGCAGAGCCATGATTTGGTCACTCAGTTCCCTAATCCTACATCCAGCTGTGCAAAACTTCAGTGTTCAGTGCAGCCTCATCAGTTTCTGGCTCACATGGAAGTGTCACCTCAGTTCAGCTTTTGTGACAATTGCAGGTTTAGTCATTTTCATGTCATTTTTCCTTCCCTTGCTCCTGTAGGTTGCACTCCTCTCTAGCTGCCTACACCATTACCCCCCTACCTTGGTCCCCTTCAAGGCAAAGAGGATAAGTGTTAGAAAACCCACTTAGGTTTTATGAAGAGCTGAGCATCCCCACTGAGATGCTCACAGCTTTCCTCTAGCCTGTTAATTTATTTCCTTCAATGTGTGTCCTAACCAAATTTACATTTACACTCAAGTCTTTGTTGTACACAAAGCACAAACCAGCAGGACAAAGCAGGACATTTCAACCTCTATATGCCACACAACAGGTTTTAACTTGAACTTTTAAAAGTCTTTACCTAGGATTATAAGATAACACTAAATTATTCAATGTTTCATGCCAAATGTCATCTGCTTGCAGGGGTGGTTATTAAACCCAAACTGATGCAATTCCACTCTTAAATGTTACTTGAATGAATGTATCATCTGACCTGCACCTTGCTGCTCATGAAACACAGGCCCAAAACACAGATATATTATTGTGATAAAAAATTTTGAATAAGTTACATTAGAAACTCATGATCATTAAAAGAAGGTTTTGTAAAATGACTGTGCCAGAGATATTTCTGCTTTTCTAGGGGAGCCTAAAGAAGATCCACAGCAACAGCAGATCTTAAGTTTACTGGAAGAAGGTTACCAAGGGCATTAGGAAGATTAATGATAGAGTACAGCTACTGTATCATGAGGCTCCTGTGCTGTCAATTAAATAAAAAAGGGCATTCCAGGGTTAATCACAGCCCTTTTCCCTTCTAGTTTTTTGAGGAAGATAAAAATCTATACATAGGCTAAAAAACTGTCAAAACCTCAATCTTTTGTTGGGTGGCTTTTTCTTCCAATCCGTGCAACAGACAATTCCTAAGATTCTTCATATATCAGTTACAACACAGTAAAGAGAATGCTCTTATTTCAACATTTCTGATTATTTCTGAGAAGCCAATACTTGCAAGGACACTAACAGCTCCTGACCACTAGAATAACAATCCAGCAGTTTTAAAATACAACGGATTTAAGTCCTACCTAGAAAGCACAGTGTGGGTGGGAAATCAAAACCCCACAACTGTAGTCTCCTTACAGGATTACAGCATAAACATTAACTTCAATAACTGCAAAAATTCAGAGTAAAACAGATGGCCACACCTACTACAGCATCCAAGGCCATCAGCAATTCAGAGCACTCAATTCTGACAGATAAATACCAATCAGATCATGTCTGGATGTAATCATGCCTGATACTTTTTATTAGATACATGCAATTCAAACTGCAAAGCCATTTAAGAAGTGAACTGAGGTTTGTTTCAACTTCTCAGGGACTGATCTAGCAAGCAAATAAAACCACTGCAATAATTACAGCAACCAGCAACTGCACTTGGACAGACACAGTGGACACAACTCTGGAAAAGAGCAGCTGAAACAGCTTGTGATAGAAAACCATGAAACAACCCCAGTGTTGCTATCAGCTTATTCCCAAATCTGTCCCATACCCTCAGTGACACAGCTCATCCTTACTCTAAATCCTGACTGCTTTTGCTCTAACTCCATCTATTTTGTACCATATTTCTCTTGTTTATGCATCAAAGCCCTTTTTTTCTTCTGAGCCATCTTGGCTTTAGTCCAGGCACACACTGACACTTAACAGTGGAAACATAAATAATGTGATGCTGTTTATATACAAACACCTGGCAACAAATTCAAGATGTGATCTTCAGTGAGTACAGATTTAACACAGTGAAGGTTTAAGCTATTGTAATGATTCTTCTTCCACCATTCTCTTACTAAACAAGTGCCAGGCCACAGGGGAGCACTGGAATTGTTTTTCTGCTGCAAAACGAGGATGTTTCTTTTAAATAACCTCTGAAAAAGTGTATATAGCAGTACTTAAGTGTGAGTGACTTACTGGGTACTCTAATTAATTATATCTTTTTACCAGTAGCATCCTTATAAACGTCCTCAAAACTGAGCAATGAGAATTCAGAGTAAAGCAAGTTATGCAAAACAAAATAATAAAATCAATGCATGTTGTCACAAAACATATTTATATAAAGTATTAGAGAGCTTTGCTATCAGTAATAACCCAAACAGATTCAAGTTTCTAAGTCTCCTTTCCATAAGCACAAAAATAACATCCAAGATGTCCAGCAAGGTTATCTCTTTTGATAACATTTTCTTCCCCCCCCCAGATGTGGAAATCAAAGAAAAAAATATTTCTGGTGCCAAGAGAAGACAAACAGTCAGATACATGAGGAGTTCACTGAGCTGCAACAGCAAGGACAGAACACTTCTGCATTAAAGAATAACCTTTACTTGGGAGAAGGACAATCCATGGCTGGGCTTTGTACCTTCCCTCTCCTGGAACAGGGCCACAGACTCAAATTCAGATTAGACTCCAGAAAGACAGATTTTCTTAAATAAGTATCACCACTGTTAATGTGGAGACAAAGCTTTACTCCTTTGCCAGTGGCAACTGGATGATTAATATTCTACTTCAGAGTATAATCTCTGAATTCTAATTTCTGCATTCATTAATATAAGACATCTCCTCACACTTGAAATTTTCAGTATTGATTAAAAGAGTGTTAAAGCCTTTGTTTCAATGCTTCCTCATATCAGACACACATAAAATCTCACATTTCCTCTTTATTTTTCATTTTCAGCCCTTTGGCTACTACAGAATTCTATCAAGTTAGTTTCCTTCTAAGTTCGATGTCTTAATAAAAGGCATAAAAAAGAAATCCATCCAGCTTATATGACACATAATATACTACATTAGAGCAAAACCAAGGAAGTTTTAGAGAGATTAAAACTATTATCAATGTCTTTTAGCCACAATTTCTTTCAGCTATTTAACTCTGATCTAAACCCGACATAATTTTACATCAGTTTCATCTACTAATGAAGCAGCACAGCTCTGCTTTATCTGTAAATTTTCAAAGTCAGAGAGCATCCACTTCAAAAGATCTAATTTAAATCCCTTAATGTGAAGTCACAGTGACTTCAACCCAATTATGTCTCCAGCAAAGGGAGCAGCTACATCACTGCCATCCAGCATCCCAATACTATTGTACAACCGTGAAACACCCAAAGACTTCCCAATCCTTTGGGTTTGGATTTAGTTTTTTTTTTAATGGCACAGCTCAGCTAGGTGAGCTCGCTGTTCAGAGAGTGAGCTATCTGCATTCCCACTTCCCTCCTGAAAACAAGGAAAACCAGCAGCACACAAATCAGAAAAACTCCCCAGAGTGCTGGAGCGTTATTGGAAAGCGGTTCCAGTTCCCTCCCCTCTCAGCTCCCCACAGCAGCTGAGACACGCAGCTGTGCTGCTGACAAATGACTTTTAAATTTTTTATTATTTTTTCTTTAAAAAACGAGTCATTAGCGCAGCCAAGACCTAAGAGAAAAAAAAAAAAAAAAAAAAGCCCACTAAGACCCGACACCCAACACCCATCAGGGAGGAGGCTTTGCCAGGGAGCCCACCCCTCATCCCCAGGCTGCTCCCCGCTCCCTCTCCTCAGGACACCGCTCTCCTGCCCCACAGGGCCGGGGAAGAGTAGAAGGAAAGGCGGGGGGTGGCGGGGCCCGGCAGCGGGCAGGCTGAGGGAGAACCGGCTCCGGGAAGGGGATGGATTTACCTCAGCGGCGGCAGCGGCCCCGCTGCCCTCACAGCTGCGGCTAGAGCCGTGCCGGCGGCGCGGTGGGGCGAGCCGGGGCCGAGCCCCCGCCGCTGGACCACCGGGGCCGCCACCGTGCCCGTGGCCGAGAGCTCCGCGGAGCCGAGGACACCCGGAAACGGGAAGGGCAGCGCGGGAGGAGGAGGAAGAGGAGGAGGAGGAAGAGGAGGTGGAAGCCGAGCGGAGCCGCGGGGCGCAGGCGCGGGGCGGGCGGGAGGTGGAGCGCTGCGCAGGCGCCTGCAGACGGGGAAGGCGGAACGGCCCGGGACGCGCAGGCGCCTCCAGAGGTGGGGGAACTGCGGGTGAGGGAGAGTCCCGGGATTCACAGAATCACGGAATGTTTTAGGTTGGAAGAGACCTCCAAGGTCATCCAGTCCAAGCTTTGACCAACACCGCAGTCAGCTACAAAACCATGTCCTTAAAAACCAGGTGCAAACGCGTTTTAAATGGCTCCAGGGATGGTGATTCCAACACTGCCCTGGGATGTCCCGGTGCCTGACAGCCCTCCCCGGGAAAAAAATATTTCCTAACATCAGCCTAAACCTACCCTGGTGCAACTTCCATCCATTCCATCCATTCACTAAGGAGCAGAGGCTGTTGTTTCCCTCCCTGCTCCAACCTCCCTGGAGGTAGTAGGAGAGAACTACGAGGTCTCCTCTCAGCCTCCTCAAAGGTTTTTGGGCTACATCAAATAGTCATGGAATGCTTTGGGAAGAAACCTTGAAGATCATCTACTTCCAATCCCCTCCCACCAGCCCAGGTTGCTCCAAGCCCCATCCAACCAGGCCTGAAACATCAGGGATGGGGCAGCCACAACCTGTTCCAGTGTCTCCATCCTCACTGTCAAGGCTTTTTTCCTAATGTCTACCCTGAATCTCTGCTCTTCCAGCTTAAATCCATTCCTCCTTGTGCCATTTTTCTGTGCCCTTGTCAAAGTCCTTTCCTCTGGGTCCTCTTCAGGTCCTTGAAAGCTGCTGTAAGGAATCCCCAGATCTGACAGCTGCTCCAAACAGACATTCCCCCCCACCTCAGCTTTTCAAATAACCACGATTTTAGTATAAAACTGGATTTGTAAGCTGAGGTTGTAAGGAGGTGGATGCCAGCATCTTCTTTCAAGTTAAAAGTGATAAAACAAGAGGAAATGGCCTCAAGTTGTGCCAGGAGGGGTTTAGGTTGGACATTGGGAACAATTCCTTCATGGAAAGGGTTGCTGGTTGAGTCTCCATCCCTGGGGGTGTTTAAGCGTGTGTAAATGTGGTGCTGAGGGCCATGGTTTAGTGGTGGCCTTGGTGGTGCTGGGTTAAGGGTTGGACTGTATGGTTTTAAAGGTCTTTTCCAACCAAAATGATTCTCTGAATCAGTGCCACAGAATCACAGAATTTTTTCAGCCACAGACACCTGAAACACATCCCTGCCTCCATCTCTTTCAAGCTTACATCCCCAGCAGTGTTGCACAATCCATCAGCAGAACATCTACCCACACCTGAAAAAAAATACAGATCCAGTGGGTTTTACTTCAGTCCTTCCCTGAAGAGTTTTTTCTTTATGTCCTACACTCAGTCTTACAGTGATATTTCTTTATGGTCCCTCATCACTTCAGGGAGTCTCAGGAGGTTTATGTGGGCCCCAAATTGAGAGCCTGTTCTGTGGCTTTTTATTAGATTTGGTGAACCTAGACTTCATCATCTGTCTTTGAATTAGGCTATTAATTTAGTAGAAGTACTACTAGTAGAAATACTACTCCATGATAATCATTCAGTGTTTTTCACTGCGTATTAGGAAAAATAGGCATCCAGTAGCTGTAAAAATGAGATGCAAAATATCAAATCTTGCAGTGTGTGAGCTGATGATACATTCAAAACACATAAAGACAAAAAAGCTGAAGAAAAACAGAAATTACAGCAGCTGGGGCATGCTTCTGCATCTTGTTTTTTTCTTGCAGCATGACCACCATCTAGTGGGACATAGGCAGCAAGTGCCTAAGGCATGGTGCATAAGTACAATAAAATCCAGCTTTCTATGTGTCTCTGTGTGTTTCCACTTCTTGTTTGGTTCTTGGTTTTTTTTGGTTTGGTTTGGTTTTTTTTTTCTTTTCATTTTTGCATATCAGGGACTTCAGAAAAGCTTGGGGTTTTGTGCAGTTTTCTATTTCCCATCAGCTGGGTTTTATATACTGAAAGAAATTAGTCAGTGCCAATGTCCCTGATACTCAGAGTATATAAACATTTATAGACACAAAATCACCAGAGCTGATCCTTCTCCCTCCACGTTTTCCCTGAATGTAACTAATATGTCATTTATCCAGCAATAAAAACAAAATGAAGGAGGGGATTTGGGGGGGACACATCCTTATGGGGGTGCAGGGCCAGTTATAGTGAACATAACCCTTGAGAAAACCCAAATGTGTCCCATTCCCTGTGTGTTGATGGCCAATACCTGACAGTAACCCAGAAGTTGCCAAAAGATGAGGTGCTATGTTGCATTTTTTTAGCAGTCCCAAGCACAGAGGACTGTGCCTGTTGTCACACCCAGGAGGTTGTCTGCTTCAGCAGTTCCCAAGTGTGCCTTGTCAGGAAGAGCTTCCAATTCCGTGGATGTTTTGCAGTCTTTTTAGATGGAACTGATATTTAATAACTTGTCAGCACAGTGTAGCACAGGGTTTGTCCACTGGATGGTGCATCGTTTATTTATTTCTGCAGCCCTGGGGCACCCAAAATAGCTTTAATGATGCTGCCCCTGTGACACTGGCAAACAACATATCCCCAGGTGCTGATGCAGGGAGGAAAGGTGTACAGACAAGGCAGTAATCTGAGAATTTTTTAATCACACATAAAATGCCATGTAACTTAAACCCAGGCTGCAGCCAGAGGATTCTCTCCTGGATTTGAAGTTTCCTGAAGCACCGACATGCCTGGGTCTCATGCTGCAGCTCTGAGTCTAGCACTTAGTTCTGGATGTGGTTCTGAAAAATCAGTTTTGTTTGCAGCACTCTGAGGAGGAGAGGTCATGGTGGTTTTCTCCTGGCTTTGATTTCTGCTCAAACACTGTGAGAGAGACTGGGTAGATCCACACAGCAAATACAGTCAGTGCTCACTGCAGCACAAAGATCTGGAAAACCAGTTTGGGCTTCAGAGCTAAACATAGTCTGATTTTGCAGGCCCTTGATTTCTGAGAGTGCCAAAATCTTTATTCTGGTGGAATAAAGTGCTAACACACAAAAGTCCTTTGTCAGGCAGATGGATTTAGAAGAGGCAACACTGTTTAAAATGTTCATGATGTAATGAGAAGCTTGACAGCAAGTACTGGGGATGCTTAAGAACACGTTCACAAATTTATACTAACCAGAAAATCTTAAATTCATCTAGCTTTGTTCTCTGTATTTTTAGTGCCAGGCATCAGTTGCAGGCTCCTCGTTTCCTCCTGAACTTAAAAACAAACAAATCAGTTGAATATTTTCCTCCTCAATTTTTCACTAAGCGTGTGGAGCAGATCTAAGACTTATTTTATATATGCACAGCGTTGTCTTTTGCCATGCTCAAAACATTACCAGACATGTCAGGACTTTGGTTCTTCTGCAAGTCCTGCTGGTTTGGAATCCATTTCCACAGCAAACAATATTGCCAAGATAAATTGTTTGCCAGAGATAACTTCAAGTCCTCAAACAAATTACCTAAGAAATGTTGAAACATAATGCTGCCTGAAGCAAATTGTTTCCATGCTTCCTGTCCTGGTAGGAAGGAACAAAGCTTATCTCTGTTATAGATTCCATAGAGACAGCCACAATACCTTAACCAATGCCTTGTTTAGACTATGGGAGTTTTTGAATACTTCACATATCAGAGGAACATATGAAATATTCATGGCCCATTTATCCTCCCCTCAGAAATGCAAATACTGAAATCCAAGGGATTTGTATAAAGACTCCAAGGCTTCCAGTCAAGCTGCTGAGGGACTGGAGCATGGAAAAAAAGGAAGAATCCACAAGAATCTTTTTTATATACCCATACATCTCAAGGAGATGCTGCTGAGGGATCAATTATGCATCTGTGTAAAGTCCCAAAGGTTTGTCATTGGCGTGGATATTTCCCCTTGAGTTTTGCTTGGTGTCAATACTCTCTTTACATTTTAACTAAGAATAAAAGTTGTTTTTCACAACACCTTCCCCTTGCAGCCTTTCTCTGGACTTCACCTCAGCTGTGCTGCATGTGCAGAGTGATAACATTGTGACACATCTCCTATTTTTAGGCCATTTTCGGTATCTCCACAAAACAATTTAAGGAAGAAAAATAACTTCATTATCTCTCTGGCTCTCTGCCTGCTCTGCGTGGCTGACTTTGAGATGAGCCCCTTCAACACTGGCTGAAGGAATGATAATTTTGAACCTCATTGCCTTCATCCTTCTGCTTTTTAGTTCTACTTTTGATTTTATCTGGTCCGTGGATAGCAGTAAAGCCAGACAGAACAGTTGTGCCTGGTCTCAGAAAAGGGGAGGTTTTCAAGAAGAAGGTAAAAGGAACATCCCAAGCCACTAAAGGCTTTTGAAGGGTACATAAAAACATGATCAGAGAGGCAGAGAGAGTGAACATCAGTATCACAAGCCTCAGTAAAGGACAAAAAGGAGCATCAGGGAAAAGGAGGTAATTAAAAACAAGCTCCATTCAGAAAAAACCAGAAAGAACCATAGGCATGGAGCTGTTAAACACAAACCACAGCAGAGGATTGAGGGACAGTTGAGAGAAAGCATAAAAACAGACAATAAATGAGTTTTCAAATAACAGGAAATCCTGTGGGAAGGCTGTAGGGCTAACAGAGAGTCAAAACACACAGAAGAGAGCATGGATTCCAAGAGCCCCATCTTTCTCCCACGCAAGATCAGCCTCATTTCAACCAGTCCTGAGAGGCTGAGTTTATGTTATTGCAGGGAACTGAGGCTAAATGCTTGCTGGTTGCAATAGGAACACAAAGATCTATTGTGCAGCTGGCCAAAAGCCTTCAAAAATTATGGCTTCTAGAAATGGGACCCACAAGAGATGCTGAAGAGTGTGTGCTGCTAGTTTTTTTCCTGGTGCCATGGGCTGCCAAGCCTGTGCCCTGCCCATTGGCAGTGGGAACAAGGAAAAAACCCTCTTGGGCTGAGAACCCAATAAAACTGGGTCAGAAACCTATAGGAACTGCAATCCAAAGAGCTGGGAGCACCCATAACCTTCAGCCTCATACCCCTCCCCAGTAACTCTAAGGGGAAGACCCCAAACCCCACCTCTCCTGCACCCAATCTCTCCCCCATCCAATCTTGGGGATTTCTTAGTGACTTGGCTGGGTGTCTCCTGGGGAAGTGCCTGAACTTCTTCTTGGGCTTCAATGCAGCTGGGTGAAAGGTGCACTGAGATGGAGTTTCTCAGGAAAGGAAGAAAAAAAATTAAAATGAGGAAAACAAAATGAAACAGGAAAAAAAACCACCAAACAAATTGGAAAAAAAAACAAATAATAGAATAAAACAAAGTAAAATGACAAAATGAAAAAAAATAGAAAGAAATAAATTAAAAAATAAAGTACAATGAGATGAGATATAATCAAGTAAAATAAAATAAAGTAAAATAAAAAAAAATAAAGTTAAAGAAGGGAAAAAAAAAAGGGGGGGGGGGGGAATAAAAGAAAACGAAACAAAACAAAACAAATGCAATTTCCCTGGATGACCTCATCACGCCAAGAACCGGGACACGAAACGGAAACGATGGGTCCCGTGTCCCGGGGCGGAGAGCGGCCCCGAGGCGGGGTTTGGCGGTCCCGCTCCGCGCTTCCCCGCGCTCCGTTCCGCGCCCCGCTCCGCGATGCGGACGCTGCTCGGGGTGCGGCGGGCGGGCGGCCCCGGCGCTTGTGTCCCTCTGAAGCGCTGGGTCCTGGGCTGGCTCCTGCTTTTCCACGGTGCTTGGAGGCAGCGGGTGGCCGGGGGAAGTCCCGCCGAGCCCCGGCGGCCACGTCCGCTCCGTCCCGACCCCCACGTGAGTGTCCCTCCCCTGGCATCCCAAATCTTGGGATCCCCTTCCCCGGCAGCCCCTTCCTTAGGGTCCTTCCTAGGACACCCCTCTCCCCCATCCTTGCCACCCCTGACTCCCCATGGGACACCGTCCCGAGGACCCTCAGCCCCCAGTTGCTGATCCTTGAGGTCCCTTCCAACCTGACATTCTAGGATTCTTTTTTATGACCCCTCATTCCCTAGGACACACATTCACCCACAACCCATTCCCGTGGACCTGTACCCCCGTGGACCTACACCCCCTCCCTCTGCAGAACCCACCTCCCTGAGGACCTTGCACCCCCCATCCCCTCCCAGGACCTGCATCCCACAGGAGCCCCCCTAGCACTCCCTGCCACCTCACCCATAAATCCTCAGTTCACCCATGAATCCCAAGTTCTTCCCCCATCCAACACATCCCAAGGAGGGCAGGGTGGGGATGTCACCTTGGCTGTGCCTTCCAGAGGAAAAAAAAAGCCTCAGATCAGACCAGGTGATAACTGGGGGAAAAAGCAGGCACATTATGGGGCACAGAAGCCTTTTGTTTTATCACACTTGGTGAATTTAATCTAGTTTTCCAACTCTACCTCTCTGCTTCATAAATAATAAAACCTCTGTCAACAACCTGTACCTTGCTTGTGTATTTATGGTCCCCCAAAAAATCCTCACTGTGCCTAACAGGGAGGTTTGGGTGAGCTTTGCTGTGTCATTTGGTGAGAAGGGAAAGCAGAAAGGCTGATGAGACAGGATTTCCCTTGCTTTTCCTCTCCTCATCAAGATTTTCCTTTCAGATTTTGCATCCTAAGGCATTTTTGTGAAAAATCAACTTCTTGGTAACATTTTCCTGCAGCCTTCTGGGAATCCAGAAGTCAAATTATTTAACAAAATACACAGAGGCTTCTGATGAACCTTAAAAAAAAAGCAAAAAAAAAAAAGCTGTTTTCTTTAGTGTTTCCTTTCTACTAATTAAGCTGCTTCTTGGAGTATTTTGAAGTGTTTTGCCAACCTTGAACCAAATTTGATAGGGCAGGAGTGGCACCACCTTCCAAACCAAACTGACACCCAAAGGAGTTTCAGATATAGCCCAGGAGGCATTGATTTCCTCTGTGTTCCTACAAGCAGCAGCACTGGAGCAACACCTACAAATAAGGTCTAAAAATAAATCTGAAAAATACTTCCAGAAATTATATCTTTGAATTTTTATATTGGTATCCAATGTATTTGTGTGTTCCCAGACTCTGTGCCCTCAAAATTCCCTTTTATATCTATGCACAAGGCCAATAACCAGCTAATTTTAGGACCTTTTTTGCATTTTGTAGTAAATAATTTAGAAGCTGAACTTCATCCGTGCCCCAATAAATTTTAATTTCCACCTTCTGGCTTTTAAAACTTCCTTTTGAGTGAGTTCTGCACAAGTATGAGAAAATACCCATCTGAATTGGAAGCTGTGGACTTCTGTGCCTAACACTTGTTGAGATTTGGGATTTTAACTGGCCCTAAACCAGCCTAACTCCTAACCATGTTAGTAAAGTGCTGGGTTTCCTATGGCTTTCCTTCTTTCTCTTAATTTTCCCTTTTAATTCTATGTTTCCCTCAAGTTTAAATCATCCTACACACGATTTGGAGCTAGCTGGGGAAACAGCATGTTTGGGGATAATTTTCTTCCTTGGCAGACACTCAATTTTTGAGGACACATTAAATAAGAATTTTGATCTAGGGAACTTAACATTGTAAATTATTCATCTTAATTCAGAGAATATTTTTTCTGGTCCATGGCTGTCATGCAGTAATTATATTCCCTCTCTAAAGCTGCTCCTCCTCTCCTCCCTCTTTTCTTGCAGAAGGAAAGGGACAAATAAGAAAGAAAAAAATGCTTTTGGCTCAGTGAATGATGTATTGTACACCAGATTAATTTGGTTTTAATCTGGACTCACTTGGGTTGTCCTGTTCCATGAATGAGACTTCACTGCTGAGACCAAAACTCCGTGGCTCTTTGGTGCAAGTAAAAATTGAAAGGAAAATTTCATTCCTAAGAAGAAACCCACGGAAAACCCAAACAATTACCATCTCCCCCTTCCAACTTTCCCTTTCCTTAGGCACTGGATTCAGTTTACTTCACTGGCTTTGCAGAGACCAACAAGACCTTCGTGGTTGCTCGTCTTGCCAAACGTCCTAATGGGACGTGTGAGATGTGGCTCTTCCTGAGGGTGGATGGAGAAGGAGACTTTGAAGTAAGTGCTGGATGTGGGATGGCATCCAAGAGAAGTGCTGAACTCTTGTCTTGAACCTGCCTTGGGATCCCAGGGAAAAATTCATGTTCATCATCATTGTGTTAACATCATCATTGTGTTCATCATCATGGTGTTAACATCCTGACAGGGAGATGTTGGTGCTGTGAAGTAGTAGAACTGACCAAATTACTGGTTGTGTCTCATTTTTTAAGTAGGTGTCTGGCAGTGGGTCCCTTTTTTCTCCATAATGTGCAGCATGTGGATAGTAAGTTACTTTGTATGATTATGGTTGATTTTTTTCCCTTTATTAATGAGCTAATACTATAAAAAAATCATTGTGGAATTGCCTCTTGCAAAGAAAAAGAGAAGTTTTTAGAATGTACATCTTTGGTCTTGCTAAAAACCAGTATTAATCATATATTTTTATTGTGGATTTTCATTTTAATAACTGCAGAGTAAAGAAGGAGGAAGATCTGACATAAATCCCTTTGAACTCAACTATCTCCATAAATGTGTTTTGCTGAAGAAGTCATGATCTGAAAAGACTGGAGACTCCCTATTTGTAGAAAATTAAAACAAAGAAAATTGATGTGTTATTTGGTTTTCTGGTAACATTTAGTATAACAACACTAAATACTGTGGCTTTGTTAGAACTGCCAGCCAAGTTCAGGACCTTCTCAGATCCTTCCCTTCCAGAAAGGTGGCAGCTGTAGGAATCAAGACATATTTTTCAAAAAACAGCTGAAGAGTTTAGGGACCTGGCATGCATTAAAAATTTAAATCATTTCAGAAGTTCACAAAATTCAGTATAAAAATAAATTTCTCCCCAGAACCCTGTATCAGCTTTGCTCCAGGCTCACCAGTGTAAGGAGCAGAGCTCTTGCACAAATAATTCCGTTTTATTGTCTGAAACAATAATGTGTTATCCAATAATTCAGGTGTTTTAGGTACATATTTCCTTCTGTAATACCTGCAGGTAGAACTGAGAAGCCATTTCAATCAAATGTTTCTCCTGCAGAGAACCATCAAAGCAGGAATTCACCTGTGTTGCCTCCCACAAATGAACCAAACAAATGTTTTCCTGTCTTTTCAGCACCCACAGCATCCAAACATGATGGTGAGTGATGACTCTGAAGAGATTTGGAGTGCAGGAGGGCTCACTATTGAATACTTAGAGCCCCAAGCAAGCTGGAAAATAAGTTTCAATGGATTACTCAGGTAAGCAGCACTTGAGTTTCATCTAGCTACACTTAAGACCAAAGCTTTTTGAATGCTATCTGGAAATATATTTAACTGATTGGAACCAAAACCTATTTGTTAGCAATAGCACACGTGGATTTTTATGGAATGAAACTACAGCTTGTAATATCTACGTCCAGTTCTGGGCCCCTCAGTTTAAGAAGGATGTAGAGGTCCTGGAACAGGTCCAAAAGAGGGCAACCAGGCTGGTGAAGGGACTTGAGCACAGGCCCTATGAGGAGAGGCTGAGAGAGCTGGGGCTGTTCAGCCTGAGGAAGAGGAGGCTCAGGGGAGACCTCATTGCTGTCTACAACTACCTGAAAGGAGGCTGTAGCGAGGTGGGAACTGGACTCTTTTCACAGACGACCTTCAACAAGACAAGAGGACACAGTCTTAAGTTGTGCCAGGGGAGGTTTAGGTTAGATATTAGAAAGAATTTCTTCACAGAGAAGGTGATCAGGCTATGGAATGGACTGCCCGGTGAGGTGGTAGATTCTCCGTCCCTGGAGACATTTAAAAAGAGACTGGATGTGGCACTCAGTGCCATGGTCTAGCAACTGCTCCGGTGGGTCAAGGGTTGGACTAGATGATCTCTGAGGTCCCTTCCAACCTGGCTAATTCTATGATTCTATGATCCAGACCTACCTACAAGCTGTAGGTTTGTAACACAGCATTGCTACCCTGCACACAATAGCATCATTCTCCTTCAGTGTTTCCTACTGTATAACATGGAAAAAATGTTTTGTTGTCTGTTTAGGAGTGATGTAAAATTCCAGTGCTTTGCCTTGCAGAAAAGGACCCTACAGGCAGCAGTGGAGTGAAGAAGAAGGTGAACTTGTACCAGTGAAATTCTCTTTACAGTAAGAGAATTTACCTTTTGCTTTGGGGTCTCTAGGGAGTTCATTGTTAATGATTTGGTTACTGTTTTCAAAGGGTCATGTGCATAAAGTTACACATGAAGCCATTGCCTTTTCTTCTTCTTTATGGACTCCATTTGTCTGATAAAAAATGATTTGCTGACAAAGTAGTAGAAATGCTGCCTTGGTACCTCTGACCAACTTCCATGAGAGAAAGCAGCTTCTCCTCCTAGGAAATCTGTTAACCAGTGCAGGCCATTTTTTCTTGGTTTCCTTTTGGTTGCTTTCTTGAAAAGCAGTAACATTTAAAATGACAAAAATCAGAACTTCCCTATAATACCAATGTACAAAGATTGCCATTGTCAGAGTAGCAAGTGCACAACTTGGCCTGGCATGACCCAAAAGCTAATAATGTCTTTTATTTTTTCCCCTCTTCTAGCTGGAAGAACTTCACTGAAGTCTTTAACTTTAATACTGACAGTCACCCCAGCACATCTGCACCTGCTTTTGCCCAAGAACCTTGGACCATCAAGTTCTTCCAGAGGGTCAAAAAGTGAGAGGCAAGACTAATTTCTTCTAGGGTTACTAGTAACTTTTCTACACATCTTTTCAGGGGTGATTTTAGAAGGTGGGCTTATTTTGAAGTGATCTAATAGAGGACATGACTCCTGTCAGGTCTTGCCTGGTGTCTCCTCCCAGCAGACCTGGCAACCTCTAAGGCCACACACTGGATCTTCCTCATACACAGGAGAGGGTCCTGCCCAAAGTTTGGGTTTATAAAACCTTGAGCATTAGGAATATTTCTTATTTTGTCCCTTTTTTTTTTTTTTTTCATTGCTAGCAACCTGGTGTAGGCCTCTTCCAAAACAGTGCAGGTATGTCTAAGCACTGAATTGAGTCATGTGAAAGAGGGCTAAAGTGGGCATTTTAATTACTCTTCAAGGTTCAGGGAGCTGAAAATACAGCAACAAAATATGAATAACAATAGGGCTTGTTTAATAGTAGCAGAAAACGTGCATCATTAGGATGTTGTGTTTGGTGGTTCCTGCTGAATTGTAAGCAGCAGCTCTTTAGCAGCATTTTTTTTTACAGCATTTTTTAACAGCTCTTTTACAGCCTTTTTTTCAGACAAAGTGCATTTTTTTAATTTCTCAGGGTGGGAATTTGCTGCTGTTTCATTCTCAGGAATCTCATAGACATAGAACAACAGTTGGGAAATATAAAAGTGATTCCTAGTATGTCAAATCTGCCATAGCCACAACCCCGAAGTCTCTCCTTCACTCTTGGGATTCAAGTCCATCAGATAAGTGACATTGTGGCCATCCTGATTTTGATTTTGCCTGTGTCAATTCCCTCTTTTCTTTCTCTCAGACAAAGGGAACAACATTTCCGACACGAGCAGTGGGGCCAGGCTGTTGGAGAAATTGAAATAGAAAATGGAGAGAAAACCAAACTTTCCCTCAAAGGCATTCGGAGCCACTCTTATGGTAACTGCACCAGAAATAATTCCCTCCCTTGGCTGCCTTCACCATGCCTGGTACTGGCAGGACACTGGGACTAAAGATTATCTTTAAAAATAACCAATTCCATGACTGGCTATGAAGTTAAGACATTCCAGGGGAAATACTCCTGTTTTAGGGACATGCATATGCTCATCATGTAATCAATCACTGGATATCTCTTTCCCCAAAGTTAGTGTCAAGTCAGCTACTATTAATATAATTCAATTATACTTATAATTAATATAATTCAAGTTTCCCAGCAATGGTGAAGTTTAGGTTGGGTGATTTTGTTCTTTTTGTTTGCAGGTGTCAGGAACTGGTCTGAGATTCACCGTTATGTCATGATTTTGGCACATTTTGAGGTTGGTAGAAACACATCAAGGTGCTACTGACCCCTGAAACTGGGGGTGTTTCTGAACTTTTCAGTTGTGTTTTAAGTATCCAGAGAAAGGGAATTGGGACCATCCAAGGTCTGCAATCAGGAGTGCAAACTGGTGCCATCATCAGCACACAGTCTTATGTCTGTAAAAAACAGATTTTGCCACACTGGTTGAACCAAAAATTGTTTTGGTAGCTTGAAACTGTTCTGGCTTTTTAAAGAAAAATGAGATTGCAGATTCTCAGCTGCACTGAGGACACAGTGGAGGTGATTCTGTACTGATTCACACTCATTGAGAGCTTGAGGTGCCTGAAGGCATCCTAAGCCTTCGTGACAGCAGGTGGAAAATATTTCTGCCTGTGCTCAGCTCTAATTCTTGGCTTTGCTGTTGTGGCAGAGCTGGAGGAGTGGCAGTGCTGTGGCTGCTGGGAGCACAGAGCCTGGGGAAATGCTGAGTGCTGGTGTTACAACCCCAGCAGATGCTCCTGAACAGGCATTTCCTTTGCCAAGACAGGCATGAAGAAATCTAAACTCTCTGTTATAGGTGGGATGGCAGGAGTTAAGGGTGAATGCAGAATAAAAGTTCTTTTCCCAGATAATATCTTGTTCACACCTTGAAAAATCCCATGTATGTGCAGATCCAGCAGCTGCCTGGGTTCCTTTTCATCAGACTGTACTTTTGGGCTGTAATGTGTACAATCAGGTGGTAACCTCCCCCTTCAGAGCTATTGAGGACTCAACATAACTACAGCTCATTCTTTCCTAATTAAAAGCCATCTGACTTTCTGTTAAAAAGGATTTAAAGTTGATCCCTGATTGAAGTTGGGAGTCTTCACACTCTTGAGTGTCTTCACATCCCCTAACATCACAGCCTAGGCTTAAATTTGCCTTGGAGCAGCCAAAAATGGAGCACAGGGGGCTTCAGGCTCAAGGATGGGAGAGAAATGAATGAAAACCATGAGATCCCATTTCCTTCTTATTTAGGACTTTACCTGCATGCTGCTCTCAGGCATAGAATAATCTAGGTTACAAGAGATGTCTGGCCAAAGCAGGGCCAGCTCTAGTATCTTACCCATCAATTTTGACCATGGCTTGCTGACATCTCTGCATGTTTTATTTCCCTCCTCCTCTTATATCAGTTTGCTGTGGACTTTCTGTTGTCCTTCAAGTCCTTAATTTGTCCTTAATGGGTCTGCTTTGTAGTCTTGGACTCTTGTTTGCATCCAGATTTTCATGGAAGGTGTATTGAAAAGATTTAAGAGGATAAAGTCCTCAAACACTGCATCACTTGGGTTGTATCCAGCATCTTCTTGGCCAGGTCAGTGTATGATCCACACAAATGAGTCCACACTAATAAATCTGGTTTCTCTTTCCCTCTCCCATGCAGGATGGGACTGCAGCACATTTAACAGTTCTCAGTATGCCAGCTACCACAACTAAGTAAGTAACCAAGGAAGTTTATGCTGCTAGAAGTACATTTTAAAGGTGGCAGAAGCTGCTCTGCAGGATGCCTCTCTGCACATTCTTGCTTTGAATCCCTGTGGCCCAATTTCCACCCACAATCTCTTGCTCCTCTCTCTCTCTCCACCTAATTTTCCATTTGCAATTAGTCACAAGGACAGCTTTTACCTTCAGTTACTTCCTTCTCATTCAATTATTCTTTGGCTGATGCAGCTGAAGTACAAATTGAGCAACTCCAGCTCTTTCAGAAGGTGTGTCCATCTGTACTGGAGCATTTTGCAGGGTGTTCTCCCTTCTCAACTGGTGCCTTCTGTATCCAGAAGCTTTAAAACCAACATTCATGGCCAAGAGGGACCAAGTGACCTGTCCCAAACCCACAATCCATCCTGCAAGCCCCATCTTCCCCACAAGCAGGGCTTCCCTCCCTCAGCATTCCCAATATCTCACAATATCACCTTTTTTATTTATTCCTGCTGCTTTCCAGGCTGTGCTCAGCATGCTCAGCTTCCCTAGGAGAATGTGCTGGTCTGTCTGAGCTTTGGTTGAACTTTATTTCTTCTCCATTTCTCTCCCCTTCAGCCTCACTGTAGGTTATGTCTTTTTCCCTGATGGGAGGAAATCTGGCATCGAGTGGTCCAATGCCTCTCTGGCTGAGATTGCTGATGATGGCATCATCAGGGATGAATATGGTGTCAGTTTTACTGCTGGTGAGCTATATGGAGCCCAACTATATCAGGTTTGGGATTTTTGGCATGTGTTTGATGTGGTGGAGCTCAGTGAAATTCCGTGTGATCCTCTGAGTAAATTTAAATGCTAATTAGAGCATCTTAACACCCTGAAACTCTGTGTGTCCATCATGGGGTTAGGGCCAGATGGTTTCTACTTGTGGCAATTGTTGCTTATGCTAATCTGGAGAAATGATGTGATTTTATCCTTTTGAGGTCTCAAATCATCTCCTGAGGTGGATTCAGCTACTTTGGGGCTGCCACTTGGTTAAAGATTTTATTTAATTTCCAGAGCAGATGGGAAAACGATCGCTCTTTAGAAAAGCATAAGCAACCATGCAAAAAGAAAAAGAAAAAAAGAGATTTTTTTTTTTCAGATTAAATACTACTGAAGGTTGGAGTCATTCTTTCCTTTTTACTCTTATCAAAGGTGGCAAGAACTTTGATGTCTCTGCAAGACTGGATAAGCAGGCTTGCCCCGTGGTCTACAATGGCCTGACTGGCAGTGGTGTTTTCCATGAGTGCATTGCAGATTTCCAACTGAATGGCTTAACTCCAGGCTGGGGCTTGGTTGAGTTTTATTACAGGTAAAATAATGAGAGGCAAGAAGAGGTAAAGAATTCCCTTCCTTCTGTATTGACCTATGTGGCTACAGCTGTGTATGTACTTGAAGCAGAAATGCAGAGTCTGGTGTAAAGTTGTTCATTTAATACTTACTGGGTTTATTAAGTTGGCAAACATGATATATACTATTTGAAGAAAAAAAAAAAAGGATTGTGCAAGCCCTTTATACTTGCAGATAAACCATGAGCACTTGTTCAGTTGCTTGTTATAGAGGTTTATGCAGGATTTTATGGATCTCATATAGGTTTATGAGTCCATTCTGGAGACTGTCTTAGGCAATCTGTCACTTTATAAAAATAATGAGTCCTCTCACCCACACAGCAGGCTGACTGTTTACAGAGTGAAATTTGCTCACCCAAGTGTTTGTCAGACAGAAGAGATCAAGGTGCAGAAAATCAATACAGAAATATTTGCCTCTTCTAGGGGAAAGCATTAGAGCAGCAAAATCTGGGCTGCTCAGTAGAGTCCTGTTTCTCCTGCCACGTGGTTGTCACAGTCTTTGATTGGAATCCTTTTTGCTATTGAGCCCTTTCTCTCCTGAAATAAAGAGAAGTTATTTGGTTTGGTTTTTGAAAGTGAAATTCTTGGCAGGCTGGAGGTGACTTTTAGGAGGTTGAGAGCTCAGCTTCTTCTGCAAACCAGTTGCATTTAAAGCACAGAAACCAGTCCACTAAACCCCCACATGCCACTGGTTGAAAACCTTGGCCTGTAGCTGCTGCTCCACTCTTTGGCTAAAACCCAAGTAAAACCCAAACAAAGCACCCTCTACAAGTTCAAGTAGTCCTGGATGTTTCTAGATCACCTCCAAAAAGGCTTAATCTGTCAATGCCAACAAAATTCCTATTGTTAGGAATTGCTGACCCCATGCTAAACTGTGAGATAGGTCCCATCTCATACCTGCTTCCCAATCAAAACCACATTAGGAATTTAAGGGTGGGTTTCTGCTTCTTCCCCCCCTTGCCAACTCAGCATCACTGCTCTTCTTTCTTGCAGGGATGAAGCTGCCCAGCTGGTTCTGAATTTGCAGCTTGGTTCAAAAGCCAAAGGACCCAGTTTTACCTCCTGGCACTCTGTGACTGATGGTTCTCCCCCAGGAGCATTTGCTTTCTCTTTTTGATTTTTTTTTCCTAAGCTGCCAACTCCTCCCCACTTGGAAGAGCAGGAGACTGGGTTATGTGGATCTCTGACCCAATGTAGCAGTTCTTCTGTTCTCTCTGATTTGTTCCTGAAATAAAAGCTCTTTCTTTCAGAACCCTCTGGTTATGAGAGTCATTAAAAAGTGGGAAATAGCTTTGACAGGAGCTCTCACTGCTTTGGTAGTCTTGTCTGAGACCATAAGAAAGCTGGACAGGAGAAAGGAGGAGAAAACACATTTAAATGAGGTGCCCTGTAGGGGTTGCATTATTGACCAGAAATAAGTGATACAAAACCATTTTTCTCTTGTCTGAAGAGAAGCCAGGGACTGGTAGTCCAGTTTAGAAGCCAATCTGAGTTTCTCATCATTCCCTTCCACTTAATGTTGTATTAATTGCAGCATCCATGCCAGTCCCTGATAGTTGCTGGCCCAAGGCATCATAGGGTGCATTCCCTGCTTAGATGAATCTTGCCTGATCTGAAAATGAAGCATACTTCATATATCAAGAAAAAAATAACTACATGGAAGATCTGGGCAGAAGGAATTAAGGAAAGATTCCTTGTTCTTTATGCCAGGCAGCAATTCTGTGCAACTGCTGAGAGTATAATAAGGATGTGTTATAATAGCATCTCCATCCCATTTAAGAAAATAGTGAAATTTGGGTTTGTTTCTGTATGTATATATATTTATATATTTATAATTTCCACTTAGGCTGCTGCTGGAGGAGATTTTAAAGAATTTCTCCTTTCTGAGATAGTTCTTACACTTATTCCAGTAACTCTTACATGCAGAATGTCAATTTATTCAGCCTATATATATATATCAAGGCAATGACTCTATGTTCAAATTTGCATTGCTGAGCAAGGAACAGAGCCTGATATGATGCAGCAAACTGATTTTATCAGTAGCCTCTTCTGCAGCTGTGCAATAGGGTGGAGAGATTCCCAGTCCCTAATCAATATCATGATCCCTGTTCTGCATTTGTGCACAAGACCTGCACCTTACAGGACATCCAGATCTTTGTGTCCAGATTTGTTTGCACCCAAACCACCAGCTCTGGGTGCAAAGAAGGCTTATAATTGCATTTCTTTTGGGATAGTCATGTTTTTGGGGACTTTAGCTGGACTTCTCTAAACACTTCTTTAGTTACAACGGTATTAAAAATACATTCTTGTGAGTCTGGCACAGACTGAGAGGTGTCTTAAATCCCTGCACTGTCTCAATGCACTGGAACAAGGAGCTTCTGAATTACTGGGGACAATGGTACTTTGACAGAAGGAAGTCCTTATGCTTCTTTTTGCACATAAGAAATCAGTTAAATAGGTAATTTTAGAAAGGTTAGAAAAATAGCTATGTTATACATCACATTTTGTTCCTGCTAAATATGTGGCTTGTTTTGCTATGATCTCAGGAACATCTGTTCCTTTTTTTCTGTGGAGTTTTTGTCATCTTTTTCCTTTTTTTTTTTTCTTTTCCTTGAAGACAAAACCAGTAAAATTTGGGATAAGCAATGCAGGCACATGATCAAGCAAGGTTTTTAGGTGTATCAGATGATGTCAATAATGTTAATTATTATTCTGGAACAAATATTCAAGCAATTGCTGCAAAAATATACCCTGCACAGGTCAAAAATGAAAAAATCTACCCCTTGAAGCAAGGTTGGTCTGGTTGTTTCTTACTGGTACAAACTGGGCTCCAACTGGACATGCCATGGGGTAAATGGAAGGTATCTCCTGGAGCTTTCAGTCTCTGAAATTCATGTTCTTGCAGCAAAGGAGGCAGAGGATGATGATGTAGCCTTCACTGCTCTTCTTTTGTGTTCTACCAGTGGATGGAGAATTCAATCACTGGGGAGTTCAGCTTGGAGAAGTTCAAGCAGGGTACAGAAAATGATTAATAAAGTTTGGAGCTGGCAGGTTTATTTGCCAGGTGATGAACTACTGGTAGAGTAATTCAGCTTGAAGGACTGAAAAATTGACTGCCAGGGGTTTTCTCCCTGGATTTCAAATTAGTTTATAGTGAGCTTGTGTCCAGGACACATGGAATAACTTATTTAATTTAAAATAAATCTACCAAGCCCCACGCTTTGACTATATGAAGTGGTCCTTCTCTTGTGGCTCCCTTCTCAGTGGAAAAATCCATCTTGGGAAAAGCTTCTGCAGCCCAAAAGTATTAATTTTGAGGGGGAAAAAAAAAGCAAAAAAGCAAAAAAAAAGCAGTAAATGGAGACAAATCCTGGCCAGAAGTGAAATGTAGCATATTATCTGCTCTCGTTCAGCATGAAGGGAGGCAGCTGGAGCCTTGTTGGGATGAGCTGCTTTCCAGCATCTGCATTTTGCACGTCTGGGAGGACCTGAACACCTGTAATTCCTGCTGCTGGCAAGGGGCCAGTGCCTGACATGGCAAAATACTTGCACAAAATGCTTCCACATCCCCCTGGAGCTCCCATGCACGTTGAATTTCAAGATTCAGGCCCTTGTGAAGAGGTCATTTAAAGGCTGTCAGCCCCAAACTAAGCATTTCCCATCAATCTGGCCTTGGCTACCAATGTCTAGAATGGTAAATATTTTACTAGGCTTATTTATTCTCCTTCTTTTTTGCAGTTTTTCATGTGACTCCATACAGGTATAAAAGCCATTTTCAGTGACACTGTATTTCTGAAAGGAAGGAAGCAAAAAAAAACCCTTTTTTTTTTTCCTGTTTGGATTTATGGCCCAGCTTTACAGTTGCTGAAGCAAAGTGTAGCCCAGGGAGTTCTGCAATTTATATATAAAAAAAAACCCAAACACTAACAAAACCACTCTATGGCTGAGCTATCTCTGCAAAGCAACCAGTTATTTCCAAAGTAGACTTCTCCCTCCATAAGAAGAAACTCAGCAGCCAAATGGCTCCAAGACATTCCAGACAAAATGACTGATAACCACTCACTCCCTTCTCCCATTTACTGGAACCCTGACTCCCCTTTTTTACCATAAAAAGCCACATCAGTCATTCTCCAACCAAAATTACCCTTCCCTGAATTTGGGGGGGAGGTGGGGTTATTATTGCTGTTCTCCAAACATAAAGACCAAGAGCTCAGGTGTCTGAGGCCTCCAAAGGGATCCCTTCCAGGGAGCTTTTTGGGTCCTCCCCTCCCTTTTTGAGGTATTTTCCTTTCCTGCTTGAGGCTGCAATTAGTTACAGCATTGATTTTTGCTTTTATTCAGGAAAAAAAACCCCAAAGAAACAACTTACTAAAAACACAGTGCAAGTGAAGTTCATTCTAATCTGGCCATAAAGTTTTATGAGGGGTGTAAATCAAAGGCAGGAGTGGCAGCTAATGCTCTGGAACATTTGAGCCCTGTTCAAGCTTTCTCCATAGAATTAAATCCCTCCAGGAGCAATTAGCCTAACAAGCTCTTTGGTCCACTTATAAATAACATCAGGGAGAGGGGGACAGCTGAGGTGTCTGCTCTGGGCACAAGAGACCTTCCAAAGATGCTGAGAAGTGAATGAGTTTTGTTTTTTTTTCTTTTTAATCCACAGTAGAGAGGTGGAGATCCATATCTGATAAATCCCAGCAGCTTCCCTCACATATTTTTCATATTTTCCAGGGAAGACAGAGAAGGCAAAGGAGGAGTGGTCACCTACATTGCTTGGTTGCTGTAGGTGAGATTGCATGTCTTAAGTGCTAACCCCAAATCCTTTGGTCAAAGCAACTTAGAAATGTCCCTGTGCACCAGAAACTTCATGGCTGAAGTCCTTGTCACATCCCCAGTGACTTCTGGGACTGATGAGGGACTTCTGGTGCCTAAAGTTTTTAGAAAAATGATTTGCTGAAGGAGGAAGATGTTGATGGGTGTGAGGGGCTGGGGCATGATGGAGAGACGTTTTACCTCTATAAAATGCTATTACTTGTCTGAAGAGACTCAACCAACTGGAAATGTCTTTGCTATGTGGCCAAGTGACTGTTTTCCCCATTCAGGGGCACATCTGGGGCTCCCAACTTTTTTTTTTTTTTTTTGTCATCTGCTTGTCTTTTCCTAAAATATGTTGTAAATTTCTAGTTCTAATGATTGTGGTGGAACCTTCTGCAGCATGTAGAGAGCTTCCCCCATAAAACTGGCTTTATAAAAAGCTAATTAAGATTCAATTGTGAGTACTAACTACTGCCCATGTCCCTTTAAAGTTTCACTTTTCAAAATAGGGCTGAAAAGGGGCTTTTAGCCAACCTCTGCCAAAGCATGGACTCCAGCATTGGTGAAAAAACCACCCACACAAGGAGAAAACAGCCCCAGATGATGACAGGAGCCTTAAAGTGGTGCCTCTAAGCATTAAAAATGGAGAATTTCATAAGCAAACCAACCTCAGCACAGCTGCTTGTAGCGGGAAGAGCCCTTCTTGCTCCTAGGGCTGCTCCTGAGGCCTTGGGGTTTAGCCCATTCCTGGACAATGTCCTAGGGCTGTTCCTGAGGCCTCGGGATCTACCCCTTCTTGCCTGCTCCTGGGGCTCCTCGAGCTGTGGGCTTCTCCATCCTCACTGAAGAGTGAGAGCCCTCTCCGTGGGTGTCAGCTGCTCTCTTATTGGCCCCCTGCTCCTGCACATACTCAGGAGGGAGGCCAGACACAGGTGAACCCACACCCACTCATCAATAACTCAGGGCACCTGGTCCTGTCTCACTACAGCTGCTGAGGGTTTTAACCCTGATGTGACTTTGTTCACCAAACCCAGCCAGCTTCCCTGTGTCAGGATGTATGGATGCTTTGGGATGGGATGAAGAAAAGGATGGGAAAAAGGATGAAAGGCCTTTGGTTTCATCCTGTGTGCCCCTTGAAGGGACAGATCTACATTCTGCATGGTGCAGAAAAAGTGGTGTTGTGGGCAGCTGAATATGCTGAGAACCTGTGAAAAGGGTGGATAACTTTTTCAGGAGGAATGAAATCATCAAATCTAGAGTTGGTTGAGGCTGGGTTTGGTCAGATCTCATGGCAAGAGGGATAGGATACAAAAAATCCAGACAGGACTGTGCAGTTCTATATCAGGATAAACATTTCCCTGTCCAGAAAGCCAGAGTGTCAAGGCAGGACCAAGAGCTCTGTCATGGTTGAAGGCATGGTGCCAAGCACCAGCACAGCCAGGATTGTGTAAGCATCTCTAAGCAGTGAAAAAGTGACCCTGAGGACAACTGGGACCTGACTTAGATATTTGTACAGGTTAAAAATGATATTCCTATTAGTTCCTATTTTTTCTCTGCTTTAAAGGCCAGGAAAGTAGGAACTCTCCAAGCAAGGAGACAATGATGGTTTTTACTCCTGTCACTCTTTTTCTTGGAAATTTTCCTTCTGCAAAGCCACCCAAATTATGCACACTTGATAGCTGGCATTTTTCAATTAACTTTCTAAACCTTCCTTTTGAAATTCCACTCTTTGTTCCATTTGTTCTCAATCCTGTATGGCCTTCAAGTGAGGACTGGTGAATAAATCAACAAGGGATTAAAAAAAATCAATTAAAGACCCTAAAAATTTAAGAATATTGAACAGCCTGTTGCAGAGATGAGGAATGGGAAAAGCTCTGGGGTTACAAACTGCACTGCACTGCTGGTTGTCTGTCCTAAAGCATCCAGATCCCAATGTTTCCTTTCCCAGCCTTGTTCCTGCTGTTATCCTAAGGCATGTAGGCTTCTTTTTATAAGCTGATAAAACCATAATGCCAGGAATGTTTACCTTCCTCTATTTGATTAAAAAAATAAGGGATTTTGCAGATCCAGCCCTGTTTGCCATCCTCTCTGCACCAAAACAAGAGCTGGGAGCAAGGGTTGTAACTCAGGGGGAGGTGAGAAAATAAGAGATGCTGAGGGTGAAGGTCAAGCTAAGATGTATCTGTGCATCCCAGGGATGGGGATGAAATGTTCTGCTCTCCTGACATGATCTCCTGGGCTGGCAACCCTCAGCTGTGACAGGAGAGGTGACATAATGTTTGGTTCAAGCAGCCCAGGAGTCCCATCAGATAGGACTGATCCTTCTGCAGCTGATCCTTGCTGTGGAGCAATTGATAATTAATTAAATGTACATGTCAGGCAGCTTTCTGACAACGTGGGGTTTGATTCCCTTTCAGACAAAAGAGCCACCCAAAATGCTTTCCATAATGAAGAAGGAGTATTTTAAATGCTCTGTAATAAGATTTCCTCCAAACCATAAATTTGCTCCTCTTGATGTGTCCTGCACTTAATACAACTGGGTGTTGTGTCAGGCTTTCAGAACAAAAACCAACAGAGTGAGAGAAGTTTGGAGGATGGGGAAGAGCCCTGAGCCATCAGAGCCAATTAGGCTCAGCTCCCCAAATTCATAAAGCATTTAATCAAGGGAGATCAAAGAGCTTTTCATGGGAAGGAAGAGCTCCAGTCTGTCTTTTACCCACGGGAAAACTCTGGGGAAGAAACTGTCTGGCCAATTCTATAGCAGCATTCTTTAAATGTTAAACCCAAGAGTTTGCTCCACGTTTGTCACAGCTTCCCATGGGCCTTGCCAGCCTCTCAGGAGCTCTGCCCAAACCTGCAGCAGCTTTTACTCATTTTGGGGTGGGATGTGGAGCAGGAGAGATGAAGAAGGAAGGGAAAGTGTGAAAAAGAAATTAAACTCATGAAGAAAACAAGGTAGCACCCCCTGTAGATACCCAATGTGTGCTGAGTCTTGTAAATGCTGTGCAATCACCCCCAGTAAGAAGGGAAAACTTTATGGGGTGAAGTGTTTTAGCAGTTGTATTGCATGCTATGGGGAGGAAATTATTGCTTTGGATTGTGAAGAGCCCAGTGGCTAGGAGGAATCCTCAGTTTTATTATCCAATGTGAAGATGCCATGATGATGATACCAGAGTTTTCTCTTCAAATCTCTGCTGCTCTTTGGGGTCAGAGCCACAACTGGGTCAGCTCAAGCAACACAATCAGCATTATCTGGGTATTGAGTGGAGCACCTCATTCCTGATTAATCTGGTATTCTGGAAATGCTGAAAAAGCACTGAAATGAGTCATGATTAGCTCAGTTATCCCTGAGTTTAACGAGCTATGGATAAAATGTTCCTTAAACATAATTTCCATGCTTTTACATTTGTCTTAGAGAGAAAAGAAGACTGTGGCAAAGCTTGCAGAAAGTGTCCAGTTGTGCTTGCAAACAGTCAGGCCTGGAGTGATGCTCACAAGGAGATTCAGACTCTGCATTCACCCTTAGGATCTCCAAAACACTTAGATTCCCATGGCCAAGCCAGTCCTGATATAACCAGAATCCCTAATTGAGGGAAGTGGTTATGGAAATTGGTTTCAACTCTTAGATCCTGACTCTCCAAGACTAAGCCCTTCAAAGGCTTGTGGAATATTTGGGAAGTGCTGGACCACAGAATAGCTCTGCTGATGTTTGAGGCTCTTCTATAACTGGGAGAAGCTGAATGATGAAGACCAATTTCTTCATTCTCCCTCAGGCTTTCTGAGCTTCTTGGGGAGCTGGGACTCTTCGCCCTCTTTTACCAGGACTTGGCTAGGTCTGTCTCAAGGGAAAATTGTCTAATCACTACATGGATCTTCTTTTCTGCACTTATTTTATTGAAACCTTTCCTCTCTCACACCAGTCATATGATTTAAATGTGATTTCTTAGCATTATTTAGCAGTATTTCATAGAAAACAATACAATTTATGGCACTTTATTAATTCAGCAACTGAGGAACAAGAACCCTGGATAATTTTGTGCAAATCCATGGACAAATTGTGTCAGGAGGAGCAAAACACCAGGATGTCTTTGTTGCCTTCCACATTAGCTGGAGGTGCCTTAACCTAGCAGCCACTCTTTGGGAATGTCTCTACATCCATGGGAATTGTTGTCCCAGAGGAAAGCATCACCCTGGCTGCCTCTTTGCTGACTTCACATCACTGCTTTCTCCTTTCAGGAGGTGGGGATGGTTTTGCTGTCTCTCCCCTTTCAGTCTGCTGGGACCTGGACTTCCAATTTGTCTTCCCAAACGACTCCAGAGGGTGTTTCCGGGAGGACTTTGTCTCTCCAATTTGTTTCTCCTGTCTGATTCACAGAGCTTGAGCTTGTTTGATCTCCCAGGGCCAGCATTTCCAGTGGCTCCCTGGGGCTCCATGAAAGGGGAGTAAGGAAGAAGAGTTCACATATGCTACACAGAAATCTCCATATTTTAAAAGGTATCCTGTGTCCCCGCTGGAACGTTTTTAATGGTCCACAAATCAGGAGGAAAAAAAGAAAGAAGAAAAAAGAAAAAAGTAAAAAAAAGTAGAAAACCACACTTAAGGCATTCATTGTTCAAAGCCCAGATCTTCTGGGGGCTGCTGTCTTCGGGAAGGCTCCATGGGGCCATGATCTGAGGAAGTCTGTGCTGAGATCCGACTCTGAGACCTGGGGGTGCTGAGCTCCCAGGCACACAGTGTTTATTTTTCAGGGAAAAGTTTCCTTTTTTGGTAAAGGAAGCAAGGAAAAAAAAAAAAAAAAAAAAGGGGGTTTCAAGGAAGAATATGCAAAGGTATTAGCTATGGAGATTTATGCCCTGCTTATGGCAGCCAACGGGGATCTGGTGAAACGTGTTTGAAGAGGTAAAAAATTATTTTATTCCTCTTTAAAACTCCTGGAGCAGGATTCTCCTGTCCTCCTGACATCCTCTGGTGAGACTTAACAGCAGCTGGCCAAGCTGAAAATGGTCGCTGGGATTTTCAGAAGTGTTTGGTAAAACTTGGTTAATTCAGCATTTTGTAGCTTGTGTCTTCTCTTCGTGTTCTCTGTTCATACCCTCTGCAAATCTCAGTCACTGGGATTAATGCAGGAAAGTCAAGACCTCCAAAAAACATCTCTGCTGCCATTAACTGAGCTGGTTAATTGGTGTCTTCTGCTCCAGTCTTTGGTTGCAGGGTGATAAAAGAAATTGCCAAGTGCTGAGGATGCTCCAGCTCTCCAGTAAGAGGATCTATTTAGGCTGGATCCTAGGAAGAAATTCTTCTTGGAGGTTGGAGTAAATGAAAATAAATAGTAAATAATTTATAAGAATAATAAATAATTATTTATAAGTATAATAAAGTAATGTATAAGTAAATAATTATTTGAAAATAAATAGTAAACAGTAATCTCTAAATAGTAATAGTAAATCTTCCAACCTAAGCCATTCTTTTATTCTGTGATTCTGTTTTGTGGGAATTAAATCTATAGACTGGGTTTTGTTCCTGTGCTCAGCAGAGCAGTTACTGACACTGAAGAAAAAAAATCATAGAATCATAGAATCATAGAATTGGCTGGGTTGGAAGGGACCTCAGAGATCATCGAGTCCAACCCTTGAACCACCATTGCGGTTGCTAGACCATGGCACTGAGTGCCACATCCAGGCTCTTTGGAAAGATCTCCAGACACGGAGAATCCACTACTTCCCTGGGCAGCCCATTCCAATGCCTGATCACCCTCTCCAGAAAGAAATTCTTTCTAATCTCCAACCTAAACCTCCCCTGGCACAACTTGAGACCCTGCCCTCTTGTCTTGTTGAAAGTCGTTTGGCAAAAGAGCCCAACCCCCCCCTGGCTCCAACCTCCTTTCAGGGAGTTGTAGAGAGTGATGAGGTCTCCCCTGAGCCTCCTCTTCTCCAGTCTGAACACCCCCAGCTCCCTCAGCCTCTCCTCATAGGATCTGTGCTCAAGTCCCTTCACCAGCCTGGTTGCCCTCCTTTGGACCTGCTCCAGGACCTCGACATCTTTCCTGAACTGAGGGGAAATCCCCCAGAATGTAAAGGGCAGGACTGGCCAAAATTTTACAACTTACTCTTTAGAACAACAGAAAGAAACATAATCTTTTTTTTTTTTTGTCAAATTGTGAGCATAGATTCTCCATAATCATCTATAAACACTTTCAGAATATATTTGTTCTACAAAATCTTCTTGGAATGGGATTTACATCTAGAAGTATCTGGGAATTCTTCTGCTTCCTAGTCAGTAACTAACTAAAGCAGAAGTACTTGGGATTTATGCAATCAAAACATAATTTCACTTGATTTCTGATTGTTCCCAATCAAAATGTAGTTACTATACGAGGTCTGCAAGATCAGGACAAATATTTATCAAAATTGATTTTAATGCTTTCATAGTAAAGCTGTGCAAGCTCTTACAAACTGGGTCAATCTAGAAAGGGCCACAGCTTGTAGGGAATTCCCATTATTTCAGCAAGTTGCTAACTTGACTACTCATTTGTTAGGACAGCATCTTTTGCAAAAAACCTCCAGCATATTAGAGTTTTCCAGTTAAAAAGTATTAAAAAAGGACTTGACACTTTTCCCAGAGCCCCCAGGGTAACCAGTCTTCTTTCAAAGCAGAAGAGGAAAACATGGAAATATCCTGTGATTAAATAGGGCTCTAGAGACCTCTTGTGGACAAACACATTTGATTCCTTCATTTTATACGTTTGCATTAGAGATAAATTATATTTATTCCTCCAGCCTTGCCCCAGCTGAGTATTATCAGCTGTCTGTGATGCCAAAAAGGATGATTCTGGTCCTATCATGACGATCAAGCAAATAATATTTGGAATATTTTGTACTGACTTTTTGACTTGGCCTTGTCCTGGAATTTATTTTTACCTAAGGTTCTCCATGTTCTGAAGTGATATATGGCAGTGAAAATAATTCAGATTTACATATCTGCCTTAATGCTCTTGACCAGAATGGGTTTGTTTTTTCTTAATATTATATATTCTTAATATTCTTATATTCTTAATATACTAAATATATACCTGTTAGACAACATAGAATCTGCAAGAGGAAGAACTAGAACATCAATGCTACATTTGTTCCCAAGTATCTAATGTTGTCTCTAAATGATTTGGAATATGGTATTTTTTCTCATCCCAAAAGCCCATCAAGATACATTGATTCTGTTAACTCTTTCCACCACTTTTTTAATTGACATTTTTTTCCTGTCACAACACAGAAAATTTCCATCAGTGTGAGAGAAATCTGGGGGTTACTGAGCATTCCCTGGGCTAGCAAGATGGGGCCAGTGTTTGAGAACCAACACTTTAAAAGAAGAATTAAAATAAGCGATTCCATTTTTATTTACTAACCAAAATTCTTCAATTTTTTTCCCCTGAGGAATGTGTTAACCTGGTTGGGTCCAGGCTTGGGGAGGTTCCTCCTGTTAGATGAGTGTTGTACCAAAATCCCCATGTCTACATCCATCTGTCAGTGCAGGGATAAATTGCTTTTTCTCCAGAGATTATTCCATTTTCTCCACGATCCGCCTCATTTTCCAGTTCCATCTTTTCCTCGCTTAGGTGAATTATTGATGACCCTTGATTTTTTCACTTAACAAAAAGCATAAGGAGAAATTCCTGGTTTCTTCCCTGCCCTTGTGTTGCCTGGAAATGCCATAAAATTAAAGACAGACAAAAAATTTTCTAGGAAGGAGAAGTAATTAAAGAGCGCGCTCGGCTCTCGGTGCTTATCTCCAACCTCTCTGAGCAGCCCACTGTGTGGAAGTCAAAGGCAAGGTAATTATTCTTTTTAATACTCCAATAACTCTAAAATATTTTAAGAGAAAATCTGCTGACAATTCTGGACAGAAAGCTACGTTTCAAAAATAAATTAAAATCTTGGCAGGAGGCGCCTGATTTCATCGGAAAAATGTCACTGTACTGGTGAGCTGAAAACCAAAGGAGCAGGACATAGTTCAGTTGAATCCACCTTTATATTTTTTTTTCCAGGGGAAAACCAGAGATTAGATAATTTCTTTTCATTTTTTCATTGTATTTTCTTTGGGGGAAAGGAGGTGCCAAGAGTTTTCATCATCTTTTGTGGCCTTGGTTGCAGGTGCAAAGGGCTAATGGAGAGATTGGGAAGCTCAGGATGAAGTTGTTGGGGTTCCACCTTGCTGTCCTTCTCCCAAACCGTGCTGGGAATGCTTTACATATCGTGCTCTAAGCAGATTCAAAGTGGATTTTAGAGGAAATTTCCCTAGTCAGTGGTTTACTCCACTCAGCTCCTTTACCTGTATCATTTTAGCTCTACTTTTTCATTTATTCTTGTCCCTGAGCAGTTTATTCTCACAAGAAAATTCTGGGTATTTTTCAGACATCAGGGAAAGACTGGAGCAATGTAGAAGTGGGATTTTAAAATTATTATTATTATTATTATTTTTTTTTCCCCTCCCTTTTGCTGCTAATTCTGAGTATCAGCTCTACCCAGGCCAAACAAGAATCCCAAATTCTTGCCCCATTTTGCTCTCTATCTTTGCCTAAAGCTTTGTCATTTCAGTTTGACAACCCACCAAGGAGTTTGGGTCTGGATATTATTCTTCCATGGTACATCTTATCAGCCAATTAGTGTTTTAATTTAAATGTACAAGTGCCTATCTCTCTGTTCACAGTTATTCTGCCTGATATAAAACAATTGTTTGGTTGCAGACTTCCATGAATCAATGTTATCACGACTCGTGAAGTATCTTATTTGCTTTGTGATATGAATGTTTAACGTATTTTTAAATTCTATTTTCTTGCTTTTCACTCCTCTGTGCCATGAAAACCAGAGTGATCTCAGCAGGCTATTTTCCTGTTGTTAAAGCCCTGAACCCTAATCTGAAGGAAACAAACCCAGCTCCTCTTATTTTCAAACAGATAAGATTTGCGAGGTTATTAATCACAGGTTCAAATGGCTGCACTGGGAATTGGAAATGATATACAGTTTTATATAAAACTTGTCAACATTTATTACAGAGACGGACCATCCGTCCAGTGGGAGCCTTAGAAAGTCATTATGTGTCTGGGGTATGATAAAAAGGGATTTAACTGCATAAACAGCCATGACATCATGCTGAACTTCCATGTTCTTTCATCTGCCCCTAAATGATACCCTTGCTTTTTGGCCCTGAGCTTTGATTTTGGGTGGATGGGGGAGTTGGTTCTTCTCCCGTGTGTCGTTTTATCTCTTGGTTTTATATATTTACTTCTTTATTTCTTATTTTTAATTTTTGTTGGGTTTCTTCTTCTCGAGGATCTGAAGAAGCTGGCTGGTTGGATTCAGAGGATTCACTCCTGGCAGGTGTAAATCAGTGTTACCCCACAGAAGTTGGCCTCCAGCAAGACAAGGGTTTAACCTTGGTGAGTCTGTACACTGGAAAACATGAAATTCCATCCTCCCCCAGATAAACAGATTTTGGGGAGGTGCTAAACACAGTGAAAAAGAGAATTTTTAAGTCACTTTATTACCTTCCTGAGTTTTGCTCCTTAGACACTAAACCCATTTCTTGGGTGACTGCTACATGAGAGCTATCCAGCCCAGTGGCTGTGGCAGAACAATTAATGTCCCAAACATCTTAAAAAGGAGATTAATTTCTTTTTGCTTCCTTAAGCTCAAGGAGTGCCCAGCAGCCTTTAGCTGGTAGAGCTTTCAGCGTGAGGAACAACATCACCATTATTATGCCAAAGAAATTAAAGCCTTCATAAATATCCCATCAAAAGTTTCCACTGCCCATTAGGTGCTGAAATAATCTGCCAAGATTGCTTGGAAAAAAGATGAGATTTACATAAAAATCAAGGTGAAGATGTATTGGGCAGTAGCTCATGGTGGGAAAGGAGCCCTTGCAGAGATGCTGTGGTGGAATTACAGCTGCTCTGGGACACCCTGGACACCCTCCCCCCTTCCTGCCAAGGATTGTGCTGGAGAAGCTGGTGATAAGATCACAGCATGCAATAAACCTTCCCAGTCCCTTCCAAGGGCTAAAAGTTGGGAAGCAAAGTGTTTTAAGTGCAGCCAGATTGCTGTCCTAAGCTGGGGAGAAAAAAAAAGAAAATGCAATGAAACTGGGATTTGGAAAAGTTGTCTCTGAACCTTGGGAAAATGTGTTTGGCACTGAGAAATTAAATTCAGTGGAGATGAATGGATCCAGGTTGTTACAACTGGTGGTGCCACAACCTTGAGTTGGCATCTTCAGGGCTGTGGAGATCAGAGACGAGTGGTGGTAGAAATGGAATGGAGAAACCAAGAGAAGAGCATGTGTTACTAAAAAGGTTTCAGGATGGTTGTTTTGCAAATTCACAAAGGAAAAATACTATGGGTTTCTTTTTAAAATCCCTATTTTTTAAAAAAATAGTCTCCCCTGACCACTGACCATTTTCCCTTTAGGTTTATGCTTATTAAACACCATTTAAATTCCTGCTTGGAGCTGCTGGGCTCCACTCCCATCTCTAATAGGGCTGTTGTCACTTCCAAATTGAACTTTCTTCAGAAATAATCCTTTGTTATCCTTCAGAGCAAAGGATAATCTCCATTTCCTGTTTCCTTTCCCTTCCTTTCCTTTTCCTTTTCCTTTTTCCTTTTTCCTTTTTCCTTTTTCCTTTTTCCTTTTCCTTTCCTTTCCTTTCCTTTCCTTTCCTTTCCTTTCCTTTCCTTTCCTTTCCTTTCTTTTCCTTTCCTTCTTCCTTCTTCCTTCTTCCTTCTTCCTTTTTCCTTTCCTTTCCTTTCCTTTCCTTTCCTTTCCTTTCCTTTCCTTTCCTTTCCTTTCCTTTCCTTTCCTTTCCTTTCCTTTCCTTTCCTTTTCCTTTCCTTTCCTTTCCTTCCTTTCCTTTCCTTTCCTTTCCTTTCCTTTCCTTTCCTTTCCTTTCCTTTCCTTTCCTTTCCTTTCCTTTCCTTTCCTTTCCTTTCCTTTCCTTTCCTTTCCTTTCCTTTCCTTCCTTTCCTTTCCTTTCCTTTCCTTTCCTTTCCTTTCCTTTCCTTTCCTTCCTTTCCTTTCCTTTCCTTTCCTTTCCTTTTTCCTTTCCTTTCCTTTCCTTTCCTTTCCTTCCTTTCCTTTCCTTTCCTTTCCTTTCCTTTCCTTTCCTTTCCTTTCCTTTCCTTTCCTTCTTCCTTCTTCCTTTTTCCTTTCCCTGGAGAAAACAAAGCCTTTTCCATTGCCTTCTGCACCTGATGACCCCTGGTTCCTCTGCCTGTCACACCTGATGCAGTGACAGGATGCTCTTCCAAGCTTGACTGTAATCTAGAAAATCAGATCCCCAGGCTTTCAAAATCTCAAAATCTCCATAAAAACCACGCAAGGAGAGCAAAGAAGATATTCTTAGAAATGGGATATCCACAGGGCATTTCTCTGTCCTCCAGGAGATGGATGCTCCAGTCCTTTGAGATCACAGTCACAGCAGAAGTCCTTGGGGTGTGACCACGGTGAAATTAGGTTTAAATGTGTCAGCTTTGGAACTGCTAAACTTCAGAACACCTACCCCACATCTCAGAGGGCTTCTAAAGCCTACTCCAAGTACAGCTGGACTCCAGGTGATGAAAACTAATGCAAAACAGTGACAGCAGAGTAACTTTTCCCTGCATGGTGGAGATCCAGTGTAGATAATCCTCCCTCCAGCCACCAATGGAGTTTTTCCTGTTACTGCTGTTTTTAAAATCTCATACTTGCTGTTATTTGGAAGAAGGAATTCTCCTGAGCTGGCTGCTCATGAAGTCCCTGGTGGTCCTGAGTAGCTGAGTTTGGCTGTGTCTGAGGGTAATATTTCTGGGGAATGGGAGCCATTTGCATGAGTAGAACATCTACAAATGGGTTTTATCACAGTCCACATGCTGTGTTTAAAGGGAAAAGCATGGATGTGGGAAGAGATACATCCTTAAAGCTTTCTCTGTTCCTGTTTGAGTCTTAACTGCAGGTGTTTTCTGCTGAGCTGGGCATATAGTTTTGAATCTCAAGATTTTTGTAACAGGAAAGACAACTTGATTATTGGCTAAAGTTCCTGCTGTCAAATCCTTGGGTCTTTGGGAGAAAAAAAAAATTTCCCTGTATACGTGATGCTGAATTCTTCCTTTTAAAATAAAATTTACAGCCTCCTGAAATGGCTTGCACAGACCCCCCAGGCTTGGATTTCTCTTGAAATGCATCTTAACCCTGAGACTGGTAACAGACTGAAATAATTACCCTCCGTGGTAGGTGTTAATGCCTTTGACATTGCCTGCCAGTTGTCTTCATGCTTGTGAGAAATTTATGTACCAACTGCCCAGCATTTTACTGCCAAACTGTATCCTTTCCATCCCTCTGAGGGATTGCCCTCCGTGCCATGGATCTGCTGGTTTATTTATCATAGCAATTCTTCAAGTCAGAATCATTTTGAAGAGGAAAACAAGGTGTGGGCTACAAATTGCTCAAATTGTGGGGAGGTCAGTGCAGTGCAGGGGGTGGTATTTGCTGTGCACTGATTGCAGGACCAAGGGAAAGGTGGTGAAGATAACTGGGATGTGCTGGAATTTCAGGCAGTGTGCTGGAAAGCAGCTTCCAGGTGTGCTGAGACATGGATTTGGGAGGACATCTAGAAATAAGAGCTTGGGAAAACTCCAGCTCTCAGTCTTTGTCCTGGATGGGGAGGATGGTGGTGTTGGTTTGCCAGTCCCCTGGGTTAAACATGAGCTGTCCCACTGCAAAACCAGCATGGAGATGAGAAAAACCAGTGTTTCTGTGGAGTAAACTCTGCCCCTAGAGGCTCATAAAAAGGGGTTGAAGGGAGGGTTGGTCCTGGAGGTGAGAAGTCAGAGCTTGCTGAGGTTTTGCATTGCATCCTGATCCCAGAATTGCTGAAAAAAGCTGCTTTTTAGTCCATGGGAGCCAGCACTGAAGTGTGGCAGCATCTGCCACCCCATGTGCCAGAGTTCCAGAGTGCAGCACGAGGCACTGCAGGAAATATCCCTGATTTGTGCTGGGCAGATGGGATCTGAGCTTTATTTTTCCAGGTGGCTGTGGATGAGGCTGGTTCCATATGGTGTGATGATGAATGTGGCAATTTCCCTATCAGGTTCTGACACGTTAAATGCATTTGGTTGATGCTGAGGAGATTGGGAGAGGGTTTAAACACCCAAACAATTATAATTATCTGCAGCCAACACCCTGGTCTGTCAATACCAATGCTTCAAGTGAAAGCGTTGAGTGAGAACTGAGGAACAAGTAGCAAAAAAAAAAAAAAAAGAGAAAAATGGAGAGGGAGGAGCAACATTTCCATGGTTTCTGTAATTATTGGAAGGGATTTGTTGGGTGTGTGTGTGTGCAGCAGCATCTGCAGCCCAGGTTTTTGCTTGGGTGTGCTCAAGGATGTGCTCTGAGGAGCTGGGTGGCTGTGACACCAACTTGCTGCTGGGCTGGGGAATTAATACAGCACCAAGGAGCATTTGTCACCTTCTAGAAGTGTTTCACCAACTGCTGTATGCCTTGGGCATGCCTTGTTTTGACCATCAGCTTTAAGAAACCTGGTACCTGGGAGGGCATGTTCTGCTGGGACTTGTTTCTCCATAGGGACCTCAGGTTTTAGTCTTTCAGGGTCTACTTTTCACATTGTTGGTAACCCAAACAATCTTTTTGTAGACTATTTCCAGAATTTCAGCTTCATGTCTAAGTCCAAAAACCATTATATCAAGTATTTCACAGCTCTTGCTTTTAAATCCATCAGAAGTAAAGAAAAGGAGGATTGGTGGAATTGGGCTTTGCCTCTTGGTCCAGGGAACTTTGAAGAGTTTTGTTAAAGCAGTGCTTTAATAATGTTCTCAGCTACACTCCATCAAATAGCAAGGCAAAGCAGGGAAATGGCCAGACCTTTGAACTATTTCTGTGGCTCCTCATCACTCACTTCTGTGCAGAACTCTCTCATAACAATAATCCCAAATAGAAAGGCAGGAGACATATTTAATACATGAGCAGTGTTTCCTGCCAGACCTCAGCTGATCTCAAAGAAACTGTAAATGATCCTACATCTAGGCATAACCATGGGTTGGATCAGGGTCATTTTATTTTCCTGAATACCTTTGCTGGGTGGAAAACCCCAAGAGGTCCTTTGGCTGAGACCTCTGTGGAGGCTGCGATACAGATGAAACCTCCCTACGGGTTGAAAGAGACCCTGTGAACCAAAAGGCTGTGGGTTTTACATTTAAAAAAATAAAATAAAAAAAGAGAACTGTCCTCAGAATCATTTATCTCCCCTCTCAGCAGAAGTGCCACAGGGATTTGGTTCCTTTGAAGTTTGAGTTAAGAGAGGAGCAGGGAGGTCGATGCTGGGGGAGGGCATTGCTCCAAAAAGTGCTCTCTTCTGGGTTAAGAACAAAAGAGCAATGGGTAGGCTAGTAAGAAGCAGCTCTTTTGGGACCTGGGGCCCTCAGGGTGGTCAACCAGAGCTGGGAGACCTCCAGACCTTTACTGTGCAGGAAACTCATATGGAAAACTGGTGTCCCAGTGTCTACGCTCCACCTCTCCCGCCAGCTTAGCACCAAGCTACCTGTACAGCCTTTCTGGGGGAAAGAGACCCAAAATTTTAGTGAGCCTTTAGCTGAGTTTATAATGATCCTGAGGTCTGGAGATGTGAGTCTTCTTTTGCACAGATGGAAGGTGGAGGCTGGCCTGGGTGTTTCAGGTCCAGTTGATAATAATAGATAGAATCATCAAGGTTGGAAAATCCAGTAATTTAGCCTCCTAATACATGCCTTGGTCCTTGGTCTCTGAACAAGCAAACTGCCTATTTTAATTCATCCTTGGCTTTTTCTTCAGAGGGAATAAAATAATTTCCCAAAGGTAAAGCCTGGTGTAGTTGGAAGAACAGCTGAGAAAGACTTAAGCCCCAGAAGAACTACAAATGAGATTCCACCACCATTTTTTTTTCTCTTGTAGGCCAGGGGTCTGCATCTCTTGTGTTTAATATCAGCTAATCAGCTTTTGTGGGACACAGGCAAGCAGGGCTGAGGCAGAGCAGTGGTCTGCATGGCTTTGGCATGTTTCCTCTTGCAGATTAAAAGCCCTTTCTATAACCTCAGCAAGACCCGCCTGCCAAAAGCATTGTTTGAGGGAGTGCTGTAGATGCTGCCCATGCAACAACAATTAGTCTGGGGCTGGATGCACAGCTCCCTCTCTCTCCCAGATGGCTAGTTATTAAGATATTTATGGTTAATATGAATTTCCCCTGCCATAAATCACCCTTTTTTATACCTGCAGGGAAGTCAGAGCAATCAGCGACCCCGCTCCCTCAGCCCGGCTGCTGAGCGCTGTCTTGTAAAATCAAGGTTGTAACAACTTCTCATCATCCTAAAAACAACAGGAGAGGGGAAAATCCCAGTGCTGGTATCTGATAAAGGGCCATAATCAAGTGCTTGCATATCCTCTTTGAGGAGGTTGGTAAATGGAAAGTTTGGCAGGTTCATTTGTCACTTCAGAGGCTTCTGGACAAGGAGCCAAAGTCCGGAGCAATTAGAGGGGTGGAAGGATGAGGAGAAGGAATTTGGAAGGTTTGGAGGAAGACCACGTGCTGGTAGGCAAGAGGTGCACCTCACCCAGCACAGGGAAATGCAGGAAAGATGGAATTTAAGGAATTTTCATGGAATCATAGAATGGTTTGGGTTGGAAGGGATCTTAAGGATCATCTAATTCCGATGCCCTACCATGGGCAGGGACCCCCCAGCATTGGTGGGGACAATTCACCACCCTTGCATCCCCATCACACCTTCCTGCATTTTCCAGTGGAAAATCCAGACCTCCACAATATATTTGCCTTTTTTTCAGGTCTCTGGGTTGACACCAGTAGGTCCAGTCCCTTGCAACAGCCCTGCTAGCATTGGGATGTTTTCTCCCTGTATCAGTTTATTACTTCTTTGGTGCCATCTGAGCAAAAAAACCCTGTTAGAGAGTAATACAGTGGAGAAGAGAGAAAAATAGGCTTTCAAGGTCTTAGGCTGAGTTCACAGGAGTTGTTTCAACCATCTAGGGAGAGCATTAAGATGCAATATCAGTAGATGGCACCATTTTATATTTTATAAGGACAGAGGAGGGAGGGAGCTGTTAAGCTTAGATGTTATAAATCCAAATTTCCTCTTTCTCACCCAGAGCAAAAATGCTGCTCCAAGATGAGTGCTGAAGAGGTGAGGGGTTTTGTTCCACACGATTTCACCTCTTCCCTTTGCTTGTAATGAGCTTTTTGCTCAGTGAAGGTCATGTAGGGTTCCTGGGGTGTTAAGCTCTCATTGCCACCTGAAGGCAGGGCTGGGTTCATGTGCTCGTTGAACACCTCTAACTAAATATGCTCAGAAAATAATTGGATCATTGCAAACCACTGTGGATGGTCTCATCTCCTCCCAGAAACCTGCTAAAATGGAGCTAGAGGGAGTGACTTTTTTATCCCTCAGAGGCCCACAGTGGTTTATGGAGTGAGAGAAAAATGGGAAGGGTAAGAGTCAGTAAACTGCTCTACATGATTTCCACCTTGGCATAAATTATCCCATGATTAATCCCATGTTGTAACCTCACTCAGGCACACTGGGGAAGGGAGGAAAGGTGCAAACTGGGGCGAAATGTGACTTTTGTGGTATCCTTTGTAAGCAGTCTGTTTTCCCATCCTAATTCTTTCACCTGCTCCTGCAGTGCTGCACTATTCCTAAAAAAAAGAAGCAGAGTTTGGCTGCTGTCTGTCTGTCCATCTGCAGAGCTGCTGCTGCCACCAGGGTGGTGCAGGATGCAGCCAAAAGATGCCATGGGTGTGTGGCCAGAGCCACCCAAGGGACCCACTCTGCCATTTGCTGACATTTCTTTGGAGTCTGCCGGGGTTTATTTTGGAGGCTTTAAAGGTCAGAGAGTTCAAAGTTGAAAAATGCTTTTCAGAGCTTGTATTTTGCCTTTAAGTTAAAAAAAATAAAGAGAAAAAAAAGAGAAAAGGAATCTGTCCTTCACTGCTAAATCCCTTGCATTAGGAATTCCTGTCATCCTCTGACAGCGACATCTGAATTCCCTTTAGTTATAGTGGTTCTTTTTTTTTTTTTTTCCATTCCCAGAGCCTCCCTTGTTTTGATTCTTGCCATTTATTACTTTTCTTTTTACTTGGCATCTCAGAGACCTGTCACCATTCCGCCAGTGTGCTACTCCAACCCTTCATATGTATATCATCCCTTTTTCTGCAGTAAAAACAAATAAAAGACACACCTGAAGAGCAGTAAAACCTCCTGGACAGCAAGACTAAACCATCCCCATTTACACCCAAGTCATTTCCTCCCTCCTGGTCCCTTTCCTTTGCTGTCGCAATGGGAGATTTGTACAAAATCCTGACAACTATACAGTTTTTATCTTCAGGAACATCTAAATCACTTAGAAATCTGTTGGCTGAACTCAATAAATAAATAGCAGAAGGCTCACTGGTAGCAGTGAGTTATGGCTTTGCTGTCACTGCTGCTCAGGGTTGTATCCAGCAGCTGCACTAACAGCAACCCCTCTATTACCCTGTGTTTCTTCTAATCCAGTTCAGAAAAATTAAGGCAGTGTTCCCCAAGTCAGGGAGTGTGGGGTTTTATAAACTACCCAGATTAAGGTCTGCTCAGGCAGCATTTTGCTGCTGGTAACCAGTCAGCAGGATTTGTCCATCCTCCCCTCTTGCTGCGTGAGGAGGAGATGCTCAGCTCAGCCCTCATCACACATCCAACATCTCCTTTTGATGGAGAAAAGCATCATGATGATGAAAATTTCTCAGAGCATCTCCTGATGCTTTGAATTCCCTTCCCATGTCTCTGCATGCAGACGTGTGCAGTCACACAGGTGAAAATGCCAGCACAGATGTCATAGAATCATAGAATAGGCTGGGTTGGAAGGGACCTCAGAGATCATTGAGTCCAACCCTTGATCAACTACCACCACAGTCACTAGACTATGGCACTGAGTGCCATATCGAGTCTCTTTTTAAATGTCTCCAGGGACGAAGAGTCCACCACCTCCCCAGGCAGCCCCTTCCAATGTCTGATCACCCTTAATGATCATGTCATTAAGTCTGTAGCAAAAAATGGACATAAATAGATCATAAGTGGATCATAAATGAACATTTTCACTAGGGCTGCACACACAATTGGGCCATATAAAAATAGGTGTGATCTCCATCCTGGGATATCCACTATTAGCCATGCCATCTCTTCACAAGTCATTCTGTACATACCTGTATATGACAGATTTATTTTGCTGTGTGCCTGAATAATGCCTCAAAATTATAATTAACACCTGTGATTTAAAACCTCAAAGAACTCTATTCCTCTGTCTTTACACTGATTACAAAAACCTGGTTTCTGGTTATCCACAATTTGAATATCCTCTGTGTGCCACTGGACAGTAACAGCTTGTTTGTTTTAAATATGCTGAATATTAAAATATACATGAAAATATGCATATCTTTTTTTTTTTTTTAATCCAGGACAGCAGCATGACTTGCTACAGTTCTCAACTTTAAACAAAGCTTACAGTTTTGGGGTCATTTACAGGTTCCTTTTACTTACAACCTCATAAAAGCATTTACAGTATTTCATTATAATGTAAACCCAGAGCACTAACAGAAAATGCTTTAAATAAAAATGCCCATAATATTCCTTACTATCTAAAAGCCTTATCAGAGTTCCTCATTACTTGTAGGGTTAAGGGTAATGAAGAAACATTTAGGGTTCTGCAAATCACTTTTGTTTCCTTGTGTAATGGAACAGCAATTCTCTTTGATTTAATACTCAGTTATTTGAAATAACCTCTGGTATTTATCAGTCTTGGAGGAAACTCTTTCCTTGAACAAGTAACTGCTAAAGTTGGGTGATTCTTTTCTTTCACTCTGATTTTTCAGAGCCTTTGGGGATGGGAAAGAACAAACCCTCTGCCAGACCCTACTTCTGTGTTTCATGGGGTTGAGATGACTATTTGCATTGCAAAATGGTTTTTTTCAGGCATTTTGATTGTCTGGGTGTTTTTTTCCTCTTTTGGGAGTTTAAAGTCAAGTTCATGATTAAATTTGGTTTATCTCCATATTATAATAATCTTAATTTGGCCATTTTGGTTTTAATTTTTCATTTGCTTTTAGTTCAGATCTGTTTCTTTCATTGCCTCCACAAATTTCTCAGCTTCCTCACACAGAGGGTTGTTTCTCAAGTTAAAAAAACCACAAAAAACCCCCGAAAAAACCCATGGAGCCAGTGAGCAAAGGATACCAAGAGATGTAGGAATGCCTCTGAAACCTAGAAAGTGGTGAATATTGTTAGTAAGGCAGCTGTGTCCTGACAGGCAGAAGAAATCTGGTATGAAGAAGAGGCTGATGGACATGACTCCCTGATCCTTTTTCTTAATGTATATTGTAATTCCTCCACTTCCTACCTATGTAAGGAAGGCATCCATCATGTAGTTGTGCTTTTAGTCTGGTCAACTGCTAGATGGAAATACACAGAGAAACAACTCAAAATGCTGTTGTGGTTAAATCACAACAGTCACAGAATTGTCACAGTTGAAAAAGACCTTCAAGATCACCACATCCAACCATAAACATCTTCCCCCCTTCAATAAATTAAATAAAAACTATTTATCAACATCTGTATCATGTAGATAAGTGCCTTACCTACATGGGATGGAGACTCCACCACCTCTCTGATCAGTCCATTCCAATGCTTTAACTACTCCTTCAGGAAAGAAAGTCTTCTTAAGATCCAATCTAAACCTCCCTGGTGCAAGTCCAGGCCATTTAGTCTATTTCTATCATTATTTACTTGAGAGAAGAGGCCAGCACTCACCTCTATAGCTTGTCACCTATAAAAAGTACCATCAGAAACCACCATCCAAAGCTGTCAGAGCAGATTTCTACATTTCTACAAAAGGCATTGGAAGCATCTCATGAGAAGTTGAAAAATAAGGAATCGAGAATATAAACCTGTATCCAGCAAGATCACTGTCAAAAGCACATAAAGAAAGAGCTGACAACCCACACCACATCCAGGTCTGTAAGACTTGGGAAAGTTTAGCCCCATGTCTGTTGTTTGGAAAACTCTTCATTGAATTCACTGAGCTCGGATTGGTGTCTCTTGCTTTATACATTTTCATAGAATCATAGAATGGGCTGGGTTGGAAGGGACCTCAGAGATCATCAAGTCCAACCCTTGATCCACTCCCCCCGTGGTTCCCAGCCCATGGCACTCAGTGCCACATCCAGGCTCTTTGGAAAGATCTCCAGACACAGAGAATCCACTACTTCCCTGGGCAGCCCATTCCAATGCCTGATCACCCTCTCCAGAAAGAAATTCTTTCTCATCTCCAACCTAAACCTCCCCTGGCACAACTTGAGACCCTGCCCTCTTGTCTTGCTGAGAGTTGCCTGGGAAAAGAGCCCAACCCCCCCTGGCTCCAACCTCCTTTCAGGGAGTTGTAGAGAGTGATGAGGTCTCCCCTGAGCCTCCTCTTCTCCAGCCTCAACACCCGCAGCTCCCTCAGCCTCTCCTCACAGGACTTGTGCTGGATCCCTTCACAGCCTCCTTGCTCTTCTCTGGACCTGCTCCAGCACCTCAATCTCCTTCCTGAGCTGAGGGGCCCAGAACTGGACACAGAACTCAAGCTGTGGCCTCACCAGGGCTGAGTACAGGGGCAGAATCCCTTCCCTGGACCTGCTGGCCACGCTGTTCCTTGTAGTGTAATGAGGCAACCAGGTGCCACTAATTGCCAGGGAGTGAGCATGAGCTTGTGTCAAGCCCACCTGTGCCCAATTAGGGCAGGCCCCCACTGCGCATGAGCAGGACCAGGGGGCCAATAAAAGACCTAAGACACAATCTCAGCATACTTGGCTTTAAGTGCTGCTTTCAGCACTGCACTGCCTTTATTGCTCCACTAGAGCTCATTGCCGACAGGGCAAGGCTTTGAGGAGTCTCAAACCCACGGCCCTCAGCATTGCTCGGGGTGTGTAGTTACGTGCTTAGCCAGCTTCACCACTCAAGCCTCACCCTGTCGGCAACGAGCTCTAGTGGAGCAATAAAGGCAGTGCAGTGCTGAAAGCAGCACTTAAAGCTGAGCATGCTGAGATTGTGGGCTGAGCCTGTGTCTTAGGTCTTACCTTTTATTGGCCCCCTGGTCCTGCTCATGCGCAGTGGGGGCCTGCCCTAATTGGGCACAGGTGGGCTTGACACAAGCTCATGCTCACTCCCTGGCAATTAGTGGCACCTGGTTGCCTCATTTCACTACAGTTCCTGATATAGGCCAGGATGCCATTGGCCTTCTTGGCCACCTGGGCACACTGCTGGCTCATGTTCAGCTTCCTGGCAATCCAGACTCCCAGGTCCCTTTCTGCCACTCTGTGCCCAGCCTGGAGCTCCCCATGGGGTTGTTGTGGCCAAAGTGCAGGACCCAGCACTTGGCCTTGTTAAACCTCATCCCATTGGAATCAGCCCAACTCTCCAGTCTGTCCAGGTCCCTCTGCAGAGCCCTCCTGCCTTCCAGCTGATCCACACTCCCCCCAGCTTGGTGTCATCTGCAAACTTGCTGATGATGGACTCAATCCCCTCATCTAAATCATCAATAAAGATTTCAGTGGTGTCTTTTTAATATGCCTGGAATTATAAGCAGAGAAGTAGTGGAGGGAGCAGAATACATCATGGGCTGGATTATACCAGCTGTAAAATCCTAAATTGCTATTAGGAGATGGTCATAGATGTAGGAACTCAAGGAATCACACAACAACTTTGCAGTGCTACCAAATCCCCCTTCCTAATATTTTTTTGGGGGGTTTGCAGGAGGAGGGAGGGATTTCAAGCTAATTCTTTCCATCTGGGCTTGATTTGCAGATTATGTGGGAAAAGGAGAGATTAATACATGGGGGGAATGAGCAGGCATTCATTTGCCATCTGTGGATGTAAACAGGAAGGCCAAGGCATGGTGCTTATTGGTTTAGTGAGGAAAGATGAATTGATGCCACGGGTCTTATGCTGAAAATATTTGAGTAAATTCTAATAAGATCTTCTAAACAAATGGCAGTCCAAAGCTTTTCCAAAAAAGGGAAAATAACATTGTCCTTGGATTACAAGAGCAGCTGATAGGAGGGGAAAAAAAATCCTTTGAATTAATTTGGCAAGAAAATCTGGCTTGTTTGAGATTATTTTTCTTGAAGTTTGAGGGTTTCGGGGTTTTTTTTAATTGTCTTTTAACTGAACGTGTAAAAGCACCCCCATGTTCAACTTTTGAGCTTCTGCTGCTCTGTTTAAAACTTAATAATTGTTCTTAAGGATTGACAATGCTTTTAAAGCATAAATTTAAGAATAATCCCTTCGTGCTGTGGTGGCTGAGTGAAACAGGGATGATTTTCTCCCCTGGGTTTTTTGTTTCTCATGTATCCACTCAGACTGGCTCACACCACCTGTGTGAAGTGCAGCCTGGTGATCTCTCCCTGCTTTGCTCCCAGGTGATGGGATCCCATCTCTTTCCAGTTTCCCTCCCTAAAATCCATATTCCCATCTTTTCTGAGCGTGTTTCTCTGGGAGGGATGGAAGCTGAATAGTTAAGCAGAGATGACAACGATTCTTCTTTCCCAAGATTCCCACCTTCCTCTCCTGGAACCCTATCTGGAACTCTGGGATGCATTTTCCCATCACCACGATGCCAGGAAGACCCCATGGAAGAGTAGGAATTGAGGCTCAGCAGGATCACACTGGAACACTGCACCCATGAGGATGGCAACTTTTAATTTCCCTAAGGCTGGAAAAGCCTGGATCAGGCTGTGTTTGCTCCCAGATTATCCAAGGGATGAGTTTTTGTTGGTCTGGGGAAGCTGTCACTCTGGATTTCATTATTACTCCCAGAGGGAGACACTCAGGTCTCTGCAGACAACTGATTCCTTCAAGCCAGGAGTGTTTATTTGCTGTCCCTGATCCGAGACAGTGATGGGGACTGTGGACAATAAATGTCAAGCCTTGGCATCCATAGCTTTCTATAACGTTCATTTTAGCAATCTGAGCAATGAGAAGAAACTTCTTTACTGGACCAGGCTGCCCAGACAGGTTGTGGAGTCTCCTCTGGAAACTTTCAAAACCCTCCTGGATGGATTCCTGTGTGCCTGCCCTGGGTGATCCTGCTTTGGCCGAGGGCTTGGACTGGATGATCTCTACAGGTTCCTTCTACCCCCTAACATTCTATAATTCTATTCATTCAGACCCACTGCTTGCCTGCCTCTCCCTCTCTTTTTAACCCATCTATCCAGCTCTCAGGGTCTGCTGTGTACATGACCACTCCCATCCAGCAAGCTTTGCAGGGTAAGATGCTCCTCACACTTCCATAGGACACCCTGAATCCATCCCCTCACACTGCTCCTTGCCAGGAATCTGCTGCAGGGATGGGCTTGGGGGTGGCACAGCCTGAATTTCATTTTTAAGGAACCTATGAGGCTCCTCAAGATCCCACAGACCTAGATCACTCATTTAAACCTCAGAGCAGTCCCCTTTTCATCCCATTCCCCATAGTTATCCTCTATATTAATGTTTTTTCAACTACATATGTGCAGCTGGGTGTGTGTATTCATCTACCACTAATTATGGAGTTTGATAAATTTCCATCCCTGCTAATGGTTTTTTACAAGCAGTGTAATTACCAGTTCCTTGTATTGCTATTATAATGATTCAAACATGCACACACACACAAGAAGAGCTAAAGAAACAGCTGCTGTAAAATTCTATATATAGTTTCTCCACATAGCTTTAAATTAATCCACTTTTATTAGGGTGCTGGGCAAAAAAAAAATAAAAATAATCAGAAACTGAGTCCAAGCAGATTAAGGTTTATTGCAGCTCTGTAACTCTGAAGAGAGACTTGATGGATTTAAACCCATTTTGCAATTAAAAAATAAAAAATAAAAAATGAGGTAACAAATTATTCTGGCTTAAAAGCTGAAAAACCCTTCTCCCTTCTTGTGCCCTGCCATCTGAACCAGCTGAGATGATAAACTCCAACTTTCAGAGGACTGATGAACTTGTCCCAAAGGGTGGTGGGGCTCTTGGCTCTGGGTAGCTGGGAGGGCCCTGATGTCCCCCTGCTCAGTGTCACCATATGGGGACATCTGTCTCCCAACTTGTGGTTGGGAAGACACAGCTGGACACCCCTGGGTAGCTCCTCACTCCAGAAATGTCCTTGATTTCAGTTCTTGAGGGTCATGGTTAATCAAACGTGCAGCAACGTATCAAAGTTTATCAATAAGCACTCCAAGCCTCAAGGATGCTAAACTATTCCCTCCTCATCTCTTTAAATATGACATCATTTTGTAGCCCTTTATTTTCTTTGAGATCCTTGTGCAGAAAAGCAAGCCCAGTTAAAGCAAGGAGCTGCCAGGCTGCCTGCTCCTTGTCTTGCTGCAAGCTGATCTTGGTGGGACATCAGTGGGTGCTGAGATCTCCTATCTGTGGTCACACTGGGCTGGAAAAGTGTTAATTAATCCTCTGTTCCTTTGGAGGAATGTTTTCCAAGACTCATTTTACATGCTTTTAAATCAAAGCACAGAGAGTTTCCTTTGTATGCTTTGATAAATGCTTTCTTATTATTTATATTACTGCAGTGTTGAGAGGCCTTAGAAGAGATTGGGGGTCCTGTTGTAATAGGTGCTGTACAAAACCTCTCTGGCAATTTACACAGCTGAGGCAAAAATCAGACTTATGGAAGTGCAGGGAAGTGATTTGCCAAAAATAAAATTTAAAAAAAACCACACAAAAAAACCCTAGGAACAGCTCTCCTTCCCCATTGCTTTTTGGTTACCCAATGATCCAGCTAAAGACAAAACCCAGCTGCCAAAGGCATAGCTGTGGCCAAAATCATTCCTCTTTCTTAAATGTTGATTTTAATATTTCCTTGGGATCCTCTTTGAAGAAAATAAAGTCTTGTAATGTTGTTCAGAATGAGCTGCAGCTCAGGAGCTGCTGCAGGGACAGAAGATACTGGCAGATAGCAGAAGGAGAAATGATTTACAGCAAACCAGGAGCCACCCTGCTCATCTCCTTCCTCTGAATGTCTCATTTTTGGAAAATAAACTTCAAGATTACAATACTTTTAATCCATTTTATAGATTTTTTCCAACCTCTGGAGTACTAGGAAACAGTTTCTATATGGCCTTAACAAACAGCCCCTAAGCCTTTTCTTGCCCAAAGCCTGCCTGCCCCTCATCCATAGCAGCAGATCTTGGACCACCACACTCTGTAGCTGCTTTCTCTCACACAAAAGAGCAAATCAAGTCAGTCAGCCCTCCCTGGGGACTTGGTCTTCATAAAGGAGCACGAGATCATTTATAATAACTAGCAGGGGTTGACCCAGCTGTGAGATGTCAGATCCCAGTGCAAACGTACATCTGGCCATCCTGGTTTTTAAATAATGTATTTTCTTCCTTCCCCCCACAACGTTGACCATTATCCTGACCAGTCTGGACAAGACAAATATCCCCCCACACCAATGTGTCTCTGTCAGGGGACGGAAGCAGCAAGGAAGGCTGCAAATGCCTTCTCAGAACTCCCTCTTGACCTTCCTACTAACACAGACATTTCTGATTCGAGTGATGACTCCCCCTGTGTTGAGTTCCCAAGTCCTGTATTTGCTTTGTTATTTTTCTTTATCTCCCTGATCTTTTTTTTCTTCTTTTTTTCCCCTGTTAGGTTCTTCCACTGGCAGCAGCCATCACTCACTGGGTCACCCCCAAGTCATCCTGAATCCGAGCATTGGCAGCACTTCACTGATTAGTCAGCCAACTCATGGGATCCTGGCAACCTTTTTTCTCTCTATAAGAACAGGGTCCAAGCTGCTCTTTGATGTTGTCAAACCATGACTTCCACTGGTCTCCCTGCTGGTTTCTTTGCTCTTTCTCCCTAGGAGTAGAAAGCCACAGGGAAGCATTTAGTGTTATATCAGGCACCACGCCAATCTGGTTGAGTCTTTGTTACTGTGTGGAGCAGACAGCCTGTCCAGTCCTGGATCTATATGAGGGATGCTTTCATCTTATAGGAACTCTCTGCATTTCTGCTGTTCAGGTTGTTCCACCTATAGAGCCCATCCAGGCAACCTCTGTCAGCATCGACCTTCCTGAAATGCAGAGGAATAACAAAAAATTCCTAACACAGAGATCAAAGTTTGCCCTGCATTTATGTTTTATGGACTCAGAAACATAGAGGACAAGGTGAAATCTGCCTTTCTGATGGGATATTGATTTATTTCTCTTCCATTTGCCTCCTAAGGCTTAAAATATGTGGCCAAAAAGGAGTCATTCACCGCATCTGAAGCAACGTGGGTGAAATTCTGGCCCCCATTGAAGTCAGTGGCAAAGCTCCCATTGACTATGGTGGGGCCAGCATTTCACCCTGTGATTTCTCATCATGCTTTATTTTATTGACCTTTCTCTTGAATATGAGTGAAAGGCAAATATTTTTTTCCAGCACAAGCCTTTGTACTCTATGAACTCTGCTGGATCCCGAGGACTTCGTATGTATATAAGAAAAACAGTTAAAATCAAAAAAGAGAGCAGTTAGCTGGAGACATAATGATCTCCACAGCCTATAAAAAATGGCCACGTTCAAAAAGAGACAATGGTTTAAATGGTCAGAATAAATAAAAGAAGCTTAAGGTTCACTTTTGTACCACAAAGAGCATTATTAGGTCTGCGTGGTACAGACCACACAGCTTGGGAATGCAGATTGCCTCTGAAGCCACCTCAGCATGGCTCTATGGTGGCCATGAAATCACAGACATTTTAATATCATTTTAACATCATGCTCATCTACAAAGCCTAAGGAAACCAACAGTTCTGAGCAGTAGAAAGAAATGGATGTTTTTTTTCTGCGTAGGGGTTCAGTCTCAGTGTGGAATGAATAAAAAATAGCTGATTTCAGAGACAAAGAATTGCCCCCTTTGCTTTCTTCCATAGTGTTCTCTCATCCTTAAAATTCTTTAGGATAACCTCCTCTGGTATTGTGAATCCAGGTAGTGTCACAACTAATGAAATTATTTCTTTGTATGTCTGTGGCAAAATGTAAATTGTCACAGCTGTTGTTCACAAGAATCCCACTTTTCATAATACCCATCCTGTGGCCACTAAATCCAGAGATTCACCCCAAACCTTTCATCCAGCATCATTCATAAACAGCTGTGATGGGCCATAAAGACCTTCCAAGAGCATCTCAGGCAACTGCAGATGGTTTGCACCATGCAGACAGTCCTCAAGACAGTAGAAGGATCTGACCTTCACTAAAAAGATCCCAATTTCACTACAAGCAGAGAGAGGCACAAGAAATCCTGTGGGATGACAAGACAGGTGAAAGCAGATGTGGTGGGAAGAGAGCAGAACTCCCAACTCCTGTAGTGTAGTCAACACCTTGGTATGACACAGAAAGGAGAAATTATATGATCCAATCATCTGGGAAACTTGCTTGCAGTCCCTGTGCAGAAGGAAAGGAGAAGGCTTCCCTCATTCCAGTCTTCATCATCATCTGCTGCCTCTTTTCAGCATCCTTAAATCCATGGACAACCTCTCCTTTGCAGGATGTAACATCCAAGGCCCATCTTGTGTGAGGGTTTCACATCCGAGCGAAAACAAGGTTAAGTTTTAAGTTCTTTGGGCTAGCATTTTCTCACTTATCATTTATTTCTGTTTCAGAATGTGAAAAATAGAAATACAGCAACAAAAACCAAACCCCACACCAAAGAAATTTGGGCCATGCCCTGGTGCCACGTGGACCACCAATGGTCTGAAGACCAGAGGGTGAATAATGGTGCATGAGACCACATTTTATGTGAAGTCCTCAACTCTGGCTTCTTCTGCCAAAGTAACTCTGTTCCCACCAGTGCCTTTGTCAGACCCAATTCTGCCTGCTTTGAGTTATGAAGCTTCCAGCAGGTCTTTGGGGAAAATTATTTCACTGTCTACCAGGTCTCTGGAGTGGAAATGTGGATTGGTGAAGCCCGTGGTGTGTATTTAGGAGAAGAGTGATTTGATGTTAATAAGGTGGAGGAAACAGGGCCAAAATCCTGTCCTCAGCATCACTGGTGTGGTGCTTGTTAGAGGAGTCAGCAGAATGGCAAGAGGTGGAGGCTTGGGGGCTTTTACAGGGGCTGGTGGATCACTGGATTTTGTGACCTTTTGGGAAATCCTTTCACTTTAATCCCCCCCAGCTGGGAAACCGAATAAACCATCAAGCCCTTGCTAAAAACCCAACTGCTGCACTTAAATCCATGTTATCACTCCCATAAATAACAAACAAATCATATGGTTCAGGCTCTATTTCCTGGCTGGAAGGAGTGTGAAGACTGATCACTCACATAAAGCAGATTTGAAAGCAATTTTGCTTTAGAACAAGTGCTGCATTGCACTTGTGGACATGGGATAACAATATTGTTCTTGCTGAAAATGTCAGCTCTCACCAAAACCTTTCAGACAAACATCCTACGAAGACTTAGTGGCCTCAACTTGTTTGATTTGGAAGCAGACTTTATTCCTAATTAGCCAATCTTCAGCAGTCTGTCAGAAAATGCAAGAAGCTGCCAATTTTCACACCTTAGCCCCAAAAAAAGACCCCAATGAAAGTCTTAAGAAAAATAACCCAGCACTTCTCTTGGTAGGAAATTCCCAATATTTTCAGGGTTCTTCTCCAGTCACACACACACATACATACACATATATGTATCTATGCCCACACACCCATACATGACCACCACCCTGACATATATAAGCTTAAGGAGTCCAAGGTAAGAATGTTTTCTTCATTTACTACAAGTTTCCATAGAAAATGAAAGTTTCATGTATTTAAACAAGCCTCAACTGTTTCAAATAACCAATGTTAAGCAGCATTTTAGCTCTTTAAATCAAAACACATGCACCAATGTTTTTATAGCAAGGATCTATGGGGAAAAAAAGGAAAAAAAAGAAAAAAGAGTAGATGAAACATGCTGAAATACGAACTATCAAACAGCTGCTAAGGTCAAGCATGGAAGTGGTGTAAGTAGCACAGCTTAATGGAGTTAAAACTGCACCCATCATCATTTTAAAGATCTTAGAAAATTCCCTCACAAGTCCCAAAGTCTACCTGTTGAATTTTCCCTTCAAATTTTGTTTGTTTGGATTCATTGCTGATTGTTTTCCATGGTCCTCAAATCTCAGATGTGAGTGGCTTCCAGGAAGGCACTATAACTGTCTATAACTATATATAACTATATATATATATATGTAACTATCACTGCTTCCAGTGAGAAAAGAGGAAAAACTTGATCATTTTTATCCAATCTTCTTTCCAGGCTTTGTCAAGCTTTCTCTTTGGTAGGCATTTCATGCCTAATTTTCTTCACTTTTGAACTTCTATTTACTCGTGCTGTGATTTTAGAGCCTTCACTTACACACAACACTCCTCACTTCAGCATCTTGCTTAGGGAAATGGCTGAGAGTTTGGCTCGGTCCTAAATATATTGAATCTTGACCCAGATCCAGCTCAGAAGGAATCCTTGAAGGGACTGGGTGTATCATGGACCTCACATGCTGTCCTCTTCTACAGATGTGCCCAAGAAGCAGCAATCTCTGCTCCATCTGCAGATAACCATGGATATAGATAAGGTCCTGGATGTTCTTGGACACTTCTCCTTTGAAGGCCTTCTTTGGAGGGATTGCTTTTTCAGCACAGAGATTAAAACATGAAACATGAAAAAATAGGCCAAAAAACTAACACTGTTGTTGCTCCTCTAGTTCTTAGTTTTCATGGAGGTTATTTCTCTACCTTACCCCCCCCCCCCAAGGGCTAGAATAAGTGAACATGTTTTATGGAAAATGGTAGAAGCAGAGATGAAACACCAAGAAATGTGTCTTGGCAGACCCAGAGATGTCCCCATCTACATTTCTGCTTGTGCTTCACATTTTCAGGTCTGGTTCTGCCTAATAATGTTCAGATGTGGGGGGAAAATACGGTTCCCTGTCAGCCACAGTGGTTGTGTGTCTTGAAGCCCAGATACTTTGCCTATAAACTGCCTTGTGGGGACTTCTTGACACTTCATCAGAGCATCTGGTAGAAGAAAGGGCAGTGGCTTTTAGTGCTGGAGACCTTTTTCAGCTGTTACAGAGCCCCAAACTCAGGCAAATTCCAGCTGACTCCAAGAGAAATCTTTTTACCAATTAAAGGCTAGGTGAGAACTCCCAGATTTGGCCAATACTAATAAAATTAGAGAAATGGGACTCTCTTCCTCAGCTAATAGATTCCTTAAAGGCACCACCACATGGCTCTGCACTTCTCTAATCTCTCTCAGCAGCCCAACCCCAGCTCCCTTGTTGCAGTGCCAGCTCCCAGAGATGTCAATGGCAGTCAAGTCTGCTAAAGATTATTTGCATTCCTCAAGCAAGCATCCAGCCCATAAATGATGACAAGAAAGGCTCTTCTTTGAGCCCTCATTTTAAAATTCTCTTTTGGAAGGTTTGCCCTTGGAGCACAATACATCAGCTAAGCCATATGGAGGATCTTCTATCCAGAACCATTCCACTCCCTAAAACACAACTTCTAGGGAGAAATGAATGTTTGGATCCATTCTTGTTTTCCTTTCTGGCTGTTTATTTAACAGAGGAAAGATCACTGAAGATGTTATCTCAGAGAGAGTTCACTGGGGTGTTTTTCTGTGATGGTATTTTTGCAAGCATGGTTGGCTGGCTCTTCTCTTCAGAGGTGCCTTAAGCAGAAAGAATTGATCAAATGTGCATTGACTATAATTTCATTTGAGAGTATTTTATATTTTTTTCAGTGTAAATATTCTATTTCTTACCTCTTTGTTCAGCTTTAAATGGTGTTGCTTTGCTTTCCCAACCCAGAAACTAGAGGGGCTTCCTTTGGGAAAGGACTTTGGGTCTCTATCTCAGTTCTTCACAGCCACTGGCACCTGGCTAATACTGGATAACCCAGACAAATCCATGTGTTCACTGGGAAAAAGCTCTCCAGCTCCTTGCTAGGAGAACAAATTATTTATGAATTGATTGAAATGCCCAGATGGGACCAACCATGATTTACAGTCCAGTTTCCTGCAGAAAATGGTTTCTCTGCACCTCGAGCTTCTTTGGAGACTCCTTGTTTGAAGGAAAGGAAAATGCATTTCCAGTTGCAGATCTGACCATTTGTTGTCACCCAAATCAGGGATTTGTGGGCATTTTTCCTTCCCTGCTGATCTCCTTCCCAGCCTGGTCCCTGCATCAACAAGGGATTAATCCTGGCAATAAGGAAACACAGGATTATCCCTATCAATGCCTGATAAATAAAGTGCAACAAATATCACACAGACTTTAAGAAAGGCCTCGACAACACCTCTTGGGCAGCTGAAGTTGAACTGTACTCTTCTTTTTTTTTTTTTTTCCTTCATTTTCAGCATTTTTTTAACAGACTGAGGCTGATTTCACAGCCTGTTGGTACTTTGTCTGCATTGTTACCACTCAATGACCATGTTCTTTCTGCTGACCTCCCTTGAACTTGCTTCCTTTGAGCCCATGGCAAGTCCAGGAAGCAAGGCTTGGGTTTACAGCCAGGAGCCCTTGGTGGGACTACACCTTTGGACCACCCAGGACCAGCAGTGACCCAAAGTTCTGCTCAGATCTGGAGCACACCTGTGCTCCTTGACCCATGTTGGCTTCTCCTTCATTTCTCCTCTCATTCAGCCCTTCCATGCCCTGAATGCTTCAACTCCCAGGTTCTTCAGAGACCTCATTTCTCTCTCTCTCTCCTTGCAGCATCCCCAGCAGAGCTGAATTTCTTTGACTTCATTGCAAGCAAGTGAATGCAGCTGGTGTGAGTGCAGGAGGTTTTGCTGGAAGCCATGGGAAGTCCCATGCCAATTTGCATCCTCTCAGAGCCTGGCCCAGGATGTTTTCTATTTTAATTTTTATGTCTTCACCTAGCATTCCAGTTGGATGTATTTTAAAGTTAACAGAGTTGGTAAATAAAACCTTGTGCATTCCCCAGTCCTCCCAGAGTGTTCCTGTTCCTCCTTCCTTGCCTCCCCCTCTTAGTTTTTTGCTGCTTGTACAGATATAATTACAGATTCAACCAGGATCCTCTTGCTCAATTGATTTATCCTGAAATCTGTTTGTTTGGTTTTTTTTTAATGGACTTCTACTGCCAGAGTGGAGAATTCAAGATTTTGGGTGGAAAACTCCTTCTGCAGGACTTTTCACCCCAACTTAGTCATCAGTCATCAGCAACCAAGTACCTTTTACTTTGACCTTGGGTTTTTTTAGAGCCAAAAGGCTTAACTGGAAGGATGGGAAGAGGAACACAGAGCTGACAAGCAGCAGAGAAAGAGCCCCATGATTTCTTCTGGATCTGGATGGTGGAAACATCAGGGGAGCATGCCCAGGTTCCAGGTAAAGGGATGTGGGGATGAATCTGTCTTTCCCATCAGCTCTCCTGGTCCTCACCTTCCCTGGCCTTCTGCACTGCCAGCTCCACACTGTGTTTTTAGGCACTTTTCCAAATCTGTGACTTCAAGAGAACTTGCCTTAGTTTGAAGCACCAGCTTTTGATCGTGCTAAGCAAGGTCTTTATTTGTTTAAGATGGTAATTAACTGAAATTAGTAATGGAAAGATTTTTTAATTTAATGAGTCCTTAAATGTTTGAAAAACACCGTTGGGGATTTAAAAAAAAAAAAAATTAAATATATAAACCCCCCTCTCTGAAATGCTTTCTGTTCATCCTTCTCATTTAAGACCTCAGAGCTAAATGCTGGGGGTTGTGACTGGAGAAGCAGATGGATTTTACAGCCCATGCAACCCAAAAGAGCAGCCATTCATCTGCACAGCCCATTCCTGGTTGTTTATTGTCCCAGCAAAGGGACTTCTTGCCTTGGCAGCCATCAGAGCACAGGTTCCAGGCTCTTGGCTTTCCAGGCTCTCGCTGGGTGTCCCAGCTGCATTAAGACCCTGGCAGGTCTAATTCTTCTCCACCAGCCACCTTCCTTCTCTTAAAACAAGCCTGGGGATCGTCAGGCCTTGGTTCATTTCCAAAATCTATAAACTGAACCTGCAGGGCTTGGTTCTCTGTGCTCCATGAGCTCCATGCAGCTGCTCTGCCCATTGCAGAGCACATCCCTTACATCTCTACATGGGAAACAAGGGACTCTTCCCAGCCCAGAGGGACTGAAAAAAAATATTAAATAATTTTATTTTTTTTAAAGAAGGTCTCACTGAGGGTGTGTTTCCTGCCTACGAAGAAATTATTCCTCCACAAACATCGTGTTTGTGTCCAAACACAGCTGTGGAAAAGGTGGGATGAGAAAGCAGCTCTCCTCAAAGGTCCACTGGATTAAAAGGAGACTTTCTCACAACCTGATGTCTGCTGCCCACTATCCACTGGTCCCTGCCCATAGCCAGAGAGTGTTTGGTGACAGAAACAACTCAGGGAGGGAGAGGAGCCATTGCCTAAAGTGTCCCTTTTGATGGAAGCCATCCCAAAGGCAGCAGGGAACCTCTGGAGGCTTCTGAGCTGCTTTGCCCACTTCTCCAGAGCTTTTTCTAGCTGTGGTTCAACTTTTTTTTTTTTTTTTCAGAAGGAATTCAGGCTTTGCATGGTATCTTTTCTGAAGCAAAAGGCTTATTCTGAGGCAATGAAGAAGAGCTCCAGGCTTCTGTTGAATGATGACCAAGCAAAACAATCTCCTACTGAGGTCTTCACCTCTCTGAGGAGTCTTCAACTTTGCTGATTTTCTGACTGTCCACACTTCCAGCCAGTCCTGGGACAGAGGATGATTAAAGGGTTCAAGTTATCAGCCACATGGAGCTGTTTAATTTAATTTGGGATCTCCTCAGGGGGTTGCTTTGGCCCCAGCAGGATATGTGTCTCCCACAGGTTCTGGATGAAATCTGGCAGCCCCTTGTAGGTCCCCCAAATATTTCAGGATGTCTCAATATATTTGAGCCCCAAAAGTCTATGGTTGGATCAAGGTCAGTTCTTCTCTGCCTTACTTGGACATATCCTGGCTTCACTTTCCAGTCTACTTGGCCCCAAAAAATCTGGAGTATGAAAAGGGGGTGAGAGGAAGGCACAGCCTTATCCCAGAGCTGGTGCAGGCAGGCAAGCTGCCTCCATCTCCTTTGCCCAGGTAGAACCAGATGCCACAAATGACCAGGGAGGAGAGCAGAGGGAAGTGAATACACAGAAAGCCATTTGTTTGAGAACTGGGACACATGTTGGCTGCAAAATATTTTGCAGCATTCACTCAGCCCTAAGAGGAACTCACACATTCCTTGAAATGGGTTATTCATTATACAGCAGCTAGTAAAAAAGAAGGGATTTTTATTTTTTTTTTTCCCCAAAAACCCCTCAAACATTGGATTTTTAGTTCCAACAAGGACTTTATGAAGTTCCCATGGAGAAACCTCACCAAGGGCAGTGTGTCCCCATTGCTGGCTGGGAGAGGGGCACTTGCTGTGGGCTGGACAGTCCTGGTGCAAACCTGTGTTGATGGGCCCCTTGTGCCTGGGAAGCTGGGCCAAAGTAATGAGCTTTTATTAGCACTAACTTTCCATTTAGTCGGGAGGGACCTTTCCATTTGCTTCCCCTGCAGTATAGCACTGGCTCCACCTCAACATTTGCACCTTATAAAGTGTTGTCATGACCCGACTAGAGCAGTTTATACAAGGCCCTTCAAGATCCCCAGTAATGAAGAGTAAATAACCAAGGAAAGCTTTCTCTCACTTTGCAGCTTTCTTTCAGTCTCAAAAGAAATAAAACAACTTACTTAACAGCATTCTTTAATCTTTTGCACCAGTGGCCTCCTTTATAGGGTGTTATACAGAGCCAGTGTAAATCCAACCTCTGTAATGGGGTCAGTGTTTCTCAACAGGTGTTGGGTGGATACAGTGTAAGATCTATTTTTTCAATAAATGTCAAGCCAGAAAGCTTGCTGTTCATACACAGGCAACGTTAACATGTGGTTCTCTTACATGCTCACCCTCCCCTCCCCAGTACCCCTTTCCCATTTTATTTTTTTTTTTCCAACAGCCCACCACGGTTTCCAGTTTAATAAAGGATGGATTCCAGTTTCATCAAGCAATGAACACCCAGTGCCCAGCAAAAGCACAGGAGCTGCTGACCTGGCAGATTTTGGGCATGACTGACCCAAAAAAGATTGGAGAAAATCCTTCATTTTCTGGAAAAAAAAAGAAATAAATCCTTCCTCCTGCTCTCTTTCCACAAAGGGAGTGCAACACCATGCTGCTGGTGCAGCAAACAAAGTCATCCAAAAAAGAATCACTGAACTGGTTGGGATCAACCCCAGACTTGATCCTCAAGCTCTTAATTATTCTTTTCCTAGGCAAAACACTCTCCTGAGACATCAGAAAACTGACCAGAATAAAAATGAACTTAGAGAGCCTGTGGTCATCAAGTTACACCCTGAACCACATAGTTTTGACTTACAGATTTTAGTTCTGTTAGGGCACAGTTTTCCATCACCTGTGCAATGGTCCAGAGAACAGGAACATTAGGAAATATGATAATTAGCTCCCAGAGAAGCAACCTCAATAATTCAGAATGCATATGGCCATTATTTTATATGGGCCTTCTTATTATTTACATTTTCCTCTACATGGAAATCTTTGGATGTGACTTCTTTGGATCAAGCTGATGTTCCTCAACAAGCAACTGCCAGGTAATTAGGAATTAGGAGGCTCCCTTGGTGCCAAAATCTTCTGGACTCCCCATTCCCAAAAGGTTTTTCCCCTGGGAAGGATAAGTTCAGAGCACGAAACCTTCTTTGCAGTATTTACCTGTAGCTGCAGTCAGCTCTGCAGCCCCCCTGCTTGCTTGTCCTAACACCCAGAAGGAAATGAATGCAAAATATTTCTGTAAGTATTCATTTAAATTTAAGAGAGGGAAAAATATTACACTTTGCAAGCATCTGGGCTTATTCAGCAGGGTATTTACTTATGCACTCGACTTTAAGCATGTTCTTAAGTCCACCTCCTGGTCATCAACAGAGTTCAGCATCTAAAAAAGATAAATAAATCCCTAAGCACTTTGCTTTAAGAATTAAACTTCAGAATTGAATGCTTTGTGATAAGAACTGAAGTACACTGGGAAAACATTTTTGGAAAGCAATTTGCAAGGTATTATAGAAACCAGACCTTAAATTTGCAGGTTCAAATATCCTTGCTGTGCTCTTTCAGTGAAAAATACTCTGTGGTGTGTCAGCACTGAGCAGCAAAGTTCTAATTCCAACATTTCTGCAGAAACTTAGGGGCTGATGAAATAAAATATCCATATAGTTCAGCATCAGCCAAAGCAGGGGAACAAAGAGATTCAAGGGTGTTGCCAGCTGCTCTCAGATATTCCATGCACCAGTACAAAAAAACATTTCAAAATGTATTAGGTATTTCTTGTTAATTTTCATCTGGGCATAAAATTACTGGTGGTGTACAGCAAATAAAATAAATAAAAAAAATCTTTGTTTATCTCAGATTTGATGATAATGGGATTTTGTGGCCATCAATCCAGTTTTGGCTGGCTGGTTGGTAGTTGGTTAGAAATGAAGGAGCTGCTTTCTCCTTTGTTTTTATCTGGTAAACCAGAAACCAACTTACTCATGATACAGTCTGAAAGCAGTTTTAATAATTTGAGTAATGTGCTGCAAAAGTTTCTGCGTTTGGGGAGAAAGAATGAAACTGATGCCAATAGGATTGTGTGGGCTGGCTTAAAAAGGGCATTTTCCTTTTTGTTTTCTTTTCTAATCCATTTTGAATAGTTAAACTACCTTGGGTTCTGCATTGCTGTTGCTCAGTTCCAGTGGGTTTGGATAGTGCCTCTACTTTTTAGTTGACAGAGTTGCTATAGGGTAGAATGTTGTAAAGGGATAAATATATTTTCTAACTAGTTAGGGGGGAAAATCCCACTTAATTGGATGTCCTTTTAAAATAAAAAAAACCTCAAAAAAATGCTCTGTGCTTCAGAGATATTTCACTTTAAATGTCTGTAGAAATTTAGTTTAAAGGACTTACCCCAGTGAAAAAAGGGCATTTCCCCCTCCAAAGCATCTTGGTGACTTTGATTCCTCTTTAATATTAACATTATTAATATTATAACAATTATTATATTCATATTTAATATCAGCTTCTGAATAACAAAGAAAAGCAAACAGCAATGACACGCTTGCCACCTTTATCCAACTTAAAGAGTCCTTTTTAAAAAAGGTGAGACTTTTCACCATCATAACAAATTCCACTGCATACTGATGTTTAGATCAAACCAAGTGAGGCTGAAAATGAAGTGTGATGGTAACGTGACTGTCCAAGTTGGACAAGGAGAAATTCATCCCAAAACAGCTCTTAGAGGAAGTAAAATTAATGAAGCAGTCATAAGAGAGAAGGAGTGAGGTAAATAACAGCTGTGGGAGTCAGTCCTTTATTGGTAACTTCCAAGAATGCTTGGATGACATCAGAATTAGGAAGGGACTTCATCTAAACACTTCCATGGGTGAATAATGATGAAAATGATTTATGTGGCATGAAGGTCCAGAAACAGATATTTTGAAGTCAGATGGGATTATGATGCTATCTAGTGTGCTATTGAGAGTGATTTTCTTTTTTTCCTTGATGAAATTATGTTTGATTGAAGAACGTGGACTTGATTGGAGGAATTCAGATGGTCAAGAGCCATGAGATATGAAGATGCAGCAGTTACTTCTAATTTTAAATTAAACATGGACCATTTGCAATATTAGTAGTAAAAATAATGCTCTGTGAGGAGCAGACAGTTTGGGAAAAGAGGTTAAAAACAAGAACAGAATGATCCTTTCCCTTGTTTGTCCTTCCAGCAGCTTAGGAACAAAGCAAACCAGATATTGCATCCAGACTCCCCTGTTTGGTGGCCACCAGTGACTTTATCCACCCTTAATTTCTCTAATCCCTTCCTAAATGCATTCTTTTGGCTTCCAAACCATCCTGTGGCAGAGATGCTGAATAAATATGATCTCTGGATATTTGTTCTGATTTTGCAAGCAGAAGACAAATAGGAACATAGGATTAAGTCATGATTGTGCAACCTCAGCCCCCATAGATCTCAATGGGGGTTTCAGTTGTTCAATTCCATTTGCAGTTTGGGGTTTCTGTAAGACAGGAGCTGCTTTTTCTTATGTTTTCCTACATTTTGTTCAGCAGTGTGTGAGCTTGTATCAATTCACTTGGTTTCAGTACAGAATTTGGGTAAGGACACATTATTATCCCATGGGCATGTTTGAAAAAAAAAAAAAAAATTGTTTTCCAAAAAATTACTCGTGCATTTAGAAACTTTTGCAAAGAACAAACAAATCTGTGCAAAAATTGAAGTGCAGAAGTTGAAATATGGCTAAGAAAGCCCCCATCTTTCAGTTTTCATTGAATCTCTTGCAGAAACCTTGCAAGATTCTCATGAAAACTGAAGGCAACCAAAGCAGGCATTTTTTAGAAAAATTCACTGAATTAAAGCCTTTAATTTTTGGTTAAATAATGGTCTGGAAAAATGTTTTCTGGCCATGCAAGTGGTGAGTAACTTTAATTACTTCCTTTTAAGCATCAAACCCTTAGACAATATCATAGAGATTTCTTTCAAGCAAAGAAAAAAAGAAAGTTGTTCCTGCTTCCAGACATTGGGACAGCCTTTCTGACAGTGAGAACACCTCTGAAGTTAATAATTACACAGCTTGGTCTTGCTGTATTTGTGTGCCTGGGAGATTTAGAGAGTAACTTTGTTTGTTCTCTAAACAGAGGGATTGAAGTTAACAGTGGATGTGAGCAGATGAACAATATCAGGTTCAATTTTGCTGGTGTTGTTCAGTTTTGTTGGTGAGCTCCTCAGCCAGAGATAATTTTATTTTCCTCATTTTCTAACACCCTAATTCCTTCCCTTGTTGTACCTTGTCCTTTATTTAAGGCTCCCCATGCTACCTGTGGTAGTAGTGTCAAGCTCCAGGTAGCATATCTGTTAATTCTCTTAACCATATCTGTTAATTCCCAGAAAATTATTCATGTTTTAGGATTTGAAGAAAGATCTTAAATAATATGATTAGAAAATATAACATCACAAGGAATTGGCTCAATATGTGAGACCACAACTGATACAAATGGGAGGACAAATCTCCTAATAATGGCAAGACCTGAGGTGTGATTACCTGTAGATCCCTTTACCAGAAAACCACAGTCAGAAGCATTTTAAACCTTTTTTTGGTTGCTGGCTTTTATTTCAAAGAGTGACACCTGATTATTCAAGGCTTTAATTAGGGCAATCAGCTCCAGCTCAGCTTTTACTGACCTTGCAGGAGGTTTGATAATTCTTTGCACCAGGCTTGGAAAAGGGACATGGGATTCACATTGCAAAGAAGGAAGGGGAAATCTGAAGGATTTAGAGCTAAGTGGCTCACTAAATAGGGTCTGTTAGGGGTAAGAATGGAAAAAGAAATTAATCTGCAAAGGCAACTGCATTTTAGAGGTCAGCAAGCATAGGCATGAAGTGAGAATTGCCAAAAGTCAAGCTGAGTTAGACCTTGCAAAGGATATTAAAATAAACAGCAGAGGTTCTTTAGGCAAAAGAATAAAAGGAGAGGCAGAAAAGAAGGCGTAGGTTTGCTGTGCAAGAAGGATGGTGTGGAGATTAAAAGAAACTGAGTCTAATTCCCCAAATTAGATGACTGCATTGCATACGCCTTCAGTAAGGAAGAGTGGGTAGAATATGGGGTAAAAGCTGCACATCTCATGAGTTTCCACATCTGGGGTTGGGTTGAAGCTCAGAGGACCCAATGTGCTGAAATCAGTGTACAGAGGGATAAAAAAAAAAAAAATCCAGAATAGTGGAAAAACTGGCACAGACCATTAGGATAGAAAGAAATGTAACCAACTGGGGTGACCTGAGCAACTCCAGATGACTGCAGCTGTCCTGGGTATTCTCAAAAGCTTTAGGAAAGGAAAAATGGAGAAAATGGTAGTGATGACATCAAGGTAAAAAAAGAAACAAAGTGTAATGGGAGTTTACCTGGGGTAGTACACAAATAAAATCATCCTTTGATTTTTTTGTACTCTCTAAGCAGAGCTTAGAAAGTTCTAGAGGGAGTCCTTGGTTGAAGTGGAGGAGATGAGGACCTGCATCAAATTGTAACCCAGTAAATAACCTGCTACATGGGAGACAATTGCATTGTCTGGAAAAGTTGGATGGTGAGAGGTTACAGGCAATTCCCAAGGCTCCATCTGGAGCCCATTTTTATGTGGTGTTCTCAAGAACATCATGGTCAAAACCCCAAATCCAGACAAGATTCCACAAAAAAGCAAAATTAAGCCTGGAGGCCTGATCATTACAAAAGAGGTTCAGCATAGCACCTAAAAAGAACTAGAGGACCCTGGAGGCTGAAGTAATACAAGAAATATTAGGTTTACAGACTGGAAGATATGAAGTTGAGGGAATGAGAATTTCTGCAGGACTGTTTACTCATTTTATTCTGTTCTATTCTATTCTATTCTATTCTATTCCATTCCATTCCATTCCATTCCTTAAAGAATAAAGAATTCAGTGGAAGGAATGGGATGTTTGGTGGAATAGGGATCTTGCTCTCTTTAGCTTCGCAAAGCAGGGATGGAGCAGGAACACAACTGTCCCCTGAGACTGCATCCAAGAAAACCTGCCTGTGAGGAGGACAAACTCTCTGGATAAAGAGCAATATTAGCACCTACACCCCAGGCTGGCCAGAAAGGTATTTATGGGATGAGAAAGGAAAATAAATGATCCAAAAACCTGTAGTTTGCTGAATTTGGTGGTCTCTTCAGACCAAGTCGTTTCCATTGGCAGCAAGAGGCTCTGGAACCAGCTTCCTGCAGAAGTAGCAGAGTAAAGAGCAAAGTAATTAAAAAGAGGAAACAGACCCCAGGAATTCATTGCAGTTCCTTATTTCTGGACCAGTAATTTGAGGCTTTGTCCAGAGCTTGTTAAATTGTGCAGAATTCTCCACCAAGGCCAGGTTTTAATACCTGTCTGTATAACAGCCATCAGGGATCAGGAGGTACTAAATATAGGTATTAAAGAGCCTTGTGCTCTGTTGCTCTGGGTTTTCATTCCACTTGAAGCTTCTGAAGTCCCCTCCTTCCCTCCCAACCCTGCTCTTTTCAAACAGACACTTTTAAGAGGGAACCAGGACTGAGCCATAGACTGATTTTCACTGTTTCTGGGCCAGTTGGCATAAATCATTGCCACCAAGCTGCTGACCAAAAGAAGCATGTATTTAACAGATAATTTTTGTTAAACACAGGGATAGTTACACTTTTAGGGAGCCACCTGTTAGCCTCCAACAAATACTACAAGGAAGGCTTTATCCCGTTTACATTTGAGTCACTATCAAGAGTTTATTTTTAATGTGTTCTTCTCTGTTTACTCCTCTTCCTAATGTCATCACTGACATCCCAAAAAGCTTGTAGAGCACTGACACGTGGGATAATAAAGAGAAGATCAGTTTCTAAGCACAGAAAAAAAAAATCACTTTCCATTCATATGGAATATATTCAAATTAAATAAAACAGTTCACTCTTAACCGAGTTTGCTTTTGGTTTTTCCCAATTTACATATTATGAACATTTCAGTGTTTTAAAATTCATCTCCTGAGTACTTTTTAATTGAGATAAAATCTTCTCTAATCAGTTGAGCTGCAAATGAAACCCAGAAAGCTCAAGATGAACTGATGTTCCTCTGCAAGCTCTGGGCAAGTCAGGATACATCAGAGCCACGTCCTGACTTGAGAAACTAATGAAACTTTCTCCCAACATATAGAGGTTTATACGTGCAGATATAATTAATTGCAGCCCCATATTAAATCCGTGCAATTTCCCAAGGTCCAGATGTGCTGACCCAATCACAAGAAATAAATAATTAAAAAAAAAAAAAAAAAACCAGTAAGGATTTCTCAAGAGAAATCATGTAAGTAATTCATTCTCTCAGGCTAGATGCTGACTGACACAATATGCCAGATTCTATCCAGGACCTAAATTCATCAAATTTAATAGCAAGATGAACCATTAGATCACCCAGCAAACACAACAATCTCCTGTGTTTCACCTTATTACTCCAATACTGAGATTTAAAGCTTGTCCCTAATATAAGACCATGGGGCTCAGGGGATAAAAAAGCCCTTTGGGCTTGAAGTTCTCATGCTGATAACTTTTTTCTTTTATGGGATGGCAGCCTCACCAAGCAAAACCCACCAGCAGCTCCACTGAGAGCTGGCAGGGGATTGCACAGGGAGCCCAGGATTTCTCTGGAAGGAAAATGCTGCTCTAAAGAGGTCAGCCCATGGCTGGGGCACCCCAAGAGCATCCTGATCTCTCTCTTTGCCTAGGAATTAAAAAGTCTTTAATGCAGTGCATGAAAATGAGATCTCCATGCAAGAGGATGAAGGCTGCTTGCTTGATGAGCACGATTTGGGGAACATGCCTTGCATTCTGCAAGGGGCATCATTAACCTTCCCTTTTCCTTTTTTTTTTTTTTTTTTTTTAAAAAAACCCTGTAATTAAGAATATCACTCAACTTTCTGTTTTAAAACAGTGTGTTCTCATGAGAGCTCCACAGGTTGTTTGAAATCTGGGCCTCTTCCCAGTATTTTTCAGCCAGTTTCCTGAGCTTGCTGACAGAGCTGTCTGGCCGGCCACTGGCTCACATTCCTTGCAGTCTCTGCTCCAAGCCAGCTTCTTTGGGCCCAATTTCAACAAATACAGACAGACCACCACAATCCAGAGCTCAACGTGGGACTGGCACCACATGCCTTGGAGATATTAAACATAAATCAGCTGTGGCCAGCAGAGACAGATGTGGGCGTTAAGAGAACTGCCAGCTCCATACTCTAAATGTGGAGCTGTTGCATGGGGGATGCCAAAGCTTGCAGGTCTTGTTTTAATGCAAATTCAGCTGGAGGAGCAAGAACAGCAGCCAATTAAGCAGCTTTCAATAAAAAAAAAAAACCAGGCAATTTCTATTGAATTTGCAGCTGGGAGGCCTGGGTTCAAGTCAAGAGACTTCTGCAAGGTTGGGTGCTTTGCTTGAGACCCAGGAGAAAAAAAAAAAAAAGTCAAATTTGTGCTAGTTCTGGGTGACCATCACTGCTAGGGACCTTGATAGCTCTTAAAGCATTTCTGTGCCTTTGTCCTTTAAACTGGGAGAGCATTTATTCCTTTGAGGAAGCACAAAACTCCCCGTTGTCTATTGATCCACATCACCAAATCCTCCAAGAGTCAAGTGCAAAGACAGCTTTGTGGTTTAAGTCAGCCTGGTATTCCTGACACTGCCAAAAGCATTTCCAAACCACTGCTTGAATTTGTGCTCTTTATTTGCAGGGATGCCTTGCTCACACCTCACCCTTGCACACCTGCAAACACCAAGAGGTCAGGCTGGGCAATACCAGCAAATAAACCACCCCATGAAACAGCCAGTGTGTCTACCAATAAAATGATGCTGAAGTGCTGTAAGAAATTGTAGATAAACACAGGGCAGCACCAATATATACTTTTAATGCTGCTTAATTCCTAGTTCATTTGTTGACAGTGACAACAAGACCAAACCCCATCATCTGTGTCCACACAGAGGGGCTCATTTGGAAGGATTTATGCACAAAAATAACTTCTTTCCTGTGCCTCAGACCCTCTGAGACTGACAGCTTTCTGGCACTAGAGAATCCTAAAGTGAATCTTATGAACATGTTTGAGATGCTGCCCGTGTTGATAAGGCTGTGAGGAGCATTTTGGTTCCTAAATCCTCCAGCTGTGCTGGTTGGCCTCTGTTTGATACCTGCCAGCTCCATCCTATGTGAAATGTGAGATGACAAAAGATGCTGTGAAACTCCTCTCATTTCCAGGGGTGTAGCTAAAGCAGGGCAATGTTAAATTAGGCAGACAATGAAGCCCTGGGTGTTTTAGTCAGGAATCAGAACATTCCACCAGATTTTCTATGGGAAGTTTATATTGATTACAGACCAGAAACATCTTGGTAAAACTCCTGAACCAGAAAAGGGATAAAAAGGGGTAGAGCAGTCAGCAGCTGGCACATTAAGGAGGTGGAGTCTCAAGGTAATTATCTCAGGTACCATATAAACACAGGAAAGGATTTTTACTGCCCAAGAAGTTGTTTTAAAAGGGATCTCATTGCCTTTGGAGGATGGGGAGCAGTCTCAGCTGGTTGCAAACATGGGTGGTGTCAAACTGGTTGGAAAATTATCACCACTGCTGTCAGCTCCCATCTGTGTCAATGCAAGAGTTGGCAGCAGGATCGGCTCCTGCCAAAGGTGGGAAGTTGAGACTCCAAGGAGCCAACAGGAGGCTGAATATGGATGGATCCACCTTTCAGTAAGAGGATGAGATCAGAGGAAGGGAAAACTTGTGGGCACCTTGGCTGGAAGCAAACCAGATACTGAGCAGCAATACTCATCTGGTACAACTGTCTCACCTTTGTTGCAGAAATCCCAAGTTTTCCATCAGGTTCCTACATGATAACACAGAGCTCAGTAAGCAAGAACTCACATGAGATGTGGTTTTCCTCCTATAGATTAAAATCAGCCTTCTTTTTGCACACGGGTGTTTTAATTCCTGCCACTTTCTCACCCCCTTTCTAGAATAATTGCTCTGAAACAGTTGATATGAAGACTCCAAAAGTAACAGGGTATGAAAAAGAAGGTGGAAACCCTGTAATCCTTCCAACATTGGCATAATTTTGCAGTTTATGTCTGTGACACCACCACCACCCCCCCCCTACCCTCAGCAGTAACAAAGTCTCTTGAATTCTCAGCAAGGGAGTAAAAAAACACTGGAGGCTCAACTTTAGCATCTCTTAGCAAAATATTTTTCTCTCCTCAAAAAAGGCAGCAACAAAGATATCAGTCCTCAGGAGAGTAAACCTGGTGTATAGGATACACAGTGCTGAGAGGGTATTGTTATGGAGATCAGGGTGTTTTGGAGCTGGCAGGCAGAATAAATGCCACAATCCTAAAGCATGCCAAAAAAATTTGATTTATTTTATTTTTTATACCAGGCTTGCTTTAAACACACAGCATTGGAGGGGTTTTATGCTGTAGAATTAAGACAATGGACAGAACTTGTTTTCCAGGATCACTGCAAGCCTCACACATGTCCATTTAATAGAAGCCAAATTCTGTAGCCAAAAGGTTGGAAAAGAAGGGAACAGGATGTTGCTAGGGTTCATCACCAAAGGTGAGCCTATCAGCAGAATTTCTGGGGAAGTCAATATTTTCCCTCATTTTATTTGCTGAGAGGCCTTGTTTTGCACTCACAGTGAATTAAGAAGAGAAAAAGCAATTTTTTTTTCCTAGCTGGAAAAGGGGAAAGAGTAAAAGTGGCAGCTGCTTCTTTCCTTTTCATAAAAAGAGAATCATTTGAGGTTATCCCTGCTCCAGCCCTGGGTTTGTGCCTCTCTGCAGCCACCAGCTGAGACCTCATCTCATCTCTGTCCCCTGGGCACATTTATCCTCCTTTAACTTTTAGCACGTTCCCTGAACTGAAATTTCCCTCCCATCTTGTACGTGTGAAACACAGGGAAGAAGATAAGAATTGTAATTTATCTGTCTGATTTCTTTCCTTCGAGTGAAGATGAAGAGATACAGCTTGAGTTCTGTCCCCACTCCCCTAACAGCAAAAGAGAAGAATCTTGGAAAAGAAATAAATAACATTCTTTTTGAAGACATTAGGGGTTGTTAGAGCATTGCTGCAGCCTGTTTGAACTGAAAAGACAGACAAAATATCTCCAGAAAAATAAAGTTTCTTGAAGCTATAGTTTTCCTACATCATAATAAAGCTTCCTCCTTTGAGACAGAAAGTAGAAGTGGTGCCTGTGTCAGAAGAAGAAGGAAAAGAGGGTTCTTACCCAGTTCCTGAGAGCTCCTCATCAGCTGAGCCTGGAGAAGGCACCTGGCACTAATTTAAGGGGAGTCTCAGACAAAAAAAAAAACCAAAAAAACTCAGTATTGACTAAGGTAACCCTGGAGCAGCACAACTTCATCCCCACTATTTTGGGCAGAGAGACTTGAGCAAATTTATACAGACCCTGTCCACATGTAGGAGCTGGAAATTCTGGAGAAAAAGCAGAAAGCTGATGCCCTGATTTCTATTTATATTTTTTTTTTCCTCATGAATGCAGCTGTGTGCAAGGGGCAATTACTTTGCAAACCTCCCCCCCACCTGCTCTTTCAGTAAGGCACATTGATGCCAGGCTGTGTTTGATGAAAGAAATTAGGATCTGTGGGGGTTTAGGACTGGTGAGGGACAGTCCTCCCATCTAAAGCATTTCCAGGTGTCAGTCTGACACAGGGGGGGGGATTTTCCACAAATAAAAGGCTCTGCCTCTGCTTGAAAAAAAAAAAACCCTGCTTGTAGAATGACCAGGTTACTCCTGCTTTGCTATGTTAAAATTAAATTTAATTTTTTTTTTTAAGAAAAGCATCTAAACTTATGCTGATAAGTTAAATAAGATGTCTGATAAGCCTATCTGTTGTCTCACCACTCTTTAAGGGAAGTTTTAAGAAGTGTTAGAATCTGGGGAGCAAAAGGTTTTGCTGAACCTTTTGAAAACCTTTTTTGGTTTTGCTGAAAGCTTTTTGAAAAGGTTTTGAGAACTTCTCCTTGCTAGGTTTCTGCTCATAGCAAACAAATTTCAAGCATTCTGGTTATTTTTCAAGCAGTTCAGGAATCAGGGACAAGATATTACAGGAGCACATGAAGAATACTTTCCCCTTCTCCAGTTTTGCTTTGTACCACTGGGTAGTTTGAGCAACTGCATTATTTCAGGTCAAGTCCTGAAGCATCTTGAATTAAAAAGGCTAAAGAGTGATTTATATTAGTACTATTTAGAAGCCCTAGGGTGTGCCAAGAGATTATGGTGTGCTGAATAGTTATAAACATTCAGCACAAAAATTAAAACCTGTGGTGATGCTGCTGAAGGTCAGGTTAAATATAAAAACCAGGTATGGTGGGAAAAAGCATCCCAGAAAAATTAATCCAATTTTTTTACTGGTCCACACAGAGACACTGATGCTCTGGGGGGAATTGTTATGCCAGATTAAAATAGATTCCAGCTAATAAGGTTTCATAGATTGAAATCTCCATCAGGGCTTTAACCATTCCATTTTTGGGTCAATATTTAGCCAGTGTGACTGAGCTACTGCTCCTAGAAACTGCTCATGAAAAATTTCATAGACCTCAGAGGTAATTTTTAATGTCTGAGCCTTGGATCACTATTAGCTCCCAGCCTCTTTGTCATCTCCAGTTCTGAAGGCCAAATCTCTAATTTTTGTCTTTTTATTGAAGTAGTAGCAAATTAATTATCTTCTTTAATCCTGTTAGAATCAACAGCATAAAAAAAGCTTTTCCTTTACCCATGTTCCACAGGTCTCTCAGCTTGTAAATCAATGCTCCTGGAGCACTCAGCTTTACCCTTTCCAGGTGTCAACCCTCTTGCATTTATAAAAGATGCTCCTCTTGAATGAGATTCCTTGGTTTCTGAAGTTTAAGTTTCCCTCTCCAGTGTTCCCAGCTGCTGCTGGTTTTACTAGTGGGGGTAAGGGATGCTAAATTTACCATGAGCACATATATTTCCAGTTTGAGCTGCTTTGATTAACTGGTACTCCAGTAATTCAGACTACTCATGGCTCTTGCACCAGGCAGACCTTTGGCAGCTCGTCTTGGCTGCCCACTTTTCTTGGGAGCATTAATGGGGAAAGGAATTCGATGTTCTCTAAAGCCTCTGATGGTGACAAAATAAAACCCAGCACAACACAAACCCCCTGGAGAGGTCAGGAGGTCAGCAAAAAAAACCTCCTGCCACCATCATACTTTGGAAAGATCTCTGTGAGAGCTGTAAATAAATGTTCTGTTTCTCTGCATCTCTGAACCTCACAGACTGCTCGGAAATTGGGTGTTTTGTTTTGGGTTGGGGTTTTTTTTGTTGTTTTGTGTTTTCTTTTTTATTTTTTTTTTACCCAAACTTGAGTAACCACTTTTAAATGTATGGTTGGAAAATCTGGCTTGCAGAGCAGACCTCACAGTCATTCTCCCAGTGAAATTCAATCCTTTTGGTTTATTTCATTTTACCTAAGACACCACTGAAGGAAAAATGGTTTTGGAGTAGATAAATCTCTTTCCATCCATGCCTATGGTTTTTTTTAATAGAAAAATTTTGGTTTTACTTTTTTTTTATTTTTTTTTCCCCCTCCAGTTGTAATTCAGTCTATTTTCTACTCCCTGTTTCCCACTGAATACAAGGCAAAACTTTGCCCCTTGCAAGGAACATGCTGTGGGACGTGGGATTTCCTATGGCCATGACTGTCTTTGTTCCCTGTGCTTGATAAGTGATCCAGACAGCCAGGAATTATTTACTGCAAGTCTCCATTTGCCCCTGTGCTGGGATTGCAAGCTGGGAGGTTTTTCAACAAGCAATCTCAGCCCCCATTTTTAATCAGCCTCTCACCCAGATAGGCCAAGAAAAAGTTGTAAAGTCAGAAGAAATGCTGGCACCCACCCTGTGACTCAGAACAGAGCAGAGGTTGTCTCCTTTCCATTTTCTTCAAACTCCAGTTTTCTTTTTTCTTGTTTTTTTGTTGACCACACACAAATGGTTCTAACCAGCTTCCAAAAGACACTCATTGGCATCTTAAGATGTTTGCTCTTTACATTCTTCTCTCCATCCTCCTTTTCTTCCTCATCTGAAAGCAAAGAGGATGTTAAAAAGAGATTTTTTTTCCTTTCTTTCCTTCTTTCTTTTTTTTTTTCCCTGAGCAATTTAGGTTTTCCATTAGCTGAACACTTCTATTGAAGGGTGTTGTGCAATGAAAGTGCAACGGATATGGAAACCTCTTTATTATGCTTGGAATGTCCATTTGGACATTTGTTTGAGTTGGACCATGCAAAGCATGGTCATGGCAAGAACAAGCCAGCAGTTTGCTTCTTTAATGACCCTTCTTCCACTAATGAGGCTGAAGCTGTCAAGAACTGAAGCTTGTTCCTCGAGTGCAGGTGAATCCAGGTGCTTTTCCAGCTGGGACCAGCTTGGAGCTGACAATGCCCATGTCAGTCAGCTACCCAAGGAAGATGATGGGTGATGCCTCTTTGAATGGAGCATTCTTCAATCATCCCACCAGAGGAAATAATTAAAGGCTTTTTTCACTTCTGGTGGCACTGAGTTGTTGGAAGACAGTGAAAAAGGTTTCAAGCTCTTCAGGAAGGAGAAAAAGAAATCTGGGTGGTGGCATGAGAGCTGTTGTGGCTTCCCATAGTGAGAGAGCTGAGAAATAGAAAGCAAGGTAAAGAAGCAGATATAATGCCCAGCAACCAAACATGTTAGGTCTCTTCCAAAAGACTTGCTTTGCTGCTCTAATATTAACAGTGAAATAAATTCCTTTATACAAACAAAAATAACCCCCAAAAAATGAGCCCTTGGCATAGGCCAGTAAAATCACACATTCTGAAGAGGGCCAGGCCAAGATGGAAAAATACTTGGTCTATTTTTTGCCTAAGATCAGCCATAATTCTCCACTTTTTTTATTCCCCCAGGGCATGAATGGGAGTGCAGAATGCTCAGACTTTACAGGTATATTTTAGTGATGCATAACTGCAACCATCTCAGGTGAAACCACAGCAGCCCTCAGTGGACAAACACCTCTGGAGAAAGGATTCACCATCCCTCAGTGACCTGGGAAGGTTTTCCACAAATGGACTCTGTAGATATCCCAGCTTCCATGCCAAAGTCTTTGTGTTCCTCAAACAACTTCCTGCCTCAGAGATCCTTGGTTCCAGCAGGGTTTTGATGAGACCTTACCCAGGAGCATCTAAAGAAGCATCTAAAGAAGCAGTTCAGTCATTTACTCACGGAGTTGATCAAAAGTCCAGAGAACCCCTGGAAAGGCTCAAGATGCCACAGACTGAGGTGACAAACAGGTAGAGAGCCTGGAGAAACCAGCAACTCAAATCAGTGTAATTCACAGCCTGAAGCAAGGAGGAGAAGATGTAAAAGAAGATTTTTCTCTGAAACTTCAAATAAATCTTTGTTATTAATAAGAAACTCAAACAACAACCTTCCCTGTAAGACTTAACAGGCTAAGGGAGAAGGAGACCTATTTCTTTCTGCCTGTAGAGGTGGCATTTTGGAGGAGAGAATAAATCAGCTCCATGCCATGCCTGTAGGCATTATTTATGCACCAACGGAGAAGCATTTGGCTTCTCCAGGTGATCCAAACTGGGTAATGTCATCCAACATCTCCATGACCAGGATAATAATCAGGAAGAGAAAAATTTATTGACTAATTACCCCAAAACCTTTTGATTCAGCTGATAGTTGACAGCTGATGACTGTTCCTGACCAGTTAATTGATGGTGACAGCTAACGAGCGGCGCAAACCCTTCCGAGGGAAGGAGTTGCTAAAATCATCAGGAATTATTCTCATGCCATAAGGAGCATTTGTTCTGGAGTCAGCCTGTGAGGTGGAGAAATTTGGTTCATTCTGGATGAGTCACCATTTTCTCCTGGAGGCACAGAGGAGCATTTGTGAAGGTAACCACACCAACCAGGCAGAAGGTGCCCTCCATTCATCAACTTGAGCAAACCTGGCCTTCAGATTTTCCTCTTTGCACAGTTGGGTTTTTTTCCATCCTAGGTGACACTTGGGGTGAATCAAAGGTCAGCTGACAGGACAGTGATGGGCAGATCAGTGTCCCCCCACCCATGTCTGGGAGGAGGTGTAGGTCTCTCTATCTCCATCATGTTTCTCCTCCTTTCGACACCCACTTGGGTTTAGTGTGGGTGGACTCAGTTCTGGGAGGCAGGTGACAACTGGAAATGGTGACATATCTGGGAGTGGCATAAAATTGTCATTTTCTCTTTCTTAGCAGATGAGCCAAGGTGTCTGAAATAACTTGTGTGTACAGAAGAAGGGAAAGATGACACTTTGTCCAAGCAGGTCTTTAACATCTACATTTTACTGACAGTGTCAACCAATTTGTGTTTTTGTTTTTCCTTTCTCTCTTCCTCAATGCCAGCTATTCAGCAGCACCAACGTAGGTAGTGGGAAAACATCATGCTCTGCTTTCCTGATTTTGCACTCAACTTTGCCATTTTTAACAACTCGAAATGCTGATGCCACAGGGAATAAATAAAATTATTTTGCCATTCTAGCAGGCTGGGAAGAAATGCAATGAACTTTTGCATACAGTGGGATGTTCCCCTTGCCAGCACTTAAATGGAATAGGTTTGCCTGTGTTGTTATAGGACCATAATAATGTAATTACATAGTAGTAGTAGTGTTTTACATCCTTGCAGTAGCCTGACATGGATCTGTGCAGTAGCTGAATGTTATCTCTATTTCACAGGAAAGTAAGGAGAAGAGTAAAGCTCTGGGATCATAAAGAACTTAAGGGCTTGAGCTGGGAGGAGGCACAGAGTGTTCCCTGCAGGAATAAATAACAAGCCCAAGGGATGCTCCACTGCCTTACACAATTTGTAAGCTAAAATACTCTCTTGGCTTTGCTTGTTTCCAGCTTCATAGCAACATCAATCCACATCAGGACCTTTACAGGGATGATGCTGAATGTGCATGGTGAGTCCTCTGCAGCAGTGGACAATTAATACCTGGCTGTGTTTAATGGATTTCTCCTCATGGATCTCTCTGGAGGGAAATCTAGGCAATGAGAGGCTGGATGGGAGGCTCCCACAAATCCCCAGGATAATTGGTTGTAGGGTACACTCAGCTGTAGCCAAACCTGCTTGTGTCCCACCCCTTCTGCAGCCCCAGCCATTCCAAAGGTTTTCATGGCAAAGTAGAAGGGTTTGTTCCATTTGTAAAAACTTGTATTAAATTCCATCCACAGTTGGTGCTCAAATTAATCCACAGCTGTAGGAAGCATGTGGGTCAGCAAGACCATAGTGTTCCTGGTGAGATTCCTGAAAACCATCCTTGATTCCTCCCAAATCTCTCTTCACTCCCCAACTCAAACACCTATCTGGAAATACATTAACTCCATTAGCCCCAGTCAGCCCTCCAGGCTCTGGATGAATGTTCCCAGGAGCATTTCCTTGGCCAAATGACCTCTTCTCCATACCTGGACATCAACCAGTGGGAGAGTTCTCAAAGTGACCTCAATGCCAGCAGCCTGGTCTGTCTGTCTCTCTTGGTGGAAGGACATGGGTAGGAATTTCTTGCAGCTCCACTCATGGGTGAAACAACCTCTGTGGATATATCATGATTTGTCATTTCCTCATTCCTGGAGGCCCACTCTTCTCCAGCATCCATGGAAGAGGCTATTTCTATTAATAGCTCTCAGGCTTTGCATTTCCTGCATCCAAAGTGCTAATGAAAACTCCTTCCTGGTGCTCCTCCAGGGAAAAGGTAGTTTCCTCCATCTCCCCATCCCTATCTGTACATCTGGTCATCCGACCTTCTGGACTTTTCTGTCCTATGGCAGATTTACATGAAACATCTGCTGCTTCTTGCTGGGGTAGGTGTTTCACAGGGAAAAACTGCAGGCTCTCTCAGGACAATAAGTGCTTCTCCCTGCCCAGATGACTATTCCCATTCTCTGGAAGGGAAATAGCAATCAGACCTTTTGCCCTGCTTGACTTATCATACTGCTGCTTCTGCCTGAGTCAGGCTTCCTCTAGGGTCTGGTAAGTGAAATCCTTCATCCTGCATAATTAGAACTTCATCCTGATGCTGAGGGCTGCTTTGAAAACTCAGAGAATTGTAGCTGGAGGTTTTGGTCTCTGCAGATGCTGAGATGGGAAACACTTGGCAAGGTTAAAAGTTTGAGATGTGTCCTACCTATGTACAGCTCCTCACTGAGCAACAGAGAAGTTCCAGGGTGGCTTTGCTCTGTTCCTTTGTCATAAAAATGTTCTTGATATAGATGACAGGCACTGACCAACCCCTTTCTTCACACACTGCACACCAAAGCTACAAACTTGAGCTAGGAGTGCAGAATCCAGCATTATTTGCACCACCACCTCTGTTCAAGTTCAGTGTTAAAACTCTGAATGCAAACAAGCTTTCATCTTCTGTTCACCCCAAAAGAGGTTTTTAGAGCTGGTTCAGGTGATGGAAGCGTTAACCTTCCCTCCCTTTGGTCCTGTCTGCAACCCCTCTGTGTTATCAGACTTCCTGGAGTCATCTGTGGACCCTTGGGTGGGAATTACACCCCTCAAATCCCATGGAACTCCTGGGGATGCTGAAGCATCGTGTCTGTGTCTTTGGCAAGTGAAGAGCTGCCTGGGAATAAGCTGCTTGGCATCTCCCTTGGCACAGCCTCTGGCCTGGCTTGGCATCAGATCTTGGGGAAGGGGCAATTTGCAAGTAATTTTGGGTTTCTCCTCATTTAGGAACCAAAGAGAAAGAGAAAAAATATGTGTAGGGAGTCTGATGAAGTCTGGCACTTCTGGGATAAATGGAGCAGCAATTTTGGGGGGTTTATTTCCTATTTTTTCCAAAGTTTTTATTTTCTACAGTGAATGCCAGCCACATTTGGTTTCCATTCCTCCCAAAGAGACATTTGTCTCCCGACCAATAAATCTAAATCTGAATGTGCAGCCTGCTAAGAAAATATGGTGCCAACTTGACCTGTTTATGTCTCCTGTGCCTCAGTTTTCCTGTCTGAGGAAGAATCTTTACATTACAAGGTTTGCTTTAAAAATGACAGATTTTCTATCAGATGACGGTTCCAAATCAATACATCCACTGCACTGGATAAAAACAGACCCGTGCAAGGAAGTATTTCTTGTGTAAAGAAGTATTTTTATGAAGGATCTGTCACCAAGCTGGTTGGGATGGTTTTGCCTCAGCAAAGAATATTTTCTCTTGAGAAGAAATACCTCAAGAGCAGCTTAAATACTGTGATTTCATATGGTGCCTTTATTTACAGTGTGGCATTATCTTTAACAGCATCTATTTATAATGATCTCTGCAAGATAATAAACAGAGATATCCTATTAAGAGGGACCCCAGGGTTCAGCCAACAGCAAGAGGGAGCCTGCCAAAAGAGCTAGGTGGCCTTCTTGCAGCACAAAACAGTGCAGATGATGATGTTTTTTTGAGTCCTTATATTGCTGGCTTCCTATTCAAATAAATAAGCATTAAAGGTGCAAAGAGAAGTTTATTGATGTATGTGCAACTCCATGACAATTGGGGGTACTCCAGAGGGGGAATGGTACCACTCACCTTTTCTCACCAGGCAGCTCCATAGGAGAAAAGCAAATTTAAATGTTTGACATTGAAGGGTCCTTTCCAACCCAACCCATTCTGTGTTTATTGAGGTAAAAAAGAATTCTATTATTTTCTTGAGAAAGCTTTCCTCCCCTGTAGCCACCCATCATTGTCCTTCACCTTCCTCATACTGAGGCTGAAGATGTTGGGATGAGTTTTGCCACATCACAACCACTGGGGCCAGAGCTCACCTCCATGTTAGTACTTTTTCTTGTCAAAAAATGGGAAAAAAAGGATTAATTTCTGCCCAGATATAGCCCACCTACAAGGAAGAAGCTCCTGGCCACACCAATGATGTTGTACTCTGAATGCTGCCACGTTTCCAAGGACAGAGAGAGGCAGCACCCATGAGGAGTAATGATTTTTTTCTGGGATTTCCATGCTTTTGGGGCTGGGAGGTCTGCCTTCTATTGCATGGCTCTTTTCCTTCCTTCCCTGAGTCCACCCCAGCTAAAAAAGAGTTTCAGAAGATGATCAGGCCCTTGGGGCAGCATCTGTGACAGATGGAGGCAGGGCTTGGAAACCTGTCTGCAGCAGACAGAAATCCCTGTGTTAAGCCAAGAGGAGGGTTCCCCAGCCTGCCCATACAAACAAATCCTTTTTCATACAAACTCCTGCCCAGAAAGCTCAGTGCCCCCCACCAGGGGGAAAAGCCCATCCTGTTCCAGTGCCCGATGGATGCCATGTCCCAGCAGAAAGCTTTCCAATCCTTTCATCATGTTATTTATTGCTTTGTTCCATTCACGGGGGGAAGAGATGGTTTTACCCAACATCTTCCATTTTCAAAGCCAAACAAGTTGCTATAAAGGCCTCCTGTGATTGCTGGGGTTTGTGTGTGTTACGTGTTTGACATCCTGAGCCGTGGCTAAATGTGTCTGTAAGCAGTAATTATGAGCCTGTCTTGCACAGGAGGTTGGGTTTTAATTACAGCCCTAATTCAGCCATGGACAAGCCCCTTGGATCTGCTGCTCTTTAGACTCAACAAGTCCAAACCTTCTGGAGACCTTTACACACAGCACTTTTTACTCAGCACCATCCTTAATACCAAGGTCATCTGGGAAGGAGGGCAAGAGTGTTCCACAGAAAGGTGGCTCCTGCTGTAATTGCTAGAAATTTCCAGCCTCAATTTAAGGGCATCCTCAAGAAGATCTGCGAATAGTAATCCCCAAATGCTTAATAAAAAGTCCCAGCCTGCAAAACTCTCTGTACCAGCAACCTGGGAGTCCTCAAAGGGGGAAGTATGATGCTCAAGGATGTCTGAAACCTGCCTGCTGAGATGCTGGGGTGGTCCTGGGGGTGATCCCTAAAGAAAATTTCTAGCTGTGTTCCAGCCCTGACAATACCTGGTTCTTTTCTCAAGAGGTTGTGTGTGAACATTAACATAATATATACTATATATTTTTATGCATTTATATATTATATAGTATATATTATATGATTTATATTATGTGTGTTAGATAATTATTTATTATATGCAATATAGAATCATAGAATCATAGAATCATAGAATCATAGAATCACAGAACTGGCTGGGTTGGAAGGGACCTCAGAGATCATCGAGTCCAACCCTTGAACCACCGTTGCGGTTGCTAGACCATGGCACTCAGTGCCACATCCAGGCTCTTTGGAAAGATCTCCAGACACGGAGAATCCACTACTTCCCTGGGCAGCCCATTCCAATGCCTGATCACCCTCTCCAGAAAGAAATTCTTTCTCATCTCCAACCTAAACTTCCCCTGGCACAACTTAAGACCCTGCCCTCTTGTCTTGTTGAAAGTCGTTTGGCAGAAGAGCCCAACCCCCCCCTGGCTCCAACCTCCTTTCAGGGAGTTGGAGAGAGTGATGAGGTCTCCCCTGAGCCGCCTCTTCTTTAGTCTGAACAGCCCCAGCTCCCTCAGCCTCTCTTCATAGGATCTGTGCTGGATCCCTTCACCAGCCCAGTTGCCTCCTTTGGACCTGCTCCAGCACCTCAATCTCCTTCCTGAGCTGAGGGGCCCAGAACTGGACACAGGACTCAAGCTGTGGCCTCACCAGGGCTGAGCACAGGGGCAGAATCCCTTCCCTGGACCTGCTGGCCACGCTGTTCCTGATACAGGCCAGGATGCCACTGGCCGCCTTGGCCACCTGGGCACACTGCTGGCTCATGTTCAGCTTCCTAATATAATGTATTATATATTACTATATATGATTATATATTAATCCTGTTTTCCAAAACTCCTCTTCAAGATGAGCTCAGTCCTCCCCAGCTCCTGAAATGCCTGAAAAAATAATTAAAACCTTCACTTCTCAGTTGCAAACCAGCAGTGAGAGCAAGCAGGGAATGGCAGCCAGCTCAAGGACATCATCTCAGCTATGGGGGTGCTGAAATGTGCTCCATATCCAGGGGGTCCAAGTTGTGCCTTGGGAACCTGTGAAGCGTAAGATGTTAAGACCAGGAGATTTTAAGATGGGTTTGAGGGGGATTTATGACCCTGGAGACTTCACTAAGTCTTTCCATAGGTTTCCCTGCAGTTCCCATAACAATGGAGACTGAATTCACAGCTCGGCACTAAAAACTTGGACTTTCCTCAAAGAAAATGGAGGAGAGAAAAAAAAAGATATCAAACAGATCAAAACTGTGTTTGCTTTCACATCAGAAATCAGATGGTGGCAAAGGCCTTGGAAGAAAAAAGGTTTCAATCTTTTCCTCTTACCGGTGTCCAACCTGTAATGTGTCAACATCTCCAAGAAAATACTCACTCAGTGACCTTCCTATTCTCCCCCTTCAACTGGAGGCTGCTGCTCATCATAAAACTGTTTTCTCTTTGTTATTTCACATGATAGATTTGCAGGAGAAGCAATTGCATTAATACAGACTTAATTGCTTTGCTGGGAAGAATTGCCTTTAAAAGATATTTTTATTGAGGAACTAAAATGACCTAAATTCCCCCTACAAACCCCTCCTCCTCTACCACATGCAGCCCTGAAATCCATTTGCTGCATGACTTGAAGTATTAATTCTTTTTTTGGGTAGGAGGTAAGTTTATAATGTGGCTGAAAGGACACTTTTCATCTCCTAGCCAATGGTATCTATTTATTTATTTTATTATTCTTTTTTTTTTATAATTTTTTTTTTTAAATGAGCCTCCAGCTGAAGTCTAACACTTGACTTTAACAACTGCTGAGGAAAACTTATTAGCAGGGTGATCTATGGTATCTTTTTACTTCCCAGATGGGGTCTAGTTCAAAAGCAAGTGAGCTCTCAAGTAGCCTGTCCTTAAAAAATAAAAAAATAATAAAACTTGACTTCAAAACAATGGTAATGTACCTTTAGGCTGCTGTCCAGATCACGAGGGGGGTTAGGGAGAGGCAAAAGATGCCCTGAAATACACGGGTGAGCTCCTACCCACAGCCCTTCCTCTGCAGCCACTGCAAAAACACTCAAGAGCTGCTCAAAAACACAGCAGCTGAGGGGGTTTGGCCCTTGTTCCCAGGGGGAATAAATCCTTAAAAGTTGGAATTAGTTTTATTCTGACCAGGCATAAATACCCAACTATCCCCCAGCAGTGCAAATTTGGGAGTCTTAAGACTTGGCACAGAACTTGCCAGGTAAAAAGGGGATTGATAGGTTCTAACTGATCATAGAATCATAGAATCCTAGGGGTTGGAAGGGACCTTGAAAGATCATCTAGTCCAACCCCCCCTGCCAGAGCAGGGCCACCTAGAGCACATCACATAGGAATGTGTCCAGGTGGGTTTTGAATGTCTCCAGTGAAGGAGACTCCACGACCCCCCTGGGCAGCCTGTTCCAGGGCTCTGTCACCCTCACAGTAAAAAAATTGTTCTGGATATTCAACTTGAACCTCCTGTGCTCCAATTTACACCCATTACCCCTTGTCCTATCACTGGTCACCACTGAGAAAAGCCTAACTCCATCTCCCTGACACTCACCCCTTACATATTTGAAAACATTGATGAGGTCACCCCTCAGTCTCCTTTTCTCCAAACTAAAGAGACCCAGCTCCCTCAGCCTTTCCTCATAAGGGAGATGTTCCACTCCCTTAATCATCTTAGTAGCTCTGCGCTGGACTCTTTCAAGCACTTCCCTAACTGATGTTTGACACATTGGAGTCATGTTTGCTATTTTCACCTAAAAATCTCCTAACTGTTTATTTGTCATTTAGAAGTCATTTACAAAGGCAAGCATTGCTATTAAAAATGTCTACTGCACACAGATTTCAGATACCTGAACATTTGGATGATTTATTTGCTCTCTGCTCCTATTTCTAAATGAGCTGACACTACTTTTTAAATTTATTTCATTTTTTTTCTCTATCATTTTTATCTTTTAGAGACAGAAGATTAAGTGCAGCATTTAAGGCCTGGAATACCTGTGGGTTTGTGCCAATATTGTTGCTTACAGAGGTGCCAATCTTTACCAGTGCTGCTATAAAATCAAACCTTAATGTGCTGTGTCCATTTTACAGGGGAAAAGAAATTACTTTAATACTCCCAGTTAGCATCAGGTCAAGCTCCTGTTAACATCCCATCACTGCAGCATCTCTGCCTTCTTCTAAATATTAAATGCGAGTTTTTAATTCAATTTATAGTTTAAATTAGGATCTTTGCAGAAAATTTAAAAAGAAAACGAGAAAAGGAAGAACCAGTCCCATAAACAGAGTCCCAAACTCTGCCAACCCAGAGCTGCCCTTGCAAGCTCACCCTGGATGTGCTGTTTCACACGTCCCTTACAGCAGAACAGTTCCCTCCTCCCCATTTGCAGGGATAATCTGCACAGATAGAACAGTCTGGATGGAATTCTTATTCCATTTGAAATGCCTGGGTACATTTGCAGCCAGCCTTTTCCATCTGGCAGCTAAAGCTCTGAATGCAGCCAGTCGGATGTTTCCATCTGGCTCCCCCCACATTTTTCCACCATTGGGCAGCATTATAAGACATTTACCACCCAGCCCTAGAGAAATCTGTTGTAAGGCTCCTCAAGAGCTGCCCTTTCACTTCTCTCCCTCTTTCCTAGCTGCTGAGATGGGAGAAATCCCCCTTCACATCCTCCAAGCACTGGAGGGAGATGGGGTCATGGGTCCCACTCTACCTGGAAGGTTGACTCTGCCTCTTGTAAGCAGCTTTATAAAAAATACCAACTCGGTCTTTTTGCTTCCCTTTCTGCCTGTAATCTGACATAGCTGGCTCACTGGAAAAGATTTTTCTCCTTCCTATCCTCTCCCCTTGGAAAAGGGGGCAAAAATAAGCAAGAGGAGAAAAAAAAAAAAAAAAGGAAGAACCAGGACAAGAAGAAGGAAGTGGAGTCAAAGTGTGGCTGCTCAGCCTAAGAATGCAATTCAGACAGAAAGTTCCTGTCCAGACCTGGGAACAGGACACAGAAGGACAATTTTCACTAAATATGTCTGTCTGTTGCAAACAAGTGACTTTCTAAAGCAGTTCCATTTCTGAAGGGTTTTGAAAAATGCCAGGGACACGAATAAGTAATTAGTAGTGATTTCCTTGTGCCATTTACCCCCTGTGGGTAAGGCTACAAATCCTCCTATATTGTTGCAGGGAATTCAATCTGTGTCTCTCGAAGTAGAAACATCCCATATTTCAATTCTTCAAGCAAATTTGATGAGCTCAGGCTGTGTGGTGGATTCCTTTGTCTGCTGAGAACCCAAAGATCAGAGTGGGAGAAATAACTTTTTCTTCTTTTCCATTTTTTTTTTTTTTTTCATCAGGAAAATATAAATTTAAAATAAAAACTCACATTCTTGTAGCAGCACAAATAGTTTTTTTCCCATAGTATGGATCTCCCATATATCCATAGAGACATAAGCTGTGTTTCTTCCTGGATGAGAATGGATACCAGGTATTTGGAAGGACACAGCAACACCAGGCTGTGGGTTTGGCACTTTGGTGGGATGAGGATGGAAATGCATGGGAAGACACGGAAACCATCCAGGGGGTATGGAGGGATCTGGAAGGCACAGAGCTTTCCCACAGCACAGCAAAAACCAACATGCATCCTCAGCAGGATGTTTCCAAGAAGGCTTTTAAAGGTTGCTGCAGAGCTATTGAAACTCCTTCTCATTTAACCCTGCCAAGAGAGACAACACCCCCAATAACCTTTGATTTTATACTGCCCTTATTGAAGTTAGTGGTAAATTATTTTTTTTATTCTTGCAGTGGAGTTCATGACTCCATAAGTATACAGAGCTCAGAATTACAGCAAGAGCAATTTCAATAAAAATGTCTAAAATATATTTTCTAGGCTTGTCAAGGCTATAATCTTGGTGTCCTCCAGAGCTGTAAGTGGTTAGGAAAGCTCAGGAATTTACCCAGGACCAAATCTGACCTCTTGCAAGTCTCCAGTGGGTACAGGGTTGGGTGCAAACACCACATGTGAAAGAAGTGTAGGTATTTTACTGTGTATGGCTTGTTCTTTAACTTCTGCAAATTATCAGGACGATGAAAAGCTCTTTGTGAGCTAGGAAGTCCAAGTGAGACTTGGTACATTCCCCCTGACTTAGTTAGCCTCGGACTAATAAAAACAATAACAATAAAAATAAACCCCCAAATGAAAATGGCTGCTAAGCTCTGTAATCAATTCTTCCCTCATTGTAAATCTTGTGTGGTCTCATTTCTGTTCAGCGTGGAAACAGGAAATGTTGTTTTCAAAGGACCTCTTACAAGGGACCTCTTTGTTTTTTGTCCGTGCAACATTTCACACAACGAGGCCTTAATCCTGGATTAAGTAGGTGCTACTGTAACACAGCAACTAATTACACCATGTGTGAGAGAATTATTATTAATGAGCATCAGGATAATAAAAAATCCCAATGTCAGTTAGGGGTTATTAAGTAGAAGAGCTTCACCTTGGAAAGGGTTTCTCAGGAAATCAGGCCGTGTGCTTTCCAGAAATATACAGGAAACAAAAAAAGAAAAATCCATGTCCAGGGATACACCATGAACCCAGTGGCTTCCATTTCTGCTTTTCCTCTGGGATCTCATTTAAAGGCTTTGTGTTGGTCCCGTCACGTTGTGGAGAAGACAGATCTGCTGAGGATGCTCCTGCTGATGCCTACAAGGTTTTTGTTGGAAGGATGAATTTTCATGGAAAATATCCAGTCCAGATAGGATAAAATAGCCCAGGAACCAAGCCTCTTCTCAACCTGGCAAAGGGTTGTTCAGAGCTACCCTCAGTGGAACTTTAAATATCTGAATCTCTTTCCCTAATAAATTACTTTCCTAATAAACTGCTACCATATGTAAATTCTAACTGTTTACCAGCTCCATACCCACCCAGAGCTGCTCACTGGGGCACTGCTACCCTTGTACACAGCACACACTCACACCACTATAAAAAGTAGCAGACTGTGTCCCTTTAATAAATTACACCATAAATTTTACAGACTTACCCCGGTGACTTTTTAAATCTTGCTTTGGTTACGCAACCTCATCTTGCAGTAGGAAACATCTTTCAGATGTTTAGGTTAGAGGAACAGAATTTCATCCCCTCGAGTTGTTTTAAAGTGCAATAAATAAATAAAACGTGCCCTCTCTTCAGAGTGAAATATGACACAGACAAAAGGGAGACAAGCAGCTTTGATAGCTGATAAAAAGGGGTCAGTATTTCATTTTCATTTTATGCATGATCTGGTTTTTGTCTTAAAAATCTAGTCTCTGTGGTCATGACAAATTAACTTTAAAAAGTGAAGGGCTTAAAAAATTGTTTTTCCCTGAAATCTTCTAGTCTGAGCATTAGGAAGAAAATAGAATCAATATATTTCAATAGTGATAAAAGAGTCACACCCAGAAAGAGAATTCCATTAAGCATCAGAGGCCAGGACCTGAAGATGGGTGGAAACAGAAAGCCCCAAAGCCAAAAAGCCCCTTATGTGATCTTTGTTTTGTGGTCTCCTTTTGTGCCCTTCTGTCAGTCCTGTTGTGAACATGGACCAGGACTTAAAACAGCTTCTTCTGCCAATATGGTGATAAATTTGGAGGTTTTGGATGAGCCCATCCTGCCTTGCATGACTGCTACCACAGCTGTTTAGGGCAATGGCCACGCTAGTAGGAATACCTCATGGAGAACCAGGAGTTTGTGCTGACTCCAGAGGGAAATGGAAAACCTATGGGAACCTATGGAACCCAAGACTGAGAAGAACTGGTGTCACAACAAAGAAGATTGGCAGACCCAAAGCATCACTGACACCAAGGTTCAGAAACACTGTAAGCCCAATTCAAACCTCAGAAGCCCCCATAAGGACCACGCTTGGGTTTGACCACAATTTTTGAGTTTTTCAGGAGTAAACACCAGCTCTTCAGCCATCCATGGGGGAATGCCACTATTTTGGTGACTTTCAGCATTGCACTCCATCCTGCTTTTCATTCTGCTGTGGTTTTGTGGGCAAGGTTTCTGGGCACAGGTCCCAAAAGGAGGGGATGTTAAGTGCTATTTAGGATGGAAGGGAGAGAGAAAGGAAAAGCCACTTTTTAAATACCACTGTCCACCCAAACACGTGTGAGCTCCCCCCTAGGGGTGAGCATGGCACCACCACAGCCTTCCAGGGGTTTTCCAGTTTTTTCGTGGGTTTTGACCATTATCAACAATATAATTTTAAAAATGGTGCCACTGCCAGTGGGTTTGCCTGTAATTTAATAAATGCAGGGAAGCAATTTTCTTTTTTTTCTTTTTTTTTCCAGAAGAAATGAAAAATGAAACATTTATCTGAGGAAGGTGGAAAAACTGAAAGGAAGCAGAAGACATGTTAAGGACCCTCATCATTGTTTCCATAAGAAAATCTAAGAACCACAAACAACCCAAGAAAAACCTTTGAAAAGACAACAAAACTGGAGGAATTGCTAGTGAGGAACTGAGAAGCATGGGGGAGAATAACAGCAACATAAATGAGCTATGTATCACCTCTGGGTTTAGCCTGACTTGTCCTCATCCCCTTCCAGCCAATGGACTATCAAAAATGGTTCTGAAAACCATATAAAGAGCATTAGAAGACCTGGGATGGAGAAGTAACCCTCAGGACCTCTGCAGATGATGCAGTTCTACCAAAGTTGTGAGCAGTGATCAGCTTTAAACTCCCCTCGTCCTCTGAAAAGCACCCAGGTTTTTAGCAGCATCCCCCAGTGCTGGCCTTGGGCCATTTTGCTTTGCTTTAGCTGAATAAAAGGACCTCACCTGGGTTCTAAATTCTGGCCTTTGATTTAGCAGAGGGATGGATTTGGGTGGAGAGTTGGATTCCTGAATTTCATGCCCCTTTGTTTACTTTGAGAGTGAGCTCAGGGCTCCCTTTGAGTTCTGCTCTGTGCTTTTTCAGTTTCTGTGTCCTTTCTGTGTGCTGTACACAGTAGTTGGACATGGTCTGTGGACCTCTGGAGTTGTTATTTTTCATCAGGAAGATGGCTTTTAGCTGCAGGGGTAAACCTCACCCCATGCTGGGCAAATGTTGGGTGGAAAAATATTTCACAATAGGAAACAAGTTGGAATAAGTCAGAAAAGAGGAAGTCAACCAATCCACTGTGCTGTTTGGTCTTGGTGTAATATTTCAAAGTTGCCTGTTTTGAAATTATTAGACCACCAAAAAAGTGAAAGGCTGCCAAAAATTACTGTAAAAGGTAATAATTGTTAATAACTTGGCATCTGCTTGCTCATTTGAGCTGCATGGTTTTGGCATTCATTAAAGACAACATTGTAAGCAAATAAAAGAGCAACTGCCTGGCACATAAAATTTTTAACCACATCATAACTAAATATTAAATGCGAGTTTTTAATTCAATTTATAGTTTAAATAAGGATCTTTGCAGAAAATTAAAAAAAAAAATGAGAAAAGGAAGAATCAGTCCCATAAACCATCAGCCACAACAAGATTTTAAAGAAATAATTGCAGTGTCCTTGACCTTGAAATGATCCTTTTTCTGAATTAGCACAGGAATTTAATTAAAGCTTCAGAAAAAGCTTTCATTTTAGATTTAAGTTACCAAATATTTAGAGATCCAGTGGCCAGGCAAGCCAATGGAAACATTCCTCTTCATTTCAGTGAGCTTTGGATCAGGCCCCGCACAGCTTTGGGTATCTCATTTCACAGGATGGACCCAAGGTCACTGCAGGAGAAAATGTTCTCCCTTAACCCAGCATTAGCTGAGGGGGTGCATCCCAGGGACCAGGAGGCACTTGCATAGCAGGGACAAAAAACAGGGAGAAGGGAAATCTAAGCTTCATCTTCATTCACCTTGCCTTGCCACTACTCTGGGGTACTTTCAGATGTCGTGTGATGCTCTGAAGTCTCTTTCTCTGCCTTTTCCAACAGATAAAGACATTCTGACCTGCTGGCAAGGTCAATAAATCTCTATACCCAGGCACTGCCAGAGATGCAGCACTCATGCTGAGCTTTTATCTCCTTTCTCTCTCCAACAGAGTTGCAGAAGTTACAGCTCTAGAACTTCAGAGACTCATCCAAAGGTCGCTGGAGTCAGGGGACACCTTTTCTATTGACTTCAGTGGGCTTCAGACCAGGTTCTTACTCACCATTATCCACTCAGCATTTACCAGAAGTGATATCTGAAGCCTCCAGCAATTTCCTGTTCCCAGTATAGGGTAAGTGGTGATAGCTGGGGTGTCATCCAGTGGTTACATTTCTGACCTCTAAATGAGCTCCTCCATCCCAGTCCAGCAGCTCCAGGAGCTACTCTTCACATCCCAGTATGAAGAAGGGGGGGGGGGGAAAAGCTGCAAGCAGTGCATCTTTCCTTATTCATCCCCTTTTTATCATGATCCCAAGGAAAAGGATACTTTTTAGAGGGCTGGGAATAATAAATAGTAAAATAAATAATAAAATAAAATAAAATAAAATAAAATAAAATAAAATAAAATAAAATAAAATAAAATAAAATAAAATAAAATAAAATAAAATAAAGATGGTCTTTCTAAGGTGCTGGTGAAATCCCTACCCACTTTCTCAAGTCAGGTTCCCAATGAAGTGTATGGCAACTTTGCTTGGGTCAGGACAAAATAAGGACAAAGAGGGCAAGGAGCCCTCAGTCCAGGGACACAGTCAACAGAGTCATCTTTCAGAAGAAATTTCTGCCCTCTCAAAAGGATCAATGTCTTCTTTTGGTTCAACAGAGGCCTGGTTTATTACACAGCTTTTGTTTTTATTAGTGAAATGCACTAAACTGTTTTCTCAAGACTTGCCAAACAGCTTAAAAACGTAATACCATTAAATTTGAGGTCCTACTGGGAAAAGTAATACAAACTTAATTAAAGTTACCCAGAGTTTTCTCTTTCTGCAGACCAATGCTCCACTGGGTTGGAGTTTGCTCGTAAAGCAACTTCCTTACTCAGTGTGGTGGCAGGGCTCAGGCTGGAAAGGGTGATGCAATTTGTTGAGGATTGCCAAGATGGGAGATAGCAAGAAGAGAAAGGAGGAATGAGCACCAGAAACAGCTGGGGGGAAAAAAAAAAAGTCTATTTTCTTCCTCTGGTGTAAAACATTCCAATTTTCACATTAAGCTTCATGGCATCCCTACAGGTTTCACAGGGGAGATAGCTTGATGTCTCCAAAAGAGGCTCCAGAAAAAAAAGCTACAAGGGTCAAATATTAATCTTTACAATGCAACCTTTGCAGCTTTAATCTCTGCAATATTTCTTTTGTAGCTTTTTGTTGTTTCTACCCTTTCTTCCCCAAGATTCCCTCTTTGGGATGTTTCTTCTACACATGGCAACCACCTCTCTCTGCTGGCAGGAGCCTGGTAGGCAGCAGGCATGAGATTTAAGGGTCCAAGAAGAAGGATGAGCTTCATCTACAAGAGCCAGAGACAGCATTGCACCCCTGATAGGGGAGCAGGGTGAGGTGATCCATCAATTGCATCCCCATGCCTCAAGTTGGAAACAAAGCTCATACCCCAGTCTCCTACAAAACAATAAATATTCCCAGGTTGTTTAGGGTGAGTGTGAGATTATGGCACCTGATGTTTGGCCAGGTGGATAATTTGATATTTTAGCCATCAAATATTTGCCTGATGGTTTCTGCTGGATGCTTGTCCTAGGACCTACTGAAAAAGATGGGGTGCTCCACCCCAGAGCTGAAGCATTTCAGTGGGAGATGCAAAAAACCCAACCAACCAAAAGGTTTAATTCTAGAGATGAACTCTGACATGTAAACAGACAGATTACAGAAAAAGGTCCTTTCTGGATGTCACCTTTTTCATCTTGGCATATGCTGGGCAGAGGAGGGTAGAAATGTGGCAGGGCCACTGAGATGTACACTGGGAATGAGGGCAACACAACTGAGTGGTCAAAAAGTCCAGGATGCCATTGACCACCATTCCTAGGATGAACAAGAAAGAAGCTGTAGGAGACTCTGGGAAGATTCAAGATACTTTGTGGTGAGTTGTTCTGAGGTTTTGCTTCATCCTGATCCTCCATCTGCTGAGCAAAGCTCACTTCTGCCTCAAGCATTGTAATATGCTTGCTGTAGTCTGAGAGAGTTTCTGACATGGAGTGTTAGCATTAAAAAAAAAAAAAAAAAAAAGGAAAAATGTCCATAATAGGTAAATTTTTAAACCAGAACTTGTTCATATGCCTGCTTTTCATCACAAGCCTAAGGGATGAGTTTCCAAGCCATCCATCCTGCAAGGTAAGAGCTGGTGATGAATGCATCCATGGAAAGTTTAACCTAAAAGTTATTGAGTTAGAAGTCTGCTGCTCAGGTAAGCAAAACCAAAGCTTTCTTGGGATCTATTTGTCCAGTTAAAACTCCATAAATTTTGAATTGTATGTTTCAACTGGGTTGTTTTTTTTTTGTTTTTTTTTAGCAGGAGTAATGAATTATTTAATTTAAGCAAGACTTAAGCAGAAAATAAGCAAACAGCAATGGAGGTGACATTCAGCAGTGGATTAAAAGATTGCAACACCTTTTTATTTGTGTAGATTTTTTCTATTGTTACCCATTTAAAGCAGATACCTGTAAGAGCTCCAACCAGTATTTTCCTAGACATCACTATTTCTCAGTTTGTGCCTCTAAACATATCCACAGTATCTTGCACTTACCTAGAGTACTATTTTGCAGAAAAAGAGCTCCAGTGCTGCTGAGGCTGAGATGGTTTTTTAATTGATGGGATGGAAAGCAAAATTATGTGGCCTTGGCCAACTCATTTCATCTGTTCCTTCTCTCCCAAATTCTGATTTAACTCTGCTGTGCTCCCTGAAGGCAGGGAAAGAAGCTGCCTTCAGGTCTGCTTGGGAAACACCTGGGTGAGGGTATAAATAAGGGTGAAATATTTGCTCTGAATATATTCTGGGATGAATTTCTCATGGAGAAGTAATTCAAGGAACTTTTTTTTTTCCTTGCTGCCACCTCATGGAAACTTGTGGCATCAGCAGTGGCAACTGAGCTTTGTTTTTCACCCAGCAGCATTTAGCCACAAGTCCTGTGGAGAGCACTGCATGGTGTCCCCGTGTTGATAAGAGGGACAAGAATAGCATGGAGAATTCACTTATTTTCTAAAAACTGCACTGGTTGTTATCACTTTATCTTTTATCCAAGCCTGGGTAACACCAGACATGACCAGGACTGAAAATCCCCACGTCCTTGTCTGCAGGGACACTTCCTGACATCTCTCTCTTTCCACTACCCCTGGAGAACAACAATTTGGGGGGATTAAACTACGCCTACATGGAAAGTTCCCATTTCCTCCTGAAAACAAGAAGGAAAAAAAAAAAAAAAAAAAAGAAAAAAATTGCAAAAAAATAAGGCTCTTGTCTCCTCTCTGTTCCATGGCTGGGGCAGGTTCCCGCTTGCGCTATACTGTGGCCCTCGCCTTGGCCAGCTGCCCAAAACTCCCGTCTGTTTTCCAGACAGGAAATATGAATCAAAATAACATGACATAAAAACAGTAATTAGCTTTTGTGTGTGAGGCTGGTAAGGCTTTAATGAGGAACAGGCTTGTAATAAAACTCTTGACTACTCTCTCCCAAACTTACTCTCTCCCTCGCTCTCCTTTTCGGTTCCTCATTTATTTTCTCGCAGGGAGAAGTGAGGAGAGGCAAGAGCACTGTCTATAAATTGATCCTTCACACCTTAGCTTAATTATCAGGGAGTCTGTAAATGTTTTGACACTTTTTTCCATTTGTTTTGGGCTATTTTTCTCTTCTCCACAGTGCTCATCTTTCCCTGTGATCCTTCAGTACCTTTCATGGCATCTTAAGAGCTCAAGCTTGAGCAAGGGCTCAAGATTTTAATGAAAATGTGGGATCTAATGGGTCACCTGGGACTACCAAATTTTTTCAAATATTTCTTCTGGATAGTTGCTTCATCAAGTGATCCAGGTCAACTGTGGTGTTTCCAAGCATCTTTGAGCCTTTGAGCAGAGTGAAGGATGTTGTGGAGCAGCAGGTTCACCATGAGGCCAAGGGAGCTGTGCCAGCACCAAAAGGTCACCTCATCTAACACCCTTTGCACAGAAAACTGTGATCCCAAAAGACAAACAGCAGCTTCAGCTCCTGGTGGGCATGGATGAGTTTCATTCCTGTGGGAAAAGGCTTCAAGTTGTAGTAATAAACTCTTGTTTCAAACCTGGCATGATGCAGCCTCAGATTAATGCATGGAAGGAGACACAGGAGCAGCACTGCCAGGAGCACATTCTGTGAGCACTCAGAGGTGCACAGAGGTTTGCAGATTCCTGGATTCTTTTTTCAGCAATGCAACAGTGTGCTTATAAAAACAGCTGTGCCTCCTTCCCAGCCAGATGTCTCCAGTGATGAGTGATACAATGTTAGAACTCTACAAGTGCTAAGAACCACCAAATACCCTACTGGTCTTGGTCCAGAGTATAAACCCTACTTTGATTCCACTTTCCCTGGTATAATCATAATAATATCTTTGTATAGACCCTGATGATTCTCTGTTCACATCTGTCTGCACGAGTGTAGGCTCCTCACTAGTTTTGATGAGTTGCCATTTAGAGGTGAAGCCCCTTTCTGGTCAGCCAGTGCAGAGATGCAAAGCACTGATGCAAACCAGTGGCTCAGTTTCTAGCAATGAGAGGTAAAACCTTTCTAGGATCACTCATCATCCATCCACACAGTGCCCTATTGGTAGATCTCATGGGCTTCACCCAGTGGGAGGAAAGAGGAAGGTTGTATTGCTGGTTGCAGAGGTTGTGGTCCAGTTTCCCAGTTATTTATGGGAACTTTGCTGTGGCAAAGCATGGTAATCATAGAATGGTTTGTGTTGGAAGGAACCTTAGAGATCATGAAGTTCCCAACCCCTGCCACAGGAAGGGACACCTTGGAGCAGGTTTCTCCAAGCCCCATCCAACCTGGCCTTGAGCACTTCAAGGGATGGGGCAGCCACAGCTTCTTTGGGCAACCTGGGCCAGAGGCTTAGCACCCTAACAGTGAATAATTTCTTCCTAATGTCTCACCTATGTAGCGGGAGGAGCCATTCTTGCTCCTGAAGCTCGACGAGCTGCTGGTCTCTTCCAGGACTCCAGCCACCACACAGCACTTCCAGGGTAGAAGTGTAGCAGGAAGAGCCTTTCTTGCTCCAGAGGCTCAACGAGCTGCTGGCCTCTCCATGCCTTGCACCAGAGTGAGCTGAGGAGCCTTCTGTGGGTGTGTGTCCCACCTTTATTGGCCCCCTGGTCTTGCTCATGCCCAATAGGGGCCTGTCCTAATCAGGCACAGGTGGACTCACACCCACTCACTGGCAATTCGAGGCACCTGGTTGACAATGTCTCTCTACACACCTAAATCTCCCTTCTTCCATTTTGAAACCCTTCTCCGTTGCCATATCAAAGACAAGACATCAGGGCCTGAAAACTGCATGGTGGAAGTGGCTGAAAAGAGGATCCAGAGGTGATCTGCTTCTGTGGAACCAAACATGGACCCTCGTGGAAAGCTTCATTCCATGGTGGGACTAAGAGCATGGCAGGAAAGTGTAGCTGAGCAATTAATTTACCAGCTGTGAAAGCACCTGGGATGCTGACAGAGAGTTTCCATGGCTTAGGCTTCTATCTCAAAGCCCAGCAGAGAAAATAAGTTCTGGGAGACTCAGCCCTGGTGAGGCCACACCTCGAGTCCTGTGTCCAGTTCTGGGCCCCCCAGTTCAGGAAGGAGATTGAGGTGCTGGAGCAGGTCCAAAGGAGGGCAACCAGGCTGGTGAAGGGACTCGAGCACAGACCCTATGAGGAGAGGCTGAGGGAGCTGGGGCTGTTCAGCCTGGAGAAGAGGAGGCTCAGGGGAGACCTCATCACTCTCTACAACTCCCTGAAAGGAGGTTGGAGCCGGGAGGGGTTGGTCTCTTTTGCCAGACGACTTTCAACAAGACAAGAGGGCAGGGTCTCAAGTTGTGCCAGGGGAAGTTTAGGTTAGATATTAGAAAGAATTTCTTTACAGAGAGAGTGATCCAGCATTGGAATGGGCTGCCCAGGGAAGTAGTGGATTCTCCGTGTCTGGAGATAATTTAAAAGAGCCTGGATGTGGCACTGAGTGCCATGGTCTAGCAACCACAATGGTGGTTCAAGGGTTGGACTCGATGATCTCTGAGGTCCCTTCCAACCCAGCCAATTCTATGATTCTATGAATTAAAATGGGCTTCAAAACTCTGAGTGCTGCTGTACATGTTAACATCAGATTAGATCTAGCAGGAAAAAAACCTTTCCCTGTCAATGTTTCACTGGAAAATGCCATCCAATGGAAATCAAGACTTCCGATCAGAATATGTTGTTGTCAGTGAAGTTTTGTTTCAGTTTTTAAAGAAAGAACTGTTTTGACTAAGTTGGAGTATTGTGTTTGGGCCTGGCTGGGGTGAAATGACTTGATTTTTTGGACTAACTGTCATTTCATAACAAAACTGATTTAATTTTATGCTTTGAATAATGTATGTTAAAAAGGAAGGCATTTTGTTCTGATTTTGTTTTATCAGCACAGACTAATTTAATTCACCCCAAATATTTTTTTTTAATGTGGTTGAAGAGCAAATGTGGCTTTCAAAAGTTTTTTTGCTGATTTGGAACAAAACCAAATTTCCAAATCTCAGAACTCCAAGTGGACTCCCAATGAAGTTCAACCCACTCTGTGGTGTAAAAGCAAGAAGAAAACCCACATAAAACAATCAAATTGATGTAGACATTTATTACTTGTGAGAGTTGTAAAAGCATCACATGGCTTTCTCATAAAAAGTCATAAACCCTATTTACAGTCCCTGCATTATTATTCTAGTAACTAAAACCAGGGACTCTATGAAGTGCACGAGTGTTCAGCAAACTCTCTCACAACCAGCTTGCAAAAGCAGAAAAAACTTACTGTTTTCAGAGCAGGGGGATTGTATTTTACGTGTATTTATTTACTGTGTTTACCTCTTACACTTAAAGTTTGGTCCCTGCCCAAAAGGTCAGAGCTATAATTATTTATACTTCATGATAACAAATGCAGAAATTAAATCAGTTAAGTGCACTCGTGTTATTGGGAAAAGTGGTGGTGTTTAGGTTATGTTTCAACATTTAGTAGGGTTAAGTGCTTCAGTAGGAAAGCTTAACCCTGTATACAATGGAGCATCCAACATTTATTGCCTGGGGCAGTGTGTGGTTACAGGTGAAATTTATTTGAAACGATCGTAAAGTTCATAAGGGACCTGAAAACCAAAACAGAACAACAAAATGATTCTACGAGGTTTTGGATCAAGTCCAGGCTTTTCCTATTCAGAAATATTGAAAGTAAATAAATAAGTAAATACATTTTTTAAAAAGAAAAAAAAAAAGGAAAAAAAAATTAATATTCATTTGTTGATCCATGTTTTTAGCTGGGTGAAATCAATGAAAAAAGGTCACCTCACCAAAGAGAGAGAGTTTGGTTGTCCTGTTAACCAGCAGTGTTGCTATTGCAAACACATTGTATTTGGGTGTTGTCATTTCTGGAATAAAGCACCAAAGCTTTGAGAGTGAAGCCAAAGCTTCCCTCAGATGTTTTAATGTGAAGAGCTTTTACACTGCCTGTAAAAATGACATCCCCCTCCTTCTTTAGGGAAAGTTCAAAGCCACTCCAAAGATGGATCAGCTGGAGATGTTTGGCTTTATTTGGGGTCTCAGTGAATCCACTCCTTCCATTGGCTTTGTAACCTACCCAACATGGACTTAAGGAAAATGATCCTCTTGACTGTATTGTAATTGCTGATGTTTTCTTGCTTTTATTTTCTCTAATTTATCATCCTTTACAGAGCCAACAAGTTCATCTAAGAGGGTGAGTGAGCTTGGGTGAGTGAGCTTTCCTTTTCATCAGTGGAAGATGTGGAGGGCTCCATCTCTCCCAGGCTTCCCACTGGTGTCACTGAGCTGGCAGCAGCATCACTCTACTCAGCTGCTGCAGCTTTTTATAACTTTGCAGTTGTTATTTTCAACTTTTTGCTTCTATACAGCACCCACACATCAGCCCAGGCCTAAAAATACTTGACTCCAGCCAATTTTCTTCTACAGATCTGGGAACTTGTGTCTGTTGACTGAGCTCAGCCAGATGCTGATTTCCAGAGTCTGAAATTCAGCTCAGAATGATGTCAAAAAAAAAAAAAAAAAAAAAAAAAAAAAAAAAAAAAAAAAAGAGGAAATACTGGAGGACAACCCTGGGTAGCTTATAGATCCATCACCACTCTCCCATGGATGCAGTGCAGTCCCAGCTCACTTCATCTGAGAGTACCCCCCCAAAATAACCTACAGTGAGCTGATCAAATTGTTTCTCTGGCTTCTAGGGAAGCTTAAAAGACGTGAAAACAAAAATTTAGTTTTAAAAATATTGAACCCATAGCAGAGCTCCTTACTTTTAGAGGAGATGCCCATTGGGGATGGTTTTCCCATCATCTTGGAGGAACCCAAAGGTAACCAACCATGCCATGTCCTCCTCTACTCTCCAACCCTCCCACAGCCTTCCCCGACTCATGGGGAAGAAGAGGGAAGAAGAAGGGATTCAGTCTTTATGATTCAGTTATTCTGTGGTAGAGCTTGGACGTGTGCAATATATTGAAAGCCTTTGGGAGGCCATCAAAATTTAATAGGGAAAGAATGTCTTGCTTTTCTTTTTTTTTTTTTTTCTTTAATTTTTACTTCCAACCCTTGCCGCCAAATGATTTGTTTGCCATTTTTATAAACACACCACAGGACCACTGGGGAGGGATGGGGACAAGAATAAACTGAGCTGACTGAGTCAGTCCCAGAACAGAAGGAGGGGTTAACCCCTCAAGTACCACTCCTGGGGATTTCCAGATGTTCAAGGATAACAACCAGGTCTGCCTGGCATCCTGCAGTGGGAAACTGCCTTTCCCTGGGCAGCAGGCCATGGTGAGGTAAGAGCAGTGGGTACATTGTTTGGGATCTCAGATCTCCTAGTTGCTAGGTTTGTGGTTAACTGTCCACACAGATAATATTTGGTAGGTAATCATTGTGCAGCTTTGGCTCTGCTCTCACTCTGGGTTTCTTAGAAATAACATTGGACATGGAGGTGTTTCCTTCTTGTGCCCTTTCTACCACTGGCGTTTCCTTTCCTCCATACTCTTGAGCTCCTCTTTGGCTCGTTTCTCTTGGAATTGCTCATCCAACTCTTCAGCCTTTTGAGTCTTCCAGGATTTTTAATATCACTTATTTAGCATTCCTTGCCACGTTTGCTAAGGCCTTGAAGCTTGTGTTTTTCTCCATGTGCTTCCTACCTAGAAGTCCCACTCAGTCACACAGCCTCCTCTTGTTCTGACAAACATCCCAATCTGTGCTTTTCCTCCTTTTTTGGTTTGTTTTGTTCCTCCTATTCAGGAGCTGCTCATCATATCCAATTGTTCACTTCAAGCCAGCATTTCTGAAGTCTTGGTCACCTGTCACACAACAAAACTCACCTCTTTCTAACTCCTGTCCCTCAGGGCCCCATTTCTATCTCTGTCTTTGCAGCACCTCTGTCAACACCTGCACCCTTCAAGCTGTCTTTTAAGCAGCTCTCTGATTTGACACCTCTTGCTTTATCTACTTAGTCTCTCCACACTAAACATCAGGTGTCAATTTCAAGACAGAACTTTATTTTATACTGAAATATTCAATAGTTCACCCTCTCTCTGCCTTACAACAGTTCCCTTTGAAATGCAAAGCCTCAAGTCTACTTTTCCCATGTTGATTTCTTTTTTATGCTTGGGACAAGAGGTATTCCTCTACCAAACACTCCACACTTCCTTATTTTTGCTCTTACTCCATTCAACATGGGAGGAATTTGCTACACACTTCCTTTTGGAGCTCCAAAAGCTACACAGCCCTAATGGAGCCTTGGACTCCTCACAGGTTGGCAGCACTGAAATCCCTCTCAGCATCCAGCAGGTTCCACTGGCTGCTTCAGCACCACCTGTTCTCCAACCCCATCTGCTTCTCCACCACAATTTATTTTTGTACTGATGGCAAAATACACTGAGAAAATAAAATGGTGTGCTTTTCATCTATAGTTATTTCCTTGAAAAGATGGCCTTGGAAGAGAGGCCTGAATGGGTCTTTACCTACGAATCACTGTCTGCAATGAGGCTGTAGCTCCAACTCCAAATCCTACACTGCCCAGAGGAGTTGTTCTTGTGTGTGTGCATTCAGATGGGCAGGGAAAGAGTGATGTTTGCGTCTGCCTTTGATTCAAGAAAAAGGAAAAAAAAAAAAAGGAAAAAAATAAAGGAAAAAAAGGAAAAAAAAAATAAAGGAAGAAAAAAAAAAAGAAGGAATATCATTATATGCAAAGGGGTGAGAGTTCCAAACCATGTTACACTTTGTGCAATCAGGGTTTTGAAAGAGAAGTCACTCAAGCTTGTCAATGCTGTTACATTTGCATCACTCTTACGGGAACTGTTCAAGTACAGAACATTAGGAAAAAAAAATCAACACACTCCCAGTGAAAGCAAAGTAAATGGGGGTGGCTTTTTGCTTCTTAGCACTTGGCCTGTCTTTGTTTCCCACCAGAGAGGCAAAGGGACAGGTACATGATGTGAGTAAAATCTCCTTCTTTGGAGAGCGTTGGAGATTTGGAAACCTCTTGTCAAACTTCATTTTCTGTGGTGTGTGTGTAAAGAAGTAGCAGCTTTCTGACAAGGAAGGAGAAGAAGTTTGCTCGGGACACAAGCCTGATGGCTCAAACCCTTGTCCAATGTTCTTTACACATTTGAGGGTCTTGGCACCCTGACTCCAGGCTCTGCAATCAATCTTCAAACTCTCCTCCCCAGTAGAGCCCCAGCTTTCTGCCAAGGCTGAAGGCTTTGGGGTTTTGTAAATCCAGATGTCTCTGTAATCCTTGATTCCTGTTAACCTCTTCACTTGAGGGCCTTTGGAATGATGAGAAAGGTTTTCCTAACAAGGCTGACAACCTGACAAGAATTGGGCCAGGTGAAAAGCAGACCCCGTGGGGGGGGGAGCTCTTGCTGAATTATTTTATTCAAGTCTGAATGTTAACATATGGATCCAGATTAGGCAGCTCTTTGTTCACATGTCTGAGTTACTGCCACAGAAAGATCTGTTTGGAAGCCATTCCTGCATCTGTTGTGATGTGAGAGAATCTGAGGAGCACTCACTCTGCAGACAGGCATGAACTGAGTTTCCTGGGATGAGGTGGGGTTGGATCCAGCTCTCTCAGCCATCAATGCAAGGAGTCCCAATGACTTTGCTGAAAATAGCTCAAAGGTAGAGTGTGATCCTTTCCATAAGGACCCTGCCTCATGCTATCTGCATGTCTTGTCATGCAAGCCTGAGCTCTGGACTTGATGTTAGAAACCTGTTTCAATTTGCTTCAGTTCCACTCTTGGAGAAACATGAGTCCCTGTACAAGCAGAGGGCAGGAGAAACAGAATTTTTTCATCATGTCTTGGCATCTGTCTCTCTCTCTTATTCCCAGTCTCAATACTTGGAACCATTTGTGGGTTTGGTTTTGTTTGGTTTTTTTTTTTTCCTTCTTTTTATTGTTTCAGCCATGACTTGAAAAGATCAAAGCCTGACGTTACTACTTAGAAAAAGGGATCACTTCCAACAGGGAATCCTGCAGAATATGAATGGGGAGGAGAAGTAGGTGACTGAAGCTTTTTGAAAGAACAGCATTAATCCTTGGGCCTTGCCTTGCACACAACCTTCTGCCTGAGGATGCTAGGGTTTGATTCTCCCTCCCTCCCTCCTGCTTGGGAATACTTTCATCCATGCCTAAACCTCAGGAGGACAACTTGCAGAGGACTGCCAGGACTGCTAGAGAGTGTGACTATGATTTAAGGAAAATCTTGGTCCACCTGAGAGTTTTTGTTGTATGCATTCATACATTTGTAATATGGCACTCATTTTTACATCTTTTTAGCCTGTCTACTTTGCTTAACCTAACGCAGAGCATTTGACTCCTTTATGGTAGGAAATCACAAGGAAAATGGACTCTGTGGAAGGGAGGAACCTGTTCTAGAGGAGCACTGGAGAGAGGTGACCAAGTGGTCCAGTACCTGAGCTGCCCCAGTAACCAACCCATGGCATGGCCCTACCAAAGGCTTCTTATGTGACCACCACTTGGACAAACTTGATGGAGGAGCTATGGCAAGTTTAGTTCTTGCTGTCTGAGATCTCACTGACCCTCCCTTGTCTTTCTGCCAAGGTATTCTCTCCAAGCAGCAAGTGCAGCAGGCATATTAGCATTGCAAGCAGCTGATTCAAGGGAAATGCTTCTGGGTTAATCCTTGGTGCAAAGTGGGGGTGATTTATCCTCCTTCAGCTGTACCAATGAGGGTCAAGTGGGAGGCAGCATGCAACCACAGGGCTGGGGACTGAATTTCAACTCTTTTCTCATCATTCTTTTGAAGTGATGGTGTTGCCAAGCTGTCTGCCCCCCCACTGTGTTTCCAGTTCTTTTACAGAGTTATCAGCATCATGATGGGCTTCACACTACACAACCCCCTCTGCAAGAGCCAAGAGGCAATTCTTTGTTTACTACTGATATAATTTGCACAGAAACCTCTCTTGCTGGTATTCCTCCTGCTTAAAAGAGAAGGGGGTCTTGTGCTTCAGGGTTTCCTCTGGGTTTGCCTCTGGAGGGGCTCTCATCTGCCTCAACCACTGCTCCAGCAAAAGCAGAGAGCAATGGAGAAGATCATGGTAATGCTGCAGAAAGATGCTACTGCCTTCTCATTTGCATATATGCAAATATACTATTTCATTTCCATCTCTCCCACCACCAGAGATCTTCCTTTCAGACACAGAGCTTTAGTGAAGCTGCTCTTCTAGAAAATAAAAAGTAGATGAGCAGATGCTAAAGAAACAGATAACCTCCTGTGAGAGGTCAAGGACGAGCCAGAGGATAAAGAACCATTTTTTCAATTTGCTATAATAGCAAAAAACTCTCTGACAGCTCCCAGTGGCTTGTGGCTTTATTACAAAGGCAGTTTTATACTTGCCTTGCCCTGGTGCAGGTTTTTCTCACAGGGTTGTGTGCTTTACACAGCTCCATGCTGCTTTACTGCATCTACTGCAGCCTTAGGTTCCCTTCACCAAAGTCCCCTTTGCCCAGCAGAACAAGCATCAGGCTAATTCATGTAGTCACCCTATTTAGACCTTGAACAATTTTTCTCAGCTATGGTTATGTACAAGGTCTAAATATTTTCCTTGTGAAGCACAAACACCCTTTACCCTTTTGCTTACAGACCCTCTTGAGGAGCTCACACGAGAAGCTTTAATCAGCACCATATTTTGAGGACAGTCTTTTTTCTTTCTATTTTTTCTTTTTTTTCAGAAAAAAAAGAAGTGGTCTGTGGTCCAGGCTCACATTTTTATTTTCATGTTGCCATTGACACACAGAATCCTGACAAGCCAACTTGTATTCATTTCCTTGATTGGCACCAAAAGTAAATTTACAGCTCGTGTTTCATTTCCAGTCTGCTGGTCTGAATTTCAGCTCCTTCGTGGAGTAGCTACAACCAGAAGAACTTGGAGGATGGGTTTGATTAATGAGGACCAGGCTGCTCAACTCATCTGGTACTTATTCTTCCTTTTTTTCCCTTACTTTCCTCCAAAAAGCTGGGATTACAGATAACCTGGACTGAGAGAATAAATAAATAAGTAAATAAAAATACATTTTTCAAGAGCTTTTTCAAGGGAAAAGGGGTTTTCTGCATGCAGATTGCAGCAGCTGTGGGTTTCCCCAAACCCTGGAGATTGAGGTGACCTTCGAGATAAATTGTGGGCCACCAGAAGCTAAATATGCTCCCTTTGGTTAGCTTGACATGAGTTATGACTCTGGAATGCTGAGGTCCTTGTTCTTGATATATTTAGGTATAACGAAGGGTTATAACATAAAATAAGATCACCAGATTGCAATCTGGCAAAATGAAGGCAGAGAAATGCTCCATGCCACAATGTCATGGAGCTACACTCAAACCCTGGTAGCTCATCTGCCCACAACTACAAAATCTGCAGGTTTTTTTTCTCTTTTTTCTCAAAACCCATCCTCAGCTGATTTGAAATAGCAGACCCCAAGCAGGGACACAGCACTGAGCCTGCCCTTCTTGTCACCCTCCTGTTGCTGGTCCCCAGATGCTTCCACTTATCATGACTGCATCCAGCTCATCCTGCTGGCATGAACAAGAAAAACAAGAAGCAAAATCATCCCTGACCACCAGAACTGGAATATAAAGCAGGACTCTGGTGTTCCAGCCAGGTGATCTAATGCTTAGAATCCAAATAAATGCTGAGGTTGCTCCTCTGAAGGTTTGTGACTATGAAGAAAACCATAATGAAGATCTTCTTTGGTGTATCAGGTGTAAATTTGTTCTGAATCTATCACTGGACTGGCTCTCATTTGTGTTTGGACAATAACCAGTGTCTTCCACAACCTATCCAAGGACAACAACCATGGTCTCATGCTACAAGTGGAGCCAAATCTGAACCATAAATAACAGTTCTTTGATTTCACAGCTACAGAGGCAGGCCTCAGCCTAAATCTAAGGGGGATTTTAATTTTAAAGGGTGATTTTTAATTTTAAAAACCTGGTTCATGCTCATGCCCAACATTTGGGCTGAGCCTTCATGGGAAGGCTCATACATTCTTTTCCCTGAATTAGTAAAGTTGCTAAAGTTTTCCTGAGCAGCTGTGACTGCAATACCTTCCCAAAGAGCACTGATTCTGACCTTGCATCTTGGAAATTAATCTTCTTCCTCACACTCCTGATCAGAAGAGTGCACATGGACTCCATGCTCATGTCACCAAATCAAACCATTGCCCTCAATTATGTTTTCAGTCTTCCAACACACGTTAGAAGCCTCAGACATGAGTGCAGACACAACTGTGTCAAATAGTTCAAGAAGACTAAAAAAACTGGTCTGTACCTGTAGCAGGAAGAGCCTTTCTTGCTCCTGAAGCTCGGCGAGCTACTGGCCTCTCCATTACCTCACACCAGAGTGAGCTTCTCTCTGTGGGTGTGTGTCCCACCTTTATTGGCCCCCTGGTAATAGGGGGCCTGCCCTAACCAGGCACAGGTGGACTCACACCCACTCTTTGGCAACTCGAGGCACCTGGTCTATCTTGTTTCTCTACATTTCCCCCCCTTTTTTTTTTTTCTCCTTACACTTATAGCTTACAGGATTTAACCCTAGCTTACAAACATACAAACATAGCTTTTCACAAAGTCTCTGCCTTTCCGAATTGAGTTGTTCTTCTCCCTCCTGTATCTGCTCTTCTCTTGGCTTCCCTCTGCTCAGGGGTTTCCAAAGAGCTTGCTGGTTCCTCATGGGATTACGGGATTTAACCCTTCCTCATGGGATTCCATACACGGGTTTTAACCCTTCCTCATGGGATTCCATCCTCCTGGCTTCCCTCTGCTCAGGGGTTTCCAATCCAAAGAGCTTGCTGGTCATACCTTTCAGGGAGAGTGTTAGCCCAGACACTTTTTCAAATCAGGGAGAATGTTCCTGTTGCCAGCTCCTCACACTGCTGCTTCTTTAGACATCTGTATGTTGCCCGCGTTCTCCACCAACTGTAGCAGGAAGAGCCTTTCTTGCTCCTGAGGCTCAACAAGCTACTGACCTCTCCATCACCTCGCACAAGAGTGAGCTTCCTCTGTGGGTGTGTGTCCCACCTTTATTGGCCCCCTGGTAATAGGGGGCCTGCCCTAACCAGGTACAGGTGGACTCACACCCACTCTTTGGCAACTCGAGGCACCTGGTCTATCTTGTTTCTCTACATGTACCTTCCTACTTTGCAAATCCAAGTAAAATTCAAAACTTTCATACTGTGTCCCCTCCAGCATCTTCATATATTGGCAAAAATCCCCAAGAACAGAGCAGTGTCACAACTGGGAAGATTTGTCCTCATTTGGCAGAAGTTTTTTTGTGAAAAATGAACAGGGAAAATATCACATGTGATGTGCAGAAGCATCTGTATCAGGCTGTTGGGTTTTTTCAGTGAGAAGAAAGAGGGGAAAAAGACATCTGGCCCCTGTTCACCTTTCTTCCTGTGGTGCCCAGAGGAGCCTTCGAATGCAGCACAGTGTGCTCCCCAGGTTCAGTTCTGGCCTTTGCCAGAACAGAACCAGATTTTGGCTTCTGGGCAGGAGAACAAGAGGGATGGGGGGCAGAACTTCTTGTCACAGGCAGAGCTGTGTGACTGTTTGCTCTGGCACACTGCCCTTTGATTTATATGAACTTGGAGCCATTTTTCACTGTATGGGGCCATCCCCTGGAGAGTCTGTTCCAGAAGGAAATCTGTCTGAGCTTTGATGAAAACTGTCATGTTGCCTCCCTCTCCTAATTCGCCCTGGGGATACGAGCCATGTGAAAAAATGCAGCCACCCACAAAAGGGTGAGATGAAATCCAGCCCCCAGCACTCAAACTCGCCAGCAATTTACTTCTTTTTTGCACCTCACATCCCTCCGGGTTGTCACTTACAGGAGCCAGGCAGCAGGAAAGGCAACAAAAAAGTGCTGGGGCCACCTAATCAACCATTTTTGTAGCCACTGGGCCTCCTGGTTTGGCTGGAAAAGAAGTTTTCAACAAGTTCAGCAAAGCAGAGCTACCACCCAGCAGCCATAAAGAAGGATTTGCTGCCGTGGCCATCTGCTGCTGGAGGCCACTGAACAACAGATGATTTCAGGAAAATGTTTGGCTTCTTCTTGGTAACAGCTCTAATCAAAGCCAAGGCAATCAGGAGATCATATGGTTTGGCTGGTGGGTGGCCTTAATGATTTTACCATAAAAGTCATTCCAAAAATACACCTCTCAGGCTCTCCATCTAATTCTGTAGCTTGATTTGTCATATAGGAACCAATATAGTAAGCAGGCAGTTATTAGTGGTAGGGCAGCAGCCTTAAAGCTGCTAAAATTGTCTTGGCATGAAGGCCACTGTGGTGCCCTTGTCTAAAGTCACACGGGAATCTCCATTTTTATGCTGTTTCTAATATTACCTCCTCTCAGAAGGAAAGCCAAGGAGACAGCATGTGCTACAGGTTCCTAGGATATTATATAAATATATATATATATGTATTATCCAAAGTCCTTTGGCCCGTGGAATATGGTCACCTCCCTCTTTGTAGAGGCAGACATGGGTCTCTCTACAGCTTTCCCAAACTTTTGGAGCTTTATGGAAAATGTGCTATGGAAACCATAAGGGCCATGAAGGACCATCTTGTGGAAGTCTCCCTGGGGACCCAGCCACAAAAAGGTGGCCATGATCTGGAGGATAACACCTAATCCACTGTGACATTGCTAATAATGCTAATAATAGCTACTAATTAGCTAGTAGCTAATAGCAAATAGCAGATAGCAGGGTTTAAGCAGGGTTTAAGCACAAACCCAGACTGTTTTGACACACCATGTGCTCCTCTTTGCCACAGGATGCCAGCAAGGAGATGGGGCTTGAAAAAGAGTTTAGAGGAATCCCTGTGGAACGTATCCATCAGTGCTCAGGAACAGCAATGACACACATGGAGCCTCCAGATGAGGAAATCCCTGCCCTGGTACCAACCATAAGCTGGGAGAATATTCAAGACATTACTCTTAGCTTTTCTTTAGTAGTTTATCCCTTGGTGCCTGGTACTGCTCCTGTCAGAGGAAGATACCACAATCCTATGTGGCCATCCCTGCATCCTTGCACATGGCCAAATGATCTGAACCCTAAATTTCCTGTTGCTTTTAGTGGGAAGAAGCTTTAGGGCATTGGGGAACATCTGTTAAGGCTGTGTGTGTGTGTGCAGAGTATTTCCCACACTGGATCTGGGCATCTGGACCACCTCAAGTAACACTTGGAGTGAATGTGTGCACTCTTCACTTCCAAAAAACAAATAAATAAAATTGTTTTCCATTGTCTTGAGGGAGCTGAGAATTCTTTGCACTCCCCTATCATGTAGTGAGGCCCTGCAATGGTGTATCTGTTAATTTTAGAGCAAAAAAAAAAAAGGGGGAAAGGGATATTGAACTGAGTCCCAGGTAAACCCTGGAGGCAAGAAATATCCCAAGGAAGGAAAAGATGGTACCAGTGCTTGCAGCTGTGTTGTGCATCAAATGCACTTGGTATCTTCTGTGTATTCACCTCCAGTTTTGTTTTCTTTCCCAAGCTAACCTCAGTGCTGCAGTTTTCCTGGTACTTTCTGACATTTTACCATCTTAAAAGCCACAGGGATATTAGAAATGCTAACCTAAGGTTTAATGAGGCAGTTGGGTAGCTTAAAGGGATCGATGTGTGTGCCTGTGTACATGTGCATGCATGTATATATTTATATATATATATATATTGCTGAAGGTATATAATTCTGCTTCTAATAGGCAGGGTGCTTAAGGCATGTGCACAGAGACAATGCTCTCCTTTTTCTCCTGAGATACATTTTGCTGCCATTTGTGTAACCTTTCTTTTCAGTTTGTTAATCAATTATACTTTGGGCTTCATCAGAGGGGTCTCAAGTCTAACAGCAGCCACTATTGTTACAAGGCAGAGAACAAATTGATTGATGGTGGGTAATCAAAGTAATATAGAGGCTTGGCAGAGGGAATATTTACTTTACATCTGTCACTTAAGACATTTTACTGCCAATCAGTGCCTTCAGAAGGCTGGCTGGAACAATAGAGGTCTTTCTACTTAATTCCTCCTATTGACTGGGGCTTACCCTGACAAAGTTCACTTGCTATGTAATCCTCAAGGCATGCACCGACTGCTGCAGCCAAGTTTTTAGATATATATCCCCCTGTGTCAATGAATTGGAAAAAAGCAGCTCTTTGGAGCCAAAGCATTGAAGGTGGTCCCTGAAACCCAGCCCATGACAGCACACAATTGGCGTTGTCTGCTCTGGAGGTGTCAAAGTGATAGGAGAGCTTACAGGAACCCTCCCTGCAGCTGCTGGAGATGGGAAAGGCCTTTGATGGTTCACTGGTGACCACTGTTTGCAGGTCAAGTCTGGCCAGGAAGATCCTATCCAATAACAAAAGTGAGGGGCGTTGGTGGGAAGCAGGAGGAGAGGTCCATTTTCTCCATTTCTTCCTTTTTTCCCCCTTTTTTGTTTGTCCTGCAGAGACTGGTATTTCCAAGATGACTCAGAAAAGCCACGGACTGGAGAGAGGGGGGAAAAAAAACTATGAAAAAAACTATGAAAAACCTTCTTTTGTGCTTTCCTTGATCTTTGGTCTTCTTGTGTTGGTTTTTGATGGCCAACACCAGGACCAGAAGGTTTCACCATCAAGGGGAGGACATGAAGCTGCTTTCACCCTTCCCAGTTAAGGTGAGGAAGGTGGAAAAGATGAAAATGTCCTTTTCAGCTGGAAGTTATTTTCACCTGCTGTATATTCAGCCTTTAGGCACAGGCTTCCCTGACCTGGAAAATGAGGATATCTGAATTAGCAAGAGTTTAGGGATGATGGAGCTGCAAAGCTCACTCCTGTTTACAGGGTGGCTGGGTGCCTGATCCACAGGAATTCAGTGGAAAAACCAGACTTTTTGGGACATCACCTTGAGAAACACTTAAAGATCAATGAATTTAGGTTATTCTCCAAACTATCAGAACAAATGCACTTTTGGAGTATTTAAAGCTTTAACACAGACTCAGCTTTCTACCACTCTAAAAAAAAACCAACCAAACATGGGTTCTCTCTTTTTTTTATTTTCTTCACAGCCCCAATGGGCATCCATCCATGGGGATTTAGAGGAGTTTTTTTTCTGTAGCTGGTGCAGACACAGTTTCTTAGCACTCTTGGCACTTCTGTTTTGTGGCAATTCAGCTTCTGGGTGAAACACCAAGAACCTTTTTGTCCCAAGCTTTGCAGCTCCTTCTCTTGCACAACCAGATCTCTGCCTCCCTTCAAACACCCACTAAGCTCAGGACTGAGCAGTCAGATTGCAATTATTTTAATAATTAGTTAATTCAGTCAAAGAAGCCACAGAGTTTTCATACCTTGAACACCAAAGAGCCAGCCTGTCCTGGAGGTTTCTCTTACTGGAAGCTTTCTGACTCACAAATGGCATTTTTTTTTCTGCATGCACCATCTTGCATCACAACAAATATCCTCAAGGGAGTTGCAAGTGAAGCACCAGTGGTGTTTCCTGGGTTTTTAAGACACTGCTCCAAAGATATTTTCTCTCAGTTTTTTTTTTTTTTTTTTTTAAAGAAAAAAAGGGTGGTGGGGAAGGAAGAGGAAAAAAAAAAATAATCCTGGGTCTCTGCCAAAATAACTAGCTAACTTCCAAGACGTGTCTGTCAGTAAGCTCACTCTGGAATTTCCTCTGCATGTACTGGAGGGTTCAATTTTTCCATAAACCCCAGTATTATGTAAAGGGGCACTGACAAATGTTTCCAGTTGGACCCTGAGATTGCAAAGGTGTTTGTGGAGGACTGACAAGAGATAACAACCCAGGTTCCCCAAACCACAGGAGCCACCCTGGAGTCAGAGCAAACTTCCAGCTCTTCTACTTCTCCACAATTCAAAAAGGACCAGAATAAAGGGCCTGAGACTCAAAGAGTCTACTTTAGATTGTAATTATTTAAATAAATAGGGTTTAATTGGATTTAAGTGTCACTGGTGTGCAAGTGACAACAGTGACAAAACGTGGCGCTTGGAGCCCAGGAGAACTTCTGCAAAAGGAACTGGATTGTTCTGAAATGTCCCTGAATATTGCAGATCTGTGTCCAGCAGGGATTTCAGTGTCAGCACATTTTTCAGCTTTCACTGAGGGCTCGGAATGGCAGAGAGAGGGTGTTTCAAGGTCAGAGCTGGGAGACATTGGCAGAGCTCTGCGTGGGAAAGCTTGACATTGCGAGATGTCTGGCTGTAACCATTGCAGTCAGACTGACCTCCCCAGGAACCAAATCCATCTTGTAATTAAACAGGGGGGAAAGTAAAAGTCAACTGGCATCTAAGTTTGGAGCAAAGAAAAAAAAAAGAAGTCCAACTGGTAACCCTATGTGTGTAAATACAGGCACACATGCCACCTCTTCCAGAAAAGCCACACGTGGGTGAGCAGCAATAAGGTTTTGCTAAAATGGGAGTGATGGAGGTAGATTAGAAATAGTGGGTTCTTTCTCCATGATTCTTTGCTCCCTTTCTTGAATAACTATTGGACTGGATTGGAAGACCTGAGCTGAAGACCATTTTGAACGTATTCACTTGATATATTGACTGAATAACTTCTTACTGCACTCTTGCAGCTGATGATGCCTCTGGTGTGGCTCAGGTCAGCTTGCAGCAAGGCACAGCAGCACCCAGATGTATCTCAGATGGCTCTCTGTCATTTGCAAAATGCATTTTTGGCATCTGCTGCCTCCATGGCCTGCTTAATTCTAAGGAGCTTGGGAGCCCCTCAAGGTTTGCAATCCCACTACAGCCCCACTTGTGGGGATCTCCAGTGGGAGAGGTGGACACTGGAGGGGTGACACCACTGGGGATGGGGCAGTCCAGCAGGATGCCAGCAGGTGATGGAGCACAGAGATGCAGTGGTGTAAACTAAGAAGAAAGGAAATTAAAAGATGCTTGGAAAAGTGCAAGGCAGCTCAAGAAGTTCAGGTTCCTGCTGTGAGCCCACAGTTTTTTTACTTCAGGCATTTCTCCAGGCAGCACTCTGCTGGTTAAAAATGAAATGAGAGCAAAATGTTGGCACAGAATGGGGTTTCATCATCCCTGGGTTACAGACCCTCAACATGGGCTCTTGTGTCCCACAGGCAGGGCTCAGAGTCAGGATGCTCTGCAGTTCCCACTTCTCAAAGTATCAGGCTCAGAGCTGTAATTTATCCCAGCCAAGAAAATCCTGCAGCAAATGATCAGTTCCTTCCATCTCCCTAGGCTGGACACATTCCTGGGACCCAGCACCAAGGATATTGCTCATGCAAGGTTGCCACAAACCTTACTGATCCTAGGGAATCCAAACCACTCTTGGAAAAGTCTCCAGTCTTCTGCTTGATGCCATCACAAAGTTCTTGGGGCTTTCAGGCTCACCTACACCATGTCAAAGATGCTTTCATCTGCAAATCCACCTGAGAACCTGGAGATGTTCTCCAATATTTCCAGTGTCAGCTCAGAGTGAGTCAAGCCAGCCAGGAAATCATTGAGATAGGGAGTATTTTGCTGTGATGTTATTCTGGAGACTTTTCCATGCCTCAGTGCAGATGGGGTGTCCATCCCTTGCTTCCAGTGAGTTCAGAGCTGGAATTTATCCCAGCCAAGAAAATCCTGCAGCAAATGATCAATTCCTTCCATCTCCCTAGGCTGGACACATTCCTGGGACCCAGCACCAAGGATGTTGCTCATGCAAGGTTGCCACAAACCTTGCCCATCCCTTGCTTCCAGTGAGTTCAAGGGAAGGAAAGGGTGAAATGAGCTGCATTGCTGATAGGTAAAAGGTAAAAGTTCACAAGTCCACGCTCACACATGCTGAATACTTCATGAACTTAGAGGGATATGGTTTCAGATTGTGATGCTGGAATGCAGCCCCAGCTGCAAGGGGTGGGAGCAGAAGGGCTGAGGGGGTGCCAGAGCTGGGGGTTTCACCCCAGGGCCTTGCACCCACAGGGGAAAAAAGAAAAAAAAGGAGAAAAAGGGGCCTGGGGGAGTGGGGTGGTTTTATTCTGGTAGATTCCTCCAGAGAGAGAGGAAGGGGAACATTGCAGGCTGGGCTTGCTCCAGCTTGTGTGCTCGAGTTCTGGTAATTTTATTGATCCCAGAAGGAGAGGGCTTGAGCCTTTCCTGTCTGAATCTACCTGGAAATCATGCCCAAATACCTGGCCCCTGTAGGTTGCTTAGCCAGCTGATTCTAGTTAAAAATTCAATAGCCATCTCTTCCCTCTGAATAAATACTAGTAATTCATATGGCCATAAACAAATTTATTTTTTTTTTCTCTAAGAAAGCTCCCCTTGATATTCAACCACTGGCTGTCAAACAGAGGCTTGTTTCCTTTCCTGTTAATAAGTACTGTCTCCTTTTTTTTAATTGAAAAAAACCCAAAAAAACCCAACAGACTTTTTGGAGCATTACATCACCATGCACAAAGTTATGTCAAAGCTGGATGGAGATAATTCCCATCCTGTCAGGTCTGACATAAGAGAGTGGGCTACCTTCCAGCAGGGTAAAATATGAAAGGGAAAGTAAAATGGGTCTATTCTAGTGTAAATGAGGGCAAGGAACACCGGAGGTGTGGGACTGGGAGATAATTGAGGAAGAATTCTGCTCACTTTCTGCTCCCCTTCACCTCCTCTGATTGCATCTTAAAAGCTTCATGTCAGGACCATTTGCCATCTGAATTCCTACACCGAGTTACAACTCAGGTTATTACTGGTTGCTGGCAGGATGGATTTGGATCCTGGTTTTGCCACATCCTGGCAAAATGGGGGAGGAAATGTAAAACTGATTGGGAAATGGTCAGAGCCCAGCAATGGCCAAGTGAAACTGTTTGGTGAGGAGCAACATTCAGCAGTTCCTCAAAGCTCTCCAGCCAGCTCCCTGGGACCTGTTGTCACCTTCACCACTTGGAAACTTTTAAAATGTTTAATCTGAGCCTTCTTTGCTGTCATGTAATCCCATTTCTTCTTATCCCATCAGGCCAAGGCTATGGTGAGGATACCACTCCCTGCAGCTACTTAAAGTCCCATTTTAAGGGACACTACTGGTAGATTTAAGGTGAAGCCAAAGCCTGAAATTTGTTCTTACTCGAGAAAAAAGCAACCAAAAATGTCATTACAGGTTCTCTTAGCTTTCCTTCAGAGCTCTGCTCTGAGATTAAAAGAACTTAAAAAAAAATTGCACTTTATAAAGGTGACTATAAGTTTGTATCAGGGGTTTTAGATGCAAGCTTGAAATAAAAATTTCCTGGAGATTTGTCACTGGTAGTTATGGAATGGGATTTCCACACTGATCATCCCTGAGATCTCCAATGGATCAGTGTAAAATGAGTGAAAATTTCAGTGTGGGAGGAGATTTACTCTAAGGGAGAAGCATCATTGCACAGGAACCTCAGCTACACCTGGCAACTTCAAGTTCAATTTAGCAAGTGCTTAAATACTTCACATTTGGCCCCAGATTATTAGAAAGTGACAAATTTTGAGGGCACCTGAAACAGCAGAAGCTTGAAAATGAAAAATCTTCCAAGTTATTTCTATTTTGTCTTTGTACTACAGACTTTTTGGAGTCCTTCACATCTGTTTAGTTTCTGATTTTTAATGAGGCCATCAGAAACCCACAGAAAAATTAGTTCAAGGAATTCCAATGAAGTTTTTAGAAAAAAAATAACAGCCTTCCAGCAGCCTTCTAATATCTGAAATGACAGGTGTGCTATTACAATCAAATGGAGTCTGACTGATGTTTATTTGGGGTTAGGGAAAAATGGGTTTTAATTCGTGACAGCTGATTTTTTTTTTATTTTATTTTATTTAAGAATAAGGGTTATTTACCTGTCTGAATCAAATTAGGTTGTTTGAATCTGAACAGCTAAGGATGAGGGAAAGGCAAAATGCAACTGAGAGTGGTTATCCTTCCCTTTTAACATAAAAGCAGTTAAACAAAGAGCTATTTGGGAGTGAAAGCAAGACTGGGCCATTATTGCTTGGGGAGAAAAGTGCAGAATTAAGTAAAGGCAAAGGAAAAGTGGGGTTTGCTTGAGTAAAAAGGGGGTTTCATTGTGAAACTTTTCACTGCCTCATTTCAGGCACTTTATAGCTCCTCCAGTTTCATTTTCTGTGTAATCTGACAAAACTACAAGTTCTTTCTCTCCTCCCCACCCCCTCCCCTAAGATTTCTTTTCTCTGAAAGTACAAACATCTAACTTAGAATAGAAACATACATAGAAACATACATAGAATTAGCCGGGTTGGAAGGGACCTCAGAGATCATCGAGTCCAACCCTTGACCCACCGGAGCAGTTGCTAGACCATGGCACTGAGTGCCACATCCAGTCTGTTTTTAAATGTCTCCAGGGACGGAGAATCTCCCACCTCACCGGGCAGTCCATTCCATAGCCTGATCACCCTCTCCGTGAAGAAATTCTTTCTAATATCTAACCTAAACCTCCCCTGGCACAACTTAAGACTGTGTCCTCTTGTCTTGTTGAAGGTCGTCTGTGAAAAGAGTCCAGTTCCCACCTCGCTACAGCCTCCTTTCAGGTAGTTGTAGACAGCAATGAGGTCTCCCCTGAGCCTCCTCTTCTTCAGGCTGAACAGCCCCAGCTCTCTCAGCCTCTCTTCATAGGATCTGTGTTCGAGTCCCTTCACCAGCTTGGTTGCCCTCCTTTGGACCTGTTCGAGGACCTCAATATCCTTCTTAAACTGAGGGGCCCAGAACTGGACACAGTACTCAAGGTGTGGCCTTACCAGGGCTGAGTACAGGGGCAGAATCACCTCCCTGGACCTGCTGGTGACGCTGTTTCTGATACAGGCCAGGATGCCATTGGCCTTCTTGGCCACCTGGGCACACTGCTGGCTCATGTTCAGCTTCCTGTCAATCCAGACTCCCAGGTCCCTTTCTGCCTGGCTGCTCTCCAGCCACTCTGTGCCCAGCCTGTAGCGCTGCATGGGGTTGTTGTGGCCAAAGTGCAGGACCCGGCACTTGGCCGTGTTGAACCTCATCCCGTTGGAATCGGCCCAGCTCTCTAGTCTGTCCAGGTCCCTCTGCAGAGCCCTCCTGCCTTCGAGTTGGTCCACACTTCCTCCCAGTTTGGTGTCATCTGCGAATTTGCTGATGATGGACTCAATCCCTTCGTCTAAATCGTCGATAACTTCAAACTCCAGTTTCAGAATGTACCTTTAAACCAAACTGAACCCATATTTCCATGGCTAAGGATTTAGGATGAATAGAAATGAAGGTTCTGGTACCAAAGCATAAGGGGGTTCCACATCTGATGGCTTTGCTGTTCACCACCACAGGCTCACTCTCTGCTGGATACTGATGTCTTCATTTTATGTGCACTTTTTATTATGGTTGAGCTTTCACACCCAGAATGCTGGGGCAGATCCTGACACAGCAAGCTTAAATTTTTCCCAGAAGATTCAGAAAATATCAATCTCTCTTATTCTGCCTATGCAGCTGTGAGACATCCTCAGCTATTTCTAGAAATGCTATTTGCAGAAAACCCTGCTTGCAGAAAATGGGCTCCAGTTTGGCTACTGGAGCAAATAAATTGGAAGTATTAATATCAGGATTTTATTTTTTTAAAGAAATATCCATGCTGAGGGATGCAGGCCCATCATGCCCTTGCATTGATGATGCATGATATTTATTTCCAAACCCACCAGCAGAGGTGGGTACCCATCTCTTCCTCCACTATTTTGGAGGAACCAGGAGTCAATGTCATTACTGACCCCAACTACCACTGCTGATGCTGTTCCCATTGTTAATTCTCTGCTAAAATTTAAGTACAATGAGAGGCTTTTTTTATTATTATTTTCTCCCTAAAAGGAATGGGGGAAAAGCACATCATGGACATGGCCTTAATCAGGTAAAAAGCAGCCCTTGCTGCTTGGGAATGTGGTTAGGTCTGCTTTCAGGGCTGTTGTTTTTTGGTATTTATTTCCAGTTTTTAGGCTGAATCACTGACCTCCGGATGCAGGCGGGGTGGTCTGCTGCCCAGCAGTGCTCAGAGACCTTCTCCTGACACTTTTTTCCTTATTTCAGTGCCTCTCATTTGAGTCTCAATGGAGGTGATGCAGGGGGAAGCAGAGCCTTGGAGTTCATGGAAGGATTTTTTCCCCACTTTTTTCCCCAGATACTTCTTCCAATGAAATGATCTGCAGCCTTTAAACCTGGGGGTGGATTTCCACACCATTGCATTACACTGAGTGTGGATAACTTAAAAAATTGAGGCATGAGGTGTAAATCTGTAACAGCAAAAAACACACAAAAAAGGAAAACTTTACAGCACCTGCTTTGGAAATGATTATTTAAGTCAAGGGCTCTGTGCCTTGAAAACCATGGCCCTGTTATTAGCTAATCCTCCAGTATCCCAGCAATGGGATTAACCACAATTCACCAGCAAATAAAAGATAAAAAATAAGGTGATCCCAATGGGTACCCGAATCCTCTGTGTCAGGTGGAAGCCTGTTGTAATTACAAGAGACAGTGAAAAGAAAGATTTCCTTTCATTTAGCAAAAACCCTGCATAAGATCATTGTCCTGGGGGAGTTATTTATTTGCTTTTTGACGTTTGCAAAAAATTATAATTAGTGGCAAGAACACTCATTTATACCTTTCTTCCCTCCCTTAAATAACTGTAAAAGCTCCAGTCCTGCATTTAACACTCCCAGAAATGAATTTGCAGCAGGTTCATAGGTCGGTTTGCAAGATTTGAGGTGAGTTTCTGAAGTCTGAACAAGTTACAAATACTTCCTAGAACAGCAGATGCAATAAATATCTCAGCAGAAGAAATTTCTTTGACTTCTTTCCCTGGATGAAATCCAAGGATGAAAGGGGGGGCCAGAGCCATTACATGATGAAGAGGAATTTAAAAAGTCAGCTCGGGGAACCTCAGCAGAAAGCTCATTTCAAGCTTCGTGTGAGTTTTTGATGAACATTTACGGCGTCTTGAACCATTTTACTCATCCCCACCAAGCACAGGTTGCATCTGGTAAGTCAGTCAGCAAGGAGGCAGTAAATGTGAAAACCAGAGAAGCCTCTGCAGAAGAGTTGGAACCAAGTCTCCTTATTTATCACTGTAGGTGAAATGGGAAGTTTGTTTGCTTTCTGTCTGGAAATGTCACCTACCAGATCTTCTAAACCCTCTACCCTTAGCACTTGGAGTTGCTTTTTGATTGTAAATGAGTTTTATATCTCAGCAGGGTGGGCTGGGGGGCAATCACCTTGTCTCCCTTGACAGAGAGTCCTTGTACAGGCAACAGATTTATATCCTCTATTTATGAAGACCAAAAAACCAGAATAATGAGGAGGGGGAATGACATCTTTTCCTTGACATACTTTGTCACCCTGAGCTGTTAGAGCTCTAAGCAGTCAAATTTGTTTAGGATTGCAAAGTGAGTGATGTGCCCTTTTCTCCAAGGTAAAGAGATATTTGTAGTGGCATGAAGTGAGCTGGGAAAGTTTCTGGTGAGATTGCCCAAAGGAAATAGCACCATGTACAAGTGACTTTTTGTATAGAAGACTATATTAAAAAGAAAAAAATAAAAGGAGTGGGGAAAGAAAAGGAAAAAAAAAAAAAAAAAAGAACATCCATAGTCTAAAACTGTATTTATATAAACAGGGGGAAAAAAAAAAAAAAAGACTACATATTACAAGCCTTGTTGAAACGCCTGAAAAGTTTCCCTGTGACACTAAATGATCTAAGTCATGTCTCCAAAGAGCAGCCCATCATTTCTCAGACAACAGCAGGAATTTGTGGCTGACCTCCTGAGGGAAATGGTCAACTTTCTCCATCTTTCCTCTCTGTGCCAATGTTTGCCTTTAATTTATGCTGGTCAGTTGAAAATGGAAAGTTTAGTACCAAAGCTGAACTAGGGAAGGGGGGAGGGAAATACAGCATGAGAAAGGATTTGTTTGTGGGCTATGTTTTCAAAAGGGTTATGGTTTTACACAGACTCTTTCCCTATTCCTTCCAGCCTGTTTATCACCTCAGCATCACCCAGTCCTGAGTGCCCTACCCAGATGGAGAAATGAAAGGTTTGGGTAATTGAGGTCAGTTGTCATTGCTGCTAACTGTTTGCAAAGGGTTTTTTTTTACAAGCTGTCAGGCCACCTCCATCTGGTAAGAAGCTCCACATCTCTTCTAACCACTGCAGTGTGTTTTCTTTCAAAATATTGTAGAGGAAACATATTGCCTCGAGAAAGATACAAGCAGTTTTCAACAAGAAGAAGGTGCCTTCCACTCTGTGATGCAGGTTGGTGTCCCAGCCACGGATCCCTGGTGGATTTTATCCATCAAAAAAATCCCCCAAAGTCACACACGCTGGGTGTGCACCTCAGAAATGAAGCCAAAAAAAAATAAGGTGCAGAGACAGCACCCAAAAATGACTGAGTGGGAATGAATACTCCAGGTTTTGAGAAGCAGAGGGAGAGGTTGTGTGTTTAAATCTGCTGTGGGGGGATCTGGGGGGGGGTGTTCTTGGTCTCCTGTCCACATCCTCTAAGGGACAGCAGGGACCAGCTACAGATCCACCTCTGTGAGGCCTCCAGAAAAGCACAGAGGATTTACTACTCCAGGAAAACACATCTGCTCATCCCTGCACAGGGCTGATATTTAAGAGCAGGACAGATGGGTGTTATTTTCAGGTGGGCTGAACTTGCTCAACATCACAGCCACCTACAAGCAAACCTTCCCCTGCAATGTTTCGAGAAGTTCCCCTGCAAAATACAAATAAAAGTCTCCAAAAAGCAGCCACCAGCTGATGAAGCAAGCAATCTGAAGTCAAGATAAATGCTTAAAGATTCTGTGTCACTGGAAGGAGCACTACAGTGACACTATTTGCCAGACAGCAAGAGGCATGGATTTTGTCAAAGCCAGTTTTGGAGAAAGATTTAAGAGCTGTGCTCAGGCTCAAGTCTCTTGTCTTATGAGTATTCATTACCTTTGCAATTCCTTTTCTATTTGTTTTTCCAGTGGGGAGCCTTAATCAACAACCCATGTGATGTTTTTATCATTTCCAAGAGGGTTTTTTTGGCAAAACAAAGGGAGAAACAGCTTACAAACTGGAAACACACCAAGTGCGCGTCCAGATCCAGGTATAGAAAACCATGGCACGTGGAAATGCAATTTAATTTCAGTTGAAAATAACATCTAGCCCAAGATAACCCCTCAAATGGTCTTATTTTACCACCTGAGGAGAGACTGCATTGTTATGAAAAGCTTCATTTCAGCAGATCACCCATCCCACCATCAGCCCCTAGTGAATAAATCCCAAATTGTGTAAACACAAATAGCAAAGAGGTTGGGTTCTCTGTTTGTCTTTTGGTGGTTTGTTTTTTCCTTTTCCTCTGAAACCCAGACAGATCATGCTGTCTCATGCTTTTCCACACCCAGGACATTGGAAAGTGGTTACTTAATAGCCCAGCTCCTGCCAGCAGCTCTGGATAACCTGGGACACCAGTTTGCTTTCTGAGCTCCAACCCAAGACTGGACCTTCCCAGTGGTTTGGAACCACCTGATTCTCCCTGCGATGCACACCTGGACCAGGCACAGCTGCTGGAGGGTCAGCCCAGGCAAGGGAAAAGCTGAGATGTCAGAAAGATCTTGGAGAGTTGGCTGAATACACAACATGACCCATCCTGCCCATCCAGCAGCAGTGGGCTCAGCACACAGAAGGGTTTCAGCTCTTCTGCTGTACAACCAAGCTTCACCTCTATTAAAACCACACACCTGGTTTGCTTAATGTTCCTCCTAGGAAATCTCCAAGGAATGAGGAGGAGAAGATGCTGATGTTTTTCATTCAGACCAAGGAGAGGACAATCCTTCACCCCCCAATCTTTTCCATCTCTCAATCTTGGCTGAAGCAGAGCAGGCTTCCAAACCACGGGGTTTGCTTAGTGATGGAAGACAACTCTCAGATTATTTTTTTTTTTATTTTTCTGGAGCTAGATCTTTGCCTTGGAAAGGACACATTGATCTTTTCCTTGGAAAGGACACAGTAGACACTGCTGAGAGTGGCAAACTTCTCCCAGCTGTAGGCACTTGGAGAGAGGGGAGAGGTTGCTCATGTAGCATGGGGCATCTGTGCATTGTCTTTAGCAGCCCTTGCAGTAGCAAATTGGGCTCTGTAGATGAAATATGGGATTTTCACACATCTCCTGAATGCCACAATAAAAAAAGGAACTGGTGCAGTTTACGACTGGGCCTCATGCTGAG